>NC_136057.1:1621544860-1622144860 GCF_964261635.1 Lissotriton helveticus
TCACGTGGAAAGTCACTGGTGGCACTACAAGACAGTGCACAACACAAAATGTAAACAACATACATACCTCCAAACTTCGAGATATGCCATACCTCTCCACAAACAGACTTGGTATGCTTCACGCTCAGTCTTTAGGAAAGTGAGCACAAGACCAGCCAACACTTTTTCCATCACTACCCCAGGACTACAGACTGCTGGTAATGATAGGCTCATAAATATTTCCTTGTGTGTGTGACAACATAACTGTGCTATCTGTCAGTGCATAATCAATGACTTGAGAATCCTAAGACATAAGTGAGTGTGAGCAGGGTAAATGAATAAATTGCTATAAAGGCCACTATGTTGGAGTTGTTCGCAGAGTCAGAGCAGGTGGCCAGTCTTTTAAGGTGTTGGTGGCCATATTGTGGAATTCTCTCCCCTCTGTAATTAGAGGACTCCAGAATCATTTTAGAGTTCCGTAAAGTTATAAAGACATGGCTTTTCCTGGGGTAATTATGGACACTCTTCTTTTTTTCGGATTTGCTTCAATTTATGTATACCTGAGTAGCGCTGGGAAGCCCCGTTGCTGGGGCAGCTATGCACTATACAAATTAAGTAAATAAATCAACAAATAATATTACAAATATTACTAGTAAATGCTCAGAAGGTAGATTGCCTTGCCATCACATACCTCATACCAGCACTTCAGGGGCTTATTCTCTAAGTATCTATTTACATATTCCTTTTGAAGTTAATGAGAATATCTGTGTGGTGCCAGGGACATTTACTCAGAACACAATTGTTTGCTCCCTTTTCTAGATTTCCTCAAAAAATAAATTAATATTGAAATAAAAGCAGAAGAATAAAAAATGTAATATAGTAAATGATGTGATTAAATTCTTTCCCCTGAAATCACAGTCACCAGGTGCCTGTTCTGTTCCTCCTGCCTTCTCATCAAAAGGAGGAGCTTTGCAGTTCTTTATCTGTCATAAACAATGACTTCTCCTTAATCCCGACATTCACCACTGAGTACATAATGGGTATGTCATCAATGTCGATGGACGGAATGCTGAGTAAATCAAACATTCACCCCATTCAAGAGATCTGGGTTAAATCCAAATCTCTTTTGCTCACTACACCACCCCAGTTTGGACCTAGCCATATGCAAATCAGTCTTGACCCTGTCCCTCATGGGAACAGTCCAGCCTCAACTGCCAAGCTGGTTCCTCAATGGACCAGAAACAAGGATCCTGAGACCAGTTTTGGGTGTTCACACCTCATCAGCCAGGCTAGCTTGAACACAAAGGTTGAACAGTGCTAGGCGCATCACCCTGGTGTGGCACACTGGATCAAAGCAGTGAGCTAGCAGGTGATGGACCCACTGGCCTTTCTAGGATAATCAGGAAGCCAGAATTGAAGATGTAAGAAGCCACGAGGAAAGAAGGGCAAGTACTTCTTCCTTCCACCATATCAGGGACAAGGGAGATGTGGCTAAATGATGAGGATTAAAACGACGAAGAACCATAGAAGATCAAGAAAATATTGTTTTTCAAAGAACTTGTAATGTGGCATTCTCACAATATTGATATTTAGCAGAGAGGAGGTTTCTGGATGGTTGTTGGAAGTTCAGGCAGATGTTCATGTATGCCGGTCCTTGGTTGTAGAGGGCTTTGTGGGCGTGCGTCAGGAGCTTGACGTGGCATCTCTTCTGGATGGGAAGCCAGTGGATGTCTCTCAGGTGCTGGGAGATGTGGGTCCTTTTGGGCAGGTTGAGGATCAGTTTGGCTGCTGTGTTCTGGATTGTCTGGAGTCTTCTCATGAGTTCTCCGCTGTTGCCTGCATAGAGCACATTGTTTTAGTCCAAATGGGACAAAGGAGATGTGGTTAAATGTTGAGGATTAAAATGACGGAGAACCATAGAAGATCAAGAAAATATTGTTTTTCAAACAACTTGTAATGTGGCATTCTCACAATATTGATATTTATTATATTTACATCTGGCATAACTTCTGCTTCTATTTGAAATTTCAATATCTTGTATTATCTCAAAGTTTGGAATAATTCAGGCTGCCTCTCCATAATGAATTGAACAATAGGTTGTGATATAGATATTCTTCCTTTATAATTTAACATGTGTGTAATCCTTGAGACTAGCACATTGGTTATTTAGCCAATCAATATTATCAATCTATCATTATTGCTGAAAAAAGCAAAGGTAATGGGGTCACGGGTGATAAGCCACACTTTCTAAGTACAGTTTGATTGATTGACTGTACTTAAAAAGTGTGGCTTATCACCCGTGAGGGTATCCAGACACTGAGATGAGGGTCTCAGTCGAAGAGCCAGGTCTTGAGTCCCTTCCTGAAGTCTGCCATTATGGGTGCTGTTCGAAGGCGGAGGCGAAGGACGTTTCAGGATTTGGTGGCGAGGTAGGTGAAGGATCGACCTCCAGTGTGGAAGTGGCAGATGTGCAGTGTCTGTGAGAGGGCGAGGTGAGCAGAGAGGATGTTTCTGGATGGTTGGTGGAAGTTCAGGCGGCTGTTCATGTATGCTGTCCTTGGTCGTAGAGGGCTTTGTAGGCGTGGGACAGGAGCTTGACGTGGCATCTCTTCTGGATGGGAAGCCAGTGGAGGTCTCTCAGGTGCTAGGAGATGTGGGTCCTTTTGGGCAGGTTGAGGATCAGTTTGGCTGCTGTGTTCTGGATTTTCTAGTCTTCTCATGAGTTAGTCCGGTGTTGCCTGCATAGAGCGCATTGTTGTAGTCGAAAAGGCTGGTGATGAGGGCCTGCCTCACTATTTTCCTGGTGCTGGTGGGTAGCCACTTGAAGATTCTGTGAAGCACGTGGAAGCAGGCTGAGGCAACTGTGTTGACCTGTCATTTCATGGAGAGTTTGCTGTCAAGGATGATGCCAAGGTTGAGGGCGTAATCTCTCTGAGTAGGGGTGAGTCTGAGTTCCGATGGGCACAAGGGGTCATTCCAGAGGGAAGTGTGGCTTCCGAAAATCAGCACCTTGGTTTTGTCCATTTTCAGCTTAAATATTTACAAACAATAAGAGAGAGAGGGAGAGTCGTGAACACTCTTAGTCCCCAAATTATAATATGTAACAACAACAAAAGAGTGTTCCTGTTCTGGTTCAGGTGGAAAAAGGCACAGAGCACAAGGAAACAACAAAGCCCAATAGGTTTGTTAGGAAAGCCCTCACTCACCGACCTGGTCGGTGACTTGCTTCATCATCGGGCCCCACCGGGTGTGACCGAATGTCACCCCGGTGTGCTTCGACGCCAGAGTTACTGCGGAGCTGGTTTTCGTGATGGGAGGGCTATGTGGAAAATTACGTGAATAGTGTCAAGTGGTGAGATTAAAATTGCCTTGTATGTGTCAAAAATTTAATTTTAATCAAAGACCATCAAGGGCAAGGTTAAAAAATGTGTAGGTGAGTAGAGCCAACTAATTGGATGGTCTTACTCCCTCTAGCATTAAGTGAATATGTGAATGGTCGACATGGACATGTTTCAGCCGGTGTGGTATCATTAACCTGGCATTCGTCAGGACCTATGGTGTTAAACCTCGGCGGTATGGGCACTCTAAGGCCCACCCTACCAGAGGGCTTGAAAGTTAAAAGATCTGTGAAGTGCACAAAAACACAGAGGCGGGCTTCACCACCCGAAGGTAGGACGCACACACCTCCAGCCTCTAAAATTTAGAGACTAAAAATAAAAAGGCACCTGTGAAGGTAAAAAAACACAGACAACACAAGACAAAAGAAACATAATTAGAATATTTTGTCAATTGATTTAGCCAGATTCAGTCTATTTCTAGTGCTCATAGTGCCAGGGTGCACCACTCATGCAGAATAGCAGAGGTGCGTGGCTCTGCCGTTGGCTGAGGCTACACGATAAGTCATATTGTTAATATGGTGGCACTGTCAAAGTAGATTGCCAATTTTGCAAAATCTAACTGTGTAAGTGCACAGGGGAGGGTATTGATACGTGAAATGAGGGCGAAATGGCAGTGAAAATAAACACGCAACATTCTGTCACTCATCGATCAATGGGCCAAATGGCCAGTGGCCAGTCAGCAATGAAGCAGTCAAGAAGTGGCGAGAAAGAGGGAGGGTCTCACTTCACCAGGGATGAAAATCCACCCCATAGACCGCGGGAGGGAGGGGACGGCGCATTTGGCACATCCTGCAAAGCAAAACAGAGGGAAGAAAAAGGGACACCAAAGCCTGGTCAAGCAGCAGTTAACACTACTTAGCTCTGAATGGTTTCTCAGCCGGACTCGTACTCACGCCCACGGCGTCCGTCTCCTGCAGATAAGCCTACACGCCCTCAGGACCGGGTCTCGTCGATCCGGTTGGGAAGGGTGAAGGCGGTTATATGCGTTGCCGGTGAGGAAAAAGGCGCGACACCACTTCCGGGAGTTTCAGCCTTCCTACCACGCATGCGTTGAGGATGTACTCCAGGGCTAGACTGCTAGCCTGGTCCGGGCAGGGTACTCACTTCCGGGAATTACGCGCGGATTGAGGCGCATGCGCAGACATGATTTCCTTCGGAATTCGGGATAGTGACACTACTCGTAATGCGCATGCGCAGACGAGGTGAGACTTGAACACGGATGGAAACACAAGAGCGCAATTTGGTGTGCGCGTGAGGGGTATAATCAGAGTCAGTGAAAAGTATAACTGGCTCATGAGTTCAGGATGGGTGTTATCAAGACCAGTGGAGTGGTAAAAACTGATCTAGGAAAGTTAAGAAAGTTAAAGTAACACCGTAGCAGACAAAGGGAGTTGGTGGGAACAGATACAGATCTTGGGATAACAGATATTCATTTCAGTCATTTATTTGAGAACAGAACCCCAAGGAATGTCATCATTAAGGCCATTAGTATGGGTGCCAAGACGATACACCCAACGCTGTTCCTTTTCAAACAGTCTCTCAGATATATTGGGGCCCCCAACGATTTGTTCAATCACAGTCCATTTCAGGTCGTTGGTGGTGTGATTGGTCTGGAGGAAATGGTCACTCATTCTTGTCGTGGCTTTTTTGCACCTGATATTACTTCTGTGCTCACATATCCGTAGCCTTATTTTACGGGTTGTCATACCCACGTAACGGAGTGAGCATGGGCAGGTGACGAGGTACACGACATTGACAGAGTTACAGTTAGTGTGGGCTTTCTGCCACCAGGTTTTACCGGGTTCCAGAGTCAAGGATTTTGTCGGGGTAGTTAGGTGACAGACAGAGCAGTTTGAACAAGGGAAGTGGCCCGTCACTTTAGGAAGGTTCCAAGTGTCAGTTATACTCCTCATCGGGGTTGCAGGTAGTATTTTAGGTCTGGTGTGGACCAGAGCATCCTTGAGACTGTGCCCTTTCTTAAAGGAAAACAGTGGTTTTTGCCAGTCCTTCTTGATGCTGGTGACGATTTTCCAGTTCTTGTTTATTGATTTTTTCAACTGGTTGGATAGTGCACCGTACGTGGTGACACACGTGAGGGGGACTTCTGTTGTTGTTATTTTCGAAGTCGGTTCCAGAAGTGCTTCCCGTGGTTGATTCCGTGCACGTTTGAAGCCTTTGTTTAGTAGGTGGTTGGGGTAGCCTCTTTGTGCCAGTTTAGCTGTTAGGTCAGTTGATTGGGTTTTGAAATCAACTAAGTTGCTGCAGTTCCGGCGAATCCGTAAATATTGACCATACGGGAGATTCTCCCTTAACGGGCGAGGATGAAAGCTAGAGAACTGCAACAGGTTATTCTTAGCTGTAGCTTTGTAATGAGTCTTGGTAGTTAAGGTTGTTCCACTCTTAGTGATAACCACATCAAGAAACACCACCTCCGTAGTGCTCACGGTGTGGGTGAATTTCAGGTATCTGTTAAGAGTATTAAGCCAGTTCAGGAACTCCGTTAGCCTTTCCATGCTGCCCTTCCAGATGAGCAGCACGTCATCAATATACCTTTTCCAGTATGTGATATTTCTGCTGAACGGGTTGTTAATAGACAGTATGTTTTTAGCCTCGAAGTCTGCGACATACAACCCCGCTATGCTGGGGGCAAATGTACTGCCCATCGAGGTCCCCGAGCATTGTAGGAAGAGACGCCCTTGGTATGCGAAGAAATTTTCTTTCAGTGCGATGGTGGCACATTCAGTTATGAAGTCTCTGGGGGTGTTATATTCCCAAGTGGTAGAGTGCAGGGCGGCCTTTAGTACCGTTATAGTCTCATCTTGCGGGATACTGGTATATAGGCTCTCAATGTCTAAGGTGGCCAAGATGATGGTATCTGGCTCAAAAGAGATTGATTGCAGTTGGTGTAGCAGGCTTTTCGTGTCCTTGAGGTATGTCGGTGTGTTTTGCACAATTGGTTTCAAGAACTGGTCACAAAAGGTTGACAGGGGTTCTAAAATGGACCCGATTCCCGACACAATTGGGCGTCCAGGTGGGGGCAATTTATTTTTATGAGTCTTCGGGAGTGTGTAGAAGTATGGAATAATTTTATTACTCCTCGAAAGAAAGTCTGCTTCATTTTTAGATATATGACCCCTGGATTCGGCCTCCTGGACCAGATCGGTGATACGATTCTGGAGTTCAGGGGAGGGATCTGTGGTAAGTGGTAGGTAATTGTTGGTGTCACTCAGTAATTCTTCACATACCCTCTCATAATCCCTAATATTTTGGATTACGATGCCGCCACCTTTATCGGCTGGTTTGATGGTAATAGCGTTGTTGTTTTTTAGTTTATCAAGTGCCCGGTACTCCTCGGCGCTGAAGTTGCCAAAGTGGTGCGGTTCAGGGCATGCTTCCAAATCCAAGAACACTGCTTGTTCGAAAGCTGTAATAGCAGCTGGTACAGTGTGCGGAGGGGGTACAAACGTCGATTTTGGTCTCAGGCCAGTATCTCCCTTACGCATTTCTGCATCAGGATCCTCTTTACCTTCAAAAAAGGCCTTCAGTTTTAGTTTGCGGAAAAAATCCGTGAGTTCACAATGTAATTTAAATTTATCAGGACGAGCCGTAGGCACAAACCCCAGTCCTTTCTCTAATACTCGTTGTTCCGTGGGTGTGAGTTCCAAATCCGACAAGTTGGTGATTAGACTTGTTGGTTGCTGGCCCCTGGTTGTGGTGTCCGGCTCCTCGTGCGGTTCCCGACAGCTTCGTCTGTTTGCCAGGAGACTTGGTTGGGGGTTCTCTTGTTCCTCCCTCTGCCTCTGCGGCCCCGTTCTAAAAAAGGCTGCTGGTATTGGTTTTGGGGGGGAGGAGGAGGAGGGTGATGCCATCCTGGGTTCCAACCCATCATAGGGAATTGTGGGTGTGGAAAGGGGAATGGTGGCGGCCCGTATCCGGCATGTGGTGCCATTGCCCAACTTGGTGCTTGGTTGTGGTTCTGGAATCTTTGATTGCCTCTGTGGCCTCTATTGCCTCGTCTCCCTCCTCGTTTGTATGAGCCTGTGCTTGACCCACTACTATTGGAGGAATTATCATCTGTTGCATCTGATTCATTCAAGCCCTTTGTAGGTGCTGTATAATCAGGGTCAGCGTAAGGGTAAGTTTTGTTGAATTCAAATTTCTTAAGGTCTTTCTGAAATTTGGTTAGTTTAGACTGCAATAGGTTTTCTTTATATTCATTCATTTCACGATTGATCTCATCTAGTTTCTTTTTGTAGCCGGTCACAGTTGTTTTAAATTGTGATTCCGTCTCCTGTATTTCTATCAATAGGATGTCAGAGAGACGCAGGGCAGTCTTAATGATCAGGACGAGCCAATCACGCGTGCAATGCCACGCGATCATGGCCCAATCTTTCCTAAATTGTGCATCATCTAGAAAGATGCGGGGGGCATTGGTCACCAAAAGGCCTTTTGGTGCTGAGTTGGAAGTCAGGTATTGCTTCATTATCGTCCCATGTAAGATGGTGCGTATACGATCACGTTTCTGTTCCGTTAATTTCTCCCAGTCTGAGGTGTGTGCTATGGCTTGTGAAATTGCCGGGTCTGCAAAGAGATTGGCATCTGCCATTATCGCATCTATTTCTGCTTCCGAGAAGGTTAGACCCAGATTCGACATTATGGGATCTGCTTGGTGGGTGGTACTCAATCAGAGTTGGCGGTAAACCAATTGAGGGTCCCTTGGTTTCAGGAGAGGGAAAAAAGGAAGAAAAGAGAAATAATCTCTCACAGCTGTGCGCTGCTTAAATATTTACAAACAATAAGAGAGAGAGGGAGAGTCGTGAACACTCTTAGTCCCCAAATTATAATATGTAACAACAACAAAAGAGTGTTCCTGTTCTGGTTCAGGTGGAAAAAGGCACAGAGCACAAGGAAACAACAAAGCCCAATAGGTTTGTTAGGAAAGCCCTCACTCACCGACCTGGTCGGTGACTTGCTTCATCATCGGGCCCCACCGGGTGTCCGGCTGAGAAACCATTCAGAGCTAAGTAGTGTTAACTGCTGCTTGACCAGGCTTTGGTGTCCCTTTTTCTTCCCTCTGTTTTGCTTTGCAGGATGTGCCAAATGCGCCGTCCCCTCCCTCCCGCGGTCTATGGGGTGGATTTTCATCCCTGGTGAAGTGAGACCCTCCCTCTTTCTCGCCACTTCTTGACTGCTTCATTGCTGACTGGCCACTGGCCATTTGGCCCATTGATCGATGAGTGACAGAATGTTGCGTGTTTATTTTCACTGCCATTTCGCCCTCATTTCACGTATCAATACCCTCCCCTGTGCACTTACACAGTTAGATTTTGCAAAATTGGCAATCTACTTTGACAGTGCCACCATATTAACAATATGACTTATCGTGTAGCCTCAGCCAACGGCAGAGCCACGCACCTCTGCTATTCTGCATGAGTGGTGCACCCTGGCACTATGAGCACTAGAAATAGACTGAATCTGGCTAAATCAATTGACAAAATATTCTAATTATGTTTCTTTTGTCTTGTGTTGTCTGTGTTTTCTTACCTTCACAGGTGCCTTTTTATTTTTAGTCTCTAAATTTTAGAGGCTGGAGGTGTGTGCGTCCTACCTTCGGGTGGTGAAGCCCGCCTCTGTGTTTTTGTGCACTTCACAGATCTTTTAACTTTCAAGCCCTCTGGTAGGGTGGGCCTTAGAGTGCCCATACCGCCGAGGTTTAACACCATAGGTCCTGACGAATGCCAGGTTAATGATACCACACCGGCTGAAACATGTCCATGTCGACCATTCACATATTCACTTAATGCTAGAGGGAGTAAGACCATCCAATTAGTTGGCTCTACTCACCTACACATTTTTTAACCTTGCCCTTGATGGTCTTTGATTAAAATTAAATTTTTGACACATACAAGGCAATTTTAATCTCACCACTTGACACTATTCACGTAATTTTCCACATAGCCCTCCCATCACGAAAACCAGCTCCGCAGTAACTCTGGCGTCGAAGCACACCGGGGTGACATTCGGTCACACCCGGTGGGGCCCGATGATGAAGCAAGTCACCGACCAGGTCGGTGAGTGAGGGCTTTCCTAACAAACCTATTGGGCTTTGTTGTTTCCTTGTGCTCTGTGCCTTTTTCCACCTGAACCAGAACAGGAACACTCTTTTGTTGTTGTTACATATTATAATTTGGGGACTAAGAGTGTTCACGACTCTCCCTCTCTCTCTTATTGTTTGTAAATATTTAAGCAGCGCACAGCTGTGAGAGATTATTTCTCTTTTCTTCCTTTTTTCCCTCTCCTGAAACCAAGGGACCCTCAATTGGTTTACCGCCAACTCTGATTGAGTACCACCCACCAAGCAGATCCCATAATGTCGAATCTGGGTCTAACCTTCTCGGAAGCAGAAATAGATGCGATAATGGCAGATGCCAATCTCTTTGCAGACCCGGCAATTTCACAAGCCATAGCACACACCTCAGACTGGGAGAAATTAACGGAACAGAAACGTGATCGTATACGCACCATCTTACATGGGACGATAATGAAGCAATACCTGACTTCCAACTCAGCACCAAAAGGCCTTTTGGTGACCAATGCCCCCCGCATCTTTCTAGATGATGCACAATTTAGGAAAGATTGGGCCATGATCGCGTGGCATTGCACGCGTGATTGGCTCGTCCTGATCATTAAGACTGCCCTGCGTCTCTCTGACATCCTATTGATAGAAATACAGGAGACGGAATCACAATTTAAAACAACTGTGACCGGCTACAAAAAGAAACTAGATGAGATCAATCGTGAAATGAATGAATATAAAGAAAACCTATTGCAGTCTAAACTAACCAAATTTCAGAAAGACCTTAAGAAATTTGAATTCAACAAAACTTACCCTTACGCTGACCCTGATTATACAGCACCTACAAAGGGCTTGAATGAATCAGATGCAACAGATGATAATTCCTCCAATAGTAGTGGGTCAAGCACAGGCTCATACAAACGAGGAGGGAGACGAGGCAATAGAGGCCACAGAGGCAATCAAAGATTCCAGAACCACAACCAAGCACCAAGTTGGGCAATGGCACCACATGCCGGATACGGGCCGCCACCATTCCCCTTTCCACACCCACAATTCCCTATGATGGGTTGGAACCCAGGATGGCATCACCCTCCTCCTCCTCCCCCCCAAAACCAATACCAGCAGCCTTTTTTAGAACGGGGCCGCAGAGGCAGAGGGAGGAACAAGAGAACCCCCAACCAAGTCTCCTGGCAAACAGACGAAGCTGTCGGGAACCGCACGAGGAGCCGGACACCACAACCAGGGGCCAGCAACCAACAAGTCTAATCACCAACTTGTCGGATTTGGAACTCACACCCACGGAACAACGAGTATTAGAGAAAGGACTGGGGTTTGTGCCTACGGCTCGTCCTGATAAATTTAAATTACATTGTGAACTCACGGATTTTTTCCGCAAACTAAAACTGAAGGCCTTTTTTGAAGGTAAAGAGGATCCTGATGCAGAAATGCGTAAGGGAGATACTGGCCTGAGACCAAAATCGACGTTTGTACCCCCTCCGCACACTGTACCAGCTGCTATTACAGCTTTCGAACAAGCAGTGTTCTTGGATTTGGAAGCATGCCCTGAACCGCACCACTTTGGCAACTTCAGCGCCGAGGAGTACCGGGCACTTGATAAACTAAAAAACAACAACGCTATTACCATCAAACCAGCCGATAAAGGTGGCGGCATCGTAATCCAAAATATTAGGGATTATGAGAGGGTATGTGAAGAATTACTGAGTGACACCAACAATTACCTACCACTTACCACAGATCCCTCCCCTGAACTCCAGAATCGTATCACCGATCTGGTCCAGGAGGCCGAATCCAGGGGTCATATATCTAAAAATGAAGCAGACTTTCTTTCGAGGAGTAATAAAATTATTCCATACTTCTACACACTCCCGAAGACTCATAAAAATAAATTGCCCCCACCTGGACGCCCAATTGTGTCGGGAATCGGGTCCATTTTAGAACCCCTGTCAACCTTTTGTGACCAGTTCTTGAAACCAATTGTGCAAAACACACCGACATACCTCAAGGACACGAAAAGCCTGCTACACCAACTGCAATCAATCTCTTTTGAGCCAGATACCATCATCTTGGCCACCTTAGACATTGAGAGCCTATATACCAGTATCCCGCAAGATGAGACTATAACGGTACTAAAGGCCGCCCTGCACTCTACCACTTGGGAATATAACACCCCCAGAGACTTCATAACTGAATGTGCCACCATCGCACTGAAAGAAAATTTCTTCGCATACCAAGGGCGTCTCTTCCTACAATGCTCGGGGACCTCGATGGGCAGTACATTTGCCCCCAGCATAGCGGGGTTGTATGTCGCAGACTTCGAGGCTAAAAACATACTGTCTATTAACAACCCGTTCAGCAGAAATATCACATACTGGAAAAGGTATATTGATGACGTGCTGCTCATCTGGAAGGGCAGCATGGAAAGGCTAACGGAGTTCCTGAACTGGCTTAATACTCTTAACAGATACCTGAAATTCACCCACACCGTGAGCACTACGGAGGTGGTGTTTCTTGATGTGGTTATCACTAAGAGTGGAACAACCTTAACTACCAAGACTCATTACAAAGCTACAGCTAAGAATAACCTGTTGCAGTTCTCTAGCTTTCATCCTCGCCCGTTAAGGGAGAATCTCCCGTATGGTCAATATTTACGGATTCGCCGGAACTGCAGCAACTTAGTTGATTTCAAAACCCAATCAACTGACCTAACAGCTAAACTGGCACAAAGAGGCTACCCCAACCACCTACTAAACAAAGGCTTCAAACGTGCACGGAATCAACCACGGGAAGCACTTCTGGAACCGACTTCGAAAATAACAACAACAGAAGTCCCCCTCACGTGTGTCACCACGTACGGTGCACTATCCAACCAGTTGAAAAAATCAATAAACAAGAACTGGAAAATCGTCACCAGCATCAAGAAGGACTGGCAAAAACCACTGTTTTCCTTTAAGAAAGGGCACAGTCTCAAGGATGCTCTGGTCCACACCAGACCTAAAATACTACCTGCAACCCCGATGAGGAGTATAACTGACACTTGGAACCTTCCTAAAGTGACGGGCCACTTCCCTTGTTCAAACTGCTCTGTCTGTCACCTAACTACCCCGACAAAATCCTTGACTCTGGAACCCGGTAAAACCTGGTGGCAGAAAGCCCACACTAACTGTAACTCTGTCAATGTCGTGTACCTCGTCACCTGCCCATGCTCACTCCGTTACGTGGGTATGACAACCCGTAAAATAAGGCTACGGATATGTGAGCACAGAAGTAATATCAGGTGCAAAAAAGCCACGACAAGAATGAGTGACCATTTCCTCCAGACCAATCACACCACCAACGACCTGAAATGGACTGTGATTGAACAAATCGTTGGGGGCCCCAATATATCTGAGAGACTGTTTGAAAAGGAACAGCGTTGGGTGTATCGTCTTGGCACCCATACTAATGGCCTTAATGATGACATTCCTTGGGGTTCTGTTCTCAAATAAATGACTGAAATGAATATCTGTTATCCCAAGATCTGTATCTGTTCCCACCAACTCCCTTTGTCTGCTACGGTGTTACTTTAACTTTCTTAACTTTCCTAGATCAGTTTTTACCACTCCACTGGTCTTGATAACACCCATCCTGAACTCATGAGCCAGTTATACTTTTCACTGACTCTGATTATACCCCTCACGCGCACACCAAATTGCGCTCTTGTGTTTCCATCCGTGTTCAAGTCTCACCTCGTCTGCGCATGCGCATTACGAGTAGTGTCACTATCCCGAATTCCGAAGGAAATCATGTCTGCGCATGCGCCTCAATCCGCGCGTAATTCCCGGAAGTGAGTACCCTGCCCGGACCAGGCTAGCAGTCTAGCCCTGGAGTACATCCTCAACGCATGCGTGGTAGGAAGGCTGAAACTCCCGGAAGTGGTGTCGCGCCTTTTTCCTCACCGGCAACGCATATAACCGCCTTCACCCTTCCCAACCGGATCGACGAGACCCGGTCCTGAGGGCGTGTAGGCTTATCTGCAGGAGACGGACGCCGTGGGCGTGAGTACGAGTCCGGCTGAGAAACCATTCAGAGCTAAGTAGTGTTAACTGCTGCTTGACCAGGCTTTGGTGTCCCTTTTTCTTCCCTCTGTTTTGCTTTGCAGGATGTGCCAAATGCGCCGTCCCCTCCCTCCCGCGGTCTATGGGGTGGATTTTCATCCCTGGTGAAGTGAGACCCTCCCTCTTTCTCGCCACTTCTTGACTGCTTCATTGCTGACTGGCCACTGGCCATTTGGCCCATTGATCGATGAGTGACAGAATGTTGCGTGTTTATTTTCACTGCCATTTCGCCCTCATTTCACGTATCAATACCCTCCCCTGTGCACTTACACAGTTAGATTTTGCAAAATTGGCAATCTACTTTGACAGTGCCACCATATTAACAATATGACTTATCGTGTAGCCTCAGCCAACGGCAGAGCCACGCACCTCTGCTATTCTGCATGAGTGGTGCACCCTGGCACTATGAGCACTAGAAATAGACTGAATCTGGCTAAATCAATTGACAAAATATTCTAATTATGTTTCTTTTGTCTTGTGTTGTCTGTGTTTTCTTACCTTCACAGGTGCCTTTTTATTTTTAGTCTCTAAATTTTAGAGGCTGGAGGTGTGTGCGTCCTACCTTCGGGTGGTGAAGCCCGCCTCTGTGTTTTTGTGCACTTCACAGATCTTTTAACTTTCAAGCCCTCTGGTAGGGTGGGCCTTAGAGTGCCCATACCGCCGAGGTTTAACACCATAGGTCCTGACGAATGCCAGGTTAATGATACCACACCGGCTGAAACATGTCCATGTCGACCATTCACATATTCACTTAATGCTAGAGGGAGTAAGACCATCCAATTAGTTGGCTCTACTCACCTACACATTTTTTAACCTTGCCCTTGATGGTCTTTGATTAAAATTAAATTTTTGACACATACAAGGCAATTTTAATCTCACCACTTGACACTATTCACGTAATTTTCCACATAGCCCTCCCATCACGAAAACCAGCTCCGCAGTAACTCTGGCGTCGAAGCACACCGGGGTGACATTCGGTCACACCCGGTGGGGCCCGATGATGAAGCAAGTCACCGACCAGGTCGGTGAGTGAGGGCTTTCCTAACAAACCTATTGGGCTTTGTTGTTTCCTTGTGCTCTGTGCCTTTTTCCACCTGAACCAGAACAGGAACACTCTTTTGTTGTTGTTACATTTTCAGCTTAAGGCAGATGTTTCTCATCCAGGTTGAGGCATTCTTCATGCAGTTGTGAAAGTTGTTTTTGTCGTAGTGGGGTCCGATGCGAGTGGGAGGATAAGCTGGGTTGTAGGAGTTGATGTCGTGGGTTTTGAGGATGTCTTCTAGCGGCTTCATGTAGATTTTGAACAGGGTGGGACTGATGGATGAGCCTTGCAGGATGCCGCAGAGTGTGTGCTTGGGCTGTGAGCTAAAGGGAGGGATGGAGGTAGACAAATCCTCTGTATGTGCCCAGTGAGGAAGGACGACATCCATCTAAGTGTCATCCTTGATGCCGATCTGATAATGACGGTTGATGAATTTGTGGTAGGTGACTGTGTTGAAGGCAGCTGTAAGGTCCTGAAGGATCTGGGCAACTTCTTCATCTCTGTCGAGTAGGGTGCAGATGTCGTCTGTCATGATGATCAGTGCTGTCTAAATCCAGATTGGGAGGGGGCTAGAAGGTTGTTTCTCTCCAGGTGTTCGATGAGTTAGAGGTTGATTGCCTTCTCAAGGACTTTAATTGGAAATGGGAGTAGCAATATGGGGTGATAATTCTGGAGGTAAGTGGGGTCTGCGGAAGGTTTCTTGAGGATGGGTCAGACCTCTGAGTGTTTCCAGGCATCAGGGAAGGTGGCTGTGGAGATGGAGGAGTTGAGGATGGCGGTGAGCTGGTGGCTGATATTGTCGCTTACTAGGCTGAAGAATCGATGGGCGCACGGGTCAGTGAGTACACCTGTGTGGAGGGAGTTCATTAAGGCCTTGGTGTTCGCTGTGCTGAGTTGTTTCCATGTGGTGAACGGGTGGTCAGCAGCTGTCTTCGCTGGAGTGGGGAGGCTGATGAGGTTGGTGGCTTGGGGCTCGAAGTTTCTGTAAATTATGGCTATCTTGTTGAAGTGGTCTGCAAGAGCGTCACAGAGTTCTTGTGAGGGCGAGTCAAGTTTTCTTTGCTGATGGGTAGGTGAATTCTCTGATAATAGTGGAGAGTATCTTGGTCTGGTTATCTCTGGCCTCGGTGAGGTATGTCGAGCACTCTTTTTGCAGTTTTAAGTAGGTGGTGGCAGATGTTGAGGGCACACTTGAAGATGGCTTGATCACTGTCGTTTTTGCTAGCACACCATTTTCTTTCCAGTTGTTTGCATATGCACTTCACTGCGCTGAGTTGGTGTCTGTGAGGTTGTCCAGGTGAAAGCTGAGGTCTCCTATAAATACATAGTGTTCGGATTTGATGGTGAGTGGGATGATGAATTCAGGGATGGCGTCGCTGAGGCCGGTTCACGGTCCTGGGGGTCTGTATGCAAGGGTACCTCTGATGGTGGTTTTGCCGTCTGTATGGAGCTGGAAATTCAGGTGTTACATGAATAGCTTGATTTTGTCTTCGGTGGTCATACAGATGATTGCTTACTTGTGTAAGGTGGCAATGCTGTCTCTGTGTCTGTTGGTGCGGTGATGGTGTTTCATCACTGGGATTTGTGGTGGCGATGGCCGGGGCTGATATGGGGTGAGACAAGTCTCTGTGATGAAGGTCACGTCGGGGGCAAGGGTGGAAATGGTGTCCCAGACTTCAGAGGCGCGTTTTCACAGTGATCTTGGGTTGATCAGGAGGCACCTGAGCTGATCCAGGGGGTCTCAGACGGCAGGGACAGCGAAGTGTGGGATTCTGCTAGGGCGGTCAGTCCTAGGGTGGCGAAGACAGGTGAAGGGTTCCTCTGTGGAGTGAGGAGATGAGATGTAGCAGTTGTTGCATTCGGGGTCTAAGGCGCGGAGATTAGAGGCGGAGTACCTGTGGGAGTCTGGGGGCAAGGGATCTTGGCGCTGGGCACAGCTGCACTGTGGCCTCCATTGAATAGGTCCTGGGAGGTGTGCTGGAGAGACAGAAAGTGTGGGAGCGGGAAAACAGCACGGGACATGATTCTTTAGGAAGTCCATCTATTATCCAAATAGCATATTGTATACAACCACACTTTTACTGCTTTACATTTTCTGTATCTCCTAATATTTTTAGAGCCTTAGACACAGAGGTGTATTGTTGTAATGTTGCCTGTTCAACGGTATTCGCCTGGTCTCAGTCTTGCTAATTTACCTTCCTTGCAAGGGATTCCTGGTCAATTCAAGTTTCTGTGTCCCACTGCAACACAAATTGTATGAGAAAAATGCATTGGTTAAAACATATTTCAAACCATACCAGTGAAGACTAAAACTATGCAGTGATCACAACCCAAGTTGTTGGTCTTTTATTTTCTACAAGATTAATAAATTAAAAGTTTATCACTTTGAGCTGGTGTTAACATATTTCAGGATATCTATGTAACAAATCATGTCCAATCCTCATGATGCCATTTTAAGAATTACAACCAGAGCCAGACTCCCCACTCTTCAACTGTAGCATATTAACGGTGGGCTGCAAGCTTACTTAGGGGCTATTTGCTATTTTCAGACAAGTATGGGCAGCCAGGATCCAACCATGTCCCCATACTGGTAGTTGTTTACTGCAATGTAGTCTGGACTTGAGCATTTTTACAGGGCTATCTTCATGGGCGTCAATTCACCAAAATGCCAGGAAGCAACATCACACGCAGTTGATGTTTACTTTCACCTACACATTCATTCATACACAAACACACTGCCTCTTGCATAAACAAACTCTCACCCGCAAGCAATCACACAACATTAATTTAAAAGTACTCTTTGCTTACATCAGCTGGTAAGGATAGTGATATTCCAGCCAACTGTACTCCATTCATCACACTTACAGTGAATCATGTTATATTATTTACTATTAGTTTAATAATCAAATTGACAAAAATCAAGGAAAGTGGAGCCTCACCTGACGTCCATAAAAACTAGCTACCCCTGTGTTCCTCTTACTGGTTTTGCCACCTGTGAGGCCAGGGGTCGCAAAGGTACTGCCAGGGGGGTCACAAGGGACAAGCCAGGGGTCACAGCTGCGACCCCTGGCGACCCCTAAATAACGGCTATCTTTGATTTCCAGTCTGGCCGTGACTATTTTATCCTAGTTGTAGCATCTATTTTATGCTATTACAGTTACTCCATCATATATGTTTCCAATCACTGATAGCAATGTTGGAAATTTGTATAACCTTATTGAAGGAAACACAGACTGTGTGACTCTGGCATTACACGTGCTCATATAACTATGCTCAGTATATTTTACTATATGGAAGTTCATTCCATGAAATGTCTCATAATATTAACAGATGAAATACATATGTCACTTTAACTTTCAGTCAGTTGGATTCAGATCGTAACTAATATGGTGGCAATGATCACTACTATGAACAGACACTCCTGCCGTTGGAGTGTATTCATCAATATTTACCTTTTTATTTCTCAGTGCATAAATTAAACAAGCATTCGCAATGCAATAGGTCTCACATTTACGAGCGTTTCATAAATGCGACACCTATTGCATTACAAATGATAGTTTGTAAAAATGCCCATGTGGCACCTTATCTTTAATTTCTGCTGTCTCCCTTTCTTTAAATGAGCCATGTCTAAAGAAAGGGGCGTGGCCGCCATTAAAGTGAAAGCGCGGTATGGGGTGCTTTTACAAAACAAGCATTTGCAATGCATAAGGTCTCGCATTAGGAAAGTTTGAGCTATTGGTATTGTAAATGACACATTTTTTATATATGTGTTGGTTTTGAAAATAGCAAAAATAATAGCTTTGTCATTTACAATGCCAATAGTTATAACTTGTGACACCTATAGCATTTGTAATGCAATATGTGTTGTATTCACGTGACTTAGATGTATTGATATTACAAATAACAATAGCTTTGAATTTTTTTAATAATTAATACTTAAATAAAAGTTATTGTAATTTATAATGGCAATAGCTTAAACTTTTGTAAATAACTTTTGTGAAGAATATGTTCAGTGTATTTTATTGTGACGAAAATTCAAGAACAGAAGTGAAATACTAACCTCTTTTTGTGACATTTGTAATAAAGCTTGAAACATTGAGAGATCATATTTGACCCAGTTGTTGTTGAATGGTTGCACAGATTGATGCTGTGGTGGCGCTGAGTGATGTTGTGGTGGCGACTAGTGATGCTGTGGCATTCAATGATCCTGTGGTAGCGCATAGTGATGTTGTTGTGCCCCTTAGTGATGCTGTGGTGGTGCTGAGTGATGCTGTGGTGATGCGATAGATAGAGTGAGTGGGATAGATAGATAGAGTGAGGGCGATAGATAGATAGAGGGAGGGCGATAGATAGGAGTGAGGGCGATAGATAGCTAGACAGATAGATAGAGTGATGGCGATCAGTATCTAAATAAATAGATAGAATGAGGGCGATAGATAGGTAGATAGAATGAGGGCGATAGATAGGTAGATAGAGTGAGGGCGATAGGTAGATAGAGTGAGGGCGGTAGATAGAGTGAGGGCGGTAGATAGAGTGAGGGAGATAGATAGATAGAGTGAGGGCGATAGATAGATAGAGTGAGGGCGATAGATAGATAGAGTGAGGGCGATAGATAGAGTGAGGGTGTTAGATAGATCGATAGATAGATAGAGGGCGATAGATAGAGTGAGGGCGATAGATAGAGTGAGGCCGATAGATAGAGTGAGGCCGATAGATAGAGTGAGGCCGATAGATAGAGTGAGGCCGATAGATAGAGTGAGGCCGATAGATAGAGTGAGGGCGATAGATAGAGTGAGGGCGATAGATAAAGTGAGGGCGATAGATAGAGTGAGGGCGATAGATAGAGTGAGGGCGATAGATAGAGTGAGGGCGATAGATAGAGTGAGGGCGATAGATAAGAGTGAGGGCGATAGATAAGAGTGAGGGCGATAGATAAGAGTGAGGGCGATAGATAGAGTGAGGGAGATAGATAGAGTGAGGGCGATAGATAGAGTGAGGGCGATAGATAGAGTGAGGGCGATAGATAGAGTGAGGGCGATAGATAGAGTGAGGGCGATAGATAGAGTGAGGGCGATAGATAGATAGAGTGAGGGCGATAGATAGATAGAGTGAGGGCGATAGATAGAGTGAGGGTGTTAGATAGATCGATAGATAGATTGAGGGCGATAGATAGAGTGAGGGCGATAGATAGAGTGAGGGCGATAGATAGAGTGAGGGCGATAGATAGATAGAGTGAGGGCGATAGATAGATAGAGTGAGGGCGATAGATAGATAGAGTGAGGGCGATAGATAGAGTGAGGGTGTTAGATAGATCGATAGATAGATAGAGGGCGATAGATAGAGTGAGGGCGATAGATAGAGTGAGGCCGATAGATAGAGTGAGGCCGATAGATAGAGTGAGGCCGATAGATAGAGTGAGGCCGATAGATAGAGTGAGGCCGATAGATAGAGTGAGGCCGATAGATAGAGTGAGGCCGATAGATAGAGTGAGGGCGATAGATAGAGTGAGGGCGATAGATAGAGTGAGGGCGATAGATAGAGTGAGGGCGATAGATAGAGTGAGGGCGATAGATAGAGTGAGGGCGATAGATAAGAGTGAGGGCGATAGATAAGAGTGAGGGCGATAGATAGAGTGAGGGCGATAGATAGAGTGAGGGCGATAGATAGAGTGAGGGCGATAGATAGAGTGAGGGCGATAGATAGAGTGAGGGCGATAGATAGAGTGAGGGCGATAGATAGAGTGAGGCCGATAGATAGAGTGAGGGCGATAGATAGATAGAGTGAGGGCGATAGATAGATAGAGTGAGGGCGATAGATAGAGTGAGGCCGATAGATAGAGTGAGGGCGATAGATAGATAGAGTTAGGGCGATAGATAGATAGAGTTAGGGCGATAGATAGATAGAGTTAGGGCGATAGATAGATAGAGTTAGGGCGATAGATAGATCGAGTGAGGGCGATAGATAGAGTGAGGCCGATAGATACAGTGAGGGCGATAGATAGATAGAGTGAGGGCGATAGATAGATAGTTAGGGCGATAGATAGATAGAGTTAGGGCGATAGATAGATAGTTAGGGCGATATATAGATAGAGTTAGGGCGATAGATAGAGTGAGGGCGATAGATAGATCGAGTGAGGGCGATAGATAGATAGAGTGAGGGCGATAGATAGATCGATAGATAGATAGAGGGCGATAGATAGAGTGAGGGCGATAGATAGAGTGAGGGCGATAGATAGATAGAGTGAGGGCGATAGATAGAGTGAGGGCGATAGATAGATAGAGTGAGGGCGATAGATAGATAGAGTGAGGGCGATAGATAGATAGAGTGAGGGCGATAGATAGATAGAGTGAGGGCGATAGATAGATAGAGTGAGGGCGATAGATAGAGTGAGGGCGATAGATAGATAGAGTGAGGGCGATAGATAGATAGAGTGAGGGCGATAGATAGATAGAGTGAGGGTGATAGATAGAGTGAGGGCGATAGATAGAGTGAGGGCGATAGATAGAGTGAGGGCGATAGATAGAGTGAGGGCGATAGATAGAGTGAGGGCGATAGATAGAGTGAGGGCGATAGATAGAGTGAAGGCGATAGATAGAGTGAAGGCGATAGATAGAGTGAAGGCGATTAGATAGATAGAGTGAGGCCGATAGATAGAGTGAGGGCGATAGATAGATAGATAGTTAGGTGTGGTTGTGTGTGCGTGGTTGTGTGTGTGTGGTGTGTGTTATGCTTTGTTTTGCTATGTTTTGTTATGCTATGCTATGTTTTGTTGTGTTTGGTATGCTATGCTATGTTTTGCTAGGCTATGATATGTTTTGTTTTGCTATGTTTTGTTTTGTTTTGTTATGCTATGTTTTGTTGTGTTTTGTTAAGCTATGTTTTGTTGTGTTTTGTTAAGCTATGCTATGCTTGGTTAGGCTATGCTATGCTTGGTTAGGCTATGCTATGCTCGGTTAGGCTATGCTATGCTTGGTTAGGCTATGCTATGCTTGGTTAGGCTATGCGGTGACCGCCCGGACTCGCTCCTGACCGGTTGCTCCTTCCTTGCTCCTCTCCCTGTATTGTGGCTATCTTGCTGGAGATCGCACTGCTGAATCCAACCTCACGGTATCGCCTGCATTATTTATTTCAGTGGCATTAGACTAAACAGCGCCGTGTTTAAAATCGGCTCGCCTGCTTTTCTCAAAGTTGCGCAGTGTTTTTGTTTAATCTCATTGCCCTCAGCGCTTGTGACTGTAGCGCCGCCCGCCCTGCACTGCATTTCACTGTATTGGCAGCAACGTGCATTATTGGATTTATTTTCTTCGCTCCTACTGCCCCTGCCTCGCCTCCCCTCTGACCTCCATCTTGCTTGCTGTTGTTGTTTTCCCTGCCCCTCCTCCCCGCTACCGCCTCCCAGCTGCTGACCCTCCCACGCTCCGCCCCCTCCACCCTCCATTTATGGCCAATGCCTCCACGCGCAGCGTCCACGCGCTTCGGCCACGCCGAAGGCGCGCCAAAGGTAAGCCCGTCTACGCCCGTCCGCGCCTGGACCGCGCCCAGCGCCAGACCCCCTGCCCCTCGCGCTCCACAGCCCTCCCGCATTACCTATGATGCCGCCACCCTCCTAGCCCTTGACCCCGGTCGCGCCCCCAACTGCGTCCAAGCCGCTCCTGGACGCACCCATGGACCGTTCTCCTGCTTCTCCTGCAAATTTAGCGGCACCGACAACATCTCCGCTACGACCACACCACAGATTCCCGACCCCAACCACCTAGAATGCATCCTTCTCAACACCCGATCAGTCCACAGGCACGCCATTGACCTTTGGAACCTACTTGACACCATCTCTCCTGACGTCGCCTTCCTAACGGAAACATGGATGAACGCTTCCTCCGCCCCTGACATCGCCATCGCTATCCCTGATGACTATAAGATCACACGCAAGGACCGCACCGACCATACAGGAGGTGGAATCGCTATCGTCCATAAGAAAACAATCCGCATCTCAACCAGCTCTGACGTCAACCTCGCCAACTCTGAACACCTTCACTTCCAGATCCACATCGACCCCAAGACCACACTCAGAGGCACCCTCCTCTACAGACCACCTGGACCCCGCGCAAAATTCAGTGAAGACATCACGGACTTCATCACTCCACACGCGCTCCCCTCCAAAGACTACATCCTTCTGGGAGACCTCAACTTCCACCTTGAAAAGATCAACGACCGCAACACCGCCACCCTCTTGGACAACCTCGCCAACCTCGGACTTAAACAACTGGTCACTTCCCCCACCCACATCGCAGGTCACACTCTCGACCCCATCTTCACCTCCAGCAACCATGTCTCCTTCAGCCACACTACGGATCTCCTCTGGACTGACCACAGCTGCGTTCACTTCATCTACAACAAGCCGAAACCCATCAACCACTCCCAACCAACTCTGCAAAGAAACTGGAACAAAATCACCACAGAGCAGATCTCCACATCACTCCTTCAATCCTCCCCAGCCCTCTCTTCTAACGCCAACGAAGCCGCCTCCAACCTCACCGTCTGGTTATCCAACACCGCCGACACCTTAGCACCACTGAAAAAACGTCAACACAAACTTGGCTTCAAGAAGGCCTCATGGTTCAACGACGACCTCAAGAAATCCAAGAAACTGTGCCGCTCCCTTGAAAAGGCCTGGAAAAAAGACCCATCCACCAGCAACAAGGACGCCTTCAAAAGCGCCATCCGTACTCACCACCAACTGATCCGAAAAGCCAAGAAAACAGCATTCAAAGATCGACTTGACAACAACGCCCACAACAGCAAGGAACTTTTCAACATCGTCAAGGAATTTTCCAACCCCTCGGCCAACTCTAACGACATCACCCCCTCTCAAACCCTCTGCGATTCCCTAGCCTCTTTTTTCCACAACAAGATTGCTGACATCCACAACAGCTTTGACAACCAACCCGGAAGGCAACCCACCCTACCATCAGCTGACCATCCTCCCCCCGTTAACACCCTTAACGCCTGGAACCCAATCTCCACTGAGGACACCATCCGCCTGATGAATTCCATCCACTCAGGATCCCCCACAGACCCATGCCCCCACCACATCTTCAACAAAGCAGACTCCGTCATAGCTCCGCACCTCCGAGACGTCATCAACTGCTCCTTCAACTCCGCTACCTTCCCAGAAGACTGGAAACACGCTGAACTCACCGCCCTTCTGAAAAAACCAACAGCAGACCCCACCGAACTCAAAAACTACCGCCCCATCTCACTTCTCCCATTCCCGGCCAAAGTCATCGAGAAAGCTGTCAACAACCAGCTCTCCACCTTCCTCGAAGACAACAAATCACTCGACCCCTCACAATCTGGCTTCCGAGCCAAACACAGCACTGAGACCGCCCTCATCGCAGCAACAGACGACATTCGAACTCTGCTGGACAATGGAGACACAGTCGCCCTCATCCTCCTCGACCTCTCTGCAGCCTTCGACACAGTCTGCCACAGCACCCTTTTACAACGCCTCAGAAACATCGGAATCCAAGGAAAGGCACTGGAATGGATCACCTCGTTCCTCACCGGAAGAACCCAGAGAGTCCGCCTCCCACCATTCAAGTCCGAGGCCTCTGAAATCATCTGCGGCGTACCACAAGGATCCTCACTCAGTCCCACCCTCTTCAACGTATACATGAGCCCCCTCGCGGCCATCGCCCGCCAACACAACCTCAACATCATCTCTTACGCGGATGACACTCAACTGATCCTATCTCTCACCAAGGACCCCAGCACCGCCAAAACTAACCTACACGAAGGAATGAAAGAAGTCGCCGAATGGATGAAACAAAGCCGTCTGAAACTGAACTCAGACAAAACAGAAGTCCTCATCTTAGGTAAATCCCCCTCTGCATGGGACGACTCCTGGTGGCCGGAAGCCCTCGGAAATGCACCCATCCCGACAGACCACGCACGGAACCTTGGCGTCATCCTGGATTCCTCACTCTCAATGAACAGACAAGTCAGCGCAGTATCCTCTTCCTGCTTTAACATTCTTCGCATGCTCAGAAAAACATTTCGCTGGATCCCCTCCGAAACAAGGAAAACAGTCACCCACGCTCTAGTCACGAGCCGACTGGACTACGGAAACACCCTCTACGCAGGTACCACCGCTAAACTCCAGAAGAAACTACAACGAATCCAAAACGCCTCAGCCAGGCTCATATTAGACATCCCACGCAACGAACACATCTCTGGTCACCTTAAAGACCTCCACTGGCTACCCGTCAATAAGAGGATTACTTTCCGACTGCTTACCCACGCACACAAATCACTCTACGACATCGGACCAGATTGCCTCAACTTTCGACTGTCCTTCTACACCCCCTCCCGCCAACTGCGCTCTTCCAGCCAAGCCTTCGCCACTGTACCTCGCATCAACAAAACCACCATGGGAGGCAGATCCTTCTCATACCTGGCTGCCAAAACATGGAACTCACTCCCCGCTTACCTTCGCCTCACCCAGAATCACCTAGCGTTCAGAAAGCAGCTTAAAACGTGGATATTTGACAAATAATCCACCTCCCCTTCCTAAGCGCCTTGAAACCCTCTGGGTATGTAGTGCGCTATATAAGTGCTATGACTTGACTTGCTCTATGCTTGGTTAGGCTATGCTCTATGCTTGGTTAGGCTATGCTCTATGCTTGGTTAGGCTATGCTCTATGCTTGGTTAGGCTATGCTCTATGCTTGGTTAGGCTATGCTCTATGCTTGGTTAGGCTATGCTCTATGCTTGGTTAGGTTATGCTCTATGCTTGGTTAGGTTATGCTCTATGCTTGGTTAGGTTATGCTCTATGCTTGGTTAGGTTATGCGCTATGCTTGGTTAGGTTAGGTTATGCGCTATGCTTGGTTAGGTTAGGTTATGCGCTATGCTTGGTTAGGTTAGGTTATGCGCTATGCCTGGTTAGGTTAGGTTGTGCGCTATGCTTGGTTAGGTTAGGTTGTGCGCTATGCTTGGTTAGGTTAGGTTGTGCGCTAAGCTTGGTTAGGTTAGGTTGTGCGCTATGCTTGGTTAGGTTAGGTTATGCGCTATGTTATGCGCTATGTTATGCGCTATGTTATGCGCTATGCGCTATGTTATGCGCTATGTTATGCGCTATGTTATGCGCTATGTTATGCGCTATGTTATGTGCTATGTTGTGCGCTATGTTATGCACTATGTTATGCGCTATGTTGCGCTATGTTATGCGCTATGTCATGCGCTATGCGCTATGTTGCGCTATGTTATGCGCTATGCTATGCGCTATGCTATGTGCTATGCTATGCGCTATGTTATGCGCTATGCGCTATGTTATGCGCTATGTTATGCGCTATGTTATGCGCTATGCGCTATGTTATGCGCTATGTTATGCGCTATGCTATGCGCTATGCGCTATGTTATGCGCTATGCGTTATGTTATGCGCTATGTTATGCGCTATGCGTTATGTTATGCGTTATGTTATGCGCTATGTTATGCGCTATGTTATGCGCTATGTTATGCGCTATGCACTATGTCATGCGCTATGTTATGCGCTATGCGCTATGTTATGCGCTATGCTATGCGCTATGCTATGTGCTATGTTATGTGCTTTGCGCTATGTTATGCGCTATGCGCTATGTTATGCGCTATGTTATGCGCTATGCGCTATGTTATGCGCTATACGCTATGTAATGCGCTATGTTATGCGCTATGCTATGCGATATGTTGCGCTATGCTATGCGCTATGCTATGCGCTATGTTATGCGCTATGTTATGCGCTATGTTATGCGCTATGCTATGCGCTATGCTATGCGCTATGTTATGCGCTATGCTATGCGCTATGTTATGCGCTATGCGCTATGTTATGCGCTATGCTATGCGCTAAGTTATGCGCTATGCTATGCGCTATGTTATGCGATATGCGCTATATGCTATGTTATGCGATATGCGCGATGTTATGCGCTATGTTATGCGCTATGTTATGCGCTATGTTATGCGCTATGCTATGCGCTATGCTATGCGCTATGTTATGCGCTATGCGCTATGTTATGCGCTATGTTATGCGCTATGCTATGCGCTATGCTATGCGCTATGCTATGCGCTATGTTATGCGCTATGTTATGCGCTATGCACTATGTTATGCGCTAAGTTATGCGCTATGCTATGCGCTATGTTATGCGCTATGCTATGCGCTATGCTATGCGCTATGTTATGCGCTATGCTATGCGCTATGTTATGCGCTATGCGCTATGTTATGCGCTATACGCTATGTTATGCGATATGCGCTATGTTATGCGCTATGCTATGCGCTATGCTATGCGCTATGTTATGCGCTATGTTATGCGCTATGTTATGCGCTATGCGCTATGTTATGCGCTATGCTATGCGCTATGCGCTATGTTATGCGCTATGCTATGTGCTATGTGCTATGCGCTATGTTATGCGCTATGCTATGTGCTATGCGCTATGCTTTGTGCTATGCCCTATGTTATGCGCTATGTTATGCGCTATGCGCTATGTTATGCGCTATGCGCTATGTTATGCGCTATGTGATGCGCTATGTTATGCGCTATGCTATGCGCTATGCGCTATGTTATGCGCTATGTTATGCGCTATGTTATGCGCTATGTTATGCGCTATGCTATGCGCTATGTTATGCGCTATGCTATGCGCTATGCTATGCGCTATGCTATGCGCTATGCGCTATGTTATGCGCTATGCTATGTGCTATGTTATGCGATATGCGCTATGTTATGCGCTATGTTATGCCCTATGTTATGCGCTATGCGCTATGTTATGCGCTATGTTATGCGCTATGTTATGCGCTATGTTATGCGCTATGCGCTATGTGTTGCGCTATGTTATGCGCTATGTTATGCGCTATGTTATGCGCTATGTTATGCGCTATGTTATGCGCTATGTTATGCGCTATGTTATGCGCTATGTTATGCGCTATGTTATGCGCTATGTTGCGCTATGTTATGCTGTGTTTTGCTATCCTATGCTTTGCTGTGTTTTGCTATCCTACGCTTTGCTGTGTTTTGCTATCCTACGCTTTGCTGTGTTTTGCTATGCTATGCTTTGCTGTGTTTTGCTATCCTACGCTTTGCTGTGTTTTGCTATCCTATGCTTTGCTGTGTTTTGCTATCCTATGCTTTGTTGTGTTTTGCTATCCTATGCTTTGCTGTGTTTTGCTATCCTATGCTTTGCTGTGTTTTGCTATCCTATGCTTTGATGTGTTTTGCTATCCTATGCTTTGCTGTGTTATGCTTTGCTGTGTTTTGTTATGCTATGTTTTGCTATGCTATGTTTTGTTTTGCTATCCTATGCTTTGTTTTGCTATGTTTTGTTATGTTCTGCTGTTTTGTTCTGCTGTTTTGTTGTGTTATGTTATGCTATTCTATGTTTTGCTATGCTATGCTATTCTATGTTTTGCTATGCTATGTTTTGTTTTAAGTTTTGTTATGCTATGTTTTGCTATGCTATCCTATGCTTTGTTTTGCTATGTTTTGTTATGTTCTGCTGTTTTGTTCTGCTGTTTTGTTGTGTTATGTTATGCTATGGTTTGTTTTGTTTTACTATGCTATGTTTTGTTTGGCTATTCTTTGTTATGTTATGTTTTGTTTTGCTATTCTATGTTATGCTATGGTTTGTTTTGTTATGCTATTCTATGTTTTGCTGTGTTATGCTATGTTTTGTTATGTTCTGCTGTTTTGTTATGCTATGTTTTGTTATGCTATGATTTGTTATGCTATGTTTTGTTATGCTATGTTATGTTTTGTTATGCTATGTTTTGTTATGCTATGTTTTGTTATGCTATGATTTGTTATGCTATGTTTTGTTATGCTATGTTTTGTTATGCTATGTTTTGTTATGCTATGTTTTGTTATGCTATGATTTGTTCTGCTATGTTTTGTTCTGCTATGTTTTGTTCTGCTATGTTTTGTTGTGTTATGCTATGTTTTGTTGTTTTACTATGATATGCTATGTTTTTCTATGCTATGTTTTGTTTTGCTATCCTATGCTTTGTTTTGCTATGTTTTGTTATGTTCTGCTGTTTTGTTCTGCTGTTTTGTTGTGTTATGTTATGCTATGCTATGTTTTGTTTTGTTTCACTATGCTATGTTTTGTTTTGCTATTCTTTGTTATGTTATGCTATGGTTTGTTTTGTTTTACTATGCTATGTTTTGTTTTGCTATTCTTTGTTATGTTATGCTATGGTTTGTTTTGTTATGCTATTCTATGTTTTGCTGTGTTATGCTATGTTTTGTTATGCTATGTTTTGTTATGCTATGTTTTGTTATGCTATGTTTTGTTATGCTATGATTTGTTATGCTATGTTTTGTTCTGCTATGTTTTGTTCTGCTATGTTTTGTTGTGTTATGCTATGTTTTGTTGTTTTACTATGATATGCTTTGTTTTGCTATGCTATGGTGTTTTGTTGTGTTTTGTTATGCTATGCTTTGTTGTGTTTTGCTATGCTATGTTTTGTTGTGTTTTGCTATCCTATGCTTTGTTTTGTTATGCTGCGCTTTTGCTATCCTATGCTTTTGTTTGTTATGCTATGCTATGCTGTGTTTCGTTATGCTATGCTATGTTATGCTATGCTGGTAAGGGTATGTGAGGG
Source organism: Lissotriton helveticus (assembly GCF_964261635.1). Lineage (NCBI taxonomy): Eukaryota > Metazoa > Chordata > Amphibia > Caudata > Salamandridae > Lissotriton > Lissotriton helveticus. The sequence goes on from NC_136057.1 coordinate 1,621,574,094, forward strand.
TGTGTGTGTGAGGGTGAGTGAGGGGGGTGAGGGTGAGGGTGTGTGAGGGTGAGGGTGTGTGAGGGTGAGGGTGTGTGAGGGTGAGGGGGTGTGGGGGTGAGAGGGTGAGGGGGTGTGAGGGTGAGGGGGTGTGAGGGTGAGGGGGTGTGAGGGTGAGGGGGTGTGATGGTGAGGGTGTGAGGGTGAGTGAGGGTGTGTGAGGGTGAGTGAGGGTGTGTGAGGGTGAGTGAGGGTGTGTGAGGGTGTGTGAGGGTGTGTGAGGGTGAGTGAGGGTATGTGAGGGGTGTGAGGGTGAGAGTGTGTGAGGGTGAGTGTGTGAGGGTGAGAGTGTGTGAGGGTGAGGGGGTGTGAGGGTGAGGGGTGTGAGGGTGAGGGGTGTGAAGGTGAGGGGTGTGAGGGGGTGTGAGGCAGTGTGAGGGTGAGGGGGTGTGAGGGTGAGGGGGTGAGTGAGGGTGAGGGGGTGTGAAGGTGAGGGGGTGTGAGGGTGTGAGGGGGTGTGAGGGTGAGAGGGTGTGTGAGGGTGTGTGAGGGTGAGTGAGGGTGTGTGAGGGTATGTGAGGGTGTGTGAGGGTGAGGGGGTGTGAGGGTGAGGAGGTGTGTGAGGGGTCAGGGGGTGTGAGGGCGAGTGAGGGGGTGAGGGCGTGAGGGTTAGTGAGGGTGAGTGTCTCCAATGCCTTCTTTGAAAATGTTCAGTGCTGCAAATAGAGCATGCCGCCCTAATTATCACAGCATGAGGCCCCAAAGTGATAATTATCACAGCATGCAGAGAGCCGCCCCACGCTGCTGGAGCACTCAACTGCACATTAATTATAGTTGAGTGCTCCAGCAGCCTGGGGCGCCTGTTGACATGCTGTGATAAGTGGGTCTCATGCTGTGATAATTGTTGCGGCGCCTGAGGAAGTGGAGACTCCTGCTGGGATAATTGGTCTTGTGGCTCAGGAAGTAGAGTTTCATGCTGGGATAATTGGTCTGGCAGCGCTTGCGGCGCCTGACGTCCAACAAACGTGCACAAGCTGCTCAACCTTGAAGCGCGTTCACAGACCTGGGTCGGCTCGTGCCCAGGTCTGTATCGGGCTCGTTCACAGCTGTTACTCCCTTGACAGGGAGGAAGGTGACTATAGTATCGCTGGCGGGAGCGCTTCGCGCTCCAACGCCAGCTCGACCTAAAAAAGAATTTGTCAAGTTGACAAACAAATGCTTTTTTTTGTAAAAGCGCCCCATACCGTGCTTTCACTTTAATGGCAGCCACGCCCATTTCTTTAGACACAGCTTGTCTAAGGAAAGGGGCACGGCCAAAAGAGGCACTGTCGGAAGAATAACAAAGATGGATAATTAGGTGGAGCTCTATGGATCTCAGGAACAATGAAAACTTAATATACAACTGAAGGGCTTAAACACAACACCATGCACATAATGCAGATACAAAGGAGATATTGATACCCTTAGAAGCCTGACCGAAGATTTGGGGAACTGCAGCAGGAGAAATAACATCAGAATGGTCTACACATAAAAGGCAAAACAGAGATACCATGAGGAATATTCTGGCCAACTTTAAGATTCAAATCTGATTTTTTAATGTAAATGGCAATACACTCTTGCCTACAACCAAAGGTCAATGAAGAAATATAAATTGTACCCAAATAGTCCCCATTGAAGATAACTAACCTAACAAGATGAAAACAAAGGTCTACGAAGTACTCTTGCCTCTGATCCGTGAGGGAGATTTTCCTTTCTGTATTTATTTTTAAATGTGGATAAAAACAGAAATTAGATTGTTTTTGAGTGATTCTAAATGTTGTCAATCATGACTGCCGGGCCAATAGCTGTGCAGATTGACAGCCAAGGGGATTAAAAAAATTGGAATTTCAGTAAAAAGCCTTAAACAGCAGTAGGTTTGCACAACCTTGATACTAAAATGTACATATTTTCTTACAAGTGCTTTTTTTTACCATCTGAGTGTGTATATATCATTGAAACATGTCATGCGGTCTGGTAAAGGTGCACATTAAGTGGTTAAACAAAGGCAGAAATATACACATTTCAGCTTCATTTTTATACAAACCTAAAATAAATATCGATAATTATAGGTAAAATAAGCAAAAAATAAATATGGATAAATACAGACGGAAATGACAACAATATAAATACCATAAAACCGGGAGCCCTAATTATGAACCATTTTCAACCAGTTCGAAAAGTTTAGTCAACAGCTCATTGCATTTTTGGACTTGAAGATGTGTGTTAATGAGGGGCCTGGAAAGCTATTACTGGAAGTATCATACATGAGATTAGTTGCCAAATGGGTGTGATAATGTAACCAAAACAAGGCTAGAGTGAACATCAATTTTTTCATGATTTCTTAGGCTACCTCTAAAGTCCCTTACATGTTGCTCCTTTGATTACAATATTTTTCAATTTCATCTACACAATTTCTTTTACGAAAGAAGCAAGACAGAAAATAGCCTCTGGATAATTCTCACTTCAAATGATTTTCTTACTGTGTTTTACCCTCCAACATCTAGCATGTAAAGTTGAAAAGCACTATATGAAATTATCTTCGCCTTTATTCTTTAGACAGTCTGCACACAGTCCCCATAAAATTATTTAACTTACCTACAATAGTTAACATTTTATGGAATAATTGTGAGAAAATGTTTGTCATTTTGGGGTGGCCCAGTGAAATTATTTTACATGGTGGGCAAACCAGTGAACGTTTTTAAGGCAATTGATGCATATCTATCACAGAAAAAATAAAAAAAACTATTGTGAGAAATGGAGGCTTAAGAAAAAAGAGTTTTAAACTCCACCATAAAACCACCAGGAAAGAAAGGGGTTCAAAGGACCCAAATAGTGGAGAAGTGGAGTAGTGTGGCTCGATGGTTAGAGCGGCAGACCCTGATGCCTCGGCGGGTCTTGGGCTCAATTTCCTCGGACCTGATAATTCTCGCCTTGGTGCCTATTCTAATCATGGGTCCCACTCTGCAACTCTGGGCAATAGCTTGCTTAATCTCCACAACGGCCCCAACAGCGCTGGGATGCCTGGCTTCACATTGGGGGTACCCAGGAGTGGACATTTCACAGGGAAAAGCCAGGAAGGGTTCCACAGCGGTATGCGTGCAGCGCCAGGAAACCCCAGTTGGGGTATAAGTGCACTTAACAAGTACAAATTCAAATATGCAAAACTCTTGGAAAACAAAACAAAATCAGAAACACCTTAACTAAGATGACAGTATGTAAGGCTTCATGTACTAATGGACTGGCTGCTGAATCATTTATAACCTTTTTAGGTCTTGGCTTGACAGCACTTGCGCTGTCTCTTTGAGACATGGGACCTCATTTATGAGGCCTTGCGTGAGTTTTGCGCTTCCGATGCGTCACTTTTTGTGATGCATCGGCAGCGTAAAACATGCCTCCTGATGCACACTATTTCCAAAGTGACGCATCTAAGCAGATGCGTCACTTTGTAAACCCCTGCGCTACATTATACCTGCGTCAGGTATAATGTATGCAGAAGGGGCGTTCACCCGCAAAAAGCCTCGTAATAGTGACGCAGTGAAATCTATGAGATTTCACTGCGTCACTTTTAGGACGCTGTTGCGTCAAAATCTTGCGCCTGCCTCACAGCAGGCGTAAGACTGACGCAAGCCCTTTCACACGGGGCTTTCCCCATGTGAAAGGAAGCATTGCTGGAGTTGCGTCACTTTTGTGACACACTCCAGCAATGCATCACTTTTGCGCCTACAGATACGTCAGAAATACTGACGTATCTGTAACTCCTTGCGACATGATGCGTCATATTATAAATATGACGCATCAATCATGTCGCAGGGAGAGCGCAGTGAAAAGTGACGCATCGCTGTTCTCACGCAGCGATGCGTCACTTTTCATAAATGAGGCCCATGGTGTATATACTTTGTGGGCTTCAGCCCTTCCATAGGCTTTCCATTTACTGGCTACATTGTAGCTCTCCTATTCTTTCTTACCATTTATCAATGGCATGCATGTGTCAAGCCCCCTCCAGTGTTTAGCCTTCCCCCACAGCATGGACAGATTACTATATCAATTCACTGATCACATTTTAGCATGGGTTTTAGGAACTAGTTTTTTCTTTGCTGAAAAAGCAATTGACACAATCGGTCCTGTTTTTTCTCGCTCCGAGCTCTGCTCCATTTCTGTAAACAGGCCTGTAAATGTTGTTCTTATCTTGTCACATTTGCTGTGCATTCAAAACTAAGATTAAATGTCAGACGCTGTTGCAAGGGGCATCTACTTCATACCCTCACCCCCGCCCTCATAGGTTTTTGGTTAATAGGACTTTTTTTAATTTACGTTTTCACAACTCAGCTACCATGAGCTGCTCTATGACAGCTATCGTATCAGAGTGTACCTACACACGGTGCTATCTCCATTGATGCCACTGTTGGGTGCGTCCTATGGACGGGCATCTCAGCACATTTTCTGTTTGATTTCTTTTTCAGGGCAGGAGAACACAGTTTCGCTGCCAGAGCGCCGCCATTCTTTGAGTTGGCTTATCAGCTCCTGGATTTTGTGCCACTGCAAGATCTGATAAGAGACGAGTACAGGAAGAAAGAAGTCACCTCATGACCACTATGTCACTGCTTCCCTTTAAGAGCCGGGAGGGCTAAACATTGCTGCATTATATAGTACCATCAAACTAACAGCTGTCTATAATGTACTAGAACAGGGACCACTTTGGAATTTTCGTTCTCGTTTCATGGACTTAAGTGTTAGGAGAATGCCTGTAGCTCGTGTAAAAGCAGTTTGTAACAATTTGCACTGGTTCTTCAGTCTGATGCTGCACATTTCACTTTCGAGCTTTCTCATTGTGATACCAGTAGTATTGCATTGGTGGTGATGGAGCAGGGGAGATACAAACATTTTTTCTGTACCCCTTGTGAAATCAATTTCGCATAACAATAACAGAATTAATGGAGTGATGCATGAAAATTAATCAACAAAATGCACTTAGACATTTTAAGTTACATGTGGGAAACTAATGGCCATTTGCAAAAATAATATACTAACAATTGTGAACGAGTCATAATAATATAGTGCTATAATATGCAAATAAGCATGTATGTTTACGATTTATTAGAGTGTAAGTATATGTTGTGGCAAAGAAAAATGCACTTGGTAAGTAAAAGAATGATATTTGTGTTACTTGAAGCTAGGTAACAACTAACCTGGAATGTTAGAATGATGGGAGGTAAACAGAAGGGCTATAATTCTAAAATCTGTTGTGTTTGTTTTCGCATTAGTTCTCATTGAGGCCTATGTAGTTTGTTTATTGAAAAATGGCTGGTGATTGAAACGTTGACATCAGTTGAAAGAATAAGGCCTCCACGCATGCGCGTCAATGAATAGCCAAGTAAGCAGAATGGTTGGTACGCAAAGTGACTGATGTCAAGGTCAGTTTGGCCTAGGGCACGGAAGTGTGCCAAAGGATGTCTGCATCTAAAACAGTGGGAACGGAACAAGTTATAACAAATCGTGTAATGAAAAAGAGAATGACAAGCATAAATCAAAGATGAATGCCATGAGAAAATATTGAAGATGACATTGCAAAATGGAAAACTGGTTTGTGCAAAGATGAATGAGGTGATCATCACCACCCCTCTAATGGACCAATCAGAATGAACTGTGGACCCTAAAAGTTTCAATTTTAAGTTAGATAGTTAGAAAAAAAGGGTGTAAAAAAGCTTGTTCGAAAGGGTGAAATAAGCTTGCTCCACAGATTTTATTTTGCACCACGACATGCTGTTGGTTTGAACTATTTTATGGTGCTAGAGACTTTTTGGACTTTAACTTTTACGGAGAAAAGAAGAATGATTGAATGCAGAATTTTATTTTTGAAAGGGAGGCATTGAGGAGAAATAGAGAGACAGATTGGGAACCTGTGCAACTCTGTTATTTTTCTTAGCACAGATTGGTAATGTATTTCCTAAACTTTCATTTCCTTAACCTGCACTAAATAAATTCCTTTAATTTTGCTTGTCTAAATAAATCTTTAGTCTTTTTCATAAATGAAGCAAATAAAATCAATATGAAATTTAAACGTGAGTTTGGTTTTAATTTCAAGAAATGTCATGACAGTATAAATTTGCTAAAGTTACAGGATTACTATGATTAAGCTGGTCTTAGTCTCCATCAACTAACTTCATCTAGATGATCTACTGACCAAATACGGGAGTACCTTGATGTTAAGTTTTCCAGGTAGCATTTTAGCATAAAATGAATATTATAAAATGCATATAAATGTATAAAGCATAAATCATAGGTACCCCGCTAACCAGCAGCTCACCTTCTGTGTCACTGATTCAGGTGTAAAGGTATATATGTGTGTGACTTGGGGTGTTATGGGCCCTACCGTTTAGTAAGAAATAATTGCACCTGAGTTAAGTGAGGTGAGTAATGAGGGTTGTTGGAGAGCCGCGCTGGAACAGATTTCTTGGTAGCAGAGGTCTGGTTTCTATAGATTGGTTTGGAGATTATTGATGTTTTTGTGTTTTAACACTATGGGGTCGATTCTGATTCGGGAAACAAATCCGTACGACGATTCGTATTCGTAGCCGTTTCCGTCCGAATCGTACAAATCCATCCGAATCGTGTAGTACGATCTGTTCTGAGAAAATACGTACGAATCTTTGCAAAACGTACGAAAATGACGGGTAAATCCGTACGACATCGACCCGCACAGTGAACCGTACGATTCGTAAAAATGCCTTACGACCTGCCAAGTACGATCCGGACCGGGGAATGAGTACGCTATTCGTACGGTAAACGTCACGTATGAGCAATTTGTACGGAAGGCAACACTATCACATACACTCCGTACCCCTAAAATCAAGAGGTGTACACACAGGGTGTACGCACCGTACACCTACGACACTGGGGTGTATGACCCTTACCCCTACGGTCCACACACCTACGATCATGAGGTGTACGCATGGGGACCTACGCACCATACCCCTGAAATCCAGGGGTGTCCGCACCGTACCCCGATGCACCGTACCCCTGCAACCATGGGGTGTACGCAACGGGGGGTCCGTTTCGTACGCATTTCGAAGCGAAATCTGCTTTTACAGACGTTTTAAGCTCCCGTAGAAAAAGAGTCGTATGGCGTGTTGTCGATACTATTCGTACTTGCTGGGTCAGAAAATGCAGCTTCGATCCGTACGGACATTGCGTACTGCGCGTTCCGAATGCGATTCGTACGGATTAGTGAGTTGTACGGTCTTCGGCACGATTCGTATGGAGAACTGCTTTGGGTACACATCGTACTATATCGTACATACGGGTACGGTTCTGCATGTGATTCGTACAGGAAAAACGCTCCGTACGGCTATTCAGAGGGCGTTTTACCGAATCGGAATCAGCCCCCATATGTTGAGTCTGTATTACGTTATCTGTAGTCAGAATTTTGAAACCTAGGGAGGTAGGAAGTTCGTCACCCTGTCTGCAGGCAGAGGAATGTGTGGCAAGAGAAGTCACACTCTACATGGTCTGATTTCAAGGGAATAACATCGTTGTGTGCTCTAGTTAGGGACTTTTCCGTGTGAAAATGGTGAATGTTTAGCGAAGGCAACCTGTGAAATTTTGTCCGTAAGCACAGGAGTCAATTGTGTATTCCGACTAAAACTTATCCCTGAGAGAATAATAGGTTTTCGCCAAAGCCTGAAAGAAGGGTAAAGGTAGAGGGAAGTGCTACTTTATCGGCAAAACTAAAATTCTGTGGTAGAGAAGAGGTAAGCGATGTCTACTGGAAATACAGAATACTTGTGAGTTTGGGCAAACTATCACTTTGGTTTTAGTGAAACAGAGTATGGAAAAGTTTTTGTGTCATAACTAACTGATTTCAGTTGTATAAAATATAAATATATTGAGCCGATACATTTTGTAAAGGAGGGGTCAGCAGAAGCAGGAGTAGAAGCTGACGTGACAAGAGTCGCGCAGGGATTGGTCCATGTGATTGTGACACTTGAGGTTCTAATTGGTGCGTCAGTGTGAAAACGCGCTGGGATAGGTAAGAAATTATGTGACGAAGATTGTGCCATTTGGTGCATTAGTGTGAGAAGCGCTGGGATTGGACAGGGAATAGCGTTATAGATCAGAAGGAAATAAACAAGTGTTTTGAAACAGAGAATTCATGAAAATGGATTACTATTATGAAGAGGACAGAGAAAAACCTTCATGGTTTAAGAAAAGTCAGAATTTATTTAAAAAGGACAAGAAAATAGTGACAAGAGAGGGAAAATTACTTCCTCCACCAAAAACGCCAGGATCATACATGATGATGAAATATGGCTATCATACTTGCATATGGTTAGAAAAGTGGGCAAAATACACTAAAGATGACGGAGTATTGTTATTTCCAGAAACAGGTTCATTTAGTACAGCGGTGTTATGAAATTTAAAAGAAAAAATGATGAAACTTGAGCCGAGACCTAGACCAACACAATTTGAGGCTCTGATGGAATGGGAAGACGAAATGTATGAAAAAGAGAGAGAAAGATTCCAAGATGTAAGAGAGAGCAGAGGCAATGCAAGAGGATTATGGGGAACACTCATGAGAGTGGGATGAGAAGTTGGAGAAATGCTGATATATGGGATGGTATGTATCCAATGCGAACAATAGAAGAGAATGTAGGTAGAAAATGCACTGAAAAGAGGAATAATCAGGTTTTAGAAAGAAGTGGATATGAATGAGTGATACAGAGGATGAAGTGCTGGAAAGCATTCTAAATAAAAGACCTCCACCATATCAGTCAACTTCTACAGTGGTAACTCCAAATGCACCGCCAATGGAGAATGATATAGTAGAAACACAAAAACACATTTGGAAGGAAAACATATTTCTGAAAGGTCAGAATGTACCCAGGCTGAAAAAACAAATACATCAGAATTAGGAGGTCAACAAAAGAATTAGCAGAGAAAACTAAGGAATTAACTAAACATGTAGAAGCTGTGACAGTACCTGTAACAATAAGGTCCTGTAATACCGGTTTTCGAAAATCAGAAAATAGATGAGAATTTGTTAACTATTCCTTTAAATTCAAGTATGAAAAAAGTCAGGGAAAAGATTTATCCAGATTTAAATAAAACCAAGAATACTGATAGGATGTCACCACCTAATTTGACAATGAATCAGAGTCCCATATATAAAATTCCCATGGGAGTGGCATCAGCAACTGAAACTCTGGAGAAAAGCTTGATTGATTTAGATGTAATCACAACACCAGTAGGACTATCAGTTGAAGAATTTAATGATTGGTTTAAGACATTACAGCGAAAAGATACAGAACCTAAAGTTTTAGATGTGGCTAAGCTAAAAATAGATATGGAAGAATTGATAATAGGAACAATTGGAGCAGAAAAATTAAAAACATCAAGATAAAGAACTGATTTTTATGAGTAAAGGTAAAACATGGAGAGCTAAAAATCTTCATGACAGATTAGAGGAACTTGCAAATGAATTAGGTATAGAATTTGCAAAGGTACAAATGTTGCAAAAACCATACAGAGTAGATTTCACTGAAAAAGATATAGACAACATGAATACAGCAGGGAGGTTGACCCAAATAAAAGAATTAATTGTATTGCTGAGGAAATGGGGAGATGTAGATCGATGGAAAATTAGATGGACAAAGAAAAAGTAAGAAACTTGTGATAAAACCTCGTTAACATTCCCTGTTAAGGAGAAAGAGCCAGTTGTAGCAAAAGAATACCCTATGAGAGAAATACCAGGAGGAGAATATGTACATGTACCTTGGAGTAGACAGGATATATTGTCATTTACAAATGATTTTCTAAGACTAAAAGAAAAACATGTAGACTGGTATAGACAAGTAGATAGGTTTGTGAAGGTATCAGAAATGTTGTGGGAAGATTTAGATGGATTGTTTGACATAGTTGAACCAGCAGATTTATGGACTGAATGTAAAATTACCACAGATTGGACTAAAAGGAGAATACCCAAGAGATGTAAAAACAGGTGTACCAGGTCCAGAAGTAATGAGAAAATATGACCAAGAAATAACGTTCTTGAAGAATAAAATTCCACCAAAAGAAACTGATTGGTTGAAAATTGATAGAACTACTCAAGAACCTAAAGAAACTGTGCATGCATATTATGAAAGATTGTTCATAGTTTTTAATCAATACAGTGGATATGGAAATCTAAGTGAGTAATATATGAGTCATTTTGTATATAGATTTGTGTTTAGTTTGAGACCCGAAATAGGAGAAATGATAAGACACCAAATGATGTGTTGGCAGTTCAGTCCAGTAGAAGAAGTTCTGAAATATGAAATGTACTGCAGTGATGATATCGAAGCTAGGCAGTGCAAGTTGAAAGAAAAAGCATTGTGGGCACAAGTAAAGGTCACAGAACAACAAGAAGCACAGATAAATAGCCAGAATAATGATGGGAGTCAAGTAAAATTTAAAAATATGAATAAAGGAAAAGGACAAATGGATATTGATTAGGATAAAAAGAAATGGCCATGTCATAATTGCGTAAAAATAGGCCATTGGAGGAACGAGTGTAAGTTACCCCAAAGGGTTAATCTAGAAAATAAATAATTGAATCCAAAGGTGCAGAATGAGGTAAATCAACAGTCTCCACAACAGCAGCAGGTAGTAACACAGCAACATCAGGTGCCTTTACCACCTCTTCCACAGAGTTTTAATCTACAGAAATACAGTACAGAGACAGGATTCTATAAAGGAGAACAGGTAAAACGATCACCACGTGTGACTGCTGTTCCACAGTTTTGGTTAAAATCGGATGGAAATTGATCAGATGAGAGTTATTGACGGTGCCAAGGAGAGGAAGTGGAGTGCGTGCTTGGCGAAACTCTGGAGGTAGATTAGTTTGGTCCTTTTGTGAATGGAAAGGTGAATGGTGTAAATGTTACTTTCCTAGTGGACACAGGTGCTACCCGTTCCATAGTTAGATCAGTAGAAATTCATAACCTTCCTCTCTCGGGTGATGAAATCCAAGTTGTAGGTCTGACAAATAGACAGATTAAAACTCCTTTAACATTACCTGTAAAAGTAGAAATTGGCAATTACAGAGAAATGCATTGCTCTGTGGTATGTGACAGTAGTCCTGTAAATCTACTTGGACGAGATGTACTGTGCAAAATGAACTGTGCCATTTACTGTTCACCAGATGACATAGCTTTCCAAACAGCAGATGATGACAGTTTGTATAAAATAACCATGTCAATAATTGATTCAGAAAAAAGTGAAACATTTCCAGTATTTGACAGAGAAAATATTCCAATTGAAATAAAAGAAACAGTTAAAGAAGAAGTGTGGGATTTCACAGGAGAAGAAATAGGGCTAATGAAAGGAGTAAGTCCTGTAAAAATCACGATAAAAGAAGATGCTGTATATCCAAATATCCCACAATTTAAATTGACACCAGAAATAATTGAAGGAGTGGCACCAGTGATTAACAAAATGATTGAACAAGGAATTCTGAGAGAAATAATGAGCAGTCCAAGTAATTCACCAATTATGGAGCTGAAAAAGCCAAATCGTACATTTAGAATAGTGCAAGATTTGAGAAAAGTTAATAAAATAGTTGCCCAATGTTGTCCGATTGTACCAAATCCAGCAGCAATATTATATCAGATTACACATGATGCAGAATGGTACACTGTTATTGATTTGTGTAATGCATTCTTTACAGTTCCGTTACATCCAGACAGCCAATTGATTTTTTCATTTCGGTTGGGAGAGCGTATTTTGGCATTGTGCCGAATTCCTCAAGGTTATACAGAAAGTCCTTCAATTTTTAATCAGATGCTAAAAAAGTCATTAGAAAGTTTAAACATGCCAGGAAAACCAGTATTGGTTCAATATATTGATGACCTAAAAGTTGCATCAAAGAAAAAAGAAAATTGCATTATAGATACTATTGAGTTGTTGAACCATTTAGCAGAAGGAGGACATAAGGTGGCCCCATCATAATTACAGTTTTGCCAACAAGAAGTACAATACCTAGGTCACAAGATTGGAAAGGGAGTGAGAAAATTGACCTCAGAAAGGATCAACATTATCAGAGGGATGAGTCCACCAAAAACACAGAAACAAGTAAGAATGTTTTTGGGTATGGTTGGTTACTGTCTTCAGTGGATAAGTGGAATTTCACTAATTGCAAAACCATTACAGAGATTGACAAGAGGTGATGTAAAAGATCCTATAGTGCTGAATGAGTAAGAAATGGAAGCATTAGAGCAATTGAAAAACAGTCTATGTCAAGCACCAGCACTAGGCATGCCTGACTATGAAAAATAATTTGAATTGTATTGCAGTGAGAGAGAGGGATGTGCATTATTAGTTTTGATTCAAAGACATGGAAGAATGAGAAGACCAATTGCATATTTTTCAGCAGTATTAGATCCAGTAGCAAGAGCATTGCCTGGGTGTCTGAAAGCTGTTGAAGCAACAAGTATGAGTCTTGAACAAAGTGATGGCATTGTGATGGGATATCGGTTAAGGTGTATGTGCCACATTCAGTGGAAATACTCTTAATGCGGACGAAAACACAGTATATGACCAATTGTCACCTGACCAGGTATGAAAAGGTGATTTTAGATGCAGACAATGTGACAGTTACAAGATGTGTCAATGTGAATCCTTCCACTTTGTTACCTGATACTTTGGATGTGGAGGTAAAAGATGATATTGATCATAAATGTTTGGATGTGCTTGAGTATTGTACTAAACCAAGACCTGACATTAAAGATGAACCTTAAGAAGAAACAGATTATGAGCTGTATGTGGATGGTTCCTGTTTAAGGACAGATGAAGGAAATTTGAGTGCTGCATTTGCTGTATGTACAGTGGCAGCATCTTGTCTGAAAGGAATACATTCTGCTCAAGTAGCTGAATTGATTCCTTTGATACGAGCATGCAAATTGGGAAAGCATGTCCGGGTTACAATAGTGACTGATAGTCAGTATGGATTTGGAGTGGTCCATGAATATGGATAACTCTGGTCCCAGAGAGGTTATATGACCTCTGCCTCATCACCTATCTGGAATGGTGAGTTTGTGAAGAAGTTGCTTGAGGCGATACAGCTGCCTAAAAGTATTGCAGTGGTGAAATGTGCTGCACATAGGAATGGAGATGATTACATTACTGAGGTCAATAGATTTGCAGATGTGATTGCTCAATATTGTGCAAGATATTTTGCTTCAATCAACTGGGACAGAGAAAATGAACATGTTTCAAGTCCTGTAACACTTACATTGTTGAAACTTGGCAGGAAGTAAAACAATTGCAGGATGAGGCAGATGATGAAGAAAAAGATAGGTGGATAAAATCAGGTTGTAGACAAAGAGAAGAAGATGAAATGTGGGTGTACAAAGATGAAAGACCAGTAATGCCTGATAGTATGATCTCAAATATGGCCCGAATGTACCATTGTCAAGCACACATAGGCAGGGACGCTATGATTAGAATGTTCAAACAAACCTGGTACAATCCAAAGTTTTGTGTTATTTCTGAGAGTTTGTGTCAACGTTGTTTGACGTGTCAGCAATTGAATCAAAGAAGAAAAACTGTTGTGAGTTTGGGAACTATAGGACGGGAGGGTGGTCCTTTCACACAAATGCAATTAGACTTCAGCGAAATGCCACCAGGCAACAGACTGCGTTATGTACTGGTGATCATCTGTCTATTTTCAAGATGGATAGAGGCTTTCCCTACCAGGAGGAATGATGGAGTGACTGTAGCAAAACTTTTGCTAAGGGAAGTGATACCTCGCTTTGGATTTCCAGTAACTATTGAAACAGACAGAGGGAGCCTTTTTCAAAATGAATTGATACATTTCATTTGGGAAGCACTGGATATTCAACAGAAATGACATTGCGCCTACAGACCAAAGGCGTCTGGGGTAGTTGAGCAGGTTAAAGAAACAATTAAAAACAGACTTGGAAAAATGTGTTTGGCCACTGGACTGAAATGGCCTGATGCTTTGCCACTTGTTTTAATGACCTTAAGAAGCATTACAGACGGAAAGACTGGTTTAAGTCTACATGAGATACTGATGGGACGAGTAATGAGACAAGCATTTGTACCTGTCAACAAACTGCTAGCCATAAATGATGATATCATACTGGATTACTGCAAGGGCTTGTCTGACACAATAAATTCTGTATTTCACCAGGTTGGAACTGATGCATGTACTAAAGAAAAACATCCAACACATGATTTAAGTCCTTGAGACTGGGTAAGAATGAAAGTACACAGTAGAAGAAATTGCCTGGTCCCTCGCTGGGACAAGCCAAGACAGGTGATTCTGGTGAGCATGACTGCAGTGAAATGTGCAGGTGTAAAAAGGTGGGTGCATGCGAGCCATACCATCCGAGTACCAGAGCCTGAGAATCAGCAATTACAAGAAAAAGAGACTGATTAAGAATCTAATGCAGAGGAGACAGCTGACAAAGTTCCAGATAAGAAAGATCGACCTATGAGGTGACATCTGGAAATATCAGATACAAGTTCGGCATCAGAAACAGAAACTGAAATAATCGAAATTCCAGATCTTGAAGATCGACCTGTAAGTCGACATCTGGAAAAAGAGAAAACCAGTTTGGAAACCAGTTTGGATATTGAAAAATAATAGAATAAAACTGGTAAAGAAGGAAAATCTAAAAGTCAAATAAAAGGTTCTGAAAGAAGGAATACTGATCTTGAAACTGGAAAAGAGGAAGTAACTCACGATGAGGATGAGATTCCAAGTACCAGTTATAAAGAGATTCCTTGCAAAAGAACTGAATTGACTGGAGTAGAACAAGACCCAGAAGCTGAATTAGAAACAATATGATTCAAAATACGAGGAAGTAAAGACAAATCTGAAACTGAGTCTGATGAAAGTGACGGAGAATCTACTCTAAGAAAGAGTTCCAGAAAAAGGGCTTGGAAAGTTGACAGTGAAACAATTGAACCAGTGATTAAAAAGCCTAAAAAGGGGGATATTTGGCCTGCAGAGATTAAAGAACAAAAATTTAAATTGATAAATATACTTGGAGTGCCACAAGAACAAGTAAACAAAATATCTAGCCAAGAAGGTCAAAAGGAAAAGAATATAAACATTTTACAAAGACCCAAAAGAGTAAGGAGACCAAATCAAAAGTATAAGTCACCTGAGTGAGTATATATTTCTTTACCTGACATACCGGAAGTTGAAAGTAAGCGAGAAAATCACAGTGACTCTGGTGAGTGAAAAAGATAAAGACAAAGAAAAGAGTTTTAATTTCAAAACTGAGAAAGTAAAAGTGGCAAATGGAAAGAAAAGGTCAAATGGAATAAAAAGAAAGAGACATAATTAAATTAACACATTTTAAAAGGACACATAATTTGTGTGGAAAGTGGCAAAGAGACTTTATTAAAAGGGTGTAAGTGATAAAGAGACATTATAGAAAATGTTGTCTAAAACAAATGCCTGCAAGAAATACATCCAAATGTGGGATGATACGCAGATGGTGCATGATGTGTTTAATATGTACTGCTTTATTAATACTTATGTGGATTGTTTTAGCAATATTGATTCCATTTCATTCAAGTTTTTAACATTCATATAGAAATAGAGGTAATAATGAGGGATGTATGACGGTACAACGTGTGGTATTACCACGCGTACCGTTACAACTCAGGTTTTTCAACGCAAGTCGTTACAACGACTTGCGTTGGGGGGCGCTGGATAGTAAATAGTTTAATTTACTATACCAACTCCAGTCTACGTGGATAGTATGTCATCAACATCAGAATAATAATATTCTAATTTCCCAATTTGGTAAAATAAACTAGCTATAGCACTACAAGTCATTCCTTATCAAAGGAAGGTGATGGTAGGTTACCCTCTCTGATACAGATGCAGGCAACTGCATACAGACATAGCAGTCTTGTACATCTATGGTTTCTATATATTCTTTCAACAACTTAGAAAAAACCTTCTTTGAAAAATCATTTATAGCTCTATCTTTATGTACTTCTGTTTTATCTACTAGTTCTACATCATTTTTTGCATCATGTATTTTCTCACTCTCATTATTGGTGAACAACCTTTACAACGAAACCCTAACAACGCGGTACCATTACAACGCAGGTTTTAGAACGAAAGTCATTACAACGACTTTCGCTGGAGGGCGCTCTAGGATAGGGAATAGTTTAATTTACTATCCAACACCTACCCTACTATCCACGGGGACTGGAGTTGGAATAGTAAATTAAACTATTTACTATCCAGCGCCCCCCAACGCAAGTCGTTTTGCAAATGGCCATTAGTTTCCCACATGTAACTTAACATGTCTAAGTGCATTTTGTTGATTAATTTTCATGCATCACTCCATTAATCCTGTTATTGTTATGCAAAATTGATTTTACAAGGGGTACAGAAAAAATGTTTGTATCTCCCCTGCTCCATCACCACCCATGCAATACTACAGGTATCACAATGAGAAAGCTCGAAAGCGAAACGTGCAGCATCAGACTGAAGAACCAGTGCAAATTGTTACAAACTGCTTTTACACGAGCTACAGGCATTCTCCTAACACTTAAGTCCATGAAACGAGAACGAAAATTCCAAGGTGGTCCCTGTTCTAGTACATTATAGACAGCTGTTAGTTTGATGGTACTATATAATGCAGCAATGTTTAGCCCTCCCGGCTCTTAAAGGGAAGCAGTGACATAGTGGTCATGAGGTGACTTCTTTCTACCTGTACTCGTCTCTTATCAGATCTTGCAGTGGCACAAAATCCAGGAGCTGATAAGCCAACTCAAAGAATGGCGGCGCTCTGGCAGCGAAACAGTGTTCTCCTGCCCTGAAAAAGAAATCAAACAGAAAATGCGCTGAGATGCCCGTCCATGGGACGCACCAAACAGTGGCATCAATGGAGATAGCACCATGTGTAGGTACACTCTGATACGATAGCTGTCATAGAGCAGCTCATGGTAGCTGAGTTGTGAAAACGTAAATTAAAAAAAGTCCTATTAACCAAAAACCTATGAGGGCGGGGGTGAGGGTATGAAGCAGATGCCCCTTGCAACAGCGTCTGACATTTAATCTTAGTTTTGAATGCACAGCAAATGTGACAAGATAAGAACAACATTTACAGGCCTGTTTACAGAAATGGAGCAGAGCTCGGAGCGAGAAAAAACAGGACCGATTGTGTCAATTGCTTTTTCAGGAAAGAAAAAAGTAGTTCCTAAAACCCATGCTAAAATGTGATCAGTGAATTGATATAGTAATCTGACCATGCTGTGGGGGAAGGCTAAACACTGGAAGGGGCTTGACACATGCATGCCATTGATAAATGGTAAGAAAGAATAGGAGAGCTACAATGTAGCCAGTAAATGGAAAGCCTATGGAAGGGCTGAAGCCCACAAAGTATATACACCATGTCTCAAAGAGACAGCGCAAGTGCTGTCAAGCCAAGACCTAAAAAAGTTATAAATGATTCAGCAGCCAGTCCATTATGACATTAAGCCTTACATACTGTCATTTTAGTTAAGGTGTTTCTGATTTTGTTTTGTTTTCCAAGAGTTTTGCATATTTGAATTTGTACTTGTTAAGTGCACTTATACCCCAACTGGGGTTTACTGGAAATCAATTTCTCATAACAATAACAGAATTAATGGAGTGATGCATGAAAATTAATCAACAAAATGCACTTAGACATTTTAAGTTACATGTGGGAAACTAATGGCCATTTGCAAAAATAATATACTAACAATTGTGAACGAGTCATATTAATATAGTGCTATAATATGCAAATAAGCATATATGTTTACGATTAATTAGAGTGCAAGTATATGTTGTGGCAAAGAAAAATGCACTTGGTAAGTAAAAGAATGCTATTTGTGTTGATTGATGCTAGGTAACAACTAACTGGGAATGTTAGAATGGTGTGAGGTAAACAGAAGGGCTATAATTCTAAAATCTAACTTCTGTTGTGTTTGTTTTCGCATTAGTTCTCTATGAGGCCTACGTAGCCTGTTTGTTGAAAAATGACATCAGTTGAAAGAATAAGGCCTCCACGCATGTGTGTCAATGAAAAGCCGAGTAAGCAGAATGGCTGGTACGCAAACTGAATGATGTCAAGGTCAGCTTGGCCTAGGGCACGGAAATGTGCCAAAGGATGTCTGCATCTAAAACTGTGGGAACGGAACAAGTTATAACAAATCGTGAAACGAAAAAGAGAATGACAAGCGTAAATCGGAGATGAATGCCATGAGAAAATATTGAAGATGACATTGCAACATGGAAAACTGGTTTGGGCAAAGATGAATGAGGTGATCACACCACCCCTCTAATGGATCAATCAGAATGAACTGTGGACCCTAAAAGTTTCAATTTTAAGTTAGATAGTTAGAGAAAAAGGGTATACAAGAGCTTGTTGAAAAGGGTGAAATAAGCTTGCTCCACGGATTTTATTTTGCAACACGACATGCTGTCGGTTTGAACTATTTTATGGTGCTAGAGACTGAAAATGTTCTAACTTTAACTTTGACGGAGCAAAGAAGAATGATTGAATGCAGAATTTTATTTTTGAAAGGGAGGCACTGAGGAGAAACAGAGAGACAGATTGGGAACCTGTGCTACTCTGTTATTTTTCTTAGCACAGATTGGTAATGCATTTCCTAAACTTTAATTTCCTTAACATGCACTAAATACATTGCTTTCATTTTGCTTGTCTAAATACATCTTTAAAGTCTTTTTCATAAATGAAGCAGATAAAATCAATATAAAATGTAAACTTGAGTTTGGTTTTAATTTCAAGAAATGTCATGACAGTATGAATTTGCTAAAGTTACATAATTACTATGATTAAGCTGGTCTTCATCTCCATCAACTAACTTCTACTAGATGATCTATTGACCAAATAGTGGAGTACCTTGATGTTAAGTTTTCCAGGTAGCATTTTAGCATAAGTTGAATATTATAAAATGTATGTAAATGTATAAACATAAATCATAGGTACCCCGCTAACCAGCAGCTCACCTTCTTTGTCACTGATTCAGGTGTAAAGGTATGTATGTATGTGACTCGCGGTGTTATGGACCCCACCGATGAGTAAGAAATAATTGCACCTGAGTTAAGTGAGATGAGTATTGAGAGTTGTTGGAGAGCTGCACTGGATCAGTGGCACACCCTTCTCCTAGGCTGTGCATGAAGTATATTGGGCCAAGCTCAAGTGAGTTGCCTAGGCTACTTTTCCATAACTTTCATTTTGGAATTGAACTAGTAAAACGTAGACATGTGGCCAGGATTAGCTATACATAACAATATGTACCAGGACTGTTCCACTTTCTTGTATTGCAGATCCTTTTATGCAGATACATTTCTGAGATCTTGGACACTGTAAAAAGAGCTACTTGGACCTCTTGTCATGGGGCAGCGGGAGTTCAATTATTCATTAAATAATGTAGGCTCAATTCTCTCTTATACTTGGACTTGAGACCCAACGCCATCAAGCCTCAGTGCCCAATGTTGTATGTGTCCAGGACAAAAACATGCCCAGCAGGAAAAAACTAAATTGCTAAGTTTTATTTCCTATAGTTAACTTTCTTTTATTTTGCCAAGTCTTCTTTTCTCATTTTCAGCTCATGTTTCGTTTTCCTTTTGCTTGTGGGCGCTGTTGTCAAAAGATTTTCTTGTTCTAAATATTGCAAAGAAACATTATTTTCTTAGCTGTAATTTTCGAGATTATTCTCAAACACATATTTGTGTAGCACAGCCCAATCCACCCCACTCCAATTCGCCCCATCTCACCCCACGCCCATTTAAGCCATTCAACTCCACCCAATCCAATCCAAACCAAACCACTCACCACAATCCAATCCACCACGCGCCAATACTCTCAACCCACCCCATTCCAATCTGTCCCACTCCAATCCAAAACAATCTGCCCCACATGAATCCAAAACAATCTGTTCCACTACAATCTGCCCAACTCCAATCCAAAACAATTGTCCCCATTCCGATCTGCCCACTCCAGTGCTCCATGCCAATCCACCCCACACGAATCCAAAACAGTCTGCCCCACTCCAGTCCAAAACAATCTGCCACACTCCAATCTGCCCCACTCCAATTCAATACAATATACCCACTCCAATTCAAAACAATGTGACCCACTCCAATCCAAAACAATCTGCCCCACTCCAATTCAAAAGAATCTGCCCATTCAATCCAAAACAATCTGCCCCACGCCAATCCCAAACAATCTGCCACACTCCAATCTGTCCCACTCCAATATACCCCACTCAAAAGAAAGAAAATCTACCCCAAACCAATCTGCACCACTCCAATTCAAAATAATCTTCCCTAACCCCAACCCAAAACAATCTTCCCCACTCCAATCCAAAAGAATTGTCCCCACTCCAAATCTGCCCACTCCGCTACCCTACTCTAATCCAAAACAGTCTGCCCCACACCAAACCAAAACAATCTGCCCCACTCCAATCCAGAAAAATCTGCGCCCCCCAATCCAGAACAATCTGCCTCACTCCAATACAGAACAATCTGCCTCACTCGAATCCAGAACAATCTTCCCACTCCCATCCAAAACAATCTTCCCACTCAATCCAAAACAATCACCCCCTCCAAACTGCCCCACTCCAATTCGAAACAAATTGCCCCATTCCAATCCAAAACAATCTACCCCATTCCAAAACAATCTGCCCACACCAATACAATCTACCTCACCTCAATTCAATCCACCCACTCCATCCCAATGTACCCCACTCAAATCCAATCCACCCCACATCAATCCAATCCAACCACCAACCAATCCAATCGACCTCACACCACCCAACTCCACCCTACTCTGTCCCACTCTAATCCAGTCCATCCCAATCCACTCTATTCCAATCCAAAACAACCTGACCTACCCCAATATGACCCACTTCAGTCCAAAACAATCTGGCATACTCAAATCCAAGACAAGTTGCCGCACTTCAATCTAAAACAGTCTGCCCACTCCAATCCACCCCACCTCAATCTGTCTCACTCCATCCCAATTCATCCAACTCAGGTCCACCACAATGTACTCCACACCAATCCAATTTACCCCATTCCAATCCAATCCACCACACTCCAATCCAATCCACCCCACCCCACCCCACTACAATCCAATCCACCCCATCACAGCCCAATCCATCACAATCCGCTCCAGTTCAATCCATTCACACCAATCCAACCCACCCCACCCCACTACAGTCCAGTCCAGTCCAATCCACTCCACCCCAGTCCAATTCACCCCATTCCAATCCACTCCACCCCACACCAATTCACCCCAATCCAATCTAACCCACCCCACTCTATTACAACCCACTCCAATCCAACCCAATCCACCCACTCAAATCCATTCCATCCCACTCCAGTCCAATCCACCCCACTCCATCACAATCCACCCAACTCAAAATCCAATCCACCTTAATCCACCCCACTCCAGTACAATCCACCCCACACTAATCCAATTCACCCACATCAATTCAATTCATTCCCCTCTAGTCCAATCTACTATAATCCAATCCACTGAACTCCAGTCTATTCCACTCCAATCCTTCCCTCTCAATCCAGCCCAAACCAATTCCACTCACCCCATTTCAAGCCACCCCACTCCAATACACCATATCCAACCTTCACTCAATCCACCCCACCCCACTAATTCAATCCACTCCAACCCACTCTACCCTTCTCCAGTCTAAGAAACTCTGTCACTGAACTCTACTACTCTCTACTCAACTGTATTCCCCATACTCCACTCTACAACATTCTACTCCAACAAATCCACTTTATGACACTATACCCCCCCCCCTCCACTCCACAACACTAACTTCTAGCCATGCTACACAGCAGTCACACCGGTTTCTAACATGCAAAAATACATTGCCAAAGACAATAGCTCTTCTATATGTGAGACCAATTGGCTTTGCCAAAGCTTGTTTGTTTTGCTACAGCTATTACACAAAGGCATCTTTGGTGGCCATGTCTGACCATTATAATTGACAACAGAACAGAAACATATTTCTTACAGTTAATTGCATCTGCATGTCTTGGTTAAACTTAGATCATCCTTTTGGACCACACATGCTCTACAGTGCAAAAAACAAAAGTTTCACTTAAAACAAGACTTCTTTGAGTTAGGCTCTGATTCAGAGTTTGAGTTTGTCAGATTGAAGGAAATATTACATTCAATGAAATCTGATACCACAGGGTTCGGAATTTTATCAGGTGCCATAAATAAAATCGATAAAAGCTATGTGTAATCTTTTGGGAATTCCTAGTCTGTTGGGGGTGTGGGGTTTGGTGCTTCCTGGCCCGATATCCACATATTTTGGTAAATACTGCATTGTTTTCCCCTGTTCAGTTTCAACAGCTTTGACATGCAGAAATTTAAGTGAGAGTGAGTTATCTTCCGCGCCCAGTGTTTGCCGGGTTCGCTGAAGACCATCCAGCTCAGAATCCGACCACGGTGCAAACAGAGGTTTGTGTCCTGGTCTGAAAGCACAGACAAACTTAGAATCAGGGCCTAAGTGAGTGTATCATGGTAAGTAAGGACGGTAAGTTCAAGTACTTCCAAACTTTGCACAACAGTAATCAAGAGCACTAAGAAGTTTGAAATTGGTGTATCATAGCTGTGCGAAGTGTTTAATAACCAACTTTTGCTATATAACTGGGTCATCGTGTTAACAAGGGGCTGCAGCTCACACATAGGTTTTTTAATTTTTTATTTGCTTTTTTCCTTTCCCAGGATCCCATAAATGGCAAGATGTAAGGGTGGGTTTGGACTCTGCAGATTTAGTAGGATTCTGGCTGTCTGGGTGCCCTAAATGTTCTGCATGATGAACAAGTGAGAAGACAGTGGAAGTAATCCAACGCAATGGGTGATCACTCTGAATGGTAATGGGTTTGGGAGGAAGCTGAGGATTGGATAGTAGTTTGCTAAGTTTCCTGCACTGTACAATGATCGAGGCAATGACTTCAGTGACATGATTCGAGTCTAAGACATTTATTAAATGCAATGCTCAAGGTTCAAACTGGGAAACATGGGTAGGCTAAGACCGGAAGTGGAGGTATACAAAATGGCTAACTCTGTAAATTAGATAGTACAATCTAACTGCGGGAGGCATCTTCATGGGCCACAGAACGGTGTAACCTGTTCTTGATTGGCCCTCTGTAAAGGAAACCCAACTCTTGTGTACTCAGAATTTGCGTTAAGTACATTTATAATAACTTATGAATCATTTGTAATAACTTGTTTTTTTCAGCTGACACATCTTTCTCATGGATGTCACAAACTGAGAATGTTTTGAAACATTGAAAAAAAAGTGCCTTAACACCAAATTGCGCCTCCAAATGGCCTCATTTTCTTTATCATGGAATATGATATGTCAGAATGACCAATGCCTCCTTTTACACGAAGTATTAAATTATGTTGTCTTTTTGTCATAGCAAACTTCAAAATAAATGGGAAGTGAAGATGGGCTTAATGAAGCCTATTTATTATGCTATAGTTCATTATTGAGGGTTGCTATTATATAGTGCAGGAAAAGGAATGTTTCATGCACAGTGTACAGTTTTGTTCCCTTGCATGGAGTGCCCGATTGCGAGTATCTGGTATACTGGTATTAGATTATGGCCTTAGTCACACACTAATTTAGTGTGCGTGTGAAAGCATGAGTCTGTCCCTTAACGCTAATGAGGTCCATGCCTTTTCCTGAACCAGGAAGGGCACACCACTTTTGACCTAATTTGCTAAAGAGTGGGCTACCATCCTTGTCTTTGTAAATCAGTAGTTCTGACACGACTTTTTTATCTGTGTCACAGGAGAGGGGGGGCACTTGTATATGCCCTACCCCAGGTTCTAGCACTGACATCCCAGTCCATGTTATGAACTCACATATCTGCATAGCCTGTGCGGTATATGCATTGTGTATTTGAGTTAATCAGAGTACTGAAGGCCTACGGGTTCAATACTGGAATGCCCTGGTCTGTCCATGTGCACAAGATGTAGGTGAATCTGGTTTCCAAAGCTGGAAGTGTATTGCTGACATTCCTGAAGGTGGAGGGAGGAGACCTTGAAAGTAAAGTTGGAAAAGAGTAGAACGCATTCACTTGAGTTTGGTCTTTTTGCTGTGAAGGGCTGATGATTAGTCTGCCTGAGCACTGCCTTTGGTACATGGTGGGGGTGAAGGATTGGACTGCATTCTATTGATCATAATGTGAAGGATGCTTTAGATGAGGCCAGCTTTTTGTTTCTTTCCTGACAACGGTTCAGAGTGGTTATTGATAGCCAGTTGTAAATAACTCATAGCTCTTTGTGCCTCTGTTGTGGGAGATCCAAACTAGAGAGGACCCTGCTGTCATTGGAAGACAATCTGGAAAGGACACATCAAAGAAGAACCAGTGCAAATGGGTTTTCAGAGTGTAGACAGAGAAACTACATTCATTGCCTGCTTTGACTGTAAATATGGGAGCTTCCAAACCCAGCTGTTGTTCCAGTTCCAAGTTCTAT
Source organism: Lissotriton helveticus (assembly GCF_964261635.1). Lineage (NCBI taxonomy): Eukaryota > Metazoa > Chordata > Amphibia > Caudata > Salamandridae > Lissotriton > Lissotriton helveticus. Next base: position 1,621,598,651 of record NC_136057.1, read on the forward strand.
ATGACCAAACAAGGAAGTGCTCCACAGAGTACTCTTAGGCCTGCGGTGCAGTCAGAGTTGGTGTCTACCTGGTAGTCAGCTTCCCAGAGGTGAGGAGACATCACCTGGAGTCTGACCTTTGAAAGAAGAGCTGTCTCACTCTCCAGAAACACCTGGGGCCTCATTTATGAAAAGTGACGCATCGCTGCGTGAAAACAGCGATGCGTCACTTTTCACTGCGCACTCCTTGCCACACCAATGATGCGTCATATTTAATGTATGACGCATCATGGCGCAAGTAGTTACAGATACGTCAGTATTTCTGACGTATCTGTAAGCGCAAAAGTGACGCATTGCTGGAGTGTGTCACAAAAGTGACGCAACTCCAGCAATGTGCCCTTTCACATGGGGCAAGCCCCATGTGAAAGGGCCTGCGTCAGTCTTACGCCTGCTGTGAGGCAGGCGCAAGATTTTGACGCAACAGCGTCCTAAAAGTGACGCAGTGAAATCTCATAGATTTCACTGCGTCACTTCTACGACCCTTCCTTGCGTCAATACGCCCCCCTTGCATACATTATACCTGGCGCAGGTATAATGTGGCACAGGGGTTTACAAAGTGAAGCATCTACCTAGATGCGTCACTTTGTAAATATGGTTCAACAAGGCACATTATTTACGCTGCTGGTGCATCACAAAAAGTGACGCACCGGCGGCGTAAAAGTGACGCATGGCCTCATAAATTAGGCCCCTGGAATTTGACATGCCTGCCGAGAGAGGATGCAGTGCACCGCCCTGCAGGAGTGCCAGCATCCAGGGCAATCAAATGCTGTTGAAAGAAGTGCGCACATTTCCCCAGTCTTAAAATCTCTAAATTGGCTGCCTTTTGAAGCAAGAATACAGCTAAAGATCGCCTGCCTGTCCCACAAAGCTCTCCATTTTCAACCCCCCAAGTATCTTGTCCAAAAGCTAGAATTATCTGGAGGTGGTAGACCCTCAAGAAGCGCTAACGCCTTCCTCCTGAAAACACAGATATTTTGCAAAAAGAGAACTTGTCAAAGAGCTTTCTCTGGCTCTGCCCTGAGGATCTGGAACTCTCTCCCTCCGGAAGTTCGCAGACTCACCTCCACGGCTGCTTTATAACTGGAAGTAAAAGGATTCCTTATGAGCAAGTTTTTTAACTGGTCTGGATCTTCTGCTATACGATACTGGGCGTGTCTTGTACTGATTTATTGTATATTTTTTCTTTTATTTAATCTTTTCTTCCCCTCCCAGATTTTTAGCAGCTGTGTTGCTTTTATGCACCCTTGTAACTGTCTTGTTGATTTGTATTTGCCGCCTGTACATCCCTGATCAACTGTAACTTGGCACCCTTTGTAACTGTTTCGTTGATTTGTATTTGACGCCTAAAAATCCCTGATCATCTTTATTGTGAAGTGCTCTGATATCCCTTGGGATCTTGTTTGCGCTATATAAAACTTTTTAAATAAATAAATAAATGCTGAGGGTTCGTCTGCCCAGAAATACTCTGGAGTGTGGCTGGCATGCTCCAAGGACCAGAGCACCTAATTACTGAATTGCCGGCACTGTGGCACTGTTCTGAAGCTGTACCTAAGCGGACTAAGGGCCAGATTCATCAAGCTCAAATTCGCTCGCAAAAGGCCAGATTCTGAGAATCTGGCCCTTTGCGAGCGGTATTTTTGCATTTGGGATGCATCATCCCAAATGCAAAAATCGCTAATTAAGAATTCGCTAAATTGCGATTCTTTGCATTTAAGGAATCTCAAATTGAGATTCCTTAAATGCAATGAATGAAAGTGAAAAAAATAGCGAATACGCTATTAGGGCACGCAAATTACCATGAAGTACATCTTCGTGGTAATTTGCAAAAACTTTGAAAAATGCACTAAAGTGCATTTTTCAAAGTTTCATGTGGCGCACACACATGCCCTAAGGGCATGTGTGTGCGCAACATATGTGCACACATCAATTTCAGGGGTGCAACAGGGTGTCCTTTGGACGCAATTTCAGAGTCACAATTAAGGAGTTATTAGAAATCGCTATTTTTGTTGTGATTTCTTGATGCATAGCATTTTGCTATTCCTTAATAGAGAATCGGTATTTTTCGCTATTAAGGAATAGCAAAATGTGCTCTTGATGAATCTGGGGGTATATCACTATGGGGCACATGCATCATTCATACATTTTGCATTTCTTAATTTGCGAAAATTACCGAATCGCAAATTAAGAATTGCAAAATGCTATGCATAATTTTTTTCGGTATTTATTTGTGATTCGGTAAAAATCGCAATTTTTACCGAATCGCAAATAAATACCGAATTCCTAACTGCTTTTTCGCAAATCCCATTGATTCCTATGGGCCGAAAGGCCCATAGGAGTCAATGGGAAGGCATTTACGAATTTGCAATTTGTGGATGCATTCCAAGGGTGCAAGGGGGGGGTCCAAAGGACCCCCCCTGCACCCCTGAAATGTATTTGAAAGTGCATGTTTCAAACACACATGTCCTAAGGACATGTGTGTCTGTAACATGACAGTGTAAAAAATGCATTTTTTTGCATTTTGAAAGATTTTCGCAAATTAACACGAGGGTCAACCTCGTGTTAATTTGCACTTCCAATTTCAAAATTCGCATTTTTTTAAAAATTGATGCATTGCATTTAAGGAATCGCACTAATGCGATTCCTTAAATGCATTCGCATTTTTAAGAAATGCAAAAAAATGCGAATATTGAAAAAGTGTTTGATGCATCCCAAAAACGTATTTAGGAAGTGCAAACGGCCGAATTTACCGATTCGCACCTTTTGCACTTCCTAAATAGGTTGATGCATGTGCCCCTATAATCCTGAAATATTATCTGAGCTGCCTGCACCGTTGCACTGTCCTAAAGATGTTCCCACGTGGGCTGTGCTGCTGCGATCCTGATGTTGTGCTTTAGAGGCCTGCGCTGTGGCACTGTCCTGGAGTTGCAGACAATGCCAGTGCAAATCTGAATTTTTGTCTGAGCACACTGCCCAATAGCACGGTCCTGAAGTTGTGCCTGAGCGGATGGTGCCACTTTGTACCTGAAATTGTGCTGAGTAGACTGAGCCACTCCAAAATCCTTAAGCGGTGCCCAAATAGACCGTACCGAAGGGGCAACTGCCTGAATTTGAGTGGACTGCACCACTGTATCATCACAGAGACAGCTGTGCCAATGATGGAGAAGTGATCCGCTTCAGCCCTATGCTTTCATCTGACACCACAGCTAGAGCATGACATGACTGAGACCAGTGGGTGCACAAACTCTAGAGAAAGGGGATAGCAAAGCACCTGTGCACTTGCCAGTTTTGAACCTGGCAATTGGGATTGAGGAGCTGGAAGGACAGAGGATTAGCGATCCTGGGGTAAGTGGTGTCGTAAATAAACACAATGTAGAAGATGGGTTCATAGAAGTAGATTTATTCTGGCACAGAACAGCTTAACATCCACAAAAGGAGACACAACGGTAACCGTCTTCTTCAGACCTCAGCTCAGTCTCAATGCCAAGATTCTACAGACCCAAGTAATGACATCATGGGTTCTACAATATATTACATCATGGAATACCATACACCTCCCCCCTTTCAAAAAAAAAAAAACTAAGGGAGAAAAAAAAAAAAAAAACTAGAATCAAAAACGAACAAAATCCCTAAATTTCGAGGGAAGACATCTAACACGTGAACTACTACGTGAAGTAACCAACTTTTGGTTGCAAACAGGCAGTGGAAAATTAGAACGACCAATATCAACAGGTTTATCTGCAATAATGCTCTGATCAACATTTACAGGATTCTCAGAAATAGCATTCTTTGTAGCATTTTCATGGGGAAAAGACTCACTCTGGGCATCAGTATTGGTAATTTTGTCAAAAATAACATTCTTACACGAAGGTAGATAATCAAAAGCTTCATGAGTGCCACAAAGGTCCGAATTGTTATTCATCACTTGTGGATTATTAGGAGACGACAGATCTGGTTGCAAAATAAGGGAACTGCTGTCATTAGTTCTACACACAGGAAAGCGTCTCAAGTCATCAGATCTACACACAGAAATGCATCTTAAGTTCCAAATTTTACCATCTTCAACCCTAACAGCTTTGCTGAAAACTTCAATGACCTTGAGAGGACCAGACCATCTAGGAGATCCTTTGCGGATTTGCCCACCAAACTTCACTCTTACTAAATCACCAACACTTAATTTAGGTAAATTCGTACTTCGTACTGGATGGTGAGACATTCTAGCTTGGTACTTAGAAACTCTCTAACTGCTTCTAAATCTAATTCTAAATAATCACCTTTCTCCGTTCTCAACCACCAAGGCATTAGCTTAGAGCCAGGCTTCCTACACCGCAACATTTCGAAGGGAGAAAGTCCAGTTACTGTGTTAGGAGTAAAACGATACGACAAAAGGGTGGCCTGGAGAGCTTTCTTCCATTTCAAACCACTACGCAAAGCCAATTGACAAGATTCTTTAATTACTCTATTAAAACGTTCAACTTGACCGTTGGCTTGAGGAAAATAGTTGGAGACCCTCTTATGTTTGATACCACAACTGGATAGGAAAGAGGAAAAATTATCGCTAACAAATTGTGGACCATTATCAGTGATGAGTTCTTCAGGTAAACCTTCTCTTGAAAAAACTTTGTTCAGAAATTCAACAATTACATCAGAATTGACCTTCTCTACAATTTTCAATTCTGGCCACTTCGAGAAATAATCTACTAGAACAATGGCAAACATATCTTTACCAGATTGGTAATTAAAAGGACCAATGATATCTACTCCTAATTTGCGCCACGGACCCAGAACAAACTCAACAGGGGTAGGACTTACAAGAATAGGTTTCACAGATTTATCGCTTAAAGAACAAGGGGAACAATTCCTAACCCATTTGTCTATCATATTGTCCATACTAGGCCACCAATAAAACTCTCTAATTCTTTTCTTGGTGGAGGACATCCCTAAATGGCCTTCATGAGCCAAATCACAAATCAGTTCTCTTATGCCTATAGGAGGAATAATGTTATCGTCTCTGAAAACCATCGTGCCATTATCCATTAACTCATCTTTTACTTTAAAGAAAGAAGCCAACTCACCACTGAGCTTTCTCTCTTCAGGCCAACCTTTGTTTAAAAATTTCCTCACCTCCTTCAAAACGTCATCTTGCTCTAAAGCTTTTGTCCAAACAGACTGAGATATCAATTTAGACTGAACATTACCGACAATGATGTTGACATCACTCATATTAAAAGCAACATCGCATTCTTCAGTGTCATTTACTGCTGGACAATCTTTAACAGGAAGACGAGACATGCAGTCTGCGTGGACATTAAGACGACCAGGAACATAGCTAACTACACAGCGATATTCCTGTAACTTAGCAGCAAGTCTCGCTAAACGGGCAGTGAGGGTTCTACCACCTCCAGCAGATAACATGGTGACCAGAGGCTTGTGATCAGTCCTTATTGAAAATTTGGTACCCCAAATAAACTGACGGAAATGTTGAGTGGCCCAGGTACACGCAAGTAACTCCCTCTCTATCGTGGAATAAGTAATTTCAGAACCACGAAGAGATCTTGAAGCATAGGAGACAACATATTCACCAGAAATATCCTTTTGCATCAAAACAGCACCTAGACCTACATTGCGGGCATCGACGCAAAGTATACACTCTTTATTAACTGAGTATGGTTTTAGAAAAGGTGCACAGATGATTTTACTCTTAAGTACATCAAAAGACTCCTGTTGATCTTTACCCCATATGAATTTTTCTTGTTTCTTCAGTAAAGAACGTAAAGGGTGAACTAATGTAGAATAATTTTGTACAAATTTCCCATAAAATTCAGTGAGACCAAGAAATGACAATAACTGTTCTTTAGAAGTGGGACTGGGAGCAGACGTAATACTTTTAACATGGTTGATTTTTGGTTTGATGCCATCTTTTGAAATTTCATGGCCTAGGTACTCAACTTTTGACTGTCTGAACTTACATTTAGAGAACTTTAAGGTTAGGCCTTTCTCTTGAATACACTTCAGAACAGAATATAAGTTAGAGTCATGTTCGTTACAATCTTTACCAAAAATCAAAATGTCGTCTTGGAAAGCCACAGCACCACTACAATTTTTAAGTACATCCCTCATCAATCTTTGGAAAACAGAGGCGGCACTAGCTAGTCCAAAAGGCATTCTCAAATATTGGAACATGCCCTCTGGAGTAACGAATGCTGTTAACTTTTTAGACTCTTCGTGTAACTCGACTTGATGATATGCACTTGCTAAGTCTATTGTAGAGAATACTGTGGCACCAGACAAGGAGGAAATCAATTCGTGAATATTTGGCAAGGGATGTTTGTCAATCCAAATTTCTTGGTTCAGACTGCGGAGGTCTACACATAGGCGGAGATCTCCAGAACTCTTGAGCGATAAAACAATGGGAGAAACCCAGGGAGATGACTCAATAGGTTCAATAATATGTTTCGAGACAAGATCATCTAAAATTCCTTTGAGCTTATCTCTGTAAGCTAGAGGGACGTTCCTTACTCTGTGTCTAACCGGTACAGCATTTTCATTCAGAATTATCTTATGCTTGAAATCTGTATACTTGCCAAGAGTATCCTTGAAAACATCAGGAAATTTATCTTTAATATTACTGACGAAACTAGGATTATTGATATCAGAGAGTAGATTTACTTCTGGCTCTATAAAACATACGGGAGGATTAGCATTTGGGTCTAGTTTGATGCCTAACTCACGTTGGTGTGGCCACCCTAGAATAGCTACACCCTTGGTAGTCACGTACACTTTTCCTTTCGTGAATCGATCTTTAATTTGAAGTCTGGCCCAAAAGTATCCTTCTAAGTCTATTTTTTTCCCAGAGTAACCTCCTGGATGAATGTCAGGAACACAAAGCTCTCTATTATTCCATAAACTTTTAAACAGATCTAAACCAATGATAGAATATCGTGAACACGAATCCATCATAAGTTCTATGGAAATATTGTCTACAAAAAGGGGATAAGAGGGAAATTCTTCAAGTTCAACTTCATCCACAGAAAGAATGCAGTTGAAGCTATTTAGGACTTCTTCTTCCTCTTGTGAAATATAATTTACTCTTTGTGAAGAGCGACATACATTGCCAAAATGACCTTTGCGTTTACATTTCACACAAACTCTGTCCCAGGCAGGACAACCTTTGTAATTGCCAACATGGTTAGGGCTACCACACCGATAACAGGAAATATTTTTTCTTTGGACAAATCTATTGTCAGGATAATTTTTGACTTCACCCAATTTTTTCTCACTATCTTTTCTTAAAACATTCCTGGAAGAAAAATTCGAATTAGATTGGTTTTTAACTAAAGAAACTTCAGGTTCAGGAACTAAAGATTTGACATTAGAACCTCTTATTTCAGATACAAATAACTCTGACTGTTCTATACCCTTGGCTATGTTGATTACAGCATTGAGGGTGCTTTCTGTACCAAGCCAAAGTCTTTCCTGAATCTTCTTGCTTTTGGTTCGCATCATGATCTGATCTCTGAGAACCTGTTCGTAGGAAATTGTTTCAAATGAACAATAACAGGCTAAAGAGCGTAAAGCTGAGACATAATCCTCGATGGATTCGTCTTGTTTTTGAATGCGAGAGTAGAACTTGAACCTTTCCATGAAAGTGTTTATTTTCTTGCCGAAACGAATTTTCATTTGTCTAGTAGCTTTTTCGAAGACGTCGATGTCTCCAGCATCTTCGATTGGTGGGAGATTGTCAAATTCTTTAATGCCTGCTCCTCCTAAACAGTGTCTTAATAGGGCTAATTTGCGTTTTGCAGAACATCCCTCTTTTTCAAGAACTTCTACGTATGCTAAAAACATTGGGAACCAGAGATCCCATTCAATATTTGGATCTCCGGCTGTTTGTAGGAAGTGAGGAGGAGCAGCTATGTTTGTCATTTTACTCAAACTTGTTAGTAAACAAAATGAAACTAAAATTCAGAGATTTGATAAGTATCTTTGACAATTTGTAAGTGAATTGTTGACACACGATGAAATTCTGGTTTTTAAAAGTACCTTTATCAAGTTGTAGAATTTACTGCTGACTGTGGAGGAAATTGTGGTTTAAAAGCTCCTTCAGACGGTGATTACGATTAATCCACGAAGGTATCCAAGATGGCGGCACGCACGTGACGTCAGCGCGTCACTGGGGTTGAAGGGTAATTCCCAGAGTGCTTTGCGGCTCGTAGAGAGGAACTAGCAAAACGCGAACGTCATGAAATGACGAACAGGGAGAATCGTCTCGAGCTGCATTGGAATGCTTGAACGATTTGAATTTTCCAACAGTCAAAAGTGGTAAGCGTAATTAGTGGTAATTTCTGAATTAGTTAAGAAAAAAAAATTCTCTGGAGTACGTTACCCAAAGTTCACGAAGGTACAGTCAATTTCCGACTGACTTGAAAGGTTGGTAGTTGACCATGTGAACGCTGTTCTGTGGAATAAAAGGTTGTAGGTTCTGTAAATTGTTGATCCCGGACGTCGCCAGTAATTGTGTCGTAAATAAACACAATGTAGAAGATGGGTTCATAGAAGTAGATTTATTCTGGCACAGAACAGCTTAACATCCACAAAAGGAGACACAACGGTAACCGTCTTCTTCAGACCTCAGCTCAGTCTCAATGCCAAGATTCTACAGACCCAAGTAATGACATCATGGGTTCTACAATATATTACATCATGGAATACCACAAGTGGCCCTGTGCCTGTGAGATACCAGCACCAGCATATTACAGTGTGTAGTATTACGTTTTGTAAATGCATCAAAGTACATTAGTTCTACAAAGTAGAAGAACTGGGTTGGGCAGCCAATTATTGCACTACTGGGTGATAGTTGAGTTCTGAGCTTTAAGCGCCCTAGACAACCTTGTGACTGTGCACTATCACTACCAGTAAGAGTCGAGTGCTGAAAGGGTTATACTTGCCCCAGTTTGAAGGAATCATAGTTTGACAGACCCCAATACATCAGAGGAAAACTACTCCAGTCCCCCTAGCAATGGCCCAGCAGTACCTGTGTGCCCTGCAGGCGCCTGAATGGGGTCTGGCATATAGAAATACAAAGATATGGTCAGAATAAACAAGTGTTCCAAAAACAGCTCGTTCCTACAGCAGAAAAACTTTTTGGTCCATTGCTTTTGCCCACCTTTTTTTGTGGAAAACTGTCTCGGGAGTCATGCCCCCCATCATGCAGATTGTCCAAGGCAGTGTCCACAATAGTGTTCCCAAATAAAAACATACTAACCAATGAAGTCCTTTTCCTGGCACGTGACTTTCCATTACTTTTATTAAAGTCATACTCAGGTTCTATAGCAGGATACACAAATATAAAAACATGTTTTTGGGTTTCTTCTTTTTCCCTTCAAAGAAGGGTGCTTCATTGGTGACTAAGGAGCACATGCATCAAAGTTGCATTTTGCTATTACCAAATAGCGATTCTTAAGAACTCGCTATTTGGTAATCGCAAATTCCAATGCATCAAAACAGGCTGCACATAGCGATTCTCTCATTGCGATTCCTTAAGAATCGCAAACGTAATTAGGGAATCGCTATTTGCTATTGTGACTCTATTCTTTCCTATGGGCCTCAAGGAGCATAGGTGGGAATGGTCTTGCAATGCCTAAATTGCGATTACCTAATTGTAATTGCAAATTAGGTAATGTAAAAGCAAGGGTGCCCAGGGGCCTATGGCCCCCTGAGGCGTCTCTAACAAAAAAAGTATGCACGTATTAGCATCAACTTGAAGTTGATGCTAATTAGCATTTCCTAAAGGCATGGTTCGCATTTAGGAAAGGCTTCTTGCATATGAATTAGGGAATTGCAAATTGTGATTCCCTATTTGCATTCGCAATTTAGGTAATCACAAGAAATTGTGATTACCTAAATTACGAGTCTAAAAAACTTTCATGCATTGCAATAGGCCATTTTGCAATCGCAAATGGCCAATTTTTGCAAATTGCACTGTTTGTGATCGCATATTACCTTGATGCATGTTTCCCAAAATCCTATGTTACAAGGCCATTCATTGGTACCTACTTCAAAATAAATAATGCTGCGGTCATTGTGCTGGTGAGGAACAGGGACTCTCGAATTTGGTGGTGCAGATTTTTCTCTCGGATTTCTTGATTCACAGAAGATTTCGATAACTGGGACATTTCAAACAGTTTTTGAAATTCATACAGTTCATACAGACTTTTTCAAATTTGCATCACATTTTCAATTTTTGCCTGATTCTTCAGGCAGAAATACCTCATTAATAAAATAAGAAAGAATGGCTAGAGACAAGGAGGCAGGATCACAGGCAAGCAGTGAGGTACAAGTTTTTTAAATTGAGGCACAACTGAGCTGCTGTATGGGCTGAGCAATCTGACAGCTGCATAATGACTCTTATGGGTAAATCACTTTAGCCCAGATTAAGAAAAAGTTTTCGTCTGGTTTGTGTTGCTTTTTAAACACAAACCCACGCAAAATTCTTTTTGGGATTTATAAACCAGCACAAATCAAAATTTGCACTGGTTTTTAAGAAAAAGTCATGCAAACGAGTGCAAAACGCTGCTTTGCGTTACTTTGAATCAAGGGGGTGTCCCATGGGTGGTACATGGGCGTAATGGTGCAATCATCCCCATGGTTTCTGACACAAAACACTTATTTACTAACAAAAGTAGACCGGCTTTTGCATCAAACAATAATGCCACTTGAAAGCAGGTGTAAAAAGGAGAAATAGTTTTATTTCACCTTTCTTTTCTGACTTTGCATCTGTGCTCTACTGTACAGCACACATACAAAGGAGGGAACGATTTAAAGGTTGTCTAGACATAGTGGGGCATATTATCAAGGGATTTATCTCCGCTTTTTTGGCTTTAAAAGCCAAGAAAGCGGGTATAAAATTATCTCCCTATTACCTAGCTGTCGCTAACACCAGTTAGCGACAGCTAGTAGGAGATAGCGACCATCTTGGGCCCCGCTTTGCATGTCAGAGAAATTTATCACTAATGACATGCAAAGGGGGCGTGCCAAGATGTTAGCGACTGGAAACAGTCGCTAACATCGCTATCTCCTATTACCAACTTTTGGAGATATTGGCGCTAAGCGCGAATATCTCCAAAAGCTAACACCTGCCCTGAGCAGTTCTTAGCCATGTTATCCAATGGGAGGTGGATAACATGGCTAAGAGCATTTGCTCGGTAATGCATGAATATCGCTGACTTTTCAGCGATATTCATGCATTTTGGCCGATTTTTATCGCTTAGGAGATAAACCTTGATAATATCAAGGCTCCTAAGCGATAAAAGTCGTCGCTACACGGCGATAAAATTATAGCCGCTAAGCCAACATAGCGATAATTATCGCTAGTTGTTGGTAATATGCCCCAGTGTTTTGTAGTGGATGGGTATCCTTCCAGTACAAAACCTATGCTAGACTAGCGCAAACACCCTTGCACTAAGGTGCGAAGGTGTGGGGCACCGCTGCCTGACTTTGCGCCTGCACGAGGGGGAAGGGAGAAGAGTGCCATACCTCAGATATGGCTCTCTCCTGCTCTCTCCTTGTCACGCAATGCAGTGCAGCAACTTAAGGTGTGTTGCGTTGCAAGGCATTGTCGTAAATCTGGCCGACGCGTATAATGTTGAGGCTTTCTTCTACCCACTATGACTATACATGTCAGGCATTGGTGTGCTGTGGGAACATACACACACACAAAAGAAGCGGAGGCAACGTGTGCGAGGAAGCTAAGAGCCTGACATTAAAATACAGTGCGCTAGGGGGGCAAAGACTATAAATTATATGCACAAAAAGACACCTATCACCACTGATTTTATCATTCCCATTACACAAGCAATATGGCTGGATATTAATTATTTTTACAGGAGGCACATTTTTAGCATTTAAACTTTTTACAGCCGAAGGGAAGGCATATTTATTTCTGAACGTGCATGGATTTTCCAAGAAGAGAATTTCTGATCTATGTTCCCAGTACGTTCATCTATTTTGGAAAGTTTTACATACATGCCGTGGGAGAAGAACACCTTTTGCCTGGGTATCATACCTGAACTATTCGAAATGTAGAAAGGCTAAACCGAGTTTAAAACAACACTTACGTTATATTGCAAATACCACCCAAATATTTTAAAAGACTTTCTCGTTATTAGTAGACACTTCCACAATGCTTTTATGAACATTGATATAGATATAGCTTCTTCTGTTCAGGTCCCAGATTTGCAAAAGGAAGAACAGCTGCTAGTTTCAACTGGCATTGAGACCAGCAACAAAACACGAAAAAGACTGGAGCAGTTATAGTCCTTGTGAAGTTACACAGGGCCTCATTTATGAGGCCGTGCGTCACTTTTACGCCGCCGGTGCGTCACTTTTTGTGACGCACCAGCAGCGTAAAAAATGTGCATTGTTGCACCATATTTTCAAAGTGCCGCATCTAGGTAGATGCGTCACTTTGTAAACCCCTGCGCCACATTATACCTACGCCAGGTATAATGTATGCAGGGGGGCGTTCTGACGCAAGAAAGGGTCATAGAATTGACGCAGTGAAATCTATAAGATTTCACTGCGCCACTTCTAGGACACAAATGCGTCAATTTCTTACGCCTGTCTGACAGCAGGCGTAAGACTGACTCAGGCCCTTTCACAAGGGGCTTGCCCCATGTGAAAGGACACATTGCTGGAGTTGCGTCACTTTTGTGACACACTCCAACAATGCGTCACTTTTGCGCTTTCAGAAACATCAGAAATACTGACGTATCTGTAACTCCTTGCGACATGATGCGTCATATCATAAATATGACGCATAAATCATGTCGCAAGGAGTGCGCACTGAGAAGTAACGCATCGCTGCTTTCACGCAGCGATGCGTCATTCCTTATAAATTGGGCACACAGTAGTCTGCTTTGTGCGCATGTTTCCATCCACCCTCCTGCTTGATTCACAAGATGCAGCAACCGGGATTTTCATTCACATCTCATCAGACTTTTTGGGCGACCTGATAGATGGGGCCTGTTTAGTCATTATTATTTTTTTTATCTCTTGTAGTAGCATGGGTATGTTCACACGGGACAGATGAATCATAAATGCCACTAGTGCATGGCTGGTGCTTAGAGACAAGTGTGTTGTGATAAGTGTCAAAAATGTCATCATAACAACAGTAACGTTAACATAATAATGAGAGAGCACAAGTCTGAAAAATGTATGAGTGCACCATATTTACAAGCACGTAGTTAGTTTAAACATGCTTTTGCACACGAGTGTTTTATATTTAGAAGTGAAATACACAGAGTGTCTTATATTCAGTAGTGAAGTGTATAGAATGTTTAAGTAGAGTAACAATAATCATAACTGTGTGAGATTCATGTATAAATGTTGGAATGAATATGAAAACCTCATGTTCTCATGTTAAAGGAATCATGTTAGAGTTGAATAGAACTCTGAAAATCCAGTATATTGTGTAGGCCTTAGGGCAATTCACAAGCAAATCTAAACGTGCTGCTAAAATAATGTGAGATGGGGTTAACATGGTTCTTCCACAAATGTATTATCGAATTAGGTCTGAAATATATGTTTTATAGATGTGTTGTTTTAGAAACGTATGCTAGTTAAGAATGTTGTTTAAATCAAGTTAATGTTTTAGAGTGCAGGGACTCGCTTCATGTAAATCAAGGAGGCCTGTACTGATAATGTCATCTCTTTTGATGTGCCATGTGCTCGTTAGAGGAGAAGTCGAGAGGTGTCCAGCACAGAGCTTCGAGTGTGCTTTATGACCTATAGATATGGTGGAGTCTGGAATGTGAGGCCCACTGCAGGACGGACTGTATGCAGGTGCGAGGGTCCTAATCAGCTAGAATGAAAGGGGCTTTGTTCAGTGGCGCTTGGCGCAGGCCTGTAGGAGTTTCCAGGAATTTCAGGGGGTATCAGCGCACTGGAGAAGAAGCCCGGGAACCAAGGTCAACTATAACGAGGGTCTTGAAGAGTACCATCATGGAGTTTACCGCGCAAAGATGTACCACGTGAGGGGCGTCCCAAGGGGCGTTTCTATTGGAAATGTGATTTGGTATTAGGGAAAGCGACCCGGGAGGAAGTTAGAGCAGATGATTTTGGGAGCCTAAGGAAGCGGATGGGTAGGCAGATAGGCTGATCAGGAGAGACCCATTATCAGAGAAGAGACAAAGAGAAGTGCGTGATCTTCTAGGAAGTCACCACGGCTGACACCTAGAGGGGTAAAGATCTTGTTAAGTAGGGATGTCACTTAGTGTAGTGTAGGGACAGACTAACCTGAATTTTCTTTTCTGTAATGACTTTGAGGTTGCAACTTGTATCCATTTTGGCAACGCTCATGCTTTTTGAAATTGTACTCATTATTCTGTTTTTCAGACTCAGACTATTCAAAAAGTTCATGTTCATAGTGATACCAATTTATCTTCTGAATCTCATTTTGAGAAGTTTGTATCTTCAGTTATCTTTGACTTTATATTAAATCTTTGAAACTTAAATTTGGTCAGTGGTCATTTAGAGTGGTGTAAGTTCTTAAATTGATTGACTTATTGTTAGATTACCTTTTACTCAATGACAGGTACCAACGATTCAGTCGACTTAGTTTGGGATCTGGTAAGGTAACTAGTATCCAGTAATCCCGCGTTAGCAGTTGGTAGCAGAGGATGGTTATCTTCTTGAGGAAGGTAATCTAGAGAGGTTAGTTTACCCCAAGGCCCCTAGACGTCGAGAGACGAGCAGCGGAAGAATCGTGTGCCGAAAGGTGCAGACGGTGCGAGAAAAGCAGCAGTATTGGAGGAGAGTGAGTATAAAAAGGGTCATGCGTGAACAGATTGCGGTGTTTTGTGTTGTATTTGTATTGTAATGTCTTGCGGAGTTGAATGCCTGTAGTGTGAATGAGAGAAGGTTGTGAGCGCGCGCAACCTGGTAAACTGGTTACCTGGTAAACGGGTGAACTGGTGAAATCTTAAGTTCAGGCCAGAGCTTAAGTGGTTTTGGGTGTATCGAACATCCAGGGTAGTTGTCGACCATAGTACGGAGGTCACGAGGTACCATTGACCGCCGTGGATCCAAGATAGGGGGAGTGTAAGAGTGAGTGTATGAGTAACGGACGCTGGTCGAAAGTTACTGCGTGTGAGTAACCTATCGGAGAAGGCGATTGTCTGGAAGTAAACGGAAAGACATTTCGCCAAGTTAAGGTGACAACTACAGAAAGACTGTGGGCGTACAGTCAAGAAAGGTGATCGCTTGGACGGAAGTAATCATTTTTTCAGAGTATGAATGGGACACGTGCATGACCGAGGAGACGAGCTGAGAAAGGAGGGGAACTGCTGCGAAGAGGGACGGGTGACGTCGGCTAGAGCCGCGCTGTGATTGAGCGGTTGGTGTGACGTTAGCTAGAGCCGCGCTCTGGTTGGGCGGCTAGAGTGACGTAGGAGGAAAGTCGCGTACGGATAGGCCAGTTAGTGAGAACGGGGCTGAGATTGGTGGAATATCATCAGGAAGTGAACAACCGCGGAGAAAGAGCGAAATCATGAAGTGTTTTAAGTGTTTGAAAGGGATTTTTAAACGAAAACGAAGTGAACATTATTATGGGGAAGAGGCTCCGCCGGAGGGTACACCAGCTCATTATATGGCAACGAATGTGGGGTTGCATACCATATTATGGATTGGGGCTTGGAATAAGCTTACGGAAGGGAATGAGGAAATGCAGTTCCCGAGGTACGGGACGTTTAAGTTAGAGGTGTTACATCGGCTAAAAGCAACCATGTCCTCATTGAAACCCTCGCCCAGACCAACACAGTTTGAGGCCCTTAATGCATGGATTAGGGCTGCACACGACAGAAATTTGAACAGGCGTCAACAAAGACTGACGCGATCGGTAAGAGCAGTGCGAGATTCTAAATGGGATGAGGAAGCAAAGCGGTGGAGGGTACAGGTTATTGAGGTGGAAAAAATGTATCCGATGAGGGAGGTGGCAGGAGGAGGAGGAAACCTCATGGAAGAAGACGAGGAAAGCGAGTCGGAAGACAATCTGATAAACAGATTGTTAATGGATAGACCACCTCCGAGAGTGGGGGTGATAGAAGATAGGGGGCTCGCAAGGGAAGATGGGAATGCCATTGAGGGGTATACACCACTCCCTATATCGGACTGGACACCTACCAAAGGTGGGGAGACACCTCAACCTAGCACAGTACAGAGTGTAGTGGGAAGGTTTGTGGTGCAGAAAACGCCAGCCACCGAAAGGGTTGAGTCCTTTGTATTGCCAGATGCTCTTCAAGTGCCTGTTACCATAGGACCTATAGTATCGATCTATAGCCCAGAGAGAGATAGAGAGGAAGAACAGAGGCAGTTGGATAGAGAAAGGATTGAGATGGAAAGGAGGAATAACGTGACAAATGCATGGAAGCAATTGCCAGGTTCGGTAACGTGGAACACCCCATTAGATACATCTGTAGGTCCCAACACAGGACAGGGAGGTCAGAGAGGACCGATGGACCTAAGGGGACCGCGGCCAAAGTCCTATACAGAATTAAGAGCTGATTTGAGGGAATGGGATGGGTCCGCAGTAGCCCCGAGTAATAGGTCAAGAATAGAACCAGAATGGGAAAGCAGAGGTAACAGGACTGTATCTCATTGTGGGGCCAGCGAAAGTAGTCAGGGGCGGGAAGGCCAAAGTCAGGAGAATAGAGGAGTTACACGTCCTACGGAGGAGAGGGAACAGCAGGAGCAAAATAGTAGGAGTGTAGAGTGTGAGGAGATGTCCCGTCTCTGGGAGAAAGGAGGAGACCAAATGGTACAGGCTTTTCAGAATAGATTTAGGTGCCTTCATCATGTACTCGGAGAAGATGTTCAACATTGGAGAAAGGAGAACAGCGATAGGTCCCGCCACGCCTCGAATAATCAGGAATCACAGGGAAGTAGTGAAGAAAGAGGGAGTAATGGAACATTTTACCCTGCATCCCGTGAAACTAGCCAGGATGGGGAGAGAGGGGCTATGAGGCGTGAAGGAGTGTTTCACCACCCACCCCGAGAAGATGGAAAGGCATGGGACCTAGAGAGATGGGAACAGGGGAGGACTCCCTATAACTCACCAGTACCTAAACGTAGATCTCGGAGCTGGGATGGGAGAGATGCGGATGGAGGAGCTAAATTTAGTGTCTTGAAAGCTGAAATTAAGGCAAAGAGGCTCGATGTTACTAGTTTAAAATCAGATGTTGATGAGATAATAGATGGAACATTGCCTCTGGAAAGGATAGAATTGTATGAACAGGATGAGTTATTGTTCATGGCAAAGGATATTACTAGGAAAGCTAGAGCGTGTCATGAGAAACTGACTGATTTGGCAGATAGGTATGCCGTGGATTTGTCTAGGACAAGGGCATTGCAGAGTAACCACAGATTACAGTACGCAGACCAAGATCTAGATGAGAAGAGAACTACTGGACTAAAAACACACATAAGAGAGCTGGTATCAGGGATAAGAGTGTGGAGAGAATTGGACAAATGGGAAGAAAGGTGGTCGAAAAAGGGCACAGTTAGACGAAGTGCAAATGTGATGACCCCCGAGGGAAGGGTAATGCATATGGAGGCATTCCCTTTGCGAGAAATATCAAACGGAAATTATGTACATGTGCCCTGGAGTAGAGGAGACTTAGCTGCATTTACCAACTCATTTCCGAAGTTAAGGGACATCCAGTTGAGTGGTATAAGCAGGTAGAAAGGTTTGTCAAGATCTCGAAAGTATTGTGGATTGATTTGAACACGTTGTTTGACATCGTGGTCCCATCTGATTTGTGGACCCCGTGCAAGACTAGTGTTGAATGGCCAAATACTGAACCAGTGAGGGATGCTCGGACTAATGGACCGTCCGAGATTGTCATGCGAAAGTATGAAAGGGTAATAGCATGGTTGAAGGATAAGGTACCACCACAGGATATAGATTGGGTGAAAATAGACCGAACGAGGCAGGAACCCAAGGAGACAGTTCACGAGTTTTATGAAAGATTATTGAAAACATTCAAGCAATACAGTGGATTAGATGTAATGGATCCCAAAGATATAGGGCAGTTTGTGTCAAAGTTTGTCTTGGGGTTGAGACCTGATATTTGTTTGATGATACAGCAACATTTAATCTGTTGGCAGAACAAACCACTAGATGAGATTTTACGTTATGCGAGATACTGTAGTGACGAGATAGATTCTAAAGCCAAGAATCTAAAGGAGAAATTGATGGTGGTGCAAATGCAGTCCGCTGGGAAGGGTGGCCAGCAGAAGCAGGGGATGGGACGAAAACCAAACGGTCAGAATAAGGATAATGAAGAAGGGCAGAGACCTAGGATAGACATTGCCACTTTAAAGAAAACGACAAAGTGCCATCAGTGTCACCAGGTGGGGCATTGGCGACGCGAGTGTCCCTTTAACCCTGAAAATGGAGAGCTAGAAGTAGAAGAGCAGGTTCAAGAAGTCCCAACTCCAAAGGTGACAGTTCCAGGAGGCAAGGTGGCCAAAGGGGGGACTTCGGCCCCACGGGCCCAGTTCCCACAGCCACCGAAGGTAGCGACAGGGGGAAAGGTCTTTAAACAGATGCCTCTCTTCATCGAGGAAGAAAAGTGTTATTACATTGATCCATTGACAGGACAACGTGTGAGCAGTGAAGAGGACTGTACCCTCGGGGCAGTCCTCGAGGTGGATCAAAGAGGGCCGTTTGTTGAGGCAGAAGTGGCAGGGTGTCCCACAACGTTCGTAGTGGATACTGGGGCTACCCGATCAACTCTGAGGTCAGCGGTTGTTCCAGACTTGCCGATGTCAGGGGAAACAATTCAAGTGGTAGGAGTCGCGAACAAAAGGCTGACTAGTCCCTTGACAGAACCAGTGTCTGTGAAAATAGGAAACCACATGAACGAGCATCAGTTTGTGGTTTGTGACTCGAGTCCGGTATGTCTGTTAGGAAGGGATTTGTTGTGCAAATTGAACTGCACCATATACTGCACCCCGCAAGGAGTGGAGGTACAGACTACCGACGATGATGCTACCTTTAAGGTGGCCAATTCAAAATCCTGTGTAGAACTATATCCTACTCTGACTGTAGAAGATCTTCCCCAAGATTTAAGAGATGCAGTGGCGTCAGAGGTATGGGATTTCACAGGAGAAGAAATAGGATTGATTAAAGGGGTAGAACCGGTAAAAATACTAGTAAAGTCAAATGCCGAGTTTCCAAGGACGCCTCAATACAAATTGTCCCAGGAAACGATTGCGGGGATAAAACCTGTGATCGAGTCAATGATTCAACAGGGAATACTGAAAGAAATCGTGGGCAGTCCTTGTAACTCCCCGATTATGGGCTTGCAGAAACCTAGCGGGAAATTCAGGATAGTGCAGGATTTACGAAAAATTAACAACATAGTCGTTTCATGTTGTCCCGTGGTACCGAATCCTTCAGTGATACTGTTTCAAATACCATGTCAAGCAGAATGGTTCACAGTGATAGATCTTTGCCAGGCCTTCTTTTCAATCCCATTGGATGAAGAGAGCAGGTATCTTTTTGCTTTTAAAATGGAAGATCGCGTTTTAACATGGTGTCGAATCCCACAAGGATTCACAGACAGTCCATCCATCTTCAACCAGTTGTTGAAGAAGAATCTCGAAAATCTAGTACTGCCGCAGAATTCGGTTCTGGTACAGTACATAGATGACCTACTTGTTGCGTCAGAGACAGAGGAAGCCTGTAAAGCAGATTCAATTGCCTTACTGAATCATTTAGCCGAAAATGGACATAAGGTATCTCCGAGCAAGTTGCAGTATTGTCTGACAGAAGTACAGTATTTAGGGCACCGGTTAGAGAAAGGAAAACGTAAGGTGTCACCAGAGAGGATTGAGGCGATAATGAAGATGAATGCGCCTACAACACAGAGGGAAGTTAGAATGTTCCTAGGAATGGTGGGTTACTGCCGACAGTGGATAGTTAACTTTTCACTGAAAGCAAAGCCCTTACAGAAACTGACGCACAAGGAGGTGAGTGATCCGGTACCATGGGACGAAGAATGCTTGGTGGCGTTCTTGCAGCTGAGGGACGATTTATGTCGTGCTCCGGCTCTGGGAATGCCCGATTACGAGAAATCATTTTCACTCTATTGCTGTGAGAGAGAGGGATGTGCTTTGTCAGTCTTGGCACAGACCCACGGAAATGCCCATAGACCAGTTGCATATTTTTCGGCTACATTAGATCCAGTAGCCGCAGCGTTGCCCGGATGTCTCAAATCCGTTGCTGCAACGGGTGTCAGCATTGAAAGGAGCGAGAGTATTGTGATGGGACATCCAGTGGTGGTGTATGTACCACATTCAGTTGAATTGCTAATGACCAGGACGAAGACGCAGCATCTGACCAATAGTAGGCTCACGCGCTACGAGCAAGTTATTCTTGCCGCGGAGAACGTGACTCTCAGGAGATGCTCTGTCTTGAATCCTGCTACTTTAATGCCATTACCTACTGTAATAGAAGGCGAAGGATGTGAAGACCAAGATTGCCTTGATGTGACTGAATTATGCACGAAACCCAGACCAGATATTGTGGATGAGCCGTTGTCTGACCCCGATGAAATTTATTTTGTTGATGGCTCATGTTTAAGAGACGATACTGGTCGATTGAGAGCAGCTTATGCTGTTTGTACCATTACTGGAGTTGTGGAAGCCGCTTGCCTGGAAGGAGTACATTCCGCACAGGTAGCAGAAATCATTGCCCTAACTCGTGCCTGCATAGCAGGAAATGGAAAGAGAGTCACCATATACACTGACAGCCAATATGGTTTTGGTGTGGTTCATGATTTCGGGCAGTTGTGGTCTCAGAGAGGTTACATGACCTCCTCTGGTTCGCCCATTCGAAATGGGGAATTTGTGAGATTGTTGTTAGAAGCATTACAAGGTCCAGTTGACATCGCAATAGTAAAGTGTGTAGCACATACTAAAAATACAGATTTTGTGTCACAAGGCAACAGATACGCTGATGAAGTCGCACGTTATTGTGCGGAACAAGATTATTCTTTTTCAAAAGTGGAAATAGATGGTGCTGAAGAAAAGACAGAATTAAGTATGATGTTAGAAACTGTAGACACTTGGGAGGATTTAAGAATGATGCAGGAGAACGCACCTGAAACAGAGAAAAAGGCATGGGAAATAGCAGGTTGCGTGCGAAGCGAAATGGATTTTTGGGTTTCAGCAGATGGGAGGGCTGTGTTACCTGAAGAATTAGCAAATCCCATGGCGAGAGAAATACATGGTCCAGTACATCTAGGAAGGGATGCTATGATGAGAGTGTTTAGGCAAACTTGGTATTGCCCCAAATTTAGAATAGCAGCAGAATCAGTATGTAAGCGATGTGTTACCTGCCAACAACTGAACGTAGGCAAACGAACACCAGTCACACTGAGTCACATTGGGAGGTCGGGGGGGCCTTTCAATAGGATGCAACTAGATTTCATTGAAATGCCAAGAGTTAATCGCCTTCGGTATGTGTTGGTGATTGTATGCGTATTTTCCAGATGGGTTGAAGCGTACCCTACACGTAGGTGCGATACACTCACAGTGGCTAAATTGTTGCTCAGGGAGTTGATACCGCGCTTCGGGGTGCCTGCCTCTCTGGAATCGGACAGAGGAAAACATTTTAACAGCGAAATAGTGAAGATGTTGTGCTCCACACTGAATATCGATCAAAAGCTGCATTGTAGTTATCGACCAGAAGCTTCAGGAATTGTGGAACAAGTGAACGGCACTTTGAAGAATAGATTGGCTAAAGTAGTGGCATCCACATCTTTGAGTTGGCCAGATGCTCTTCCTTTAGTGCTCATGAGCATGCGCAGCACCCCTGACAGGAGGACAGGTCTCTCTCCACACGAGATTCTGATGGGGAGGGCCATGAGACTTCCCACAGTTCCAACTGCTGCCTTATTGAATATTACAGATGATCTGATCTTGGATTATTGTAAAGGACTGTCTGACGCCATCCATTCTGTGTCCCTTCAGGTGCATGCGGCTGAAGTTCCAGCATCGAGGAACCTGTGTCATGACCTGAACCCAGGGGACTGGGTGTTGGTTAAAAAGCACGTCCGGAAGAACTGCCTAGATGTTCGCTGGCGTGGGCCCTTTCAGGTAATCCTGATCACGAATACCGCGGTGAAGTGCGGGGGGCTACCAAATTGGATCCATGCATCCCATACTCGAAGAGTTCCAGCACCTCTAGAAGAAACAGCTCCTATCCCAGACGAAAACCCGGAAGTGGAAGAAGAGTCGCAAGAAGGGACCGAAGCAGCTGAGGGGGTGTCGGAAGAAGTTGGGAACGCATCGGATTCAGAAGAAGAGCGAAGGCAGGACGGCAGTGAGACTGAAGACGCAACTGAAGGAGAGAGCAGCAGTGAATACGAAACAGACACAGATCAGTACCAGAGTGATCAAGAACCGAGTGTGAGGACGAGATATAGGAGAACAAGGTGTGAGGCTGCCACTTGGCCGGGAAGAGACAGGAGGCTAAGTTTGAGGTCGGCCCAGGAAGAAACACTTGTTCCTATATCCGAAGACTCGGATCAGGAAGAAGATACCCAGGAGGGAACCGAGGAGGGCCCTAGAAGATCAAGGAGGGTACGAGTGCCTAGTAGAAGATACTCTACTCCTGATTGGACCTACCTCGTTGCAGATGTCGGTGGGGCACAGAACCGGGAGGGTCAGGGAAGTGAATCTGATCAGAACTGACCCAATCATCACTGTGCAAATACTGTTCCTGCTACCGGGGGCGGAGACTGAAAGGTCGCTGACACTCAACATCGTCTATCCTCCTCTCCTAAGCGGAATAAGAAAATTGATTTTAGAAACAGTTGAATTTCCAGTTTGCTGTTCACGATATCCAGTGTTGGAGGGAACTCTCCTTCGGTTAGAAATGCTTGAGCGAGTAGTGGAAGCTCTTGGAATGCTCATTGTGTTGGACTAACACCACATTGCGAATGTCTTCAAAGGGGCGCAGAACTGGAAAGGTGAAGAACGGACCCCTTTGTAACCGTGGATGTAGAACTGATAGTACCAGGAGTAGAAATTGAAAAAACGTTAACTCTCAATTTCGTCCGTCCACTTGTCCAGAGCGAAATACGGAGAATAATCCTAGAAACAGTTGACTTTCCGTGTTGTTGCAAGAATTGCCCAGAACTTGAGGGAATGTTTCTTCGGATGGACATTTATGAAGACGTAGTGTCACTCCTTGAGCCATACATAACTTCAGACGGATATAAGACTCTTGAAAAGAATTTGTAAAAACACTGCAAGATAACCTAGCGCCGAGTGGAAGAAGAAAATTGGTAGGGGTTTCCTTTTAGCGGATGGAGAAGGGCTAGGGTTGTCTGTTTTCTACAGGACTTTAAACTGTTTTGCGGAGTAAATTGTCGGCTTCCAAGTGTTCCAAAGAGGGACAATATGTAAAAGAAAGACTTTGTTCAGAGAAAAGAAGAAGTGAATGCTGGAAGAACGTCAAGAGCTACACTGTTTTGAGAACATGGAGGCTGGCAACCCGAACCGCAGGGCAAAATGTATAGTTGGCACATTGTTGGGAGTGGTGATTTCCCTGATAATATTACTGGTTACTGTCTCATACATAGTGGGACACGAGAGAGATGCAACTGCAGTCAAGGAGGTCAAGGGAGTGTCAACACCGAGAACCACTATTGTTAATGATAAGGGAAACATCAATGATAAAGACAAAGCGTTGTTAGATGCAGAAATAAAAAGGTTACACACAGATGAGTCACAGGGAAATTTCAGGTCAAATGCTTATGCTAAATTGCTTTATGAGTACATTGATGTCATGGAGGCGAAGAATTGCTACGTTTGTATGCAATTACCAGCTTCGGTAGAGGAGGGTATCAGATACCATCATCTTTCATTGACATATGGAATCACATGCAGTTTGTTGTTGAGCATATTTTATGGACGAGAAGGATTTGAGTATTATTTCTCGAATTTCGACTCGACATTGCCAGAGGTCCCAAATTACAAGCATTTGAATAAGTGGGACTATTACAAAAGCGAAGACAGATTACACAAATGGTTTATTCCATGGAAAACGTTAGATACTTCACATGCTCGAAGAAACAATCTGACTTGTCAAGTGTCAGAAATTGAGAAAAAGTTTATAGGGCAAGTAGATACTAGATACAGGAGGCAGAAGATTCTAAAGGCCTCAGGACAATGGGAAACAGATTGGACCAAGGAGGAAAGGATACATCAGAGAAAGGGTAGCTTTGGTCCAATTGCTTTAGACAAGGAGAAATGGGGGAAACTGTGCATTCATAGGAGTTACTCCTATTATGAGAATTTGTATGTAGGTCAAGTCAATTGTGAACATGCCTTTCAACTGGAGTATTACTCTAAGGATTTTCTGAAAGAGATGCAAGCAATTCCAAATGTATATTTTGTATGTGGAAGAAATGCCTATGTGAAGCTACCAGATAATTGGTACGGATCATGCTATCTGGCTATTGTCTTCCCTAAAATATATCATGTTGAGAATTTAGAAACGACGAAGAAAGAAATACCAACTAGAGGGAAGAGAGGGCTGGGTGCAGCAGAAGTAATTGGAGATGTATTCGGTGCTGCATTCCCTATCCTAGGAGTGATATTGAATGACATTAAGATCAGGAGGTTAGCTACAGTCGTAGATAGGCTATCTGCCAGTACTGCTAGATCATTGATGCTGGTGGAAGGTGAGATGCAATCGATTAGGGCAATGGTTCTTCAGAACCGACTTGCTTTAGATGTTCTGTTAGCTAAAGAGGGAGGAGTCTGTAAGGCTTTGAAGGTCCAGGAATGTTGCACTTACATTCCAGACAATTCAAAACCTCTAGAGAAGTATATACGAAACATTACTGCCATACACTACGAAATTGAGGATCTGACAAAGATAAACGTGTGGGAAAAAGTAGGTCATGGAATGGGTAAAGTTGGAGGTTGGTTTGCCAACTTAGGAAAGGGTATCGTTTGGTACATATTGAAACCCATCATCATAATTGTGATTTGTGTAATCACTTTGTGGGGATTGGTGCGTTTGTATCAGTGGTATAGAGCAAATAGGTTGCAGAGAACTATGAGGAAACAGGAGGAAAAGTTGACAGCGATGCAGGACACTCAATACAGGAGTCTAAAGGCATTAGAGACAATGAAAAGAGGTGGCACTGCCACGACTTCACTTTGAAGGGTTCTACATTTTGTGATGGTGTCCTGATGGTGATGACCCCTGAAGGTCATCAAAGGGGGGATTGAGAGAGCACAAGTCTGAAAAATGTATGAGTGCACCATATTTACAAGCACGTAGTTAGTTTAAACATGCTTTTGCACACAAGTGTTTTATATTTAGAAGTGAAATACACAGAGTGTCTTATATTCAGTAGTGAAGTGTATAGAATGTTTAAGTAGAGTAACAATAGTCATAACTGTGTGAGATTCATGTATAAATGTTGGAATGAATATGAAAACCTCATGTTCTCATGTTAAAGGAATCATGTTAGAGTTGAATAGAACTCTGAAAATCCAGTATATTGTGTAGGCCTTAGGGCAATTCACAAGCAAATCTAAACGTGCTGCTAAAATAATGTGAGATGGGGTTAACATGGTTCTTCCACAAATGTATTATCGAATTAAGTCTGAAATATATGTTTTATAGATGTGTTGTTTTAGAAACGTATGCTAGTTAAGAATGTTGTTTAAATCAAGTTAATGTTTTAGAGTGCAGGGACTCGCTTCATGTAAATAAAGGAGGCCTGTACTGATAATGTCAACTCCTTTGATGTGCCATGTGCTCGTTAGAGGAGAAGTCGAGAGGTGTCCAGCACAGAGCTTCGAGTGTGCATTATGACCTATAGATATGGTGGAGTCTGGAATGTGAGGCCCACTGCAGGACGGACTGTATGCAGGTGCGAGGGTCCTAATCAGCTAGAATGAAAGGGGCTTTGTTCAGTGGCGCTTGGCGCAGGCCTGTAGGAGTTTCCAGGAATTTCAGGGGGTATCAGCGCACTGGAGAAGAAGCCCGGGAACCAAGGTCAACTATAACGAGGGTCTTGAAGAGTACCATCATGGAGTTTACCGCGCAAAGATGTACCACGTGAGGGGCGTCCCAAGGGGCGTTTCTATTGGAAATGTGATTTGGTATTAGGGAAAGCGACCCGGGAGGAAGTTAGAGCAGATGATTTTGGGAGCCTAAGGAAGCGGATGGGTAGGCAGATAGGCTGATCAGGAGAGACCCATTATCAGAGAAGAGACAAAGAGAAGTGCGTGATCTTCTAGGAAGTCACCACGGCTGACACCTAGAGGGGTAAAGATCTTGTTAAGTAGGGATGTCACTTAGTGTAGTGTAGGGACAGACTAACCTGAATTTTCTTTTCTGTAATGACTTTGAGGTTGCAACTTGTATCCATTTTGGCAACGCTCATGCTTTTTGAAATTGTACTCATTATTCTGTTTTTCAGACTCAGACTATTCAAAAAGTTCATGTTCATAGTGATACCAGTTTATCTTCTGAATCTCATTTTGAGAAGTTTGTATCTTCAGTTATCTTTGACTTTATATTAAATCTTTGAAACTTAAATTTGGTCAGTGGTCATTTAGAGTGGTGTAAGTTCTTAAATTGATTGACTTATTGTTAGATTACCTTTTACTCAATGACAGGTACCAACGATTCAGTCGACTTAGTTTGGGATCTGGTAAGGTAACTAGTATCCAGTAATCCCGCGTTAGCAATAATGAAAAAGGAATACAAATAATAATATAAGCTATGTGCAGCTCTCAGACCCAGTTATGTTTTCTGTACCCCATGTGAATAGGCCTGGTTTCGGCATTCAGCTACCATGCAGTGTGTTTCTCTATGGCATGGTTTTCAATCTTGATTTGCTATGCTCTCCAAGCCAAAATAGTCTGTGTTCATGTTTGCAAGCGGATACTGATTTTTCTGTGACAAAAGAAGGACATTAATAAGGAGTACAGAGTTCTAACTTGATTCATGAGTGCTTTTTCATTTGTAATTGGTTGGGATTTGTCTGGTCTTTGTTCCCTTTGCCTATCTTGTGTTTGTTCAAAAGATGGTATTTGTTTTTTAATGTGCTTTATAAGCTTGTAAGGACTTATGAGAGGCCTTAGGGTCTGCTTGCCATTCCCTTCCACTTGAATGTCTCACCACAGTTCTCCCAATTCCTTCCTGGGCTTGGAATCTATCTCTCTTCTTGTCACCAAAGCTATATAGGGCAGGTCAGAGGCAAATGTCCACCAGTGATGTCAGCCTTCTTGTCCACATGGCAGAGAAGCAGACAAGATCTAATCAACGCAATGGTAAGGTCCTGAGGAACGTGGTCTTGGGTTCCAACACAGCTCCTACGAAGTGCTGCCATGCTTTACCACTACAGCTCCTAGGACAAGCTCCGATCTTGGAAAGGCCCAATTCCAAGGAGGTTTTACCAATGTTAAGACTAACCCTGGGGGGAGATCGTGGAGTTGCACTACGCGGAACTCCACGAAGTGGCAAAAAAACTCAGTCGCAGTACGCGGCGCTCCGCAAACGGCGGAGTTCCATAGAAAATTGCCATTTGCGGTGATTGCACAGTGCCGGATTCTTGTCCACACTGTGCAATCAATGAGAACTGCACCTTGCACAGCACAAGCGGTCCCTTCTTTCCCGTTTACTGCTGCTTGAGTAGATTTTTACTCGAGCGGCAGCTTTCTCGACGCGAACGGGCAGTTTCTCAACACGAGCGGTCGCGAGCATACTCGACCACTCGCAATGAGAAACCTGACCCCCCGCGTTGAGAAATCTCTGGGAGGTTTATTTTCCGCGCTCGCGCTCGCCAACTTGATGTTGACGATCGCGAACGAGGAAAAATCTCGCCGGGAGGTGGATTTTCCTCGCTCGCACTCACCAACGAACGCGAGCGAGGAAAAAACAAGTTTTTCGGAACTCCGAGTAACGCTGAGTGGTGAAAACTCCGCGATCGGAGCAGAGTTCACTGCCCAGGCTTAGCAATGACTGCAGCAACAATTCACTGTGATGGTTTAGATGCTGAATATTGAAAAAGATCACTCTACATTACCAAATAATTATGTGCTAAACTGCAGATCCCTTCCCGGTGCACAGGAAAGAGTTTAATGAGATTGTTACCCGTTGGGGACAGGCTGGCATCACATGATCAGCTTGGTAATCAGCAATGAAAAAATGAATTTCAAATGGAGAAGTCAGTGTGTGTACAATAAATCTCAGATTTTTAACCTAACCCCTACTTCCTGAACTCCTGTTGCTGATTTTTAAGCAAGGCTAGAATAGAACTATTATTCCCCAACACAAGGGCAACCATATTTCGCTTTAACTTAACACCCCAGAAGAAAGGTGCCCAGAATTGTGTGACTGGGTGTCTTTTAAGGGAGTATGGAGAATACTTGGAAAGGAGGGGAAGGGGAGGCCAATGCCTTTGCACACATCGATGACAGCAGGGTAATGGGAAGTCAGTTGTTGTGGGTGCTTCGGAAATTGCTTGAGTTTGGTTGACTGACCTAAACATTGTTTTGAGACAAATTCATTTAGATTTGAGGGGAATTCTTTGGTTTGGGGTGAATTGAGCTGAGACTAAAGAAATGTGGGAGGTCGAAGCCCAGAGAGATATGGGGGTACATCCGGATGGAGGGCCTAGTGTAGGGAGGCCAGAGTGCTTTGGAGTTGTCTACTATGAAGGGGCTCATCAATCGAGTAGGAAATAGTTCTGAATTTGTATCCATTTCATAGTGAAGTGGGCAGAGAAGCATGCCAAGAGCCAATATCACAGGCATCAGATGGGTTTGGATGATAGTAAGACGGTGGTGTAACGGCACAATGTGATGGGCATACGCTGGGGTAGCTATTTCCCATACTGCGTGAATTGAACAGGGAATGGTCTAGGTTCATGGTTCACTTGAGAGAAAATGACTTAGTTTAACTGTCAGGGTTGGAGATCTTGAAAATAACTAATGAGTTATGAAGATCATACAGGACAGATGGGACAGGGCAGCTATCTTTTGACCCAAATTCTGGCCAGGAGAGTGGAGAAGGCTAGCACATGCGTGTAAATAAACAGGGCATGGAATGATGTGAACAGGGAGGTAATGGGTTTTCCAAGGCCCGTAACATCAGGCTGGAGAGCCACGTGGACACGGGATATATTTTATTATAACATCATGATGGAGTGCATTTGCCTTTGCTGGAGAACAGGATGTATTTGATAAAGGTGATGGAAGTGCCTGTTGACTGGTAGCGTAGAAGTGCTGAATGTAGAGGGCACAGGAAGAGACAGATTCAGGGGAGGGTTTTCCAAGTCAGAGCATTACTGAAGAAACCTAACTTTGACACGTCCAACATGGCCAACTACCGCCCCATCTCCCTTCTTCCCTGGCTAGGTAAGCTGCTCGAGAGACATGTTAACACCACTCTGGTTCACTACTTGGAGTCTAATAACCTTCTCCATGATTCCCAGGCATGCTTTCGTCCCAAGCTTGGGACGGAAACAGCCCTCCTGGCAGTGACAGAAGAGGCGCGGAGGCTCCTAGACCAGGGCGGCACTGCAGCAATTATATTGCTGGATATCAGTGCCGCTTTTGACACTGTGGATCATAATATCTTGCTCGCCCGGCTGAAGCATCTGGGTGGGACAGAGTTGGCGTTCACCTGGTTCCAATCCTTCTTGAAAGACCGTTCCTTTCAGGTTTCGGAGGGTACCACTTTATCTAACAGCCGGCCTCTTAGCTGTGGGGTTCCACAGGGCTCTTCCCTGAGCCCCATGCTTTTTAACGCATATATAGAGCCACTGGCTGGGATAGTGCTTCCTTTCGGTATCAAAATTATTACCTACGCAGATGACACCCAACTGGTGGTGGCTTTAAACCACCCTGAGGGGTCCTCTAGCACCTTGGGCATTTGCTTAGAAGTGGTAGCCGAATGGATGGCACTATCCGACCTCAAGCTAAACAGGGACAAGACAGAACTGATGTTCCTGGGTAAGTCCCCTTCACCTAGTATGGCTCTGGTGTGGCCTACCTGCCTTGGTACTATGCCAATTCCCAAAGACCAGATAAAGAGCTTGGGTGTGTGGTTGGATAGTGAGCTGTGCTTTAACCATCAAGCCACCAAACTCTCCACCACCTGTTTCGGCTTGATGAGACTGTTGAGGAAAATTTTACCTTTTCTTCCCTTTCAAGCCCGAAGAATCATGATTCAGGCCCTTATTCTCTCCCGTTTGGATTACGGAAACGCTCTGTATTTGGGCACTCCTCTGGCCACCATTAAAAAACTTCAGGTAATTCAGAATAGTGCGGCCCGCCTACTCCTGGAGCTTCCCCGAAGACAATCAGCGTCACCTGCTCTGCAGAAGCTACATTGGCGGCTAATTCAATCCAGAATTCGATTTAAGGCCATCTGTTTAGCCCACAGAGCCATGTGGAAATCAGGACCTGTTATGATTTGCTCTCTGGTTATACCCTACCAACCTTCTAGAATTATACGTTCTAGTACGGCCTTCTTGGCAATTGTAAGGAAAATTCGCCGGGCCAGATGGGGTGGACGGTCATTCTCTCGGAATGCCTCCATTTTCTGGAACTCCCTGTCTCTCGCTCTTTGCAGCGAACCTAATCTTCAGATCTTCCGCAAACTCTTGAAAACTTTTCTTTTCCACTAATCATTCAAGGTCTGGCTCTGCTCTCCGCCCACACGGTCCAAAGCGCTACGAGGCCCCAGGGTAGACGTGCGCTATATAAACCCAATTTTCATTTCATTCCTTTCATTTGATGGTGAAAATAAAGCTAAGGATAGGGCAGGGTGTGAGGCAGGAAGGGTCCATTCCTCATTCTCTTGTCCTACTGCAGTTCTGATCCCTGAGGACGGGCACACTTACCCAACAAACATCAAACATGAGTCTGTTCTCTCAAACTCTCCAGGGCACTCAATTTCTTCCTGCGGTCTATTCACATCGACATCTTTTGCTGGACTTCGTTCCACACCAAGTGTTAAACTCCAGCTTCAGGTTTTTCAAGCCTGGAATTAGCACTGCCCCTCGTGTTATTTCTCATTTCTGAATGCAGTATTCCTAGAAATATTATTCATACCTTTTTTCTTGCAAGGTAATAAAAGAAATCGGCAGTATCCATTTTCTCTGAAATGGATTTCTTTTCAAAAGGGAAGGAATATCCTATCCAACAGTTAAGAAAGAAAGAAGTGATCAGGTAATAGATACTATTAATAAAGCCTTATTTTTTGATCCTTCAAATACCTTCTCATTCTGATACACTAAATCACATTTTCAGTGCCTCAGTGCTCCAGAAGGCTCAGACCTAGTCTCAACAGACACCCCTTTCTGGTCAGTGTGAAACGGTGGACAGCATGGGTAACAGAGGAGCAGACACCCTTGTGAGGAGTTAGCCTGGCATATGAAGTCCACTATTCTAGTGGGCACCTTGCACCAATCTAAACGACCCTTATTGATGGTGGTTGTAAAGTCAACCTTATAGACAAGCTATCCTAGTGGTAGCATGGACCAGCAGTCTTAGGCTAAACTCCAAAGAGCAAAGGCTCTTGACTCTCTGATACCTATTGTATCGTCTAAAGTCAACTCTAGAGAGTCAAGTCCCTGGTACGATGGCGCCCTTCGTGCCCTGAAGGGAGCCTGTAGACGGGCGGAAAGGGCTTGGAGGAAGACCTATGGGGCTGATTTAAAAGCTGCATATGCCAGGTCCGTAAAGCTCTACCATCGGGCTATTTGTCGAGCTCGAGCGGCTTTTTATGCCGCAGAATTCAGGAACAGTGCCAATCCGTCTAAGGCCATTTTTAAGGCCATGAAAGATCTTATGGCAAAGCGGACGACCTCCTTGACTGTAACCTCCCTTTCCCACTGTGAATCCCTTGCTTCACATTTCTTGGGGAAAGTCCAAGCCATATATCGGACATTCCCTAGCATAGGGTCCGGTTGGGAAAGTACCAGTGGGCCACCACATCAGACTACTCTGCTTGCCTTCCCCCCTCTTACCATGTATGGGTTTGACAAACTTGCGCTGCAGATCAAATCTGGATCTCCCTCTGATCCAGTAAGGCCCGCTCTCTTTCGAGATCGGGCTTTTATGGGACGCTCAGCTGTGCGGTCCCTTGTCAACCTCTCCTTGGAATCGGGAGTAGTTCCAGCTAGGTGGAAGCAAGCTGTGGTGTCCCCAATCATCAAAAAGCCCTCACTGGACCCGTCTAAGCCTGAAAGTTACCGTCCCATCTCGTTGCTACCCAGGCCGGCAAAGATCACAGAGGCCCATGTCAACTTGGCCCTGTCTGAACATCTTGTCCGGACCAATGCCCTCGATCCCACACAAAACGGCTTCCGTGCTGGTCACAGCACGGAGACCGCGTTACTTGTGATGGTGGAACATCTCCGTGCAAGGTTGGATGCTGGTCAAACGGCGGCGCTTATATTGTTAGACCTTAGCGCCGCCTTTGACACGGTATCTCACAGCATCCTCCTGCATCGGCTTGAGGAGTATGGCATTGGCGGCCAGGTGTTGCAATGGTTCCGCTCCTTTCTCGATGACCGTTCCTTTTGTGTTGCCATTCCTCCCTTCAAGTCCAAAATCCAACCGCTGGCCATGGGGGTTCCGCAGGGGTCCTCGCTGAGTCCCACGTTGTTCAATCTTTACGTGAGACCACTGGCTGATGTCGCTAGGCAGTGGGGCCTAACTCTGGTCTCATATGCCGACGACACACAGCTGGCGGTTACTCTCAGCGGGGACGCGGAGACTGAGGCCCCTAGGTTTCAGTCTGGACTGAAGGCGGTGGCTAGCTGGTTGACAGGTAACTGTCTCCAGCTAAATGCCACTAAAACAGAGGTAATGGTTGTCGGTAAGGGAGTGGAGCTGTGGGGCGACCAATGGTGGCCTTCAGAGCTGGGACCCACTCCGACCCCGGTGTCGGAGGTGAAAAATCTGGGGGTCTGGCTGGATGCGGGCCTCACCTTTGTAGGGCACACCAAAAAAACTGCTGCCTGCTGCTTTGGTCTGTTAAGAGGCTTGAGACCTGTTCTCAAGTTCTTCGATGCCCCGACCAGGCAGCTGATGATCCAGGCAACTATCATCTCTCGCCTGGATTATGCTAGCTCTCTTCTGGCCGGGGCCAACCAGGCCGAGTTAACTCGCCTGCAGCGGGTTCAGAATGCTGCGGCTAGGGCGATTGTCGGCCTGCCCAGATTCTGTTCGGTGACAAATGTTCTGCGCTCCCTACATTGGCTTCCTGTAAGGAAGCGTATCCTCTTTAAGGTTTTGTGTCTTGCGTTCAAGATCTTGAGAGCTATAGGCCCGGAAATTCTATCCAGCTGTCTTTCCTTTTATGTTCCCACCCGTACCCTCCGTTCCCAGGGTCTGGCCCTTGCTGTGGTCCCCAGATTCAGACTTAGTCGTATGGGTGGCCGCTCTTTTAGTGTAAAAGCTGCAGCAGCTTGGAACTCCCTCCCTGTGGAAATTCGCCTGTTGGAGGACCTTTTGACCTTCCGGAGGGCTATAAAAACATTCCTGTTTTAATTGTTCTTTCCGTATTATCATTTTCTTGTTGTGTTATGTACTACCTTGTCTCTGCGCCGGGACGCTCCTTGGCTGGAGTATCTGCGCGCATAATAAATTAATATAACATAACATAACATAACATGTGAAGCTGTTTGTTTTATCACTTATAATCCATTGAATACCAAATGAAAGGACACCACACAAGGTGGCTCATTTATGAGCCCTTGCGTCACTTTTGCACCACTGGTGCGTCACTTTTTGTGACGCACCAGCAGTGTAAAAAATGTGCCTTGTTGCGCCATATTTACAAAGTGACGCATCTAGGTGGATGCGTCACTTTGTAAACCCCTGCGCCACATTATACCTGCGCCAGGTATACTGTATGCAAGGGGGGGCATTTTGACGCAAGAAAGGGTCATGGAAGTGACGCAGTGAAATCTATAAGATTTCACTGCGCCATTTCTTGGCCGCTAATGCATCAAAATCTTACGCCTGCTTCATGGCAGGCGTGAGACTGACGCAGGCACTAACAGCATGGGCCTTGCCCATGTGAAAGTACATATTGCTGGAGTTGCATCACTTTTGTGACACACGCCAGCAATGTGTCACTTTTGCGCCTACAGATACGTCAGAAATACTGACGTATCTGTAACTCCTTGCGACATGATGCGTCATATTATAAATATGACGCATCAATCATGACGCAAGGAGTGCGCACTGAGAAGTGACGCATCGCTGCTTTCACGCAGCGATGCGTCATTTCTTATAAATGAGGCCCAAGGTATATATCAAATATATAAGTATTTATTTCTAACACAACCCCTCTGCACTCTTTATGAGGTCAGAGATCGAAGTATATCACAAGTTACTCAATTAGCATACTATAAGTTGCACAGATACAGTTCTGCCCTAGGGGCCTCACAAACCATATACTAAGTAAGTGGTGTAAGGACCACTTCAGAAATAGTGAATAGGCCTAGGGCCTAGGGAATCGCTGGGGATACACTAGACAACCAAAGGTTGTGGGACACCCCCGCGCCGCACGGCCGCCAGCTGCTGCGTGTGCCCCTCTGCCCCGTTGTGCCTGACTGCCGAGCCGCCAGCCGCCTTGCGTCTCCCTGTGCGCTCGGCTCCAGCTGCTCTGCCGGAATCTGTGCTTGTTTTCTTTCCCCCTAAGCGTTGCCTGTTTTTACCGTAATTTGTGCTTGTTTATTTTTCCCCGTTTAGTCTGTTTTTGCCGTGATTTGTGCTTGTTCTCTTCTCTTTCTCCCCGTTTTGCCTGTTTTTTCCGTAATTTGTGCTTGTCTTATTTTTCCCCGTAATTTGGCCTGTTTTCTGTGACTTTGTATTTCTGTGCCACGCCTTCCCGTTTCCCGCCGCCCTCGCCGCTCTCCCTCCCCGCTTCCCGCCACCGCCAGTTACCCCGCCCCTTTCTCTTTTGTTCCCTCCCCGCTCCCGCCTCCCAGCTGCTCCGCCCACCCGCGCACTTGGCCTTATATGGCGACCGTGCGACACAGGTGAGTGTGACCCACTTGTGGGACACCCCCGCGCCGCACGGCCGCCAGCTGCTGCGTGTGCCCCTCTGCCCCGTTGTGCCTGACTGCCGAGCCGCCAGCCGCCTTGCGTCTCCCTGTGCGCTCGGCTCCAGCTGCTCTGCCGGAATCTGTGCTTGTTTTCTTTCCCCCTAAGCGTTGCCTGTTTTTACCGTAATTTGTGCTTGTTTATTTTTCCCCGTTTAGTCTGTTTTTGCCGTGATTTGTGCTTGTTCTCTTCTCTTTCTCCCCGTTTTGCCTGTTTTTTCCGTAATTTGTGCTTGTCTTATTTTTCCCCGTAATTTGGCCTGTTTTCTGTGACTTTGTATTTCTGTGCCACGCCTTCCCGTTTCCCGCCGCCCTCGCCGCTCTCCCTCCCCGCTTCCCGCCACCGCCAGTTACCCCGCCCCTTTCTCTTTTGTTCCCTCCCCGCTCCCGCCTCCCAGCTGCTCCGCCCACCCGCGCACTTGGCCTTATATGGCGACCGTGCGACACAGGTGAGTGTGACCCACTTGTGGGACACCCCCGCGCCGCACGGCCGCCAGCTGCTGCGTGTGCCCCTCTGCCCCGTTGTGCCTGACTGCCGAGCCGCCAGCCGCCTTGCGTCTCCCTGTGCGCTCGGCTCCAGCTGCTCTGCCGGAATCTGTGCTTGTTTTCTTTCCCCCTAAGCGTTGCCTGTTTTTACCGTAATTTGTGCTTGTTTATTTTTCCCCGTTTAGTCTGTTTTTGCCGTGATTTGTGCTTGTTCTCTTCTCTTTCTCCCCGTTTTGCCTGTTTTTTCCGTAATTTGTGCTTGTCTTATTTTTCCCCGTAAGTTGGCCTGTTTTCTGTGACTTTGTATTTCTGTGCCACGCCTTCCCGTTTCCCGCCGCCCTCGCCGCTCTCCCTCCCCGCTTCCCGCCACCGCCAGTTACCCCGCCCCTTTCTCTTTTGTTCCCTCCCCGCTCCCGCCTCCCAGCTGCTCCGCCCACCCGCGCACTTCGCCTTATATGGCGACCGTGCGACACAGGTGAGTGTGACCCACTTGTGGGACACCCCCGCGCCGCACGGCCGCCAGCTGCTGCGTGTGCCCCTCTGCCCCGTTGTGCCTGACTGCCGAGCCGCCAGCCGCCTTGCGTCTCCCTGTGCGCTCGGCTCCAGCTGCTCTGCCGGAATCTGTGCTTGTTTTCTTTCCCCCTAAGCGTTGCCTGTTTTTACCGTAATTTGTGCTTGTTTATTTTTCCCCGTTTAGTCTGTTTTTGCCGTGATTTGTGCTTGTTCTCTTCTCTTTCTCCCCGTTTTGCCTGTTTTTTCCGTAATTTGTGCTTGTCTTATTTTTCCCCGTAATTTGGCCTGTTTTCTGTGACTTTGTATTTCTGTGCCACGCCTTCCCGTTTCCCGCCGCCCTCGCCGCTCTCCCTCCCCGCTTCCCGCCACCGCCAGTTACCCCGCCCCTTTCTCTTTTGTTCCCTCCCCGCTCCCGCCTCCCAGCTGCTCCGCCCACCCGCGCACTTCGCCTTATATGGCGACCGTGCGAACGCGCAGCGGTCACGCGCAGCGGGCGCGCCGATTGTGCGCCGAAGGCGCGCCAAAGGTAAGCCCGTCTGCGCCCGTCCGCGCCTGGACCGCGCCCAGTGCCAGGACCCCTGGTCCCCATCGACGGAAGCCGACCCGACGAACCTACAACGCCGCGGACCTCCTCGCACTCAACGCCGGCCGCACCCCAGGATGTCACCAAGCCGCCCCGAAGCACACCCACGGACCCTTCAGCTGCCACGCCTGCAGGTTCACCTGCATCCGGACCTGCCCTGCACCAGCACTCGCCAAGCCAAACATCAGCAGCAACCACCTCAAGTGCTTCCTGCTCAACACCCGCTCCGTCCACAGACACGCCGTAGAACTCTGGAACCTCCTCGACACCACCGCCCCTGACGTTGCCTTCCTCACCGAGACCTGGATGAACGCCTCCTCAGCCCCAGACATCGCCATCGCCATCCCGGAGGGCTACAAGATCATCCGAAGAGACCGCGACAACCAGACGGGAGGAGGCATCGCCATCATCCACAGAGACACCATCCGCATCACGACCAACACCGACGACACCCTAATCACCGCTGAACACCTGCATTTCCAGATCCACACCGACCCGAAGACCACCCTCAGAGGCACCCTGATCTACCGACCTCCGGGACCACGCACACGATTCAGCGAGGACATCACCGACTTCGTCAGCCCGCATGCCCTCCCCTCCGCCGACTACATCCTCCTGGGGGACCTCAACTTCCACCTGGAGAACAACAGCGACCGCAACACCATCAGCCTGCTCGACAACCTCGCCAACCTCGGACTCAAGCAACTGGTGACCTCCCCCACCCACCTCGCCGGACACACACTCGACGCAGTCTTCTCATCCAGCAAAGACGTCACCTTCAGCCACGCAACAGGACTCCACTGGACGGACCACAGCTGCGTCCACTTCACCTTCAAAAGAACGACGATCCACCACCACCAGCAACAGGCTGCCCGAAGAAGCTGGAACAAGATCACAGCCGACCAGCTCACCGCCTCCCTGAGCCAGCACCCTCCCGCCAGCTCAGCGAACCCCAGCCAGGCCGCTGACAACCTCACGATGTGGATCAACAACTGCGCAGACGAACTCGCCCCTCTGAGAACCCCACCCAGCGGACCCTGCAGCAGAAAAACACCATGGTTCACCGACGAACTCAAGAGCTCCAAGAAGAACTGTCGAGCCCTCGAGAAAGCCTGGAGAAGGGAACCAACCACGGACAACATGACCACCCTCAAGCACGCCACCCGGAAACACCACCAACTGATCCGCGCCACCAAGAAAAATACCTACAAGGACCGGCTGGACAACAACGCACACAACTGCAAGGAACTCTTCAACATCGTGAAAGAGCTCTCCAACCCGAACGCCGCTAACAACGACATCACCCCGTCGCAAGACCTCTGCAACTCCCTCGCGTCCTACTTCCACAACAAGATCGCGGACATACACAACAGCTTCAGCAACCAACCAACGGAAGCCACAACCGCAACAACGCCACCCACCACCACCCTCCGCACCTGGACTCCGATCAGCACCGAAGACACCATCCGCACAATGAACTCCATCCACTCCGGATCGCCGACCGACCCCTGCCCTCACCACGTCTTCAACAAGGCCGACGCTGTCATCGCACCCCACCTGCGGGACATCATCAACACCTCCTTCAGCACCGCCACCTTCCCGGAGAGCTGGAAGCACGCCGAACTCAGCGCCCTTCTCAAGAAACCCACAGCAGACCCCACCGACCTCAAGAACTACCGTCCCATCTCGCTCCTCCCGTTCCCGGCCAAAGTCATCGAGAAGACCGTCAACAAACAACTGGCCGCCTTCCTCGAGACGAATGGATCCCTCGACCCCTCACAGTCTGGCTTCCGAGCGAACCACAGCACCGAGACCGCCCTCATCGCCGCCACCGATGACCTTCGAACTCTGATGGACAACGGGGAAACAGCGGCCCTCATCCTCCTGGACCTCTCCGCGGCTTTCGACACAGTCTGCCACCGCACCCTAGTACAGCGCCTCGGCAACATCGGAATCCAGGACAAGGCACTGGAATGGATCACCTCCTTCCTCGACGGAAGAACACAGAGAGTCCGTCTACCACCGTACAAGTCAGAGGCCACCGAAGTCATCTGCGGCGTACCCCAGGGATCCTCGCTGAGCCCAACCCTCTTCAACATCTACATGAGCCCCCTCGCGACCATCGCACGCCAACACAACCTGAACATCATCTCCTACGCCGACGACACCCAGCTGATCCTCTCCCTGACCAACGACCCCGACGCCGCCAGAGCCAACCTGCACGAAGGGATGAGAGAGGTTGCCGAATGGATGACGACCAGCCGCCTGAAACTGAACGCAGACAAGACGGAGGTCCTCATCCTGGGCTCCTCGCCCTCCGCCTGGGACGACTCCTGGTGGCCCCCCGCCCTGGGCACCGCACCCACACCGACGGACCACGCACGCAACCTGGGCTTCATCCTGGACTCCTCCCTCTCCATGACCAGACAAGTCAACGCCGTCTCCTCGTCATGCTTCAACATCCTGCGCATGCTACGGAAGATCTTCCGGTGGATCCCCACCGAGACCAGGAAGACTGTCACCCAGGCCCTCGTCACTAGCCGACTGGACTACGGCAACACCCTCTACGCCGGAACCACCGCCAAGCTCCAGAAGAGACTCCAGCGGATCCAGAACGCCTCAGCCAGACTCATCCTCGACATCCCACGAAACAGCCACATCTCCGGACACCTGAGAGACCTGCACTGGCTCCCGGTCAACAAGAGGATCACCTTCCGCCTCCTCACCCACGCGCACAAAGCCCTACACGACCAAGGCCCGAGCTACCTCAACAACAGGATCAACTTCTACACTCCCACGCGCCCCCTCAGATCAACCAGCCACGCCCTCGCCGCCGTCCCCCGCATCCGAAGAGCGACAACAGGAGGAAGGTCCTTCTCCCACCTGGCTGCAAAGACCTGGAACTCACTCCCGTCCGACCTGCGCCTGACCCAAGACCACCTCTCCTTCAGGAAGAAGCTCAAGACCTGGCTGTTCGAGCAGTAACGGCACCCCCCCCCTCCCAGCGCCTTGAGACCCTACGGGTGAGTAGTGCGCTATACAAATGACTTGATTGATTGATTGATTGAGGTTAGGAAGTAGGAGACCCATGGGAGACACGTGCAGTGTCTAAACACAGTCGCAAGTTACCTTTGACTTATAATGGAGAACGAAGAAGTTACAAAGTTACTGATTATGGGCACTTCCGGGTGGACTACGGACGGTGAAACCCCTTTTAATTAGGACACTTGAAGAGTCAATACCCACGGGAGCACCGGAGTACTCGAGTTACCTCACCCAGGGAAGCCGGGTGTATAGGTGTCTTTTTGTGTCAGGTTTCGTCGAGGCTTTCAATGAAGATCTGCAAAAGAATTGCTGCATGCGGCCAGGGGAAGAGTGTCCGGGTGGATCCAAGGGTGGATCGAAGAACTGAAGAACCTGAAAGCAGAGGGAACGGAGTCTGGGTCACTAGCCAGTGACCAGGAAGGAACCAGGAAGGAACCAGGCGATGTCGCGATGAAATCAGGTGAAGAGGTGAAGCTTGTCTCTGCAGCCACGAGGACCAGGAGGTGTCGACGACAAGCAGGAGCTGGATTCAAGCTGCCCACGAAGGATCTAGTTGACTGCCGTGTCGGTATCCAGATTGGACCCAACAAGCCTTGGCAAACGCAATCCACGCAGGAAGTGAAGATTGGCTTCAAGTCAGACCAGCAAGGTCTGGGGAGCTTCTCCTTTGCAGGGAAGCTGGAGCAAGCCTGGAGCAACCAGGCCAGTGGTGTAAATTCAAAAGAAAGTCTTCAGAGGGCTAACTAGCCAGTGAGCTAGCAACCGAGAAGGTGCGTCAAGCTGAAATGCAGGAGTAGGCCCCACGCGGCACTCGTGGAGTGTGGAGGGCTGAGCTTTGGTGCAAATGGCGCTCGGGTGTGAGGCTTCTTGTAACCCAATGCACAACTGCGAGTTACCTCAGGAGTCAATGCAGTTAGCAAAATGCAGGAAGTCCAGGGTGTCCGGTCCCACGTCTCTCGTGTCCGCCATGGGTCTCAGCTTTGCTGTAGAGGTGGATCGGAGTCAGAAAAGTCTGGAAGTCCAGTTCCTGGGTCACTGAGTCTTCGGGTTCTTGCAGGAGCATTGACAAAGCAAACAGGCAATTTACTGGTGGTGCCTGTTTGCACAGGGTGGTCACTCCTTGACCACAAGGGAGATATCTTCAGTCTTCTAGTCGATATAGAACATCGAAGGTCCAAGAGTTTCATATCAGAGTTTCGTTCCAGGATAATCTAGTCTCTCACTCCTATCTTTATACTGATTTTAGGAGCTGCATTACCTGCTAGCTCCCTCCTATGGGTGGACCTGAGAAGGGGGACCCCTTTCCCTTTGTCCAGTTTCGCGCCAGAGCGGGGCTGGAGTGCCCCAGCAACTGGTTTGAACCGGGCTATGCATGGAGCACCTTGTGTGCCCCAGGCAGTGTCTGGAAAAGCATCTTTCCATTCAACCCACCCTGCACCAATACACTACAGGCTGTCTGGGGAGGTGCTAGCACCTCCCTCGACAGGAAACCTTGTGTCGAGGCCTTCCTTGCTGGAGTTTCCCCCAGCTGCAGGAGGTCAGACTCGTGTCTGTGGCAGCAGCATCCATTTTGTGATGCTGATGCTCTGTTTAACTTTAACCGGGTAAAGCAGTAACATACATGTCTTTTCCCTCTAGAAGGGTGGAATGCTACCTTACACAACATGTTTTCATGAAGCCAAACCAAAGTTAGCATTAACCGCGAGGATTATAATGCACTTAAGAGTATATGGTATGGCTATATCATAGAACAGCTATAAGGACATGGTTCCGAAAGCTGCAGAGGGGCTCAGCTCATGCTAGGGCACCCTCTCTCATAAAAACCAAGCCTCCAGGATTGTTAATGCCTGCCATAGGAGTGACTTATAGGTTACTATGTGTCTATATATAAGGTAGATATAGATATACTATATCTAAGTAAGGGATGATTATACCACCTTACCCAAGCTGAGTGATCAGCCTGTGGTGTCAGTTTAGATGGCCAGCCAGGGGTGGCATAATACATGCTGCAGCCCCTGGTAGGCCTTGGATGCACCTATGCCCTGGGTACCTATGGTACACTATACATGGGCTCACAGAGGTGACCCAATACCCAAGCAGGGATGTACCTAAAGTACATGGTATCAATTTAGAGAGAGAACAGTTGGGCTGTGGGTCTGATTAGCAGGCCCACAGCTACACTAAAGTCGAAAAACCAGAGAATCACAGCAAAAAGTGGGGGTGACCATAGGAAGCAGACCCTACTCTCCTACACAACCCCCCCAAACGTAGGGACATTAAACTAACCATGACCAGTTGAGTCTTCATGTTCTAAGTGGAAATATCTGGAGAGTCCATCTGCATTTGGTATGGTCAGTCCCTGGTCTATGTTCCACTGTAAAGTCCATCCCCTGTAGGGTAATGGACCACCTAAGAAGTTTGGGATTTTCACCCTTCATCTGATTTAGCCACAAGAGGGGCTTATGGTCTGTCTGAATCTTGAAGTGAGTACCAAACAAGTATGGCCTCAGCTTCTTCAGGGCCCAGACCACAGCAAAGGCCTCCCTCTCAATAGCTGACCAACGTTTCTCTCTGGGGGTCAGCCCTCTACTAATAAAAGCTATTGGCTGGTCTTGACCATCTTTATTCAATTGTTAAAGAACAGCACCCACACTCAATTCAGAAGCATCTGCTTGAACAATGAATTCCTTGGAGTAGACTGGACTTTGCAGAATAGGTGCAGTGCACATGGCCTGCTTCAGGTCATCAAATGCTTTTTGACAGCTTACTGTCCACTGAACTTTCTTTGGCATTTTCTTGGAGGTTATGTCATTAAGAGGAGTCACAATGGATCCATAGTTCTTAACAAACTTCCTGTAGTACCCAGACAGGCCCAAGAAAGCTCTGACCTGTGTCTGGGTGGTGGGAGGAGTCCAGTCTTTTATGGTCTGGATCTTACTCTCCAATGGTTGAACCTGACCTCCACCTACCAGGTGGCCCACGTATACAACCGTGCTCTGCCCTATCTGGCACTTAGTAGCCTTGATAGTTAGGCCTGCCTTTTGCAGGGCCTCCAAAACATTCTTTAGGTGGATCAGGTGATCTTCCCAAGTGGAGCTAAAGACAGCAATATCACCAAGATTAGCTGCACAGTAGTCATCCTGACCTGACAGGACTTGGTTCACCAACCTTTGGAATGTGGCAGTTGCATTCTTCAGACCAAAGG
This sequence comes from Lissotriton helveticus, assembly GCF_964261635.1. NCBI lineage: Eukaryota > Metazoa > Chordata > Amphibia > Caudata > Salamandridae > Lissotriton > Lissotriton helveticus. Next base: position 1,621,641,684 of record NC_136057.1, read on the forward strand.
GCATTACCACAAATTGATAATAACCTCCTGGGGTTGAGAATGCTGTTTTGGCTTTTGCATCATCAGCTAGTCTGATCTGCCAGTAGCCAGCTGTCAAGTCAAATGTACTCAAAAACTTGGCAGAAGCCACTCTGTCAATGAGCTCATCTGCTCTTGGTATTGGGTGGGCATCTGTCCTAGTGACAGCATTGAGGCCTCTGTAATCCACCAAAAACCTCTCTCTTACCATCTCGGTGTGAGGTTTAGGCACAAGGAATACAGGACTGGCCCAAGGGCTCTCTGAGGGTCAATTACTCCCAACTCCAACATCTTTTGGACCTCTGTCCTGATACAGTCCCTGACATGATGAGGTTGCCTGTAGATTTTACTCTTCACAGGCAGACTGTGACCAGGGACCACCTCATGGGTGCACCCGCTAATCTGACTTGGAGTCAGTGAAAACATATGTCTGTAGGACTGGAGAACTTGTCTGCAGTCCCTCTGTTGCTGATCAGTGAGGCTGCCTGCCAAGGCTACACCATCAACTGATCCATCATCAGGGTTCTGAGAAAGCAGGTCTGGGAGAGGGTCACTCTCCTCCTCCTGTCCCTCATCTGTAGCCATGAGCAAGCCCATGTCTGCCCTGTCAACATATGGTTTCAAACTGTTGACATGAAGCACCCTGTGGGGGCTCCTGGGAGTTCCAAGATCAACCAAATAGGTTACCTCTCCCTTCTGTTCAACAACAGTGTGGGGTCCAGACCATTTGTCTTGGAGTGCTGCTGGGGCCACTGGCTCCAACACCCAGACTTTCTGCCCTGGCTGGTAAACAGTCAGCACAGCCTTTTGGTCATGCCAGGATTTTTGGAGTTCCTGGCTAGTCTCAAGGTTTTTGGATGCCTTTTTCATGTACTCAGCCATCCAGGAGCGGAGACCAAGTACATAATCCACAATGTCTTGTTTAGGCTTTTTGAGAGGTAACTCCCATCCTTCCTTCACCAGACAAAGGGGTCCTCTTACAGAGTACCCAAACAGAAGTTCAAAAGGGCTGTAGCCAACCCCCTTCTGTGGGACCTCTCTGTAAGCAAACAAAAGGCAGGGCAGAAGGATGTCCCATCTTCGCCTTAGCATTTCAGGTAAACCCTTGATCATGCCCTTTAAGGTCTTGTTAAATCTTTCAACCAGACCATTGCACTGTGGATGGTAGGGTGTGGTGAACTTGTAGTTCACTCCACACTCTTTCCACATAGCAGTCAAATATCCAGACATAAAGTTTGCACCTCTGTTTGAGACAACCTCCTTCGGAAAACCCACTCTTGAGAAAACTCCCAGGAGGGTTCTTGCCACAACAGGTGCTGTTGTGGTCCTTAGGGGAATAGCTTCTGAGTATCTGGTGGCATGATTCACTACCACCAGAATAAACCTGTGCCCAGATGCTGTTTGGGGATCCATTGGACCAACAATGTCAATACCAACGCTTTCAAAGGGAACCCTCACCACAGGTAGTGGTATTAGGGGGGCCTTTGTGGTGCCACCTGATTCAATCAATCAATCAATGCATTTGTAATGCGCGCTACTCACCCGCGATGGTATCATGGCGCTGAAGGGAGGGGGGGTGCCACTACTGCTCGAATAGCCAGGTCTTGAGGTGCCTCCTGAAGGTGAGATGGTCCTGGGTCAGTCTTAGGTGTGCGGGAGGGAGTTCCATGTCTTGGCTGCCAGGTGGAGAATGATCTTCCTCCGGTGGTGGCTCTGCGAATCCGTGGGACGGTGGCGAGGGTGAGGCTGGTGGAGCAGAGCTGGAGGGTGGGGGTGTAGAACGAGAGGCGGTTGTTGAGGTATTCGGGCCCATGTTGTGGAGTGCTTTGTGTGCGTGGTGAGCAGCCTGAACGTGATCCTCTTGCTGATGGGGAGCCAGTGCAGGTTTCTCAGGTGGGCGTATATGTGGTTGTGGCGAGGGATGTCGAGGATGAGTCGTGCGGAGGCGTTCTGTATGCGCTGAAGCCGTTTCTGAAGTTTGGCTGTGGTTCCTGCGTAAAGGGCGTTCCCGTACTCCAGTCGGCTGGTGACGAGTGCCTGGGTGACCGTCTTTCTGGTTTCGGTGGGGATCCACCGGAAGATCTTTCGGAGCATGCGCAGGGTGTTGAAGCATGAGGACGAGACAGCGTTGACTTGTTTGGTCATTGTGAGCAAGGAGTCCAGGATGAATCCCAGGTTGCGAGCGTGATCCGTGGGTGTCGGTGCCCAGCGTCGTGGGCCACCAGGAGTCATCCCAGGCGGATGGGGATTGTCCGAGGATGAGGACCTCCGTCTTGTCCGAGTTGAGCTTCAGACGGCTGTGCTTCATCCATTCTGCGACATCTTTCATTCCGTCCTGGAAGTTGGCTTTGGCGGTGCGGGGGTCTTTGGTGAGGGAGAGTATCAGTTGGGTGTCGTCAGCGTAGGAGATGATGTTGATGTTGTGTTTGTGTGCGATGGTGGCGAGGGGGCTCATGTAGATATTGAAGAGGGTTGGGCTGAGTGAGGAGCCCTGGGGTACGCCGCAGATGATCTTGGTGGCCTCGGAGCGGAAGGGAGTGAGGCGGACTCTTTGGGTTCTGTCGGAGAGGAACAAAGTGATCCAGTCCAGGGCTTTTCCTTGGATCCCAGAGTTGTAGAGGCGGGTTATTATGGTGTTGTGGCAGACGGTGTCGAAGGCTGCCGAGAAGTCCAGGAGGATGAGAGCGGCTGTCTCTCCGTTGTCCATCAGGGTCCTGATGTCATCGGTGGCTGCGATCAGGGCGGTCTCGGTGCTGTGGTTGGCTCGGAACCCGGACTGGGATAGGTCGAGCGATTTGTTTGCTTCGAGGAATGCAGTCAGCTGTTTATTGACGGTCTTCTCAATGACTTTAGCTGGGAAGGGGAGAAGAGAGATGGGGCGAAAGTTCTTGAGGTCTTTGGGGTCCGCTGTTGGCTTCTTCAGAAGGGCGTTGATTTCTGTGTGTTTCCAGCTTCCAGGGAAGGTGGCTGATGTGAAGGAGCTGTTAATGATGTTTCGGAGGTGGGGTGCGATGATGGTGTCGGCTTTGTTGAAGATCTGATGAGGGCATGGGTCGGAGGGGGAGCCGGAGTGGATGGTGTTCATGAAGTGGGTGGTGTCTTCCGTGCTGCTGGGGGTCCAGGCGCTGAGGGTGGTGGTGGGGGTCGTTTGTTCGGTGACTGGAGGCGGGGTCTAGGGTCCGAAGCTGTCATGTATGTCTGCGATCCTCAGGTGGATGTACGTGGTGAGGGAGTTGCAGAGGTCTTGTGACGGTGTGATGTCTTTGTTGCTGGCGCTAGGGTTGGAGAGCTCTTTGATGATGCTGAAGAGTTCCTTGCTGTTGTGGGAGTTGTTGTCCAGCTGCTCTTTGAATGATGTCCTTTTGGTGGTGCGGATCATTTGGTGGTATTCGCGGATGGCGCTCTTGAGGGCTATCATGTTTTCTGATGTCCGCTTGTGGCGCCAAGCTTTTTCGAGGGTTCGGCATGATTTCTTTGCAATTTTGAGGGCGTCTGTGAACCAAGAGGTTTTTATGTTGCTAGTCTTGCCTGGGGGTTTCTTCAGTGGAGCGAGGTCGTCGGCGCAGTTGGTGATCCACTGTGAGAGATTGTCTGCTGCGTCGTTGGTGTTAGGGGTGTCGGCAGGTGGGTTCTGGCTCTGCGATGTGCTCAGCTGGTCTGTGGTGACTTTGCTCCAGTATCTGCGGGGGATCTGTAGCATGTGGTGATGGGATGTGGTCTTCTTGAAGGTGAAGTGGATGTAGCTGTGCTCGCTCCAGTGTAGTTTGGTGGAGTGGCTGAAGGCAACGTGGCTGCTGGCAGAGAAGATGGGGTCAAGCGTGTGGCCGGTGTAGTGGTTGGGGGTGTTCACCAGTTGCTTGAGTCCAAGGTTGGCGAGGTTTTCGAGCAGGGTGGTGGTGTTGTTGTCGTTGTTTTTCTCCAGGTGGAAGTTAAGGTCCCCTAGGAGGATGTACTCTGGTGAGGCTAGGGTGTGCGGGCTGATGAAGTTGGCGATGGTTTCGCTGAATCGTGTCCGTGGGCCCGGGGGTCTGTAGATGAGCGTTTCTCTGAGGGTGGTTTGGGGGTCGGTGTGGCAGTGTTCGGCGGTGGTGAGTGTGTCTTCGGCGTTGGTCGTGACACTGATGGTGTTCCTGTAAATGATGGCGATTCCTCCTCCAGTTTTGTTGACGCGGTCCTTCCGGGTGATTTTGTAGCCGTCCAGGATGGCTATGGCGATGTCGGGGGCCGAGGATGCGTTCATCCAGGTTTCCGTGAGGAAGGCGACGTCTGGTGCTGTTGTATCAAGGAGTTCCCAGAGTTTGACGGCGTGTTTGTGGACGGAGTGGGTGTTGAGGAGGATGCACTTGAGGTGGTTGTTGCTGTTGTTGCTGTGTTCGGTGGGCTGGGTGCAGGTTCGGAGACAGGAGAATTTGCATGCTTGGCAGGTGAAGGGTCCGTGGGAGCGCTTCGGGGTGGCTCGGTGGCATGCGGCAGGTCGTCCTGTGTTGAGTGCGGTGAGGGTGGCGGTGTCGTATCTCAGTCAGGTTCCCTGGAGACGGCAGGGGCCAGGGGTTGTGGCGCTGGGCGCGGTCCAGGCGCGGAAGGGCACAGACGGGCTTGCCTTTGGTGCGCCTTCAGTGCGCCAGCGGCACGCCCGCTGCGCGACCTCCATAAGAGGCGAAGTGGGAGGGAGGGGCAGCTGGGAGGCGGGAGCAGGGTGACCAATGGGCGGGCGGGCGGGCAGGCGAACAGAAGAGAAAGGGGGCGGGGCCATGGAGGAGCAGCGGCGGGAACCGGGGAGCGGGGCAGGGGCGCACAAGGAGCGCCTAACAAACCACAAGACAGTGGGGAGTAAGATGCAGGAGAGCAAAAGTACAGTGGGGGAAGCAAATGCAACCAGGGGCACACCAGCTGCGCATCCTCGGTGTCACACAGATCCCGGAGAGGTCGAGCGGCGTGGGGAATGCCACTTGCTTGGCAGGTGACACAGGAGCGACAAAACTCCTTGGTATCCTCTGACATGTGAGGCCAGTGAAAGTGAGGGACAAGCCTGTCCCAAGTCTTGTTCTGGCCAAGATGTCCTGCTAAGGAAATATCATGGGCTAAGGTGAGAAGGAAGCCCCTGAATGCCAAAGGTATGACCAACCTCCTGAAAGCACCAGGCTTCTGGTCTCTAGGCTCGGAATACAGGAGCCCTTCGTCCCAATACACTCTATGGGTACCTGCAGCATTCCAAGCAGCCTCAGCAGCAGCTTGCTGTCTGAGGGATTCAAGAGAAGGGCAGTCCAACTGCGCCTGCCTCAGATCTGCCATTGAAGGTCCCCCTGTCCCAAGAAACTCAGCCTGATCAGGCTCAAGCTCTTCTAGGACAGTTCCTTCTTGGGTCTCACAATCAGCTTCCTCAGGAGGCTGCTCCTCATTCTGAAGCAGGGGGGAGGTACTGCCTTGACCCTACTGCTTCTCCTCCTGGTAGGCAACTGGTCCATAATTTCAGGATCCAGGGCCTGTTCAGTGTTGCAATTTTTGACCTGTGACCTGGTCACAGCAAAGACATGTGCTGATATACCTAACGTCTCTGCATGAGTCCTATACTCCACTTCAGACCAGACTGAAGTTTCTAGGTCACTGCCAAGCAAACATTCTACAGGGAGGTCTGAACTAACAACAACACTTTTTGAGGCCAGTTACCCTTCCCCATGAGAAATTCACAATTGCCATACTATGGGTGGTAGTGACATTGCTTGCATTGGTCACTAGGTAATTATCCCCTAGTATGATCTGTCCAGGGTTCACAAAGCTGGGTGTCACCATTGTGACACTAGCACATGTGTCCCTGTAGGCCTGAGCCACTTTGTTATTAATCAAATGAGTCTGCCTGTACTTGCCCAGGTTACTGGGGCTCACAGTAGAGGACATAGCCATGTCCACATCACAGACAAGAACAGCTTGAGTTGGTATTCTGACTAGGCCAGAATCCATCTCAGTTCCCATGGTTAACCCTACTACACCCTTCTATTGAGAACCACCACTATTAGCTTGGCTAGGGGAAACAGTTGCCTTAGGGGCAATGGTGGTTGTAGCTGCCTCCTTTTTAGTGCATTCATTGGTCCAGTGAGTGTTACTCATACAAAAGTTGCACCATGGTTTCTTTGGACCTTCTTTCTGTTTAGGTTGTTGGGGACCCCTACCAGTAGAAGCTTTTTGGGGACCTTGAGAAGACTTCTGGTCTTTTGCTTTCTCCCCTCCCTTTTGGTCTTGCTTCTTCTGATCACCACCTTTGTTCTGTACCTTATGCTTCACCCTGGTCCTGACCCATTGGTCTGCCTTCTTACCCAATTCTTGGGGGGAAGTCAGATCAGAGTCAATCAGGTGTTGATGCAATAACTGGCTCTGACACTTATTAAGAATCTGTTCTCTCATAATCAAATTATACAATCCTGTTTAATCATTGACCTTACTGGCCAGTAACCAGCCTTCCAGAGCCTTAGTGGCACAACCTACAAAGTCAGTCCAGTCCTGAGTCTGTGTCTTCTGGGTATCTCTGAACAGCAACCTATACTGCTCAGTGGTTAAGCCAAACCCATCTATCAGAGCAGTCTTCAGGACAGTGTAGTTGCCAGCATCCTTTTCATTAACTGTTAGGAGCTTATCTCTACCTTTGTCTGCAAAGGAGAGCCATAAAATTGCTGCCCATTGACTCTGGGGTACCTGCTGTACTTTGCAGGCCCTCTCCAAAGCAGTAATCAACTTGCGGATGCCATCCCCTACCTGATAGGGGGCACACTTGTACTCAGGTTTCTGTGGTCATGAGACCTTTCCTTATCTTTAGGAATTATGCTGCCACCAGTGGACTCTAGTCCACACAATTTTCTCTCTCTCTCTCAAGAGCCAGGGTCTCTTTTGCAAGTGCAATTTCTTGCCTCTTGATTATAAGCTTGGATTCCCTCATCCTAGCCTTATGCTCTCTTCTCTCAGGGAAAGTCATTCTCCCTAGAGCTGAGGCATGGGACCCTATTGAGTCAGCAGAATGGTTGGAATCACTGGAAAGTGATCTTCTCCTTCTGTGCCCATTGTTAGGCCTACCTGGAGGTCTGGATTGGAGTCTTCCATTCTCAGTCCTAAGCAGTGCTAGGTTAACCTGGTTCAGTTCTCTGACTTGCACCTGGCTAGCATTCACTTCAGCATCAGCATCCCCCTGGTTTTCACCTGTGGGATCCTCTGGTGAGGGATGGTCCTCTTCTACACTACCTGATGGACCTGGGTTGGCTGCTTTATCTACATCATATTCCACTAGTATATCTATCAGGTGCTTAATAGTGGGTCTTTGTCCTTGTCTCAGCCTTCTGGCTGAACATAAACTTCTCAACTCATGAAAAGTGAATGTGTCATATTTAGAAGGTGCCCTGGGAGGGTCAACTTCTGGTAGAGGCCCACTAGGCCCTACATCCAAGGACATTTTCTAGTGAGGTGTGGTGTGTGCACCTACCTACACTAAATGGTATCTACTAGAACCTCTCTAGAGTTGTAGTCAGGGTGTGCTAAGCCCTTTGCTCTACAACAACTACGTTCAGTAGAACTGACGTACTTATAAGACTTGATTTATGTGTACCTCTTGGTACCTTAATGTGATCTTTCAAATGATATTACAAGATTATATGGTAAAACAAATTCAAGCTCTTATCCCATCCGCTGCACACCAATGTGAGAAGTTAGCCTGGCATATGATGTCCACTATTCTAGTGGGCACCTTGCACCAGTCTAAACGACCCTTATTGATGGTGGTTGTAAAGTCAACCTTATAGACAAGCTATCCTAGTGGTAGCATGGACCAGCAGTCTTAGGCTAAACTCCAAAGAGCACGTGAAGCTGGTTGTTTTACCATGTATAATCCCTTGAATACCAAATGAAAGGACACCACACAAGGTATATATCAAATATATATGTATTTATTTCTAACACAAACCCTCTGCACTCTTTTTGAGGTCAGAGATCGAAGTACATCACAAGTTACTCAATTAGCATACTATAAGTTGCACAAATACAGTTCTGCCCTAGGGGCCTCACAAACCATTTACTAAGTAAGTGGTATAAGGACCACTTCAGAAATAGTGAATAGGCCTAGGCCCTAGGGAATCACTGGGGCTACACTAGACAACCAAAGGTTAGGAAGTAAGAGACCCACGGGAGACACGTGCAGTGTCTAAACACAGTCGCGAGTTACCATTGACTTATAATGGAGAACGAAGAAGTTACAAAGTTACTGATTATGGACACTTCCGGGTGGACTACAGTGAAACCCCTTTTAACTAGAACACTTGAAGAGTCAATACCCACGGGAGCACCGGAGTACTCGAGTTACCACACCCAGGGAAGCCGGGTGCATAGGTTTCTTTTCGTGTCAGGTTTCGTCGAGGCTTTCAATGGAGATCTGCAAAAGAAGTGCTGCAGGCGGCCAGTGGAAGAGTGTCCGGGTGGATCCAAGGGTGGGTCGAAGAACTGAAGAACCTGAAAGCAGAGGGGACAGACTCTGGGTCACTAGCCAGTGACCAGGAAGGAATCGAGAAGAAACCAGGCGATGTCCCGATGAAATAAGGTGAAGAGGTGAAGCTTGTCTCTGCAGCCACGAGGACCAGGAGGTGTCGACGATGACCAGGAGCTGGATTAGAGCTGTTCCTTTAAAGGATCTAGTTGACTGCGGTGTCGGTATCCAGATTTGACCCAACAAGCCTTGGCAAATGCAATCCACGTAGGAAGTGAAGATTAGCTTCAAGTCAGACCAGCAAGGTCAGGGGAGCTTCTCCTTTGCAGGGAAGCTGGAGCAAGCCTGGAGCAACCAGGCCAGTGGTGTAAATTCAAAAGGAAGTCGTCAGAGGGCTAACTAGCCAGGGGGCTAGCAACCAGGAAGATGCATCAAGCTGAAATGCAGGAGCAGGCCCCACGTGGCACTCGTGGAGTGTGGAGGGCTGAGCTTTGACACAAATGGCGCGCGGGTCTGGGGCTTCTCGTACCCCAATGCACAACTGCGAGTTACCTCAGGAGTCGATGCAGTTAGCAAAATGCAGGAAGTCCAGGGTGTCAGGTCCCATGTCTCTCGTGTCCGCCACAGGTCTCAGCTTTGCTGCAGAGGTGGATCGGAGTCATAGAAGTTTAGAAGTCCAGTTCCTGGGTCCCTGAGTCTTCGGGTTCCGGCAGGAGGGTCAACAAAGCAAGCTGGCAAGTTACTGGTGGTGCCTGTTTGCACAGGGTGGTCACTCCTTGACCACAAGGGAGATATCTTCAGTCTTCTAGTTGATATAGAACGTCGAAGGTCCAAGAGTTTCATTTCAGAGTTTCGTTCCAGGATAATCTGAAGTCTCTAGACACAGCTCCTATCTTGATACTGATTTTAGGAGCTGGATTACCTGGTAGGTCCCTCCTATGGGTGGACCTGAGAAGGGGGTGGTTACACCCCTTTCCCTTTGTCCAGTTTCGCGCCAGAGCGGGGCTGGAGTGCCCCAGCAACTGGTTTGAACCGGGCTATGCATGGAGCACCTTGTGTGCCCCAGGCAGTGTCTGGAAAAGCATCTTTTCATTCAACCCACCCTGCCCCAATACACTACAGGCTGTCTGGGGAGGTGCTAGCCCCTCCCTCGACAGGAAACCTTGTGTCGAGGCCTCCCTTGCTGGAGTTTCCTCCAGCTTCAGGAGGTCAGACTCGTGTCTGTGGCAGCAGCATCCATTTTGTGATGCTGAGGCTCTGTTTAACTTTAACCGGGTAAAGCAGTAACATACATGTCTTTTCCCTCTAGAAGGGTGGAATGCTACCCCCGCCCCCTGAATTGGCTGAAGGGGTAGTATTCCAAAGTGTTTGACACCTTACATGACATGTTTTGATAAAGCCAAACCAAAGTTAGCATTAACCGCGAGGATTATGATGCACTTAAGAGTATATGGTATGGCTATATCATAGAACAGCTATAAGGACATGGTTCCGAAAGCTGCAGAGGGGCTCAGCTCATGCTAGGGCACCCTCTCACATAAAACCAAGCACTCTGCCTCCAGGATTGTTAAGGCCTGCCATAGGAGTGACTTATAGGTTACTATGTGTCTATATATAAGGTAGATATAGATATACTATATCTAAGTAAGGGCTGATTACAGCACCTTACCCAAGCTGAGTGATCAGCCTGTGGTGTCAGTTTAGATGGCCACCCAGGGCTGGCATAATACATGCTGCAGCCCCTGGTAGGGCTTGGATGCACCTATGCCATGGGTACCTATGGTACACTACACAGGGGCTCACAGAGGTGACCCAATACCCAATCAGGGATGTACCTAAAGTACATGGTATCAATTTAGAGAGAGAACAGCTGGGCTGTGGGTCTGATTAGCAGGCCCACAGCCACACTAAAGTCGAAAAACCAGAGAATCACAGCAAAAAGTGGGGGTGACCATAGGAAGCAGACCCTACGCTCCTACAACTCTCTCCAACCTTGAAAATAACTACTTTGGTTTCCTGTTCTGATGCCGCTCGGGAAAGACTCTTGTAGGTGCTTTGGATCGGGGTGCTGAAATATGAGGCTTTCTTTGGCGGGGCATGATTATGCTTGAGGCTGGAGAAGGGCAGAAAGATGACTTCATAAGGACCCCCTCCCCCCATTCAGCTTTTCACGAGCAGCTAGATAGATTTGGATGGTAATCTGAAGATTGCTCTCCCAGGGCTTTATGGCTCAAGGAGGAGATGACGTATTTGAATTTGTCCTATAAAAATAAATGCCAAGAAGCTTCTTGGTGCTCAAGAAGCAGACAGATACAACTAAGAGATAAATAGGAAGGATTTTTAATTCCTTCCACAATTTCAGATGATGTCGCTCTACCAGGAATAGTCCCATAACTGGATGGCCTAGATCAAACAGATTCTGCCATCAGGAGCACTCTTTTTACTGCTGGCAACATTAACATGGTACCTGATGAACTCAACTATTGGCTAAGACTACATAGTTGGAATTTTTGTGGGAGTAGCTCTCTGAAAATATAAAACAAGCATTGGCATAGCCAATAGATCTCGCCTTTGGGACCCAATTAGTGTTTAGCCATGAAGCAAATGAGTACACACTCAAACCTTTTGCAAGGGAAATGTTTTTAGTTGCACACAACCCAGCCAATTATTATATGTTTTTTCAAATTGACGTCCCAGTTCGATTTTACAATTAAATTACTTGATTGGCTACAGGAGAGGTTTTATTAACGTCGAATTGATAAGGATTCCGAAGTACTAGGATGTGCCTGCGGTAAAGTGGTGACTGCAGCATTTGGATTTCTAGATAAAGTTGGTTGATGTCGTCAATAACTTGTCTGTTGCAGGCTGCTTAGGCAGCCTGCAGGTAGTGCACATAGAGGCTGGGTGGGACGAGGATGGCTCCAAATGGTGCCGGTGTCCACAATTAACAGGGAGAATAAAGACAAGAGACCCGCTGAGTACACAGAAAGGCAATGCTCGTGTGGCAATGGAAAGAGAGTTGCCACCTAATTGGAGAATAGGATGTGATATAAGACTGAAAAAATGAACAGAGCAAAGAGGGTAGAGGTGGTAATGTCTTGTCAATGCCTGTGCCTGAATGATTGAACCAATAACCAGTCAGAATTGGTTGCAGATGGAAACTTTCAATCAATCAGTCATGGTTTTGTTGAGCACGGCTACTCACCCGTAAGGTTCTCAAGGGGCTGGGGAGGGGAGGGAGGTGCTGGTTCCAGTCCATTAAGGAGGAGGTCTATCGAAGAGCCAGGTTTTGAGGTTTCTCGTGAAGATGGGGAGTGATTTTGTCTGTCCGAGGTGGAGCGGTAGGGCGTTCCAGGCTCTGGCCGGGAGGAAGGAGAAGGAGCGGCCACCCAATCTTGATTTCCTGGGGTGGGGGACCATGGCGTAGGAGAGCTGGGCTGATCGTAGGGTCCTTTGGGGTGCATGGAATTCGAGTCAGCTGTTCAGGTATGCTGGTACGGTGTTGTGGCGGGCTTTGTGTGCGTGGGTGAGAATCTTGAAGGTGATTCTAGCCTCAATGGGGAGCCAGTGGAGTGTGCGCAGGTGCTGGGAGATGTGACAGTGTTTTGGCAGGTTGAGGAACAGTCTTGCGGCGGCGTTCTGGATGTTTTGTAACTTGCGGGTGAGGTTTTGTTTATTCTGGCGTAGAGTGCGTTGCCGCAGTCAAGTCTGCTGGTGATGAGGGCATGAGTGATGGTCTTTCTGAGTTCGGTGGGGGATCCATTTGAAGGTCTTGCGTAGGAGACGGAGGGTGTGGAAGCAGGAGGATGCAACGGAGTGATCTGGTGGTCCATTTTGAGTACGGAGTCCAGGATGATTCTGAGGTTGCGTGCGTGGTCCGTGGGGGTGGGCGGGCTTCCGATAGCGGGGGGCCACCAGGTGTCGTTCCAGGCACCGGGGTGTGGGCCCATGAGGAGTACTTCTGTTTTGTCAGTGTTGAGTTGTAGGCAGCTGCTTTTCATCCATTTGGCGATTGCTTCCTTGAAAGTTGTGTTTGGCTGCGCTGGGTTTGTTGGATAGGGAGAGGATGAGTTGAGTGTCGTCTGCGTATGAAACAATGTTGAGTCCATGGGTTCTGATGATGGGGGCGAGCGGAGCCATGTAGACATTTAACAGCGTGGGGCTGAGGGAGGATCCCTGGGGGAGGTGGTTGGTGTAGGGTCTGAGAGGAAGGGAGGGAGTCTGACCCGCTGCCTTTTGCCAGAGAGGAAAGAGTGGAACCAGACGAGGGCCTTGTTCCTGGTCCCTGCGTCGTGAAGTCTGTGTGTTAGGGTGCGTTGAGAGACTGTGTCGAAGGTCACTGAGAGGTCGAGGAGGATGAGGGCTACTGTTTCTCCTCTGTCCAGGAGGGAGTGGCGGTCTCTGTGCTGTGTTTTTTTTCTGAAGCCGGATTCGGAGGATGTTGTGCTCTTCGATGAAGGTGGCGAGTTGACTGTTGATGGCTTTCTCGATGACTTTCACTGGGAACGGGAGCAGGGAGATGGGTCTGTAGTTTTTGAGGTTGGTGGGGTCTGCTGAGGGCTTCTTCAGGAGGGGGTTGATCTTGGGGTGCTTCCAGTCGTTGGGGACGGAGGCGTTCGCTAGGGAGCGGTTGATGGTGTGGCGAAGCTTGGGTGCTATGGTGTCAGTGGTTCTGTTGAAGATGTGATGGGGAAGGGGTCCGTGGGGGCCCTGGAGTGGATTGACTTCATCGTCCTCAGTGTGTCTTCAGTGGTGAGGGCTGTCCAGCTGTCAATCGTTGGCTTCTTTAGACAAATAGGACTGTACGCACTTAAGATGTATAACAAATTCAGACTCTCGCATAGCTTACATGCATCTCCTAATGCAGCTTCTATGTGCTTCATCTCAACAGTTGTTACTCTGTGAAAGGTACAGAACAAATTTGGCTAAGCATGTACAAGCAGGATTCACGTACTGCCCAGAAATGGCCTTGAAGTACACAGCGTCAAGATTTTTAATAACATGGCGCCCAAAGTAAACAAAACATGAACACTTATGAACACGGAGCCCAAAGTAACAAGCATTTGCAATGCAATAGGTCTCCCATTATGAAAGTTTGAGCTATTGGTCTTGTAAATGACAATATTTTTATTTATGTGTTGGTTTTGAAAATAGCTAAATTAATAGCTTTGTCATTTAAAATGCCAATAGTTATAACTTTCGCAAATGTGACACCTATAGCATTTGTAATGCAACATGTTGTGTATTTACGTGACTTAGATGTATTGATATTACAAATAACGATGGCTTTTAATTTTTTTAAATAATTAATACTTAAATAAAAGTGATTGTAATTTATAATGGCAATAGCTTAAACTTTTGTAAATAACTTTTGTGAATATTATGTTTAGTGTATTTTATTGGATGAAAATCCAAGAATAGAAGTGAAATATTAACATCTTTTTGTGACATTTGTAATAAAGCTTGAAACATTGAGAGAACATATTTAAGTGTGCTGAACACCTCTGAGGCGGAAAGCCGGGGGTTGCTAGGCTAGGAGGAATCTTCCCTTTAAATTGCGCATCTTTTTAATAATTTTAGCGTTGTTACACGATTGATCTCTCTTTTAAATTGTGTGTAGTTTGTTAGCTGCCTTTAAAAATTGCAAATTTGCACTTTGATACTGTCCCTACCTCTTCCTTGAACCCACTCCCCGCACAGCCGATCAGGTGTTGGTGCGAGAGAGGGGTAGACGCCATCTTGGGGGGAAGGCAGGGGTAGCGCTCTAGTTGCTGGCTGCCTCACGCCCTCCTCAGCTCCTATAAATGATCATCATTCACCGACGGCGCAGCGGGCACGCCGGCGGTGAGCCATGACATCGCCTCTCGTCAGTACCCCTGGTCGGGGTCTGCGGGAGCCCCGTGTCTATGACAAAGAGACATTGTTAACACTGAACCCAGGTGGCCAGAACTGCGGGAATTCGTCGGGTCAATTAGGCGAATCAGGTTTGCAGTGCGAGACTTGCTATTTCACGGCACCCAGGCCCAGCTTGGTGGGACGAATTCCGGGGTCTGGAAAACTAGCGCAGTTCACTGTCCTCCAACTAAATGTAAGATCGCTTGCTAAGCATTATTTAGAAATACAGACACTTATTGTGGAGGAATCCCCTGATGTTTTCTTTCTGTGTGAAACGTGGATGCGTGATGATTTGATTAGTTTACCTAATCTTACTCTCCCAGAAGGTTATCTGATCAAGTCAGTAAACAGGGACTCAAGGGGTGGCGGTATAGCGGTTATTCATAAAGAACAATACCCCTGCTCCTTTATTAAGGAAGTTATTTGGGGCTGTGAATGTGCCCGATTTAGGATTGTAATTAGCCCGCATTTTACATTGTCAGGACTATACATTTACCGTCCCCCGGGACCTGCCTCTAAGTTTATTGAGTCCATTCTAGAGGTGGCTAGTTCCTTGGTAGTGGGCTCGGCTAACTTCACGATCCTAGGAGATCTAAATCTCCATTTTGACCAGACTCACGATCCGACCATCAGGAATCTGCTGGCGGATCTAGCGGCCTTACAGCCAGACTCATTAATTCAGGTCGCTACGCATTCGGCAGGACATATATTGGATCCACTGTTCTCCAATATCCCGGTAGTTAACACTGATGTGCCCAAACCTATGGGGTGGACGGATCATTATTTAGTTAAAGCCAATGTGGAGGTCACTGAGCCATTTAAGATGGAAGGGGTGAACCGGGTCTTTAAGAGGCCATTGCATTGTAAGTCATCTTTTTGATGGCTCTTCCCCCTGCTCGTTTCCTAAATTTCGATCTCAATTCCACTGCCCTCCTTCTTTTGCAAAGAAATTCCTCCTCCTTATGGAAACCATTCTAGATTGTTATTATTCTCTTCCTTCTGAAAGCCTACCAGCCTCGTCTCCCTCTCTACTTGCCGTCCTCTCTACTGTTCCTAAAGCTTCCCTTATTTATCGGTATTTCTCAGCCCCCGATCCGGACCGTCTCAAATCGAAATTGGAATTGTCTTGGGAGAAGGATTTGGGTTCCTCATGGTCAACTTCTCTTTGGGACAAAATATGGGCCAGATCTTTGAAGACTTCCCGTACTGCCTCTCTCACTCAATCCCTATTTTTCTTCTACCACAGACTCTACCTTTCTCCTCTTTCTTTTTCTCGCTTTCAATCCAGTTTTGTACCTAATTGTTGGACCTGTAATGCTCCCAATGCAGATCTGCTACACCTTTTCTTCCTCTGTCCCTCAGTTCGCATTTTTTGGACTCAGATATGCTCTCGCCTCTCCCGTATTTTCAACATCTCTTTTCATTTTTCCACCTCTTTTGTGTTTCTAGGTAGCCTTTCAGACGATCTGGATCTCCCTCCACATTCTCACGGTCTTTTTGATCTTATGCTAGCCCTTGCACTGCAGCACATTGTTTCTAACTGGAAATCCTTGAACACTTTGTCTCTAAATTGTTGGTGGAATTTAGTATGTCAATCACATAGACTTGATATTGCTTTTGCCTCCTCCTGCAAACCCTCCCGGAATGTTGAACTTTACAGGTTTATATTTAGATCAATCTGCCAAAAAGACATACTCTCCACTTTCCTCGGATAATTTCAAACCCCCTTGAACACATGTACACTTGCCTGTAGTTTATGATATTTTTCAATTTCACTATTGTGATTTTTTAGCTTTATACATGTTTCCTTTTTGCTAAAAGTTCTTATTTCAAGTAATTGCTGAAATATTGTGTATTTTACTGTACTTTCTGACTGACCTTCATTGTATTTTCTATTTTTTATTCATTCTTTATGATATTAACATGCTTTTATTTCCCTCCCTCCCCTCCCCCCCTCCTCCCCGTAAAATAATTCAAAATGCTTTGCTTTTCATTGTGATATTGGCTACTTATGTTTAATTTATCCCAACTTTTAGCCTTTTTCTTATATTTTGCTGATGTCACCTTATTGTACTATCTGATTTTACTCTAATAAAGCTTTCAAACTTAAAAAAAAAGAGGCCATGGCATAAACTTAAATTAAAGGACCTACATACCTCCTTAGGGATATTTCCCTGTGGGGACATGGCGGACCCTGACATAGCATACACTACCTTCCACGACTGGATTGTGGGGGGATTGGACGCCCTTATTCCGGCTAAATGGACCAAGGGGCGTAGATCTTCCTCCAACCCTTGGTATAATGACGCCCTGAGATCCATGAGGAAGGAATGCAAGAGAGCAGAGCGGGCATGGAGAAGGGAGTATAAAGATAGGTACAAAGTGACCTATCTAGCTAAATTAAAGCTTTATCATAAAGCGATCTGTTCCGCGCGTGCCACATTTTATGCGGAGGAAATCAAAGCTAGTTCTAACCCCACCAAATGTATCTTTAAACTCGTTCAGGAACTCCAGAGTAACAGAACTACTGCATCTAGCATAACATCCGCACGGCAGTGTGAAGACCTTGCTACTTTTTTCGTAGAAAAGGTGCAAAAAATGTATAGGTCATTCTCGCAGCATTCCCCAGACATGCACTCTTCCACCAATTCCAAAGTTGATGGTGCTACCCTAACAACCATACCAGAGATCACAAATGTAGAACTAGTCAAACTCTGTAGGAAAGTTAAATCTGGATCTCCGTCGGACCCTATGAGGCCGGCACAATTTGTTGAGTCCCTGACGTTTTTCCAGCAGCCTCTGGGCTTTATACTTAACCTGTCCTTTTCCATGGCCAGTGTTCCTACGGCCTGGAAACAGGCATGGGTATCTCCTATCATCAAGAAGCCCACCCTGGATCTGTGAAAACCAGAACACTTTAGACCAATTTCCCTCCTTCCATGGGTGGCCAAGATTGCTCAGGCCCACGTGAATAATGTGTTATCTCAATTCATGCATCTTAATGGCATCCTGGATCCATCTCAAAATGGGTTCAGGCCGGGTCACAGCACCGAATCTGCCCTGCTGGCTAAGACTGAACATTTCCGGACGATTCTTGACGCCGGTCAGAGTGCAGCGCTGATTTTATTAGACCTCAGCGCTGCCTTTGACACGGTGTCGCATGACATCTTGTTATACCGTCTGGAGACAGTAGGGATTACTGGACTCGCTTTAGAATGGTTTCGATCATTTTTGAAAGACAGATCCTTCCGGCTATCAGCACCCCTGCACCTTTCTCAGCCCCATTACATCGGTCAGGGAGTCCCTCAGGGCTCGGCACTCAGCCCGTCTCTATTTAATCTCTATGTTCAGCCGCTTGCGGCAGTGGCTAAAGAATGGGACCTTACGTTGGTATCATATGCTGATGATACTCAGCTGGTCATCACTCTTGCTGAAGGGCCATCGACATCTTCTACGAGATTTAGAGACTGGATGGCTGCAGTAGCTCAATGGATGACTGATAATTGCCTGCAGCTTAATGCAGGCAAGACAGAGGTTCTGCTTGTGGGGAAGAACATCGCCCTCTGGAATGAGCACTGGTGGCTGACCTCACTGGGCACTATGCCAGCGTCTAAGTCACTAGTCAAAAACTTGGGAGTTTGGATGGACTCCTCGCTTAGCTTTCAGACCCACACCAAGAGAGTGGCAGCTACTTGTGCGGGTTTGTTAAGAGGCCTTAATCCCATTCTGAAGTTTTTGACTCTAAAGTGCATCAGCTCATTGTCCAAGCTACCATTCTATCATGCCTGGACTACGCCAGTGTGCTGTTTCTGGGCGCAAATAAAGCCGAGATAGCGCGATTTCAGAGAGTCCAGAACTCGGCAGCGAGGACCTTGGTAGGACTTCCTCGCAGGTGCACGGCCAGAGCTACGATCAGAAAGCTGCACTGGCTTCCGATGAATTCCCGAATTCAGTTTAAAGCTCTCTGTCTGGCGTTCAAGATTCTTAAATCCGGGAGCCCAGATCTCCTGCGTCCTCTTTTGACTCCGTTTGAGCTCCGGCGTAGTCTGCGTTCACTAGGACAACATCAAGTGATTGTACCTCGGACCAAACTCTGTCGCATGGGTGGTCGCTCCTTCCGGGTGCTAGCGGCCAAGCTCTGGAACTCCCTGCCGGCTGGCATCCGTGGAATGGAGAACTTGCTTGCCTTCCGGAAAGCCATCAAAACCTTCCTGTTTTCTTCATCATAGGGATGTACGACCTAGGTTGGCCAGCTACTAACTGTTCAGTACCCTTTGATCTACCAGCGCCGGGACGCCTCTTTGCTGCAGCAGCTGTCACGCTTACAAAACTATTAACATAACATAACACATATTTAACCCAGTTGTTGTTGAATTGTTGCACAGATTGATGCTGTGATGGCGCGGAGTGATGTTGTGGTGGCAACGAGTGATGCTGTGGCGTTCAGTGATGCTGTGGTAGCGCATAGTGATGTTGTGGTGCCCTTGAGTGATGCTGTGGTGGCCCTGAGTGATGCTGTGGAGGTCGTGAGTGATGCTGTGGAGGCCGTGAGTGATGCGGTGGAGGCCGTGAGTGATGCTGTGGAGGCCGTGAGTGATGCTGTCGAGGCCATGAGGGGTGCTGTGGTGGTGCTGAGTGGTGCTGTGGTAGTGCTGAGTGGTGCTGTGGTGGTGCTGAGGATGCTGTGGTGGTGCTGAGTGGTGCTGTGGTGGTGCTGAGTGGTGCTGAGTGGTGCTGTGGTGGTGCTGAGTGGTGCTGTGGTGGTGCTGAGTGATGCTGTGGTGGTGATGTGGTGGTGCTGTGGTGGTGCTGAGTGATGCTGTGGTGGTGATGTGGTGGTGCTGGGTGGTGCTGGGTGGTGCTGTGGTGGTTCTGAGTGGTGCTGAGTGGTGCTGTGGTGGTGCTGAGTGATGATGTGGTGGTGCTGAGTGGTGCTCTGGTGGTGCTGAGTGATGCTGTGGTGGTGCTGAGTGGTGCTGTGGTGGTGCTGAGTGATAATGTGGTGGTGGTGAGTGATAATGTGGTGGTGCTGAGTGGTGCTGTGGTGGTGCTGAGTGGTGCTGTGGTGGTGCAGAATGATGCTGTGGTGGTGCTGAGTGGTGTTGTGGTGGTGCTGAGTGATAATGTGGTGGTGCTGAGTGATAATGTGGTGGTGCTGAGTGATTATGTGGTGGTGCTGAGTGGTGCTGTGGTGGTGCTGAGTGGTGCTGTGGTGGTGCTGAGTGGTGCTGTGGTGGTGCTGAGTGATAATGTGGTGGTGCTGAGTGGTGCTGTGGTGGTGCTGAGTGATGTGGTGGTGCTGAGTGGTGCTGTGGTGGTGCTGAGTGATGCTGTGGTGGTGCTGAGTGATGCTGTGGTGGTGCTGAGTGGTGCTGTGGTGGTGTTGAGTGATAATGTGGTGGTGCTGAGCGATAATGTGGTGGTGCTGAGTGGCGCTGTGGTGGTGCTGAGTGGCGCTGTGGTGTCTCTGAGTGATGCCGTGGTGTCCCTGAGTTATGTGCTGGTGTCTGAGTGATGCCGTGGTGTCAACGAGTGATGATGTCTCAGAGTGATGTGGTGGTGAATCCAATAATAACAGTGTTTTTGCGTAGAATGTCTATTTGTAATTTGCCTTAGATTGTAATCGGTCTAAAGAAAATGTTTTTATACAAAACAATGACAAACTAATTTGGGCGCGTAAATGTGACTTACTAAAGCAATGCAAGTAAATAAATGTAATATACACAGGCAACATGTTTGCATGTAAAACAATAATCGAGTTTGTGCGAGTACATGTAAAAGGAAGTACGTAACTCCATGGAAGCTGAGAGACGCGTGGGTGGAGAGGAGCCAGTGAGAACGTGCGGTGTAGATCAAAGAAAACTCTAGCGACCATATGGAGAGGAAGGGGGTGTTGTGCTTCGTGAGTTTAATGTTTGTGGTAAGAGAGTGAGAGCTGGGCGCGTCGGCGCCACCACATTTGTAGACTGCAACGTCCACGTGCACTTAATGTAAAATTTAGTATTACAAAAAAGAAGCATAAAACACATAGCATCAACAGGCATTTACAACCACCTACAAATTAAAATGTAATGACGACTTTTGGAAACGCTTTCATCCTGTAACGTGTGTTTTATTGTATAATTTGAAAAAAACATACTGACATCGTAAGAAAGCAGTGTGTGAGGGTGAATTGTATAAGGGCAAACTGTAAGTGTATAAGGGTGCGGGCTGTGTGCGTGCGCTGGTTGTAAGTGTGCAGTGTGTGTGGCCTAAAGTACTCTGAGTGGCTAATGTGTGAGAGAGCAGTGAAATGGGGGCAGTGTGAGAGGAGGGGTCAGTGTATGTGGGTGTAGTGTGGGTGTAGTGTGCATTCTGAGTTCCCGGGTGCGTGAGGCTGGTGTGGTGCGTGAGGCAGGCGAGTGTGTCAGACTAGGGAATCTTTAATGGTGCAACTCTTGCATTTCAATGTGCTAAATACAGTGACAGCGCAATAGTCTGTTCTGTTAAACTCAACGCAAAACCTATTCCCTACTGCCTTTGCAAATATAAACACCTATTTCCCACCAGTAAAAATACACTTTTTTTGTATTTGCTAAAAAACAATCTCGCTGTAGTGCATCTAAATTCGCCTTCAAACATCAAAAGATGAAAATTGAAAGAATAAGTTACTGCGAGTGTATAGGAGAAAATGAGACGAAGACCCAGGACGGAGGAGGTGGTCAACCGACAGCCCAAACAGGGCTCGAAGAAGATGACCAGAACTATGCGTACATGTTCAGCCATCCAGCGAGCAGGAGGATGCCAAATCATCTCATGCTGTGCCCCAGGAGGGTCGCTGCCTCAGGCAAGTGTCCTGGGCTGGGACGGCAAACTGAGGGGGTGATGGGAGAGTTTAAGAGGCACGAAATAGAAGCTGCACTGAGACTTTGCCAAACACCGGATGAGTCGGGTTGATGAGTCGGGCTGCTGTAAAAGCTTATATTGGGATGTGAGTACAAACAAGCTTAACAAGAAAGGGCGGCTTCAGGATACATTATCTCCTCGCCTTACAGCCAGTGTGATTTCAAAATGCAGTGCTTTAAACACGTATAGCAGTCATGCATGCAAATCAAAGAGGGCCTTATGGAAGTTTAAGTTCAGACGCCTGCGTTTCTCACGATTAGACTGCCGACAGATGCATAGTTGGGGTGGTAGGGGCAGAAAGACACAAAAAACTAGCCTAACGGGGGCAGAAAAAACGCGGCCACGAAATGAAAGTAAATAAACGCGGCCGCGAAATGAAAGCCTTTGATGCAGCAGGGGGCAGAGCGGATCCCCTTGAAGTGAAGCTGCTGGCAGCACCACGCTGGGGAAGCAACGGATGGCTGGCTTTGATGTGGTGATGCGAGGCAGGCAGGCAGGCGGATAGAAGCGCGTGCACGAGACACATGCACTTCTGGAAATCCGCATTTTTTGAGAGCTTAGTTTAGCTCTTAGTTTAGCCCCAATAGGTTTCGAGTTATAAATAACTCGACCTAAAAAGAGAGAGCAGCAGCCATAAAGAAAGATGAAGTGCGGCAAATAAAGCAGCTGCACATCTTTCTTTTATAAACACAGCACCTAGAGTAAGCATACAAAAACACAAACACTTATCAATATGGCTCCCAAGGTACCATTGTTACTCTGTGAAAAGTATTGAACAAATTTGGCTAAGAATATACAAGCACTATTCATGTACCGCCCAGGAATGGCCTTGAAATGCATTGTGCCAGGTCTTTATGAACATGGAGACCAAAGTAAATAAAACACAAACACTTATGAACACAGTGCCAAAAGTTAAAAAAACAAGAGAGCGTCGCGTCCGTAACAAAAGATGACGTGGGGCAAATGAAGAGTCATAAAATGAAGGAGGACCCCGCTCAGACTTGTAGGGGACTGGGGGGGAAAAAACGTTCTTTTAAAGAGAAACAAAGGCGTCCCCACCGGGAATGGACCGATATTCAATGTCCAATTGCAAGAGTCATCACTCAAGTGGAAACTAATTATCTACAACACAGCATGCCATCAATTGGGCGGAAAAGGTAAAGGTACAATGATATATCCTAAGTTTCTTGTGGGAAATTCAAAGTTATGCTAGGTACCCAGGAACACATTCACATTGCTTGCAATAGTATAATACACCTTTCAAGAATAAACTTCAAATTATTCGAATTCAACTTCTAAAAAACTAGAGAAAAACATTATATATCAGAAAAACATGCATAAATTCAAGCGAGAGAGAGATGTATTTTCCACACTATGTCTTGTAAAAATCTATTGCACTTTATTACATCACAGTTATTTCACAATTTTACAATATTAAAATCACATGATCACACATTTAAAAAGTTTATTTTTAAAAAAACAAAGAATCAAAACAGTCGACGCGGCGTTTCGGTATTTTTGATGGTAGACCTTCCTCAGGACTGATTCTAAATGAATTTAAAAACATAGCGTTACCATACTTTTTTGGTACAGGGTAAACATACATCTCTCTTATCATTAAATAGTGTCATACCTATGTTTACATCATATTTTTTACTATACTTCTGTCTTCTATCATTTGTTCTCTACTATTACCAACAGGGTACTGTACACTCTATGGTAAAATTTATCTTAGTATTTTCTCATGAAGTTATCTAAAACAAATCAACATTCTACAACCATATTCATACTCCTGTTACAAAACTAACAGAGTTTACCTTTTCCTTGGACATCATGTCCACTGCTGTTAACACTTTACTAACCCATAGTATGTGTGTAAAGTTCTTATATTCTTAAATACCTTATTCATTGAAGATGTTATTCCTTCAATAAATGGTCATATTGCCTTCCCATATATAAATTGTGGGTTTCGGGATCATAGACCGCACTACACCTGGTAAGGTTATGCTGTTCCTGTGTAGGATAAATAATATCTTGATTTAATTGTTTGTATATCGTTCTCTAACTTTATAGAATTGTTGCCTTTACATTCTATGATACAAAAAGTCTACCTTGATAATAGGGGAGATATACTCAAACTTCCATATAGTAGTTGGATTTAACCTCCATTCTTCCACTCAGCACGTGTCTTTCTGTTGAGTAGGATATAAAAAAAAATATATATACACTAAACTCATTTTTCTGCCTATTAATTTGCTAATAGTTTAATAGTTCACATCTTTAGTCTCTTGATGTACCTGGTTTTATTGTTAAGTTTGCCGTATATTTGACTACCAGGAGGAGCCACCGTTTTGCGATTACTGGTTGCCGTCTCTTTCCCCTTTGTGATTTGGGTGTTGAGTATGGGTTTAGTATCAATGAAAGGATCCGTTTTAAATTCGGTCCGTTTTCATGTTCTAAACAAATAGAAAGCAGATGAACACCAATTAACTTTTTTTTATATATATAAATATTTGTTCATTACCCTCATGATGTAGTTTCTCCCTTCTCTTAATATTACCCATACAAACAAGGTTCTAGGGGTTTGTCTGTTCCCTCCCCCCTGTTTTCAAAAAACATTTCTGGCTTTTTTTCTTTTCTTGTTATTGGGAAGTGGCACCCGAACAGCTCAAAGCTCGGGGTGCCGCTCTTCGTAATATTGCTTGGCCTGGCTTGGTCGTATCACTCACCCAGAGTCTTCGAATCGGCCTCCCCGCTCCTTTTTCTCCTGGTAGTCCGTCCGTATGATGTACAGTCAGTTTATCCTGAACTGAGAAGACGCCGGCTTTCTGTTTACTTGCCATTTTATACAAGCCCCTATCTCATTGGCTCATCGTGTTCTAGTACCTCATTGGTTGAAAAGTAGCCAATCACCCTGCTGTTGCTATAGTGATTGAACGCGTTTTGGTTCAGTACCGCGTTGTTTTTCTATCCGCTATTGCGTTCTCATGGAATGTTTCTTATTGGTGCCTCACTAATCCCTCATTGGTTGAAAAGTAGCCAATCACCCTGCTGTTGCTGTAGTGATTGAACGCGTTTTGGTTCAGTACCGCGTTGTTTTTCTATTCGCTATTACGTTCTCATGGAATGTTTCTTATTGGTGCCTCACTAATACGCGTTGTCTTGGTGAATATTATCACGGGGCTCATTCGGGAGCTTCGTGTTTACTGCGGATTACACCTGCCACAAAATCTACCCATATTCTACAATCTAAACTTATTTCGATGTTTGTGAGCTGTACTTACTCATCCGCGGATTACACCTGCCACATTATCTACCTATATTATACAATCTAAACTTATTTCGATATTTGTGAGCTGTACTTACTCGCGGTTACATGGGAAGAGCGAACGCATCAATTATGCAAATATGACATGCTCCCCTCGGTATTTCGAACAACATTAATACGTTGCTGGACTGTAATATGGCAACAACCACCATATAGTTATATATCCTCTGCTCATCCATTCCTTCGTAGAGTGGACGGAAATACTCCTCTATGCTCTTTTATTATTTGCTTGTGGCCATAAAGTCCCCATCAGTTAAATTTTTTTGGGGAGATTATCCTATGGCTAGTCCCAAATATGACCTAGGATGTTTCTCATCTGATGATCTTTTCCCAATCTTCTCTCGAGTTTAGGCCACACCTCACACTATTAAGAGTGGACATAAAAAATTGTTCCCTACGCTTCCTTTTATTGTCCTGGTTGCCACCTCTAATGCTACTCGTTATTTTCTCCAGACCACACCATTTCAGATCATTAATCGTATGGTTAGCCGCCCTCCAATGTTCAGTGAGGGGTGCACCTACTTTGTTCGTTCTTAGGGCTGAACGGTGTTCATTAAGGCGAAGCCTAAATTCTCTGGATGTTTCCCCTACATAACATTTTTTGCAAGGACATTGAATAAGGTAAATAGCGTTCTTTGTTCTGCAATTCATGAAGCTTTTGATGTTAACGGTTTTGCCATTGGCTGTAATTTTATCGCCCCTAATTATACTGGCACAGTTAGCACATCCCACGCATGGATGGGTTCCCGTTGGTAAGGGGTTGCCATCAATGGTTGTCTGTGAGTTTTTACTGGTGTCTCGATATGTGTGCACTAAAGAGTTTCTTATTGTTCTATTCCTCCTGAATGAGAACATAGGTTTTGGAATTGGAACTAGGGTTTTGTCAGCAATTAAATTCCAGTTTCTATTTATGATGTTTTTTAGTTTATAGCTTACTTGGGAATAGTTTGTTACAAACATGATTTGCTGGGAATTGTTCTGATTGCGATTCACTGGGTTAAAAATGCTGTCTCTATTAAAATACTTGGCCCGTTTGTAGGCGTGTCTAATCATCCTTTTTGGATATCCTCTTTCACCAAATTTAGTTTTTAAATTAGTGGCATGTTTTTCATAATCCTGCATTGATGTGCAGTTTCTTCGGAGTCGAAGAAATTGCCCGAAAGGGATGTTATTTTTCTGTGTGGCTGGGTGGTTACTTTCATAGTGAAGCAAACTATTTCTATCAGATGGCTTAGTGAATAGTTCTACTGATAGACAGCCGTCTATATGCTTGATGAGGATATCCAAAAATTCTACTGAATCTTTGCTAGTGTGTGATGTGAATTTTAAATTCACATCTCCAAGATTGAGCCAGAGAAGAAAATCATTCAGAGTCTCTAGTTCCCCTGTCCAGATAAAGAAAATATCATCTATATAACGACCCCATTCCGAGATGTTTTCATGGAATGGGGCCGCTACATTGTAGATGTGTCTATCCTCGAATCTGGCCACATAGAGGCAAGCCAGACTTGGGGCACAGGTAGCCCCCATGCTGGTCCCCTTGATCTGTCTGAAGAGGTTATCACCATACAAAAAGATGTTATTTTTGAGGATAATCGTTATACAGTCTATGAGGAAGGTTTGTTGGTCTGTTAGGTCTAATTCATTCTCTCTTAAAATCTCTTCCATGATTTCGATGGTGTTATCCTGGGGGATATTAGTGTATAAAGCTTCTATATCCAGAGTCACTAATACCTGTGTCTCTGGATTGAAGCTTAGACCCTCTATTTTTTTAATCATAGACGTAGTGTCCTTCACATATGCTCTTTGTTGTTGTACCAATGGCTGTAAAAAGACCTCCACATATTTACTTAACGGTTCGGTCAGGGACCCTATGTAGGAAACTATGGGCCTCATGGGGGGGTCAGAGATGTTTTTATGCACTTTTGGCAAGCCATAGAGTGCTGGAATTAAGGGTTCTGTGTTCCACATAAAATCAAATTCTTCATCACATATGATGTCCTCGTCCTTTGCTAATCTTAACATCCTCTCTATCTCGTTCTTTAGAGAATGCCATTCATCCCTGCTCGACTTTTTATAATGGTCAGTGTTATTCAAGAGTTTTAGCATCCTATCGTTATAATCTTGGCAGTCCATTAAAACTACACTCCCACCCTTATCTGCGGGTTTTACTATCAGAGTGTTATCTTTTTCCAATAGTTCCAATGCTTTTTTCTCTTCTTTCGTTAAATTGAAGGGTGTCCAATTTTTTTGTTTTAAAAGGTTATCTACACTTTTATCGACCGCTCTTTCAAAGGCTTCTACATCCTTATGTACCATATTCAAGGGGGGGACCCATGTTGATTTATTTTTTAGACCTGATTTATTCTGTCTCTTATGGTTCTCTTTCCCATCAAAAAATATTTGAAGCCTCACTTTTCTAAAGATTCAGTAGAATTTTTGGATATCCTCATCAAGCATATAGACGGCTGTCTATCAGTAGAACTATTCACTAAGCCATCTGATATAAATAGTTTGCTTCACTATGAAAGTAACCACCCAGCCACACAGAAAAATAACATCCCTTTCGGGCAATTTCTTCGACTCCGAAGAAACTGCACATCAATGCAGGATTATGAAAAACATGCCACTAATTTAAAAACTAAATTTGGTGAAAGAGGATATCCAAAAAGGATGATTAGACACGCCTACAAACGGGCCAAGTATTTTAATAGAGACAGCATTTTTAACCCAGTGAATCGCAATCAGAACAATTCCCAGCAAATCATGTTTGTAACAAACTATTCCCAAGTAAGCTATAAACTAAAAAACATCATAAATAGAAACTGGAATTTAATTGCTGACAAAACCCTAGTTCCAATTCCAAAACCTATGTTCTCATTCAGGAGGAATAGAACAATAAGAAACTCTTTAGTGCACACATATCGAGACACCAGTAAAAACTCACAGACAACCATTGATGGCAACCCCTTACCAACGGGAACCCATCCATGCGTGGGATGTGCTAACTGTGCCAGTATAATTAGGGGCGATAAAATTACAGCCAATGGCAAAACCGTTAACATCTAAAGCTTCATGAATTGCAGAACAAAGAACGCTATTTACCTTATTCAATGTCCTTGCAAAAAATGTTATGTAGGGGAAACATCCAGAGAATTTAGGCTTCGCCTTAATGAACACCGTTCAGCCCTAAGAACGAACAAAGTAGGTGCACCCCTCACTGAACATTGGAGGGCGGCTAACCATACGATTAATGATCTGAAATGGTGTGGTCTGGAGAAAATAACGAGTAGCATTAGAGGTGGCAACCAGGACAATAAAAGGAAGCGTAGGGAACAATTTTTTATGTCCACTCTTAATAGTGTGAGGTGTGGCCTAAACTCGAGAGAAGATTGGGAAAAGATCATCAGATGAGAAACATCCTAGGTCATATTTGGGACTAGCCATAGGATAATCTCCCCAAAAAAATGTAACTGATGGGGACTTTATGGCCACAAGCAAATAATAAAAGAGCATAGAGGAGTATTTCCGTCCACTCTACGAAGGAATGGATGAGCAGAGGATATATAACTATATGGTGGTTGTTGCCATATTACAGTCCAGCAACGTATTAATGTTGTTCGAAATACCGAGGGGAGCATGTCATATTTGCATAATTGATGCGTTCGCTCTTCCCATGTAACCGCGAGTAAGTACAGCTCACAAATATCGAAATAAGTTTAGATTGTATAATATAGGTAGATAATGTGGCAGGTGTAATCCGCGGATGAGTAAGTACAGCTCACAAACATCGAAATAAGTTTAGATTGTAGAATATGGGTAGATTTTGTGGCAGGTGTAATCCGCAGTAAACACGAAGCTCCCGAATGAGCCCCGTGATAATATTCACCAAGACAACGCGTATTAGTGAGGCACCAATAAGAAACATTCCATGAGAACGTAATAGCGAATAGAAAAACAACGCGGTACTGAACCAAAACGCGTTCAATCACTACAGCAACAGCAGGGTGATTGGCTACTTTTCAACCAATGAGGGATTAGTGAGGCACCAATAAGAAACATTCCATGAGAACGCAATAGCGGATAGAAAAACAACGCGGTACTGAACCAAAACGCGTTCAATCACTATAGCAACAGCAGGGTGATTGGCTACTTTTCAACCAATGAGGTACTAGAACACGATGAGCCAATGAGATAGGGGCTTGTATAAAATGGCAAGTAAACAGAAAGCCGGCGTCTTCTCAGTTCAGGATAAACTGACTGTACATCATACGGACGGACTACCAGGAGAAAAAGGAGCGGGGAGGCCGATTCGAAGACTCTGGGTGAGTGATACGACCAAGCCAGGCCAAGCAATATTACGAAGAGCGGCACCCCGAGCTTTGAGCTGTTCGGGTGCCACTTCCCAATAACAAGAAAAGAAAAAAAGCCAGAAATGTTTTTTGAAAACAGGGGGGAGGGAACAGACAAACCCCTAGAACCTTGTTTGTATGGGTAATATTAAGAGAAGGGAGAAACTACATCATGAGGGTAATGAACAAATATTTATATATATAAAAAAAAGTTCATTGGTGTTCATCTGCTTTCTATTTGTTTAGAACATGAAAACGGACCGAATTTAAAACGGATCCTTTCATTGATACTAAACCCATACTCAACACCCAAATCACAAAGGGGAAAGAGACGGCAACCAGTAATCGCAAAACGGTGGCTCCTCCTGGTAGTCAAATATACGGCAAACTTAACAATAAAACCAGGTACATCAAGAGACTAAAGATGTGAACTATTAAACTATTAGCAAATTAATAGGCAGAAAAATGAGTTTAGTTTATATATATATTTTTTTATATCCTACTCAACAGAAAGACACGTGCTGAGTGGAAGAATGGAGGTTAAATCCAACTACTATATGGAAGTTTGAGTATATCTCCCCTATTATCAAGGTAGACTTTTTGTATCATAGAATGTAAAGGCAACAATTCTATAAAGTTAGAGAACGATATACAAACAATTAAACAAGATATTATTTATCCTACACAGGAACAGCATAACCTTACCAGGTGTAGTGCGGTCTATGATCCCGAAACCCACAATTTATATATGGGAAGGCAATATGACCATTTATTGAAGGAATAACATCTTCAATGAATAAGGTATTTAAGAATATAAGAACTTTACACACATACTATGGGTTAGTAAAGTGTTAGCAGCAGTGGACATGATGTCCAAGGAAAAGGTAAACTCTGTTAGTTTTGTAACAGGAGTATGAATATGGTTATAGAATGTTGATTTGTTTTAGATAACTTCATGAGAAAATACTAAGATAAATTTTACCATAGAGTGTACAGTACCCTGTTGGTAATAGTAGAGAACAAATGATAGAAGACAGAAGTATAGTAAAAAATATGATGTAAACATAGGTATGACACTATTTAATGATAAGAGAGATGTATGTTTACCCTGTACCAAAAAAGTATGGTAACGCTATGTTTTTAAATTCATTTAGAATCAGTCCTGAGGAAGGTCTACCATCAAAAATACCGAAACGCCGCGTCGACTGTTTTGATTCTTTGTTTTTTTAAAAATAAACTTTTTAAATGTGTGATCATGTGATTTTAATATTGTAAAATTGTGAAATAACTGTGATGTAATAAAGTGCAATAGATTTTTACAAGACATAGTGTGGAAAATACATCTCTCTCTCGCTTGAATTTATGCATGTTTTTCTGATATATAATGTTTTTCTCTAGTTTTTTAGAAGTTGAATTCGAATAATTTGAAGTTTATTCTTGAAAGGTGTATTATACTATTGCAAGCAATGTGAATGTGTTCCTGGGTACCTAGCATAACTTTGAATTTCCCACAAGAAACTTAGGATATATCATTGTACCTTTACCTTTTCCGCCCAATTGATGGCATGCTGTGTTGTAGATAATTAGTTTCCACTTGAGTGATGACTCTCGCAATTGGACATTGAATATCGGTCCATTCCCGGTGGGGACGCCTTTGTTTCTCTTTAAAAGAACGTTTTTTCCCCCCCAGTCCCCTACAAGTCTGAGCGGGGTCCTCCTTCATTTTATGACTCTTCATTTGCCCCACGTCATCTTTTGTTACGGACGCGACGCTCTCTTGTTTTTTTAACTTTTGGCACTGTGTTCATAAGTGTTTGTGTTTTATTTACTTTGGTCTCCATGTTCATAAAGACCTGGCACAATGCATTTCAAGGCCATTCCTGGGCGGTACATGAATAGTGCTTGTATATTCTTAGCCAAATTTGTTCAATACTTTTCACAGAGTAACAATGGTACCTTGGGAGCCATATTGATAAGTGTTTGTGTTTTTGTATGCTTACTCTAGGTGCTGTGTTTATAAAAGAAAGATGTGCAGCTGCTTTATTTGCCGCACTTCATCTTTCTTTATGGCTGCTGCTCTCTCTTTTTAGGTCGAGTTATTTATAACTCGAAACCTATTGGGGCTAAACTAAGAGCTAAACTAAGCTAAGTAGAATTTTTGGATATCCTCATCAAGCATATAGACGGCTGTCTATCAGTAGAACTATTCACTAAGCCATCTGATAGAAATAGTTTGCTTCACTATGAAAGTAACCACCCAGCCACACAGAAAAATAACATCCCTTTCGGGCAATTTCTTCGACTCCGAAGAAACTGCACATCAATGCAGGATTATGAAAAACATGCCACTAATTTAAAAACTAAATTTGGTGAAAGAGGATATCCAAAAAGGATGATTAGACACGCCTACAAACGGGCCAAGTATTTTAATAGAGACAGCATTTTTAACCCAGTGAATCGCAATCAGAACAATTCCCAGCAAATCATGTTTGTAACAAACTATTCCCAAGTAAGCTATAAACTAAAAAACATCATAAATAGAAACTGGAATTTAATTGCTGACAAAACCCTAGTTCCAATTCCAAAACCTATGTTCTCATTCAGGAGGAATAGAACAATAAGAAACTCTTTAGTGCACACATATCGAGACACCAGTAAAAACTCACAGACAACCATTGATGGCAACCCCTTACCAACGGGAACCCATCCATGCGTGGGATGTGCTAACTGTGCCAGTATAATTAGGGGCGATAAAATTACAGCCAATGGCAAAACCGTTAACATCAAAAGCTTCATGAATTGCAGAACAAAGAACGCTATTTACCTTATTCAATGTCCTTGCAAAAAATGTTATGTAGGGGAAACATCCAGAGAATTTAGGCTTCGCCTTAATGAACACCGTTCAGCCCTAAGAACGAACAAAGTAGGTGCACCCCTCACTGAACATTGGAGGGCGGCTAACCATACGATTAATGATCTGAAATGGTGTGGTCTGGAGAAAATAACGAGTAGCATTAGAGGTGGCAACCAGGACAATAAAAGGAAGCGTAGGGAACAATTTTTTATGTCCACTCTTAATAGTGTGAGGTGTGGCCTAAACTCGAGAGAAGATTGGGAAAAGATCATCAGATGAGAAACATCCTAGGTCATATTTGGGACTAGCCATAGAATAATCTCCCCAAAAAAATGTAACTGATGGGGACTTTATGGCCACAAGCAAATAATAAAAGAGCATAGAGGAGTATTTCCGTCCACTCTACGAAGGAATGGATGAGCAGAGGATATATAACTATATGGTGGTTGTTGCCATATTACAGTCCAGCAACGTATTAATGTTGTTCGAAATACCGAGGGGAGCATGTCATATTTGCATAATTGATGCGTTCGCTCTTCCCATGTAACCGCGAGTAAGTACAGCTCACAAATATCGAAATAAGTTTAGATTGTATAATATAGGTAGATAATGTGGCAGGTGTAATCCGCGGATGAGTAAGTACAGCTCACAAACATCGAAATAAGTTTAGATTGTAGAATATGGGTAGATTTTGTGGCAGGTGTAATCCGCAGTAAACACGAAGCTCCCGAATGAGCCCCGTGATAATATTCACCAAGACAACGCGTATTAGTGAGGCACCAATAAGAAACTTTCCATGAGAACGTAATAGCGAATAGAAAAACAACGCGGTACTGAACCAAAACGCGTTCAATCACTACAGCAACAGCAGGGTGATTGGCTACTTTTCAACCAATGAGGGATTAGTGAGGCACCAATAAGAAACATTCCATGAGAACGCAATAGCGGATAGAAAAACAACGCGGTACTGAACCAAAACGCGTTCAATCACTATAGCAACAGCAGGGTGATTGGCTACTTTTCAACCAATGAGGTACTAGAACACGATGAGCCAATGAGATAGGGGCTTGTATAAAATGGCAAGTAAACAGAAAGCCGGCGTCTTCTCAGTTCAGGATAAACTGACTGTACATCATACGGACGGACTACCAGGAGAAAAAGGAGCGGGGAGGCCGATTCGAAGACTCTGGGTGAGTGATACGACCAAGCCAGGCCAAGCAATATTACGAAGAGCGGCACCCCGAGCTTTGAGCTGTTCGGGTGCCACTTCCCAATAACAAGAAAAGAAAAAAAGCCAGAAATGTTTTTTGAAAACAGGGGGGAGGGAACAGACAAACCCCTAGAACCTTGTTTGTATGGGTAATATTAAGAGAAGGGAGAAACTACATCATGAGGGTAATGAACAAATATTTATATATATAAAAAAAGTTCATTGGTGTTCATCTGCTTTCTATTTGTTTAGAACATGAAAACGGACCGAATTTAAAACGGATCCTTTCATTGATACTAAACCCATACTCAACACCCAAATCACAAAGGGGAAAGAGACGGCAACCAGTAATCGCAAAACGGTGGCTCCTCCTGGTAGTCAAATATACGGCAAACTTAACAATAAAACCAGGTACATCAAGAGACTAAAGATGTGAACTATTAAACTATTAGCAAATTAATAGGCAGAAAAATGAGTTTAGTTTATATATATATTTTTTTATATCCTACTCAACAGAAAGACACGTGCTGAGTGGAAGAATGGAGGTTAAATCCAACTACTATATGGAAGTTTGAGTATATCTCCCCTATTATCAAGGTAGACTTTTTGTATCATAGAATGTAAAGGCAACAATTCTATAAAGTTAGAGAACGATATACAAACAATTAAATCAAGATATTATTTATCCTACACAGGAACAGCATAACCTTACCAGGTGTAGTGCGGTCTATGATCCCGAAACCCACAATTTATATATGGGAAGGCAATATGACCATTTATTGAAGGAATAACATCTTCAATGAATAAGGTATTTAAGAATATAAGAACTTTACACACATACTATGGGTTAGTAAAGTGTTAACAGCAGTGGACATGATGTCCAAGGAAAAGGTAAACTCTGTTAGTTTTGTAACAGGAGTATGAATATGGTTGTAGAATGTTGATTTGTTTTAGATAACTTCATGAGAAAATACTAAGATAAATTTTACCATAGAGTGTACAGTACCCTGTTGGTAATAGTAGAGAACAAATGATAGAAGACAGAAGTATAGTAAAAAATATGATGTAAACATAGGTATGACACTATTTAATGATAAGAGAGATGTATGTTTACCCTGTACCAAAAAAGTATGGTAACGCTATGTTTTTAAATTCATTTAGAATCAGTCCTGAGGAAGGTCTACCATCAAAAATACCGAACCGCCGCGTCGACTGTTTTGATTCTTTGTTTTTTTTAAAATAAACTTTTTAAATGTGTGATCATGTGATTTTAATATTGTAAAATTGTGAAATAACTGTGATGTAATAAAGTGCAATAGATTTTTACAAGACATAGTGTGGAAAATACATCTCTCTCTCGCTTGAATTTATGCATGTTTTTCTGATATATAATGTTTTTCTCTAGTTTTTTAGAAGTTGAATTCGAATAATTTGAAGTTTATTCTTGAAAGGTGTATTATACTATTGCAAGCAATGTGAATGTGTTCCTGGGTACCTAGCATAACTTTGAATTTCCCACAAGAAACTTAGGATATATCATTGTACCTTTACCTTTTCCGCCCAATTGATGGCATGCTGTGTTGTAGATAATTAGTTTCCACTTGAGTGATGACTCTTGCAATTGGACATTGAATATCGGTCCATTCCCGGTGGGGACGCCTTTGTTTCTCTTTAAAAGGGCAAATGAAGAGGACACAAGCCTTTCTTTTCTTAACATGCTGCCTAAAGGAAACAAAAAACAAAATAAATAAAAACCACACTTATCAACACGGCTCCCAAAGTAATTTTTTTTAAAATAGAGCGCAGTGGGCATGAAGAAAGATCAAGCATGGCAAATGAAGCGGCCATGAACCTTTCATCAAGTCAGCGCACGAAGTGAACAAAGCACGAACACTTATCACTACAATCCAAAAATGTGAGGTTACGCAAACAAACCAAGCACTTGAAATGCAATCGGTCTTGTATTTGATTTGTGAAAGTTAGAGCTATTGGTGTAAAAGACAATTCTTTTTAGGGCTCGCAAGCGAAAAGCCCTTTTACTAGGGTTTCAAAAATGGACCTTGAAACTCCACACAGCTCGTGCATGTGCATTTCAAGGTCCATTTTGATTGGGCTTTGCATGCGTGCTGTTTTATAACAGAACACGCAATAAGCCAGAGGCGGTCGCGTAGCTCCGCCTATGGCCCATTGGTGTCTGTTACTCGCACCAAAGCCCATATGTTTTCAATTATCGCGCCCGGCGCGATAATTGAAGACATATGCCTGGCGCTCGAGCACCACTCGCTGCCGTGTAATAGGATCGCTTTCGCGATCGCTTGAAGTGCCGCTTTTTTTTCTCTCCCCCGAAGCTAGAAAACAATGTTCTTGTTTTTGGTTCTTCTTGCACTCAGCGCTGGTACAGTGCTAGGAGAAGCAGTGCGTTTTTAAAACCCACGCGAGAACGAGCAGCTGCTCAAGCACATGGAGCTGCTCTCGCAGGACCTGGCCGGCCTGCAGCACTTCTTCAAGCAGCTGCCGGCGGCCGCCAAGCAGGCATCAGCAGCCCCCAGCAGCAGCAGTCCGTCAGCGGGCCCAGCGGCATCGACTGCCGGTGACTGCGCACCAGCGGACTCGGACTCATAGGACTATGAGCGGGCAGGCGGGAGGGGCCACCTCTTGAATGGGACATGTACCCGAAGGCTGTGCACAGAAATGAGCCTGGCTTTTATCGCACATAGACTGCAGGGACCATTCCTGCTGTACGTATTTACGGTACAGGCAAAGCCGTCATGTTGAAAGGTCTGTTCGTGTGTGCGATGCCTTAATAATGTTGGGTTTTGCCTTTGGCAAAAGGGGAGGTTAAAAGGCCTCTAATGAATGTTTTCTGCCTTAGACACAAAGTGACCTCTTGATATGTTTCTGTGTTCTGGAAAAGACATGTCGTGCAAAGAAATTCTCTAAAAATGACTAAACCTAGAGATTAATAAAAACCTGTTGCAGTTTTTCTTTGAAGACACAAAGTGCCATCTTCATTTATGCTTACCACACACAAGAGTTACTTCCCTGCGCTCTGCACACACTTGTTTATGGCCTCGTATGCAGAAAAGGTGGAAATTCCACCTTCCCTCCCTATCCCAGGTACACACCAACAGCAGACTATCATAAATCACTTTTATCAGGCATTTCTGCCAAAGTCACACAGTCTCCTGTCACCCTTTTGTGTCTATGGTAAATAACTTTAAAGGAGTCTATGTTTTTAGATTTCTCTACGTGTTTGTTGTCTTCGATAAAAAAACAGGCTTGTTTTGTGTGTTGTCATTTCGTGTCTTGATGCTTCAACTTTATGTGGAGTGACGGTCAGAGCTGCCCACTTTGGAGCTGGGGAACCAGCTTCGAGTCTCGGCGTCGGCTGATAGTGACTGGGTGAGGGTGGGAAGGGGTTGTGCCTATCCCCCTCCAATCTGCACACTTCATCCTGGCTCTCTTCTCTACATGTTAGTGTGTGCATGATTACATGTGTGCGCGTGTTCGTGTATGCATGTGTGTGTGCGCGCGCCAGTCTGATTGTGTGTCTGGATCTGTATTTGTGTTTTCAACTGTTGCGACTCAAATGCTGAACAAGTGTCCCACCCACCTTCTTGAATGCACACATTTTATTGGCTGTATTTCTGCACTGAACTCTTTGTGCGCAGACCTGCGGCAGAAACAAATGGGCAAACTTTTGGTGGAAAAAACCCTCTCATTGTTTTTTTTTGCATTCAAACATCCCCGTCCCCCCAACACACACCTGAAATCCTCCTGAAGAAAAAACAATCAAACTCTTTGGTTGCCGCCACTGGATGGACCTGTTACATTTTTCTTCCATTTGGTCTTTGATTGTATTCAGTGCGTTGTTTGTTAATGCTTTAATCATTGACACTTCACCAGTGGTTCCCATGGCCACCAGTGATCCATCTTCCAGTAGGGAGCCTTCAGGGAGCACCTTCCACATTTGGACTTAGTTATTCACTGCATGTCTTACTTGGATGTATCTAAAAAATTATCTAGGTGAAGATCAATTCCTTAGCTTAATTTTTTAACGACATCCTCTGGTATCTCGCCCAGAAATCCTACTTTTAAAACACTTATCAAGTCATACTTCCTAAATTGGGTAAGTCCAACGATGTCCTTCATGTAGTTTGTGCCCCAAAGTGGGGTTTCTTGGGTTACTTACCTTTACATCCCATGTTGGAACTTGCTGTTTCTTCAGCTTTTACAACTACTTAAGTAGGATTTAGCATCAGAGCCACTCTTCTTCCACACCTATAGTGTAAATATTTGATTTCTCCCATTCTGTATCTGTCCAGATGCAGTGAGTTCATCCTGTGCCTTAGAGCTCGTCCTGTGCTTTAGTGCTCCCTTAACCCACCAGATGTATTTGCGGATCAATTGTAGGGCTGTAAGTTAGAGAGGGAAAATCCACTTTTTTGGCCTGCAATTAATAGACTTTTGTTGCAATATTTAGCAATGCCAATAGCTCAAGACCTCGAGACCTATTGCATTGCAAATGTTTGTTTACTTAGACAGCATTTCACTTACAGTAGAGGAGAATGGTTAGTGTTCAATGCTAAGTAAGTGAAACTGAGAGGTGGAGCAGAAAATACAGGAATTAGTGAGGACAGGAGGAGGAGTTGGGGCATTAAATTGTGGGCCTTAAATGGTAAGAGGTAAGCAAAACAAAAAAGTGGCTAGGAGGGGCTTTGTTGTGGGCAGAAAGGTATGAGATGGAGGAGAAAGGAGTAAACAGTGGGTATGAAAGGGGTGTCAAAAAGCTCAAATGACGTGGAGAGAGCCGAAAGTCTGGGTTAAGCAGGTTGTAATGCCACTTACTGTGATACATCAGGCGATGTCACGTGAAGTGATGTCACACGCATGATGTAAATTGCATACTGCCTGACGTGGTTAGGGGAAAAAATACATATTTTTTCCCGTTGTGTGTATTTGGCATCTTTAACCAAAGCTGAAAAAACAGGGACTGGAAACAAAAAGGAAGACATACGCTGTCCTTCTGTCACAACCCGAAAGATTAGCCAGCCACCCTCAACAGCATCTGTGCTTAAGTAATCTTAAAGCAGCCTGGACCTACACTGTTCTTACCCTGCCTGCCTCTTTGGAGGACCTGCTCCTCAGGTAGTGAGTGAGAGGGAAGCAGCTGCGCATCCGGGCTGTGTGGGGACTGAGGTAACCACTTTCCAGGTCCAGGCGTGTCTGTCAGCCCCTGGTAACCGTGGCGGTGTACTCAGAGCTGTGAGTTTGCCCAGACAGCTGGTGAAGAAGTAGACATAGTGGCATCTGCCAGTCCCTGCAGAAGCAACCGTGCTCTGGGCAGAGGGCAGTCTACAGCTGTGCCCATGTGAGCAGCATAGTGTACAGGCACATGCAAGTAAGCAGTGCAATGGAATTCAACCAAAGAAACTACACAAACAATGAAGTACAGGCTTGCGAAATCAAAAAGACGAGAAAAAATAAGGACATGTAAACCATAAAAGTGGATGAAAAGCCCAACTGGAGTGTACAGGAACCTGCAAAACGGACTGTACGTGTATACCTTGAACATATTGGAGGCACTTAATTTCCATTGAAAACAAGGCACCTAATATTAATTTCAGAATCAAGCCACCTATTCTTTTAGCTGCTGTGCCATATTCCTATAGCTGAGGGTATACGCGTGTTAGACCCAAAACACGGTTACCTAGAGCCACTCTCCACCACTACAACCAAAAACATACTCCGGTACCATGAGAACGTTTTGCGCCAAGCCAGACCAATAGTACGTTTGTTGGCCAAGTCCCTTGTCTTAGTTTCGCAAGAGTTTTATTCAATCGCTGAACATGGCTGGCCAACACGAATACTTAGAAAAACAGGCTCCAACAGACAAGTTACCCTTTATGTCTATGGTTTCACGTAGCTGCATGT
The DNA here is from genome assembly GCF_964261635.1 of Lissotriton helveticus. Classification (NCBI taxonomy): domain Eukaryota; kingdom Metazoa; phylum Chordata; class Amphibia; order Caudata; family Salamandridae; genus Lissotriton; species Lissotriton helveticus. Next base: position 1,621,680,618 of record NC_136057.1, read on the forward strand.
GTGCACATTGATTCTCGAAGTGCCATCTTGAAAAGAGGCAAAATGTTTTCCTTGCATTTCATGCTTTAAGGATAGTAAATATTCCTTATGACTGCAACCGTGAAAACTAAACAACTTAACAAACAAGTACGGCTTAGGAATGGATCACACCTGTGAGGAGACCATCTGAAAGAGAGCAGCATATGAAGACAGATGCATGCAGTATCAGCAAGGTAATTCCAAACATTCCCATTTAATTTGAGGGGATTACACACCATAAGGAAGATAGGCCTCAGGACTACCACTGTATTTTAGGAAGCAGTGGTGGCAGCAGCTATGTTCAGCTTTCCGGTACCCTGGGAATGGAGTATTCCCAGGAAATTCCTCTACAGCTTCCACACATGCACAGAAGTATTGGGGTAAGCCCATACTTCCCAGCCATATAGCCATTTAAACAAGAATCGGCCCGCCATTGGTGAAACCGGCGTCTCACAAGTGCTGTGTTTGACTGAAAAATGTGCCTGCTCACACGCATGAGTTTTTGAAACGGCTTAGAGCCTAAGTCGCTTCCTTTATAGCCCGGCCCTGATGCTTAATTACAGCATGGAGCCCGTGAGCTTCATGAAACATGAAGCATTATGACCGTGAATTGGGGGTATGCTGATAAAAAGGTGCGTGGCCGAACACGCACCCACAGAAGTGCCACTTATAAATAATACAAGCATTTTGACTTAGAAATGCGAGGCCTCTGCCGCCATTTTCCCGGGCTGCTCAGAAAGTGAAAGAGTGCACGGCGCTCTGAATATTGCAGGAAAGCATGTCGTGCCTGCAATAGGAGAAACTCATTAAAGAAAATAGTGCCTACAGACTAAATAAGACATACCGTGTAACAACAGAAGTAAAGGGCCAGTCCTCATGGGAGGTTACAAATGAAGACAAGGTGGTAGTGACGGACTAACAAGCCTATTAAAGAATCAAAAGCCAGCATTTATGAAGAACAATGACAGAAGCCAATGGAAAATTTGGGCGGAGAGTGGGCGGGGCTACAAGCCTATACTCTAATACAACATGATTCGCAGAGCAGCGCATGCGCTGCCCAGGCCAAACCTAAAAAGGATGCTTACAGCGTATCATGAATAAAGGAAAGGGTAAGAGCACATGTAACAGGGGCAGTCCTCATGGGAGGTTAAAAAAGTCCAAAAGGAGAGACTATTAGGCATATTCTCCAAGCAAAAGCAGGCATTTACGAAGGGCAGTAATGGGAACCAATAAAAAAGATAGGAGGTGCTTGAAGCCCCCATCGTAGATACAGCATGTCTCAAAGAGACAGCACATGCAATGCAAAGGTGAGACCTAACATATGTATGTAATCTTGACAGAGAATCCAGGGCACGAATGTCCGTGACAAAGTTGCCTGGTTCCACTGACTTAAATTCAGTACTAGTGGAGCTACAGCATTCTGGATTGGGTGGAGTTTATTATATAGAGATGATTCTCTGGAAGATCCATGTAAACCGAAATACAGAATCACAGTGTGATGAAAAGAAAACATTGTCTAGAGAAACATAATTGGAGGAGCACAACAATGCAAGAACATTCCCTATACTTTACAAGCAGTGGCAAAGCCAATACATCTGCTGTTGGCAACTAGCCTGTAAATTTGTCAATGCCGGTTTTGTTTTGTCATGGGTTTTGCAAAATGTTATTTGTAGGAAGGTGGATATCTGACTATGGTTACCCCCAAATTTTTTGCCTGGTGTTTAGCTGGTTTTTGACATAGTTGGCCTGGGATCCAGCTATTCAGGGCCCCAGGCTAATTGCTCTCTCCTTAAAATGGACTCCATGTACCTTAGGTACATACACAATTGGAACTGGTTCACCTTATTGGCCCCTGTAACAGTGTACTCAGGTACCCAGGGCATAGGTGCTTCCAAGGCCTACCAGGGGCTGCAGCATGTATTATGCCACCCCTGGCCTGGCCTCCATATTTTGACACAACTGGCTGATCACTCAGCTGGGGTAAGTCGGTGTAACCACCCCTTACTTAGGTGTAGTATGCCTATACCTAACCTAAAATGGACACATATGTTCCTATCAGTCACTCCTATGGAAGGCCTCATCAATCCTGGAGGCAGAGTGCTTGGAAATATGTGAGATGGTGCTCTGGCATGCGCTGAGCCTGTCTGCAGCTTTCGGAACCATGTCCTTTAGCTGTTTCATGATACTGCCATACCATATACTCTTAAGTGCATTATGAACCTCGCGGTTAAATGCTATCTTTGGTTTGGCTTTATCAAAACATGTCGAGTAAGGTGTCATACGAATTGGAATACTACCCCCTCGCCAGTTCTGGTGACGGGGGTAGCATTCCACCCTTCTAGAGGGACACGACATGTACCTAGCCTGAACCCCGGTTAAAGTTAAACAGAGCCTCAGCATCACAAAATGGATGCTGCCACCACAGACACAAGTCTGACCTCCTGCTGCTGGGAGTCCTTCCAGCGAGGGCAGCTTGGACAAAGGGTTTCCTGCCTGGGGAGGTGCTAGCACCACCCCAGACAGGATTTTGTGTATTGGGTAGGACAGGGCTGAATAGAATCAGACATGCCTGGGGCACACAAGGTGTCCCTGTGCATAGGCCAGTTCAAACCGGTGCTGGGGCTTTCCAGCCCCAGTCCTGGCGCGAAACTGGACAAAGGAAAGGGGGTGTAACCCCCCCTTCCTGGTTCCACCCAGAGGAGGGACCTAGTAGGTGATCCGGCCCCCCAGATTCGAATAAGAGTGGGAGCTGTGTCCTGAGACTTCAGATCATCCTGAATCAACTTGAAACTAAGAAGACGACTGGACTTCGACATTCTGCTGCACAGAAGACGGAAGAGCATCTCCCTTGTGGCCACCCTGTGAACACAGGCACCATCCAGCAACTCGACGTCTGCTTTGCCGCCGCCTCCCGCCGGAGCCCGAGCCCAGAGCGTGACAAGACCCAGACTCCCTGAATTCTCACAGCCCGATCCACAGTCCCTGCAAAGAAGGGACCCGTGGAGGCACCGAGAGACGTGGGACCGGACCTCTTGGAAGACCCCCGAGAAGCTGACTGCGCAGCATCAGAGGCACCCTCGATGCTGTGCTTTGGGGTTTGAGAAGCCCCAACCTCGAGCAGCCCTTGCACCGAAGATCAGCCCCCCAGCGTCTCCACGATCTGCGTGGGGCCCTTTTGCACTGTGCCACTCGACGCGCCATCCCGGTCACTTGCCACGTGGCTAGCGGCCATCTTGGCGACGAAAACAACAAACTACACTGCTGGTCTGGTTGCTCCAGATTGGCCCTTGCTCCCCTGAAAAGGAGCACCCGCTCTGACCTTGCTGGTCCGAGTGAGAAGCTTGAATCACTTCCTGCGTGGCTTGCTTTAGCCAAGGCCTGTTTGCTCCAATCAAGTTGCCGACACCGCCATCAGCGAGAGCCTACGTGGGACAGCTCGTGACCGACTCCTGGACGTCCTTGACCTCTTCGTGTCCACGTGGCTGCAGAGACAATCTTCACGACATCACCTGTTTGCACCCAACATCGCCTGGTTCCAATCTGGTTCCACGGTAGTCACTGGCTAGTGACTTTGAACATTGTCCCCTCTGCTTTCAGGTCTTCACCTCTTCAGATCCACCCTTGGATCCACCGGAACTCTTCACATCGAGCCGCCTGCAGCATCTTCACCTCCAAGCACCATCGACCTGCGTGACGAAACCCGACACTACTTCGACCCTGTGCACCCGCTTCCTGTGGGTGAGGTAACTCAGCAACGCCGGTGTTCCCACACTGGTACACACCTCTAGTGTCTGTGTCTAAAGTTTCATCCTTCTAGGTCACTCGGAAGGTTCCTTAATAACTAACTTTGTAACTTTTACGCACCATTGACATTGCATTGGTAAAGCGTGCACTTTCCGCACTGCACCCGAGTCCCGCGGGCCTTTCCCGACTTCTTCACTGCTAGTCCCGAACAGCTCCAGCGATTCCCCAGGCCCTAGGCCTCTTCACTTTCCCCATAGTGGTTCTTATACCACTATTTTAGTATATGGTTTAGGTGGCCCCTAGGGCTCATCCATAATTGTGCAACTTTTGTGTATTTAAACTGTGTTTTGTTTTAACGCATTTGCTTCTGTGCTCATAAAGAGTACCAGGGTTATTTGTAGAAATAAATCTATATATATTTTCAATATATATCTGTGTGGTGTCCTTTCATTTGGTATTCAAGGGATTGTGTATGGTAAAACAGCTTGCTTCACATGCCTTTACAGAGTTTAGCCTAAGACTGCTTAAACATGCTACCTCTAGGATAGCTTGTCTATAAGGTTGACTTTACAACCTGCACCATAAGGGTTGCTTGGCATGGTACAAGGTGATCACTAGAACTAGTGAGCATCATATACCAGGCCAACTTCTCACATTATTGATGAATGAGCTGCCAGGCCCTCGACAATAAAATAAAAATTGGCTGAAAGCATAACAGTTTTTGGCACTGAAGGGAAGACTTTGCGAATGGATTTGAGCATTGTGAAAGCAAAACACCATCACTCACAGTGAGGCTAGCTGGTCACTAAAGTGGGTTACCCATTTCCCAATGCTTTGTGTTGTAGTGGGCAGAAGAAAAACGTGAATGACACAAGAGACTAAAGAATGAAAAGAGCTGTCTGAAAGCCCCAATAAGTATAACGATGTTTGTAAAATTTAAAGGTCTTTGCTAAAGGTCTTAGCTAACACTGCACCCAAATATTAAATAATGCAGCCCTCATACACTTTAAAAATTAAAAACGAACAATTAGTGTCAAGAATGAGAATGCTGATATCCAAATTCTTCCTCTCTGGCACCGGTACAGTAGAAGATCCCTGAGAAAGATGCTATAAATGACTCTTCCATGAAGGGTTTTCATTGAAGGGGGCTAATATTTGGTTTTGGGCCCATTCAATTTTAGGCAGATGTAGAACATCCAGGCATCTACAGCTGGAATGCATGCCTTGGAACTGTGAATTGCAGTTTCCTGATCTTTACCACCTTTTAGAAGGCAGGAGTAATTTGCATACATGTAGGACAGAGATCAACATTATTTGAACTACTACTGGACTAGCATACAAACGCAAAAGAAAGTGGTGACACACAGATGCTTGTGCAACACACACCTTCTGGTACACTTGAACAGTGATGGCCAACATCAACATTCAAATAAAAAAAAAAACCTCTAGGTTGCCAGGCAACAAACCATTAATCTGTTATTAAACAGAACAATTATTTGTGCCCCAACATACCCCCATTCACCTATCATACAAATCACTTATTATGTCTCGACTATTCTATTCCGCAAGTAATGAATATGTCGAGAATTATAGGGTTGGATCAGGAAAGCTAAACCAGGCGGCGGATTTCGACGAGTGCATGTGTCCGTGCACGTGCTTCCATCCGCCTGCCTTGCATCATTGCCACCAGCAGCTTCACTTCGATCCGCTCCGCCCCCTGCTGCACGCGCTTTCCATCTGCCTGCCTCGCGCGTCCACATCAAAGCCATCTGTTGCTTCCCCAGCATGCTCTGCCTCACTTCTCCACTTCTCCTCCCCCCTCCTAATTACATCCCTGCTGTTCACACTTCTTTAACGGCCGCGAGGCCGTGCTTCAAAGGGATCCGCTCCCCCGCCCCTAAAAGCTTCTTTCGGCGATGTCACCAGCAACATATATCTCGATAGAATAGCAATTTTTAAATAATACACAATACTTGTTTTGGTTTATTTTCATGGTTTTCCCCCAATTTTGCTTCTGTAACTGTCATTTTTTATTTACAAGTACTTCTGTTTGTGGGTGTGCAGCTGCACACCTTTTGCCAGCAGGGCATACGACGCGCTACATGTTTGGCTTAAATCACCTTATCTCACGGGCTCTGACAGCCCCCAATTTTGCTTCTGTTACTGTAATGTTTTATTTACAATGAGCACTACTGTTTGCGAGTGTGCCGCCTCGTGCCTTTTATCAACATGGCAGGTTCCGCGCTTTACGTTTCGTGTAAATCACCCAACTCCCCATGCCGTCCCCCACCATCTCCCACAGGTCACTGCTGCTCCAACACCCTGTAAATCTTTTTTTTTATCCTAATTATTTAACTGTTGAACATATCCGCCACAATGTGCTTCTTCTCTTTGAAAGCACATACTACTCCATTCTTGTTAAGTATTATTTTATGTCATTTGTTTAACTTCAATTGTTAAGCATGTAATCAACAAAAGTATCAACGTGCACTAAACTGTGCTTGCGTACTGTGTCGCTTCAGGAAACTGCAGACATACTAGAGCCAGGCAAAATGTCCACAACGACTTCAGTCTTAATTGTCAAATGGATTATTTGCCACTTTTATGTGCACAGGCTCTGTTGCACTCATGACCTCGCTAATCAGCCTCTGTTCATGTTTATTTTCTCTGTGGAAGTTTCTGAATAAGCTGCGCTTAACACCCTCCTCCCACCCCCGTGATTTAACTCAACACCCCCACCGTGCTTCCATGTCTTTACCACCTTCCTCCCTCATGTTTTCATTTTTGACATGCACTCTTATTCACTGCATGTCTCTGCAGTCCCTCTCCTTCACCCCAACTTTTTCTTACAACTGATATGCCTGCTGATATGTTGGCTGTTTTCGCGGTGTTTCTGCCTGTAGCCCCACAAGGTAGCATCAGCATTACCAAAAACCACAGAGCAGTGCAGGACCTACAAACTTGACTGTGTTGTGCTTGTCGTGCGTGTTTGAGTAAGCATTTCTCCAGCTCTCTGTTTGTCTAGGTTTTGTTTAAAGCAGCCCCCTGCCTCTGTGTCTGCATGCTGACTCCTCCCCCCATTGTTTATCTGCAAATCTGCATGTGTGGCTCTTTGCATCTGTGTGTACGCGTCGGTATGTCTTGTGTTCTCTGCATTACCATTATGTTTCATTTGCATATCTACTCATCCACTGGGCAGTCTGTGGATAGGTGTGCATGTTTGCCTCTGCATGTCTGTGCGCATGTATGTCTCTGTGAACGTCTGTCCTCAAACAAGACTGCGTGTTTCTATCTTCCCTTTTTTATTAAATACATGCTGAAGTCTTTGTGTGCATGTCTAGATGTTTTCCTATACTTGTCCGTGTGATGTTTAATTAAAAATGTTCCTCTATAGCTATCAGCCTTTCCATATTGGTTTGTCCTTATTACTCTGTGACTGTCTGACTGTAGTTGTGTACTTGTCTCCATATGTGTGCTGCTTTTTACATTCCTTTGCGCTGCATTCGTGTGGTGTGGTGTATTTTGTGTACGTTTGCGACTCTGTGTGTGTGCACTTGTTTTACTCTGCCAGCGGGAAGCAAAAGCCCACAATCCTGCGGCAAACGGCGGGTGCGAGCGTGGGTGCAGGTGCAGGCACTCGGCGTTCGGTATGGGACCCGATTCGACCCAACCCGATCCGACTCAGCCCGGCCTCGGTAGCATACTCCTTTGCTCCTTGGGGGGGCCATGTGGAGCAGCGTGAGTCGTGTGAGACGTGTGAGCCGAGCTGAGAACGCCGAGGGGAAAGCGGCTCATCGGCAAAGGGTAAAGGCCAATTAACCCACCACCAGCAACTGCGGGTCCAGGTGAAAGTTGCTTTTAGCCTTACGCCCCCGGTGCCGGTAGCGCACTCCTCGGGGGGGGGGGCGTGCAGACCAGAGCAGAGCACCGTGAGGAGCACTGGGCGTCTGGAAGGAGGAGCACAGGAGGAGTATCAGAGCGCCAGAACGGAGCAGAGGAGCAGAGGAGGGGAGGCATTCCACAGGCGCAGTGTGCAGGGCGCTGACCCCCTGGCGCGTATGGGTGCAGGCAGCTGAACAGGCAGCAGAGCAAGGTGAGCCACTCTACAACTCTGCCTTACTTCCCTTGCCTGCTGCCCCCCCCCTCCCTCGCCCCTGCCGCGCCACTTACTTTATCACCTCCACACAGGCAACACCGGTGCATTAAGACCTAAGATCCAAGAATTCTGTGCCCACAAAGTCGGAGGCACCAATAAACAAAAGACAGAGCGCAGCCTAAAGACTAAAGACTTAGGGCCAGATGTAGGTAGGCTTTTACCGGGTGGTAACGGCCGAATTCGGCCGTTACCACCCGGTAAAAGCAATTTGACATGTAGGTCCCTGTAATTTACAGACTCGGTAAATTTACCGGTAGGTAAATTTACCGAGTATGTAAAATACCGAGTCGGTATCATTACTGATTCCGGACAATTGGTATGTAGGTGGGACTCTTCTGAGTCCCACAAGCAGTACCACATCGGTATTTTACCATCAAATACTACTTGATGGTAAAATACCGTTTCTGGTGTGCATGCACATGTGTGCATGCACACCTATGCCATATGACAGGCAGACCTGCCCTTAGGGCAGGTATGCCTGCCACATGGCACCCGAGCCTCTTTTGGGGGTGCCAGAGGGTGTCAAAGTGACACCCCCTGCACCCTTGTGACAGTCGGTATTTTCCGATGTGGTAAATACCGACCGGTATATGCCCAATCAATCCTATGGGCTTCAAAGCCCATAGGAATGCATGGGCATTAACTGGTCGGTATTTACCACATCGGAAATTACCGACTGTTTCCGATTCGGTAATTGCACATCTGCAATTACCTACATCTCGGTATTTTTATTTTCCGACCTCTTAAATACCGAGTCGGTATGACTCGGTATTTAAGAGGTCGGTAAATAAAAATTACCTACATCTGGCCCTAAAAGCCTAAAACACCGGCTGTCTCACCACTTACCACTTAATTCGACGCGAACTGACCAGACGCCACTCGCCTTTTGCCTAGCAGCGTGCGGCGGGCAGTGAGGGTCTACGCTGAGGCCCCCCTGTTGCCCCCCCCCGCAAGGGGAGCCCGCAGATCCCGGTGCTGTCAGGGAGGGGAGAGGCCTGCTCCGACTAGCTCCCCTACTTAAGCCGTGGGCGTAGCGCCCAGTCAAACCTGGTGAGATAATTAAATTTTGAAAACAATGAGGACCAGAAACTCGAACTTGATACAATTACAGGAGAAGCCCCGCCCCCACAGATCAGCCAGGAGACTGAAGGCGAAGCTATTCTATCCTCCAGGAATGAGGGGCTCTTATTTAGGGCCAGGGCTCAGAGACGGGGAACAAACAGGAGCAGCCGGAGCAACTGGAGCAACACCGACATCATCGGAATTTCCAGCTGAATTTCCAGTCCCGATACTAGCAGCCCCACCAGGGAAGACCCAAAGTCTAGCCAACTCAATAGCCCACAAGTCTTGCCCTAGCGCAAAAGATACATCTACCGGGCCAGCAGGAAATAGAGTTATAAGAGATTTTTTGAGCCCCAAAGCACCTATATCAGCTGTACCCCGCCCGACTTCGCCCAATTCATCCATTAATAAGGCAACGGAGAACGGGCAGACTCCAAGCCCCACAGCTCCCCGGGTATTTGGCATGCCTCTTTCGCCAAAAATAATCACTCTCCACGGTGGAACAGCTTTTAAACCTGTGACACCAAAAGTGGTTCCACCCAGGCCCACAGTTACGATCCTTCAACGTCCGGAGGACCCTCAGTTGAGCCCAACTGTAAACGGAGCGACTACGCCCGACGTACCTAATAGCATCTATGTTGATAACCGCATGCGTGCGGGCGGAATTCCGCCCGTACGCTGGGTTTTTCAAAATCGCACTTTACGTGACGAGCTGGGCTCGTCATGAGCGTGCGAGGAGGCTACCTCATGACGAGCCCAGCTCGTCATCAGCGTCGAAGGGGTTAATGAAGGAAGTACACCGACTTCACCGGGCACTTTACAAATCCAGCCCTCGAACTTGTCAAGTTCGAGCGCTCTGGAATACGACAAAATGGCCCAGTCTCCAACTTCGGCGAGCAGAGGCACAGACACGGGGGAGAAGACGCCACTGATCACAAACCACCTATCGTTGATTAATGAGGCCCTCATTTCAATGACAGGTACAGCAACAAGGCACGCGGATAAGCTTGACGCCCAAATCAACATTTTACAAATTGTCGCGGGTCTGATCTCCGGGATAGACTCTAAATTGGATCACCTGAACGCACTGATCCGTAGAGCACAGGACAGTACACATTTAAAGCCAGAGTCATGTGACTGCAGCCCAATCCTGCACAGTCTAGAAAAACTACCAATCATCATGACCACATTAATTGAGGATCTTAAGATCGAAGCAAGCAAGAATCAGAACTCACTTGCACAGGACACTGCTCACGCATTTTCAAAAACACAAGGTATAACAAATTCTAAAACTTGTAGCATAGAAATTCCTGAAGGGGAGAAGACCGCGGGCCCGGCGCCTTCAGCAACAATTAACACGAGCGGAACAAATGCTATCCTGATTCAGGCCAACAATCACGACTCTCATCATACCTTCAAACTGGCCAGCCCAGAACTTCAAAATCTATCCAGGACAAACAAGAAAAAATTAAAAAACTCAATAAGAGCAAAAACAAACCACATGTCACCAGTTAAATTCGGCAATGGCTACTGCCTGATAACCAGATGCCCGGTCACACCGAGACCCAGATATCGATTCACCCGGCAGTCATAACTAAAACCACAGGAAAAACTGAGCCATCCACGGAAGCTTTTCATATAACTAATCCGGTAATACATCTGAGCATGCTAGGCCACCCCGCAGCTCCCCAGCTAGCTCTGGCATTGAATTTACAAAACCAAGTGCCCGACCTGCAAGGTCAATGTGATGGGGAAGTAAACCAAGTCCCTTCAAGTGACCGGGAGCCTCGTCCAACAAGTTACCAGCCCTCTGCTCACATAAAGACCACAATAAGCAGAGCGTCCCAAGCGCCATCAGCCGCCAATAAATCATTAGCTATTAACGCAACGTCGGAAACTTCTCAGTACACAATCCAAGGCACCCTTCGCCTTATACCTGAGCAGGTTGGGAACTGGCCATTCAACACCAGACCTCCTAGTCCACCTCTCGGGGTGGCACCTCAGAAGACAACAGTGCCAATAAACCAGGCATACACTCACTCGCCCGGCGTGGGACAGCCACCCCTTATTGGCATACAGGCCAAAAACTGGAAGGTCGCGGTCCCTGCCAATAACTTAACTTAAATAACTCCCCAGGACCGGAAAATACTGTTGTACCCTGATTACGTCTCACAGGGTAAGTGGGACATTCTCCACCGTGGTAATCTCCTAACACTCTGTTCAAACATCCCAGGGCTGGAAGGGACAAAAACTACAGACATCGAGAGTATTGCCTTCCTTCCGCCGGACCAGGAGGAGAAAAATGAAACCACAGAGCTAACTTTCACCAGCTCAAACATGGTAGAGGCACTGAAGAAACAACAGACGCTATTGGAAAGCTGGGGCATAAAAATAAAGCCTCAGCCAGCACAAAAATACCCCTTAATCCTAAAAACGTATTACCCGCTCTTCAACTTGGAAAACCAGGAACAGCCTACTGGGGGGAACACACGTTTGAATGCTCTGCCTGACCAGGCCCCACATGTGGCGTCCATTCTTCATGGGTCCAAAGGCAGCATGAGCACAGGCTTAACCAATGGAACTCCAATTAAGATAACAACAAACCTGAGTCAAGGCAAACGCTCGTGAGTAACAAGGGGGTGCACGAGTAAAGACTGGTCTTGGCTGCAGTCAGCATTAAACCCCAGTTCCTAACACGCACTGCCTTGGAGAAATAGGTAACTCCTCTCAACGCATGATTAATGGGCAAGTGAAACACATAAACCAAACCCTGATCATGAAGAGCTTGAAGATCATGACCTGGAACGTCGCAGGACTCAAAACGCTGTTACAAAATCAGGCCGCAGTGACATTCCTGGAAGAGGCAGACATTATCTGCATACAAGAATCATGGGCGACTAACCCACTCTCACTAAGAGGATATGCAGAATATGGTACACCTGCAATAAAGACCAACATATTCGGAAGACCATCAGGGGGACATGTGTCTATATCAAGCACTCGCTGGAACTAGAATTTAAGGAAATAAATAACCTACCCAACATGCTCCAGGCGGGCATTTTGAAAGGGCCCCATTTGACCAACAGAACTTTTTCTATCTTAGTGATCCACATTTACCATAACCCGCATGGATCTACAGCCAACCTGCCCAGGTTAATAAATCATCTAGAGGCCCTATTATTACAATTCCCGTCATTTGATTGCATCATTCTTGGTGACCTCAATATCCACAACATAGGGGTCACACCTACACAAAGTCACCAGTCTGGGGCCACCAACGCACTGAACGCCTTATTAAAACTTACAAACTGGCGACAGCGCATTCTGTCCATCTAAAGAACAGCCCAGGGGCCTTTGCTGCCCACACGTACAAAAACCAGACGACCATCGACTATATCATCCTAAGTGACAAACTGCAACCCATGATGTCGGATTACTCAGTCCACCCGCGCAGCGACAGCGACCACGCCGCTTTAACAATCACACTGAACCTGACAGCAAAAAAACGCCATAGGCTACAATACATTGGGGCCGCAAACGGCGAAGAACTGATAAACCTACCCAGAAGAATTAAATGGGGGCAGGTAGCAACCATCGCGTTTAATAATTGGACAAACTCGTGGGCAGGCTGGCCACCGAGTGATCATAACAAGGGCGCAATAGCAACATGGGATGGAATCACCAAGACCCTAGCTGTGATACTTCGAGGGGATACGGCAAGGGTTACCCGTTGGCACCCACCGTCTACATTCGGATTTAATCGGGCAATCAAAGAAAGTGGCAAACATCTGAATACAAAACGAAAAGCATTTCGGAAAAAAGGCACAGCTTCAGATAAAAAACAGCTACAAGAGGCCGCAAAAAGTCACTCGAAGAAGGTGTGGGCCGCAAAACGTGAACACTGCGAAGCACAATGGCTGAAAATCTTTGACCTACTGAGCCCCGGGAAATTGTAAGAGTTCTGGAGCTATTTAAGCAATCTCGGACGAGGCATCAATCATAGAGAAAATTCCCTTGAGGCCTCTACCTGGGTTGCTCATATAAAAGCTCTATACAACAAAGCCCAAGGCTCCATCCACTCAAAGAATGCTCCCACAGTAAGAGAAGAGCCAGATTCCATCACCCATAAGAAGGCCCCACCTGGAAAACTGCTAGTTTCCAAAATCTTTAAAAAAATCAGGCAAAACGGCGCACCGGGCCCTAATGGCCTACCAGGACTATTGTTTAAAGCGAACATAGAATTTTGGTCCGAAAACCTGACCCACCTATATGCCAAATGCTGGCTTCTGGGGGATGTGCCAGACTCCTGGAGAGGCTCGCTCTTACACCCAATCCACAAGAAAGGGCCTAAATCAGACCCATCCAATTATCGAATGATTGCCCTCCTGGACATCGAGGGCAAAGCCTACGCTAGTGCCATCTTGTCAGATCTTGCAGACTGGGCATGCGAAGAAGGTTTTTTGCCTCTCTGTCAAACCGGATTCAGACCCGGGTCTTCAACCGTGGATAACATCACTGCACTTTCTTACCTGGCCCACCAAGCACGATTGTGCAAAAGCCTCCCTTTATTCGCCTGCTTCATTGACTACTCTGCAGCGTTCGATGGGGTAGATCACGCTATCCTATGGAGAAAGCTGCCCCAATGGAACATCAATCCGACCCTGTTAAGAGCAATCCAGTCGCTGTATCAAAAAACGTGGGTGAGAATCAAACTTTCGAGCGACTCCGCATCTGAGAAGATTGACACGGATCGAGGTCTAAAACAAGGGTGCATTTTAGCACCACTGTTGTTCAATCTATACACAGCGGACATGGAGACAGCCCTGTCCGGGGCAGCCCTAGCCACTCCAAGGATTGGGGGGACCAAAATCCAGTTCATGCAATACGCCGACGATCTGGTACTCCTTGACCACACTAAGACAGGCTTGCAAAAGGCGCTGACTGCCCTGGCAAATTATAATGACAAAAACAGGCTGGTAGCTAACACTTCCAAGTCAAAAATAGTAATCTTTGGGCGCTACCCAAAAAATAAACTAGCCAAATGGAGGCTCGGCCAACTGTCTTTGGAAAGCACACAGCAATATACTTATTTGGGCGTCTGCTACCACGAGTCGGGGCTTTCTGGCGCTCATTTAAAGAAAATCCAATGCAAAGGGAAAACCACCACCTATGCCCTCTGCAAATTACAAGCCACCTTATATAGCCCATCCACAACGGCTATTCAAAGAGTACTCAAGGCAAAACTAATGCCGGCCCTTAATTACGCCCAACAAGCATTCCCGGGCAAACTCATTAAGGAACTGGAAAAAATCAACTGCAGAGCCTATAAGAGATTATTCCAGCTACCCAAGTGCACCAGAAACACTCTTGTCCGCCTTGAATTTTCGCTCAATCTATAAAAGCTGGAAGAGATGGCTGCCTTGAGCAAATATTACTATCTTACAACAGCGGCACAAGACAAGACTCTGAAGGCAGCTCTGAAATATATTTTCACAGAACCTGGGAACCCTTGGTCAGTCACCCTCACCGCGGCAAAGGAACTCCTCAACCTCGCCATCGATCTTTGGAACCCTGAGTTAGTCAATTACACGGCAATTAAAAACGCGATTAAAAAACAAGTTCGCATCCGTTCCCGGGAACTGGATTTGGAGTCTTTGGCAAAACGAGATTTTCATGAGTCCCTATGCCTGCCGCACACAGTGTACAATCCCAAACACCATCTCACGCAGGCAGTGGGCTGCTCAGCCCTTCACAAGATTTTAGCCTATAGACTACACCCCCTGCCCCTTAGAGAACTATCAGCCTTATTCATCAACGGGCCGTTTTGCGAGCCCCTAATAGCGATTCATAGCGAATCGCTATTAAGGACTCACAAAACGGTATTCATGTAGGAATTGCTAAATAAATAGCGATTCCTACACATTCCTTATTTGCGAGTAGCAAATTGCTAATCGCAAATAAGGAATACTCCCCATTCATTCCTATGGGCCAAAAGGCCCATAGGAATGAATGGGGAGTATTCCTTATTTGCGATTAGCAATTAGCTAATCGCAAATAAGATAGCGATTGAAAGGGTGCCAGGGGTGTCCAAAGGACACCCTGTAGCACCCCTTAAATGTAAATTGAAACAGGTGTTGTGCACACACATGTCCAAAGGACATGTGTGTGTGCAACATGCAACTTAGAAAAATGCTTTTAAAAGCATTTTTCTAGTTTTTGCTATTTACCGAGAGGTCTGACCTCTCGGTAAATAGCGGCCCAAAATTGCATTTTCGCAATTTTAAAATGATTCATGAATTGCATTTAAGGAATCTCAAATAGAGATTCCTTAAATGCAATTATTCGCAAATGTGCGAATTCTTAAATAGCGACTTTTGCATTTGGGATGATGAATCCCAAATGCAAAAATTGCACTCGCAAAAGGCAAGATTCTGAGAATCTTGCCCTTTGCGAGTGCAATTTAGCTTGATGAATCAGCCGGTATATGCCTTAGAACGGGCAGGATTGGGTGCTCTGGAATGCAGGCTCTGCAATTATAAACGTGAGTCGCTGGCTCATCTTTTACTCTGCTGTCCGGCCCTGCGCGTAGCTCGCAGCTTTTATCTCAGGCCTATTTTAAGACAAATGGGGACATGCACCGCAAAGGAGGCGGTTCATCAATTATACACACTGACCATGGTAAAGCAGATGGCCTCATTTGGCAAGTTCATCCAACAGACACGGTCCAATCTGATGGCCACCAAGGGCACAAATGATTAGAGACTATGCAGATGCACGTTGGGCCGTCTTATCATGGAGATTCTCCCTCTTGAGCTCACCAGCGTTCAGGGACCCATCATACAGACTTGCCAGCTGACTTACTTGTTGCTTTAATTTTTGTAATTTTGTATTTTGGTTTTAATGTAATGGTTTTGAGTAACCAAACAATAAAAAAAATCAAATCAAAATCAATCAAAGGATGACTGGGGAAGGGTACTTGTAAATTCCATTTATATAGCGCTTGCTACCTCTAACAAGGCAGGAAGACAGAAAGGCAGACAAACAGTATTATTCTGAATCGGCGGTAGAGGCAGACAGGGGCATACAGACAGAGAAGAGACAGGAAGATAGAAAGAAAAACACACAGCAACATCAGGACAGTATGCACTGACCCACTGTGGCACAAACCCTTGGCATCCAGTGAACAGTACCACATGATGGGTCTGTGAAAGAGGACAGTCTGTCACTGACCCACTGTGGCACAAACCCTTGGCATCCAGTGAACAGTACCACATGATGGGTCTGTGAAAGAGGACAGTCTGTCACTGACCCACTGTGGCACAAACCATTAGGCTGTTGGTATTATAAATGACATTGCGTTTTATTTATGTTTCTTTTTTAAAAACATAAATAAAAGGCACTGTCGTTTACAATGCTAGAGTTTAAGCTATTCGCATTGTAAATAACAATGCCATTCATCTGTTTCAAAACCAACACATAGATAAAAGGTTTGTCATTTACAATGTCAATAGCTCAAACTTTTGCCAATGTGAGACCTATTGCATTGCAAATGCTTGTTACTTAGTCCTGCCTATTCAACGATTCATCATTCCATTCACCAAATCACCTCTTCAGCAAATCATACATGGGAGAGGAGAGTGCAACAAAGAGAGAGCTTGGGCTAATAGAAGACAACTAACACACACACACACAGATAGGTCATAATATGAAATATGCATACGGTGGAAATAAAAGAGCGAAGGTGCACAGAGAACAGGCAGAGCGTGATGGTGCAGAGAGAGGCATAAGGTACTTAAAGAAATGATAAACAACAAGGGTCACAAATAAAGACGGTGAAGAGAAAGAGATGACACATGGGCCTTGATTATTAATGGGTCTGTGTTTTCTGACCACTGTGTAAACTCCTGTTTGCTAAGTGGTCGGAATTACGAGTTGGGTGGCATTAACCGCATCCGGCAATTACCATATGCCACAAATATCTCACCGTTTGATAAAAGTTGGCAGTTCAAACCTGCTTGAATTTAAACGGGGAGCAGGGTGCTCTATTTACCATAGCATGCTGCTTGTGGTGCTGTAAGCACCAAAATTAACATGTTATTCCCCAGGAGCTCATAACAGATGCTACTTATCACACCTGATAAATAACATACTCCAGGGTATTATTTGATTGGTGCGGGAAAAAGTGCATGGATTCTGACAGACATGGAATGAGGGCCATAAAGACAGAGTGCAGTAATAGTTTTCGAACCCACACACACACACGCACACTCTTCCAAAGCTATAGTGGTTACTTCTAAAATATTCCGGAAGCATGTAGCAAATCGTTTATTTGGACCCTGATAGGTTACTCAGAGGCTCATACAATTAATTTCCATAAAGCTGCCTAATAAGAGCTTCCACTGAGTTCAGGCAAGAGTGCCCCTTGTCTGATGCCTCCAGCACTTACCTTCCCAATGGTTTCCATGGCATTAATCGATTGTCTTTCATGGCTCTTTTTCAGATATCTGACCAGGCAGTCCACCCGCACACTGACCACCCGTAAAGAACATGTCGGTAATAACTACAATAATAATCTTTATTGCTTAGTTGGCAACCCCCTTGAGCGGGAGACTGAAGTTTGTACAAGAGAACAAAGGTCAAACATCCAGTGCAGACACAATGAGGGTGGGGCATGGCAACACATGTTGGTGGAGAAAGCACATTTTTCGACAGTCGAGAGGGTGGGCGAAGAAAAGGAAAGACATTTAAGCAGAGAACAGGAGGGATGACAAGCCCAAAGACAGGAGAGGTTGGATGAGGTTTCACAGACTGGTGGTGCATAATCATTTAGAAATGCAAACCTTCTGTTCAGAATACTGCACTTTAGGGGCCATCTAAAAAGAGGTTTACACATACACCACTGTACTAAGGGATTGTAGAGGGCTGTCCCAAGTATGAGGCCAAGTTGCTATCTCGATAGTAATTTTGACACTGAAATAACTTATCAAATGTCTGTTAACATAACATAATCACAGAGAATGGGTGAAGTACACATGGGTAAAGTTAAATTGATTTCGGAGTCCTGGCCATCAGACAGGTAGGTGGAGTGGTCTTATCAGTCATCCCCTGTACTCAACTTCCTCAGAAAAGCTGAAGTTTTTGTAGGACAGAGATTTTAGCAAAAACGTAGATTTTGCTAGTGTTTCCTCTTTCACAACACATACATTTTTTCTCACCAACTTATTTTTTTACTCTTGACTCAGTTCTTCGAGTTCACAGAGTCTGGAAAGTTTATAAGAAAGAACTTTGGGAACTTTGAGGAGAACATCTTAATGGTGCTACCCCTTTACGGGGAATCAGACCTGTTTGCTACTGTGTGTTGACCCTTCCTTTAAGGAATTGGTAAAGAGTGTTGTTAGTGGATGTACTACATAGTACTGCTTCAACACACAATTATCTTATATTGCAGCTCTACAGGCACTATCTATCGTGCAACCCATATTTTTTGGACTGCTTTGATTCTGTTGCCATTTATGCAAAGTGAGCTAGTGTTTTTTTTAATTCACTGCTGAAGATCACACAATGTGGCTCAGAGTAATGATATCTGCTTCACGAGGAACACAGATAATTATTCACAACAGATGCAACCTGAATCTTCCCACAGTTAAAAAAATAAATCTAAAAGAACGAAAGGCCTCATGGACTTTCTAAACACATTTAGCAACTTGGAAAAGTGCTTCTGAATCGTTAAATAAATGACTATCCTGTATCTGGAAGGGGCATGTTGTAGGTGTCCCTTTCAAATACTGAATGACAATGCTATGTATTCATGTTTGGAGACCGAAACCCAGTCGCAAAACATTGAAAAGTTACAGACACTTCAAAGGATGTGGTAGACCTTTTGCAAAAGTAAAACAGTAAAAAAGTAAACCTTTCTTTTTAAAGCCAGCTCTGTTTCCTTTAAGGAAAAATGGCTATATATGTTTTTGAGTTTGCGTTCTTTAAAAATCGATCACAGACATCCCTGTGATGGTCTCCAATTGCATTGAGTCGCAATTTACAAACTACGTCATTAACATTTATGAGGTAGGTCAGATAGTGACCCCCTCCGATTCCTTATTTTGTGAACTAACTTAATCCTATTTAGATTGGAACATTAAATAATTTAGTGGTCACATAAAGTTGCTGCGCAGATTGTGACCACATTAGTAGTACATGAGGCGCTAAATTCTTTATTAAAACTGTGCCATGCTCTTGGGCCACAAAATAACTTGCACTTTATCTGGGAGATGAGTGGACAAATTAAGGAGGTGAGAGCACACACTGCTCTGCTGCAACCGTACACATTGGGTACATTTAGTGTTTTGGGGAAAATTAAGGATCATTCATGTGAAAGCCTTCAATCATTCCGCCTTGGGGAGACTCCCATGGACTCTGAAAGGGGAGCAAGACATGGTGGACATTCTTCAATGCCTTAGGGTAAACTAGTACCAGGGAAAGGTTGTTAAATATTCACCACAAAGCTACATATTGGTGTGCTAAATGGATCCTCACTAGCTATTGCTTTTTATATAGTTCTATGTAGAAAATGACCCTTGCGATAATGAGCCCTCCAATTCCATTGCAGTGCTAGGCAATGTTTGTGATTTTAAAGGATAGCTTAAAACAAAAAATAGGGTCCTCGCGTATTGCATCAGCCAGACCTGGAATTTCTCTTAAGTGAAGTTCTACATTAGGAAATGATTCAACCCTAAATGGACAGTGGACGGTGGGAAATGCAGGCGGTGGCTCCAAACAAGCTGCAAAACCACGCGGGCATTGAAAGAATAGTGGAAATGAACAAGAGATAGACGAAACAGACATATCTAGCAACAAAAGGACAGGTGAGGAGAAGGCCTTTCAATGCATAACAGTGAGACGCTGTAACCGTACAAACAAGAGTCTCTCTCATTTCTCCTCCCGCTGATGTGCGTGGGGGTCAAAGTTGCAGGTCGAGATGGTGGCAAAACAATTTGAGGTTCTGTGACCTGAAGGAAGCGCATTGTGTTC
Organism: Lissotriton helveticus; assembly: GCF_964261635.1. Classification (NCBI taxonomy): domain Eukaryota; kingdom Metazoa; phylum Chordata; class Amphibia; order Caudata; family Salamandridae; genus Lissotriton; species Lissotriton helveticus. Next base: position 1,621,700,626 of record NC_136057.1, read on the forward strand.
ACAAGTCTCAAGACTGAAGTGCTGAAGGAGCTGGACGGATATTTGCACACATTTTTGCAAACATTCCAGACTTTATTGGTTGCTTGTTCACTACAAATGTCTTAGCAGGTGGAGAGTGTCCGTTTGCTGCCTGGTGCATGTGGGTGCACAGATGCTGGATGGCCATCACCTCTTCCAAGATGAAAGTGCCAAGGAGTATCGTGTGGTAGCGGCGTGCAACGCAGCAGGCTTGCATGGGCTTGTGCTTCTCTTGCCCGGAGGGCACTGTCCCGCTCTCCTGCTCTCTCCAGGCCTCTCTCCCATGTCCGCCGGGGCCCCAAGATGCTCATGTTAAAAAGGAAGACAACTAAACTGCATAGGTGCCCATCTACCCATAACTAGCTGGTGGTTACTCACAGAAGATACAATGGCGAGTTACTAGCTGGTGATTGCTAGCGATGTGGACTATCATTTCTAACTAAGTAGCATCAAAAAGTGAACAGTGATTCCAATCTCAGTCTGATAATGGAGCATGCTGAGTGTGGTCAAAGGGAGACGATCATTTGTTACACAAACACTTTGCATAGGGGCCCGTTGACTGTAGAGTCGTTGGGTCATGGAGTCACTTCAGAAAGGTGGGGGATGACCAGTCTTGTATTGGTGAATCACACTTAAGGGGCAAAAAGGCGAAAAAAGTGCAAATCTAAAGCTGTTCACACCATACAATGAGGCGGAATATGCTATATCTTATGATTTAAGTTGGCGGGCACACTGTGTTGAGGCTGTGAGCTTGGGTGCTGTGAGGTGGGAACTGATAAAGGACACAATTTGTTTTTTCACAGGCTATGGTCTCTTTATTAACTCCTGCAGGTCATTAGATTTGACAGCTAAGAGACACCCCTATAATGGAGCAAGAAAGACATGTTGACATTATTATTTCTTTAAATGTAAAAACATGACGCTACATGGCAATATTTCCATTGGGTGTGATGTGGGTGACACTGATGTTATTTTAGGGGGGTCAGGGGTAACAGCTGCTAGCCCTCACTTTTCCTTTGGTACCTCTATCACTTCCTTTGCTATCCCTGGTCTTGTGGGTCGTGAAGACAGTTTCAGGAACAGAAAGCAAGAGCCTTCTTTAGTTTCAATTCTGTCCATTGCTTGCCCTTCATTTAGCCCCCAACTAGGAGGCTGTTAAGGGCTAAAAGGGGAGAGGGGCCAAGTTAAGAACTCTGATGTCATTAGGGGGGGAAAGGGTGTTTGATGTCACTTCCACTTCCGCTGGCATTTTAGTGACTTGATGTCCATGAGGAAGAACACAAGACCCTGAAAGTGAGTGTGATGGGCCATGTAGACCATTCCTGTCCACCTCTAGGCATAACGGGAGGTGAAAAGCACTGATCCTTAATGCCAGGGGTCTCATGCGGTAGCCATAGAAATGCCTCATAAATGTTTCTACTGCAATAGTCAAAAGTCTTAAACTGCCTGCCGCTTTCTGTGTGTCTGGGTGCTGAAAGGCAATTTGAGATGGGTTATGCTAAAAATTGGTGTGTTTAAATATTCTTCTCTTGGCTTTAGTACCTGACCAGTGTCTAATGGGACATACAAAAGGTGATGGGAGGAATGCTTGCAAATAGTGTAAACCACTGGCATTCGCTTAGAGTAGCTTTCATGTGCACAGTGATTTAAACCAAAAATACTATATTGTACATGCCTGGTGGGAGAGGTGGTTGGGAGATGTTTGGTGTGTTTTGTATGGCTTTTCATGCGTTTAGCTTATGTCAACTAGCTTTTCAAGAAATGTGAATTCCCTCAAAACAAATCAACATAGGGTAAAAATATATTTTTTCTAACAAACCTTTTTGTTTGATGCAATTAGGCTCCATATAATTACTGTTGCTGTGTGTTGCTACAGCAAACATCAATTTGTTAATTGAGGAGAAAGAGGATGTGCTAGAATGGATTTTCTATACCCTCAACGCATTCCAAAAGTTGGTAGCAGCAACAATGTAAATCCAAGGTCTTGACCCCTTAATGCCTTTGGATCTAACCCTCTCCAGGGCTTCTGACTGGAGTAATTAAGCACTGCAGTACAGACACGTCTGTATAAACATGTAACATGGAATGCATGTGGGATGGGCATATTTAGGACACTGATTTTGGATAGGGAATAGCAGGAGAGGGACACATGCATATTAACAAAAGCTTCATCCCAGAATGCATCTGTGCTGTGAAAGAGAAGACCATTCCTCGGTATTCGAGTTTATATAACTGTAGGTGCATTTGGAATAAAGCTTTAAAGGCCAGGAAAAATTATCATCTCAACGTTAAAATGATCCCTTCAAATGCAGAAAGACCCTGTCTCCATGCCTGCGGTTGCAGAATTATATCTTACAGGGCTGAGATACAGAGCACTCCTGGTTCCTTAATCTTGAGCTACCAATGTAGAGTGAGGACCTGGAGAGGGTTAGCCACTGGTCCAGTAGGAAGACATCTGTGACATAATTCAATGGCATTAGGAAGAGGAGGAACCCAGAAATTGGCTACAACACTGGTAGAAGGATCAGTGGGAGAGGTTTAAGCATCTGGAAGGCTGGAAGGGGCCCCACCATGTCCATATTATTGTAGATGTCCATGGACCAAGGGGCCAGGGGATGAGGTCCTAGGCTCTGGCCTTCTCTTCGAATTGCTGGGTGTCCAGTGGCCCACAGACAGACAAGGGGTACTATGCTGGCATCCTTTATTGCCTTCACTGACATCAGCTCTCAGTCTGATGGACAAAAAAATATAATTTCTGTAAAACAATAGAAATCACTATTCCCTGAATTCACTCTGGAGGTGATGAGAACCACCTCGCTCATGTTCGCCCTCTTCTAGTAATAAATCCCACCTCCAACAACACACAGTTAAAACCCAACTGTGGACAGAAGGTGGAGGGACCACCGCCTGCATCCACCCCAAAGCTCCAATCATAGCACACTTCTTCCATGGGGCATCACAAGTCAGCTAGCGATGGACGGCAGAAGCACTTGCTAACAATGGAGCACTTATTTGAAGTCCGAAAATACTCCTCCATCCAAGTCAAAATCAGCTTTGCGCCAAAGAAGGTGTATTCCACGGGGACGTGTATAGGATGATGAATAACGATAAGAACTCATGTTTAATCTGTTGAGAAAAGTGTTGAGAGAAATGGAGGCGAAAGAAAAATCGGGCTTCCAGTTAAACTATAAAGCTGAGCCAGCCAAACATGTCTGGCAAACCAAGGTTCAGCCGCAGAAATGGACCAGTGCAAAGTCCAGTGGAATTCTGTAACGCTGGCCCAGACCATGGCGGGGAGGGGTCCTCGAGGCCTCTCCTCCAGGGATGAGGGGGCAGGGTTTCTGTCACCAGGCTCCAACTGGAGGGGGTTGTCAGTACGGAGAGAAGAGGATGGGTCCATGAGCAGTTCGGATGGGTCCTGGGGCTGACCGCAGCAGAGGGTGCGTTAGATGGTGCGGCGCCTGCAGGAGTGAAGGTGTGTGCGCCGGGCGCATTGCCAATGGAGAGTTGGCCGCAGCTGCCATGGCTGCTGCAAATGCCAAGGGGTTTGGTAGGAGGCCAGCTGCCAGGTTTTTGGGAAGATCCTTCTGGAAGACCATGCTTGTCTGAAAGAGAAAGACAAAAATTAGAAACAGGAACTCTTATTCAAGAAATAGTATAGGTCGCAAACAATACAATATGGCAGTGTTCCTAGAGCTTTCATTGTCATGGCACCATTTTACTTTATAAAGGTAGGTTTGGCAGTGTTGGGACACTGCTGTTCTCTTTTGTTGGCATTAATAAGTTGGGTACAATGTATTTTCGATGGCTCATGTAAAACCAGTTCATCCAAATACAGCCTTCTAGAGACATGGCAAGTGAGCTTAATAAATCTTGCAATAATTTTCATCACACACTTTACTTGTAACATTAAAACACCACAAACAGCAAAAAACCCTTACAAATCCAAACCTCTGCTTAATAACATTTGGAAGTGATAAGACATCTAGATTGGCCAGCCCTAAGTTCCATGCTGCTTTACCTCGCAGTTCTGTGTTTCCTTCATATATTTGCATCTTTTGTTTCTATTCACTGGTATCCAACTCATCCCTCAGTTTCAGCTTGTGCTTTAGAATCAAAGCAAAAATGCACAGTCGAAGTGGATGTTGGAAACCTACCACTGGTAGAGGTTTCCAGCTTACCTTGTGTTCACATTGTGAAAGCAGCTTCACCGGCTGGGACGTGAAGAGTGACCATTTCACATGGTGGCACCATGGGTGTTAGCAGGTCTGACTCTATGGCCGCAAAGGGGTAATCTGCCTCTTTATAAAGGTGTGTATAAGACAGTTTTATTGTCCATGCTGGTGCTAAGACGATAATAGACCTTGACACGCTTTTCTTTGTTTATCACTGAGGGAGGCAGCGTTATACATATTTCCGCGGCAGCCCGGGAAGGGTTCAGTGAGCAGACCTAATGGTTTTGTCATAATTCTAGGTTTTCGGGCTCCAAAAGAGTGTTTTTGAGTGCTTGTTTGATGTGGTGGGTATGGCATCTTTCTTAAAGTCCAAAACAGTGACGTCTTCCAGCCCACCAATGTTCCAATGGTTTGAACATTGTTAATATTGGGTATAGAGCGACACTTCTTGCTCTACTAGGTTGAAGATCAAAAATATCTAAGTAGTACATACTAGGCACCCACTTCTAGGCTCCCACACAACCTATTATTTTATCACTTCAAATCCTTTCTGGAATTAGAATTTTTTTTCTTTGCAGTGTTTTCAAATATATTATTTTAGTTGTTTGCAACGAAACAAAAGATAGATTCATTGTTTGCTTAGTGTCATGAGATTGTACATCTCTCTGCTCCGACCCTCATTGTCGGGAGTAGGTGATTTTGCTTTCCTTTTTGCGATTTCCCCATTCTTAAAGAGATGCGGCTGAAGGTTCGGTTGTTTTCCTTCTATTAAGAGAGGCCCTATAAACACAGTATGCCAAACAGCCACTGCTGCAAAAAACAAATAACTGTTGCAAAGATTCCATTCACTAGTGATCAGAGCAATCTGTAAAGGGCTGTCCACACTCTGGACAGAAGTATGAAAAAATTGGGGGATGATGAAACCAAACAGATGTGATGTCCCACGTCTAGAGAATTCCGGACACATCAGGACACTTTATAAAATTGATACTTTTTGGAGAAGGATTAAAACAAGCTGACTGCGGGTTCATGTCTACACCCTAATATAGCTGCATCCTCTGAAAAAGAAAACCAATATTTTCTACATTTGCAAAGTTTAGCAGCTTGTGTATAATAGGCCAATGACTTATGTAGGTGATCCTCAAGTGTGCTATTATTATGCAATAAAGAATATACAAGAGGAACTGAATGCCTGCATTTTTCTCGCATACTGTAATCAATGTACTTTCTAAGGGAAATTGTATCTAATACTCTTGGCAAGGGTTTCAGGCTCAAATAACACAGGATGTCTGTGTACGAATGTTAAGCTTGCATTTATCTCAACTTTCTCACCACTGCCCACTGTGGCCGAACGGGTGTTCTTCAACAAGACATGTCTCAGCAACAAGGCATTTTAACAAGCATTGGCAAAGTCAATAGGTCTCGCCTATGCAAGAGCTACTGGCTTTGCCAATATGTTTTTCCCCAGCATGGCTGCTGTTCATTATAAGTAAGAGTTAGTGGCGTAAAAGAGAGTGGCGTGGAGTGGACTGTTGTAAAGTGGAGTCGAGTGGAGTGCTATGAAGGGACGTGGAGAGGTGTCGAGTGGTGTAGAGTTGAGCTGCCTGAAGTGGAGTGTGATGTAGTGGCGTGGAGTGGTGTAGAGCGTTGTGTAGTGGAGTGTCATGGAAGGAAAAGAGAATTGTAGAGTGGAAGGGCATAAAGTGGAATAGAATAAAATATCACAGTGGAGTGGCATAGAGTGTCATGGAGTGCTGTAGAGAGGAGTGGCATAGCGGGTGCTGCGTAGAGCACAGAGCATTGCTGTACAATGGAGTGGCATAGAGTGGAGTAGCGTAGGAGAATGAAAGGGCACAGAGTGGAGCACAGTGTTGTAGAGTCAAATGGCATTGTGGAGTGGAGTAATGGAATGGAGAGACATATAGGGAGTTGCATAGAATGTCGAAGAGTGGAGTAGTGTTGCAGAGTGGCAAAGGGTGGAGCAGACTGTAATAGAATGTCAGAGTAGAGTTTGATTGATTAGAGAGTCATAGTGTGAGGTATCATAGAGTGGAGTGGCGTAGAGTGGAGTAGAGTGAAGTGGCGTAAAGTACAGGGTTGCAGAGTAGATTTCCATAGAATGCAGTAGCGTAGATTGCATTAGGTTTGAGTAAAGTGGTGCAGAGAGCCATTGGCATAGAGTGCATTGTCGTAGAGTGGAGTGGTGCAGGGTAGAGTGCAAAGGAGTAGAGTGGCATAGTGTAGAGTGGTGTAGAGTGTAGTGGTGTAAAGTGCAGTGGTGTAGAATAGCTTAGAGTGGGGTGGAGTTATGCAGAGTGTAGTGGTGAAGAGTTGCGTAAAGTTGAGTGGAGCAAAGTAGACTGCAGTAATGTGTAGTGGTGCAGACAGCAGTGGCGTAAAGTGCAGTGGTGCAGAGTAGAAGAGTTGTGTGGAGTACAGTGACAGAGCGCAATGATGTACAGCAGCGTAGCATTCAGTAGCATAGACTGCAAAGACTAGGAAGGAAATAAGGAATGGGAAGACAAATTTCAAGGTTTTCTGCCCCCCAACAAAAGAGGTATCAAAATGGTGCTGGATGCTGGTGCAAGGCGGCGATGCCACCGTCACCTTGCCAGGCGAGACTTGGAGGAGGGACCTGCTGCGGCTGGAGTTTACACACTTATGGCAAGTATCTCTGTCTATCTACCCTTTGGCCTCAGTAAATGTCTGGCTCACTCAGAAAGATTAATGTGGTTAACAATACGCAGTCGCAGGGTTCACTCCAATTAATCATATCTTGACAAACTTATCCACTATTGAAAATGACTGCGTGCAGCCTGGTAAAGTGCCTTGCCCTGATGGCACTTGAATACATGACAGCAAAATGAGGCATATTTCCGCCTCAAACCAGATGCACTGCATTTGTAGCGCCAACATGGCTCATGATTCCAATTTTTTAACCATCAATTCATCCGTCTATTCCAGTTACTCCATACTATGACTCAAGTTTTTTGTACTGTGCATTCACTGTTCCACTCGCGAGGTGGGAGAACCGAGCATTTTTAACTTCCGAAGCAGTGTCCCCTGACGAAGGGCATATCCCGCCCGAAATGCATTGGGTCTCAAATAAAACACTGCTTTGAATGAACCCTGGCATCTGTCGTGTGTAAACTAGAGGCTTGGATGGGCACAGTTTAAACATAAGAAATTTGGGAAATTGCCACATGAACCCCGCGAGTGGAACAGTGAATGCACAGTACAAAAAACTTGAGTCATAGTATGGAGTAACTGGAATAGACGGATGAATTGATGGTTAAAAAATTGGAATCATGAGCCATGTTGGCGCTACAAATGCAGTGCATCTGGTTTGAGGCGGAAATATGCCTCATTTTGCTGTCACTCAGAAAGAGCCATTTATTTACAGTACACAGGGAATATTGGATCCCGATGAAGTTATCAAGTCTAAGAGGTCCAAAGGACAAAGTTCTGCCTCAAGCGTGGTTTGAAGGTGGATGACATCCATATGTTCTGGCAGTGTCCCGATATCCAACTCTTCTGGCAAGAAGTGGGTAATGGGTAGAGAAATCAAGGTAAACCTTGTACTAGTGATCTTTGGAATCCTAGCTATGTGATGGATCCTCAAAAAAAATATGAGGAAATAGTCAGTGCTAGCATTTTTACTAATTTTGCTTGCACGGAGGAACATATGCATGAAATAAATGTCACCGGCACCTTCTGTCTTTATGGATTGGGTTACATTGGCTAAACAAGTCAGCAGGTAGGATTGCTACTGTCACTTTGGTAAAAAGGCAGAGATGTGGGAGCCCATGGAGAACTGGTGTAAGGGATTGTCTAGATTAATATAAGTACTCATATTGGTAGCGACTCTGGTTTCCAATGCAGTGGTGGCTGGTGATTGCAGAAAGTGGTGAGGCTTAAGTCTGTACATGGAATTCAACCATATAAACCACAAGTCATAATTACAGATACTTTGCATGACCCTGTACAGCAGACTACAAAGCAAACGAGTCTGTGACTGAATCATTGTAAAATATCTGACTGGGTGTGGCGCAAAATAGTGGGCCTCATTTGCAAGACCACTGCACCACTGGAGCGTCGCTTTTTGCGATGCTCCGGTGGCACTGTGTCCTGTTCCATATTTACAATGCAGTGCGAAGCCACTTTGCCTGGCCTTGTAAATATTGTTCCCTTTGAAGCAGTTTCCTGTGTTAAAGCTGTGTGCAATGGCTGTTGCTGTGCCCACTCCCAGCAACACCCATGGCTTTTTGACCCAGCCTCAGATTTACAAAGAATCATAAATCTGATGCTGTGCCCAAAAAGTTGCACCTCTCCAGGGGAGGCGTAAGGGTGGAGCAACAAGGAGAAATACTTTTATTTCTCTTTGTTGTTTGCTCTTTGTATGTGTGCTGCATTCTACAAGACAATCGTGCAGCGCGTTGCCGCAAGCAATTTTGCTGTGCCGAACTGCGTCATTGTCTAAGTGCAGGAATGCGCCACATTTACAAGAATACAGCGCATTCCTGTACTCACCCCTGGGCTGGCACACTAACAGCAGCAGCACGTCAATGCAGGCACCCTTGCACCATGGTGCAAGGGTGCCTATGTTGCAGGGATGTAATCATTAATGGTGTGCTATTAATGTGTGTTGCATTCTGCACCAGACATAGAAGAAGCAAAACGCCATTAATGATCGTTTTTGTGCAGAAAGCTGTCCCTTCCTGCACAACAACAATCATCCCTGCAATGCAGGCACCCTTGCATCATGATGCAAGGGTGTGGCTGCCGTTTGTGCGCCTGCATAGAGGTGAGTGCATGAATGTGGTGTATTCTTGTAAACACAGCGCGTTCCTGCACTTAGACAATGACGCAGCTCAGCATAGCAAAATGGCTTGGGCACCGCGCTTCGCCATAGTCTTGCAAATATGCCTCCAATCTGCAATGAACAATTGTTATTTGTGAATAGGCCAGCAAGTCCAGGTCGTTCCTACTTTGCACTTGGTGACTTGAACTCTATGCTATCCCCTTATAAAAACAGGACTACAAGTGGCAAAATCCAAACACAAAAAAAACATGAACTGGATGAGCTCCCACACATGAGCCTGGGAAACAAGAGTGCTGCACAATTTCAGGCTTATCAGCACATACATGCAAGCATGTAAGCATGCAAGCAGGACACAATGTAGGTGTTGATTTAATGAAATACTGCATGATGGGATTTGCAGCCTACGCTTTCTTCTTCTTACACTCATGATAATGCTTTATTTTTTTTAAAGGAATCCCCAGGGTTGGAAACTGTGTCGCAAGGACATAAAGCAATGTGACAACTCCGTACACAATGCATCCATAGCCAAACATTTGTTATTGTGAACAGGAACAGTGTCCACCTTTCAAATGCAAAATATGCTTGCTGTTTTTCCAAAGACCCACTTCAAGTAGGAGAAAAAGCAGACTGGTTTAACAAATAGAAGTAACAGAACACAAGCATTTGCAATGCAACAGTCTCGCATTTGTGAAAAATTGAGCTATTGGAGGTGTAAATTACTATGTTTTTTACTTTTGATTTTTGTTTCAACCACATCATACAATGGACCAAGAACAACACCGGGGAATGACTAGAACAAAACCATGTCATACAATGGACCAAACACAAGTCTAGGCAATGCACAAAACAGAAAATGCAAAACAGTAGGACAATGCAGACTGTCCAGTGTCTGCCTCATTCATCAGCTCAGTCACTCATCATTCATATAGTTACTCATCCACTTATCCAAACGCTTGATCCTGTATCCTTCCATCCATACATCTATTCAGCTGCCTACCCAACCACCCTTCATTGTACCACCACAGCAACATATAACAGTAGAACACCATTTGGGTCTCCAATCCACATTAATGTCCATCAATCCATTCTCCTTCTTTTCATACCAGTATTGAACCACTCAGCAGCCACTTATGTATCTGTCTGCATGCTTCTCAAGTACCCACATATGCATCTTTCTGCACGCTTCATAAGTAACCACATATGTATCTGTCTGCATGCTTTCTCGCTCAGCTGCAACACGAGTCTCCACGGACATAGTGACAGTACCGAAGCTCCACTGATTGGGTGCCACAACCGAGACTCCACGAACAGCGTACGGGTACAGAGTGTGGTATTCATGGCACCATTCGACGGTGTTTGAGGGGGCGCACACGAGAGCCAGACGTGCCCTCAGGAACTTATGTGTTGTAAATTACGTATCTGGGGGAAGCTCTGTGGGTTCAGGACCCTCGGCCGGAAGATGCACCAGCTCTGTGGGTTCAGGACCCACTGCCGGGAGACACGCTGGCTCCCTAGGCTTGAGACCCTCTGCCAGAAGATACACCAGGTCAGTGGGTTCTAACCTCTCTGATGGAAGATACGCTGGCTCGGAAGGCTTACAACCCTGTGCCTGAAGATACGTCAGCTCATTTAGCTCGGGACCCTCTGACGGAAGATACGGCAGCTCAATAGGTTCAGGGCCCTCTGCCAGGAGATACGACAACTCAGTTAGCTCGGGACCCTGTAATGGAAGATATGGCAGCTCAGTAGGTTCGGTAACCTCTGTCGGAAGATACGGCAGCTCTGTGGGATCGGGTTCCGCTGCCAGGAAATACGCTGGCTCCGTATGCCTGTGCAGGAAGATACGGCAGCTCAGTAGGTTCGGGACCCTCGGGACCCTCTGCCTGAAGATACGACGGCTCAGTTAGCTCAGGACCCTCTGACGGAAGATACGGCAGCTCAGTAGGTTCGGGACCCTCTGCCTGAAGATACGCTGGCTCAGTTAGCTCGGGACCCTCTGACGGAAGATACAGCAGCTCAGTAGGTCCGGGACCCTCGGCCGGGAGATACTCTGTCTCCGTAGATTAAAGAAGTCTGCTGCGGTGTTTGTGGATCGATGTTTGGAAACCAGATAGAGCCGACTCTTTCTATGCTTTCAAGGGCGAGGAAGAGTGAACCATTGGGTTGTGCGTATCAACTTCTACTAGTATTATAACACCAGGCGTGGAGTTCCGAATACACACGTTAAAGTGAAGTCTTTTATTGTCTGTCACAATGTAATGAAGAGTACACATCGTTATAAGTGATGTGCCATTTTCCTGTGTAAGTGTGATGATGCGCCTAAGAGAAGTCTCACCGACAGATGTCATAATTCAGTGCACAGTCTGAAGTTCTGTTTGGCTTTTTGTTAAAGCAGAATGCGAACCCCCTTCTGCGCAGTGTCACCTCGGGTTCTCTCTTCGAAGAGCTGCAGCGCTCAGAATCAACAAGCGCTCACCATGAATTCGTCATTTTCTCTTTTTCTGCCGTCCCACTTGGACGGCCTCGGCCTGCTTTCCTTCTGGTGTAAAAGGTTTTTATTATCTTTATGGGGCCATGTGTTTTGGCCCCATAAAGATTACAAACCTTTTATGCCAACAGGAAGTCAGGGCAGTCCGTCCAAGTGGGACGGCAGAAAAAGAGAAAAGTGTACACATCAACACCTTTTTCCCAATGGCCGGTCACTGTTTAGCATAAACGGTGACGCCGGCCAATGGGAAGGAGGGGCGGGGTTTAAAGCCCGCTAGTGTAAACCACTCTAAAACATTAAATCTCGCGAGCGAGACTGCGCATGTGCGCAGCCACGCAGGCTCGACCTAAAAGAGCAACGTTAGTGGGAGAAAAAGTAGTATACTTAAATGAAAACCAAAGTGTATATGCCCTAGCATCAGATAACAACGAGTAGCAGTATTTCACACTCTTCTTAACTCTTCCCTTTCCGTTAGCCATAGAGTGGGGTGTGGGTAACTATGATTACTAATCCCACCCTGCCCTATCATTAAATGGTAAAGTGTGAGGAATTTGTTCTTGAGTGACATTCATCTTCCTAGACCCTGAGCTGTAGAGTGGAACGCTTGAGGCTAATTTCTACAGTGCCTCCAGAAACAGGAGGAAACTGGGAAGCAGCATCGCCCAGGATCCGAGGCAACACAAGGGCTGTATTCACATTAGCCCTACTTATGCTACCACACAGCGTCAGGCCCACACTGAGATGTGCAGTGCAGATACTAGAAGTGCCTGACTTCATGTCTATCTGTCTGAGAGTGAAGCAGTCGGGCATGAGGATGTCTAACTTTATTTATGACAGAATAAATTAAGAAAAGGGGCCTCAATGTGGGTGCTCTCGCTCTCATGCAGCAGCCGCTGCTGGTCCAAGGACTACGCCACAAAAAACAAGTGAAGATCACCGGGGTTGCTATGAATTTCCTACGAAATGTTGGATGGGGTTTCTGGACCAGGAAGAGGAGAATCTTAAACATGCAATGATTCTTCGCCTGGGAACAAATGAAACAAAAAACAGTGGAGTGGAGTAGTGGAATGGAGTGGCATAGAGAGTTGAAGAGTGGAGTAGTGCTGCAAAGTGACATAGAGTGGAGTAGAGTGAAAAAGAGTGGAGTAGGGTTTAATGGAGTAGAGAGTCATAAAGTAGAGTATCGTAGAGTGTAGTGTCATAGAGTGGAGAAGAGTGGCATAGAGTGAAGTGGAGTAAAGTACAGTGGTGCAGAATAGATTGGCGTAAAGTGCAGTTGTGTAGAGTTTATTGGTTTTGAGTTAAGTGATGCACAGTGCAGTGGTGCAGAATGGAGTAGTGCAGGGTAGAGTGGAGTGGTGCAGGGTAGAGCGCAGAGGAGTAGAGTGGTGTAGAAGGGTGTGGAGTGATGCAGAGTGTAGTGGCACAGTAGTTGTGGCATTGAGTTGAGTGGGGCAGAGTCGATTGCGGTAGCGTACAGTGCAGTGGTGCAGAGTCAAGCGGTGCAGAGACCAGTGCTGCAGAGTAGAATAGAGTGGTTTAGAGTGCAGTAACGTAGATCGAAATGGTGTAGATCAGTGTAGCGTGCAGAGGCATAGAGTGCAGCGGTGGATAGTAGAGTGGTGTTGAGTTCAGTGGCAAATAGTGCAGTCTTGTAGAGTAGAGTGTTGCAGAGTGCAGTGGCACAGAGTAGAGTGGTACAGAGAGCAGTGGTGTAGAGTAGCGTATCATGCAGTCGCATAGAGTACAGTGCTGCAGAGTAGAGTGGAATTGAGTTCAGTGGTGGAGAGTGCAGGTTTTCAGAGCAAAGTGTTGCAGAATACAGTGGCAAAAGGTAGAGTGGTGCAGAGCAGAGTGGCACAGAGTAGAGTGCTGCACAGGAGAATAGTGGCGTAGATTGAAGTGGCATGGGGTGCCATAGAGTGTTGCAGAGTAGAGTATGGTGACGTAGAGCACAGTGGTGCAGAGTAGTTGGCGTAGAGTGCAGTGGCATAGACTGCATTGCTTTTGAGAAAAGTGGTGTTGAGTGCATTGGCATAGAGTGCAGTGGTTTAGAATAGAGTGACAGAGAGAGTGGTGCAGAGTAGAGTGGTGCAGAATTCAATGGTGGAGAGTACAGGGTTGTAGAGGTGAGTGCTGCAGAATAGAGTGCAGTGGAATAGGCTGAATTGGTGTAGAGAGGTACAGAACAGAGTGGTGCAGAGTAGAGTGCAGTGGTGTAGAGTGTAGTGGTATAGAGTGCAGTGGTGCAGAGTGGTGTAGAGTAGAAGGGTGCACAAAAGAGTGCACTGGTGTGGAATGCAGTGGCATAAAGTGGTGCAGAGTAGAGTGACGTGGAGTACAGTGGTGCAGGGTAAAATAAAGTGGCATAGAGTGCAGTTACAGAGTACAGGGGCATAAAGTGCAGTGGCGTAAAGTGGTGCAGAATAGAGTAGATTGTTATAGAGTGTATTGGTTTTGAGTAAAATATTGTAGAGTGCATTGGCATAGACTGCAGTGATGCAGAGTAGAGTGCAGTGGCGCAGAGTGGAGTAGCACAGAGTAGACTGTTTTATAGTAGAGTGGAGTTGTACACCGTGGAGTACAGTGGCGTAGAGAAGCGTAGCGTAGATGACAGTGGGTTAGATTGGATTAGCATACAATGCTCTGGATTATAATGGAGTGGTGTGGAGGCGAGTTCACTGCCGTACAGTGTAGTGTTGCAGAGTAGAGTGGCATAGAGTGGAGTGGTGCAGAGTGCAGCAGTGTACAATGCAGTGACAAAAAGTGGAGTGGTGCATAGTAGAGTAGTGTGGGGTAGAGCACATTGGCTTAGAGTAGAGGGGTGTAGAGTAGAGATGCTTAGAGTGTATTGGCATAGAGTGAAGTGGTGCTGAGTACAGTACAGTGATGTGGAGTGGAGAGGCATAGTGGTACAGAGTAGACTAACGTGGTGTGGAGATGTGCAGAGTAGAGTGAAGTGGGGTAAAGTGAAGTATGGATGGAGTGGTAGCACACTGCATTATAGGCAACACATCTTTAATTGAAAGAAATGACCATTATATTTGCAGACATACTGATAAAAAATATATGTTGCACAAATGATAATGTGTGGAAATGTCATCATGAAGTATATTGATTAGTTTTGATTGTATGAAATATTTGTTTCCACGATTCAGAATTACCAAAAAATGTGCTTCATTTGTGTTTTTCTAATTCTGATGGAATCTGAAATATCTGCACAGTTCATTTACAGACACTAACTTTTTGTTGAGTGGTAGAAAAAAAATATGACAGGACAGCCTTCCTTAAGCACACCCCTAGTACCCATCATGATTGTCCTACCAATTTAAATCAGAGACAAAAAGCTAAACACAAAGCTGCATGGAAGACAGAGCCTGACATCTGACCTCTTGTCTTTGAATGCACAGCAAATATGACAAGATAAGAACAAGATTTAAAGTCCTTTTTACAGAAATCCAGTACTGGTGGAAGAATACAATAAATAGGGTTTGGGCACTGGAAGGGACTAACTCAATCTGGACAGCCAAAAACAAATAGAGCCAGCAAACAGAAAGCAAGCGAAGGGGCGTTACAGACCACAAAGCCAATGGTAAACAATGGATGGAATGCAATCCCAGGGAAACTTTCCGAACATTCCCATGGTGTCATTAACAAAAGGAGGGGGCACCAATACACTTCATCGTGTTCCTTATTTTTAGACGCCCAGTTGGTACCAAGACCATACAGGACCATACAAGCCCTTCAAAACCACCTCAGAAGACACACCTCTTAGTACTCTTCCCTAGATCGGGAACTACTACTCGTACCAACCACAGAAACAACTCGAAGAACCTTAATTAACAAGCTTTTCTTACAGCTGATGTTTCCAGCTGTTCTCAGTTTCTCTCCTGTTTTGATTACTTCATAGTTTATGCTCAACTTATGTTGCAACGAAGTCTCCATGAAGGCAATCTGATGTGGTTAAAGTATACAAATTGAATAATTTATTCCATTTCCATAGAGGGGGGAAAAGCTTATTTTCGGTTTACATGAAAAAGCACTTTCCGCTCAGGCATTCTATCAATGCAAAAGATTTTGGCTGGTCTAGTCATCAAGTCAAATAAGGCTGAAACCCTTTTCTGGAGCACAGAATCATCTTGAAAAGAGGAATATGTTCTGTATTCTTATATGTATTTTATTTATGTTAAGTTATAAAAGGCACACTATGGTCCAGAGCCATCACGTGATTAGGATCAACATAACCACATAAAAACACACCACCGCCAATATAGGGAGGCCTTATACACTGAACGGATTAGCAAAAATGCCTTTTTCAACCTTTTTCCGAAAAAGGGTGGCAGGGCATTCTAAGCCTTCAGACGCATAACTTTCAAAGCTTTCCCACTAAAGTGACTTAAATATTCTATCTAGTCCACGAGTATGGTTCATGATTACAAAATCTCTTGTAAACCACAGGGACATGCTGATGCTGTGATACATTATATAGTCTACAAGTAAAGTAAATGCAGCTACCATGTGAAAAAAAACTACCTCATAAATCCCCATGCACCACGTGTCTGTTTCCTGAAATCTTTCCACGTTGAAAGAGTTTTTGGAAGAAAAAAACCTTTTTGAGATACTGATGCAGGGTTATGCACCAAAACTGTGTTTTGTTTACAGATTGGTTTTGGGACAGTTCAATCAAATGGTAGGAGTGTCAGAGATAGCTTTTGCAGGCAAGGACATTATATCTTCAAGTATTCCTCGAAGCTGGTTGTTCTAGGGGACAAGTTTTGTGCTTAAAAAGGGGTGAGCTGTGAATAACTTCTATCATGTATGAGGATTTTGGTAACGCCCCATCGGCTGGATTTTCTTTACTAGGAGCAGACCCAAAAGAGAGAAATTCCCTCTCTTCGTTGTGAGAAAGGGTGCAACACTTGCATAATTATGGACTAAAAAGATTGACCAAGCGCCCCTGCCTCCACTGAGAAAAGAAAATAGCTCAACATATTTCTGCTGGGAAAGAAAGCTGCAAGCATGTATTTGTTGCTGCCATCGCTTTCGAAGAAACCATTTTTGGTGCCCAAAAAAACAAGTTCCTTTAAAAAGGAAAATAAAATAAAATGAACTAGAATAACCAGAACAACTAAATAAAGAAAATTGATTGTGAACGTTTTCATTTGGAGCAGTACTGAACAAAATCTAATAAAATTGGAAAGGATTTATAAATTGTAGGGCAGTGGTGGTTCTAAAGGTAAAGGTTAGCGTTAGGGCTGTATAGATTATCAAGTTAAAGGTAGTGGCTCAGTATTGTGAAGAAGGATTATGAGGTGTAGGATAGCTGCTACGGTTACGTTTAATTGTTATGGTTAAAGATGGAACTGCAAACCAGATGTTCTGTACTAGCTAATGGTCCTTTAAGAGTTAGGCTAAAGTAGTAGCTGTTTTTGTAATCTGGTTATGAACTTTGGTTCTGCTTGATTTTGAATAGGGTTACGATTACTGATAGGGCTTTATTGTGCTTTGTTTCGTTGTCAATGAGAGTTAGATTATGGATAAAATTATTTTGTGTTCTTATTACTATATCATTGTATACAGGGGAAGGTTTACAGAAATTATTATATCACGTTTTTGATTCTGTTTGGTTGTGAATTGGGTGGGACTATGGATAGGATTATGTTGTGCCTATGGTTCTGTTTTGTTGAGAATATGCGTAGGATTACGGATAGAGCTATGTTGTGACTTTGGTTGGTACAGGTTGAGCATGGGTTATGATTAACGACAGAGCAATGTTGTGTCTTTGTTTGGGTTGGGGTATGAATGGGAGTAGCATTAAGGATACGTTTATCTTGCACCTGTGATTTTGTTTGGTTGTGAAAGGGGGCAGAATTAAGGATAGGGTTATGCTGTGCCTTTGGTTGGGCTGTGTTTGATAACGATTAACAATAGGGTTAGGTCGTGCTTTGGGTTGGATTGGGTTGTTAATGGGAGTACGAATAAGGAGAGGTTTATATTTTGCCTATACCTTATGGGGTGGTGAGTGTATTCAAAATATTTTCTTCTGTGTAGTGTTCTGAATGTCTCACCTGAAGTTCATTCAATTGATTTGAGATTATGTAAAGTACATAATGGAAAACGTCATCCAGAACAAGTGTAATCTTTGCTGTTGATACTCTGAAAACCAAGCAACTGTCAATTATTTCCCTTATTAACATGGTGTTGAACAAGCCACAGCATTAAATGATGCAAGTGCTCCACACAGATGAACAACCATGTTCTGTCAAATAATGCCGTCTGCCAGAATGGAAATCCAAGGTGTCGGTCACTGCAGATTATGGAACGTGTGACCAAATTTTGGAAGGGGAGGTGGAGGTTAAGGAAAGTTTTACTTACCAGTAGCAAATGTTTGCATTTTGAGTCTATGAATAAACCAGCCATCAACTTGTGATGTATTCCTATAGGTTCTGTATCGATCCCCCTATTCCTGACCCTGTTCTGGTTAACAAGTTAACTAGCAGCCATCCCATGAGGCAGAAAACCCCCATGATGCAGGAACCGTTATCTGATAAAGCCACGCTACGGCACAGGAACGTGTTATCTGATTAGGTCATAACGCTTGCCATCTAATTAGACAAGCGATATTCCTCCAGCCCCTGATAAGGCATATGGAGTTCTCAAAGCAAATCAAACCTATGACAACCTGGGAAAAACCCTGCGGCCATTGTTTTGATTTCACCGAGAACTTCAGCAAAAGAATGTGCTAACGACCAAGTCGTATGACATCCTTATTGACGTATCTATGTCCATCCTTACGTCAATCTCGGCACCTTAAAGGTATAAATATTACCGATATTGCCCTATGCAAACACACGCGGTGGTGACGAGATCGGAGCAGCCAGACTTGCCGAAGCCCAGAGCAGAGCAGACCCCGCTGGCGCAGCCCCGCCTTCCTGACGCGCTGAGAACGAGACGCTGTTTTCTCCTGCCGAGAAATCCAGCTCCGGCGCTTCCGGGTAGCCCTCGCAGGCAGCCTGGGATATCGAGACCAGAGACGAGAGATACCATCCCTCATTCATCCTAGATTCCAGGTACAGAACTGAATAACCCCTTGCAGAGAATTCTTTAGTCAGTCACTTGGCAAAACAAACTTAACTTAAACTGTAACTTTCTATTCCCGCCCACGTATTAGGCTTAGGTCAGGTACACGGGGTAGGCGTAGTTAGAAACACCAGTTGAGTACGATTAGTCAAATGTAAATGTGTATGTATTCATTTTATTCATTTTAAACCTTCATATGGCTTAGAAACCATATCAATGTTTTTACAGTATTATTTTATACTTCTGCTTTTATTGTATGCACTTTACTTAACCATAAGTATTGCAATAATATCGATCCATTTCTCTTGTATGAGAAAAGAGACTGATCAATAAATAACATCTTTTATTGAACACGCCCGTCTCTTCCTTTTCTCTACAATCTGGTGAGACTAAGAATGCACGTACTGACTGAGTAAAATAAGTCGTCTTTTGTTTTCACACGACTCTAGAGATACACTCTTGATTAGGGGAGAGCAAAGTTGTCATGTTCTATGCTTGTCAGAAACTAAATCCCTTCTTGTCTATCCAGGGAGGTTCAACTCCTCCTTGCCTATTCGAGAAAGTTTCTAGTGAACTCTGAGCTAGCTGGCAAAACCCAAAACTTTAAGTCTAATATCGACAGTAGTAGACCTAGTTAACGTCTGGTCTAGGCCTATACTATTGAAGGTATTATTCCAATGCGCAGAGCCTATTGGGATAATAGGAACTACACTACATGGCGCCCAACGCGTTTGGAAGGGCGATAAAACTAACGTAAGACATTTAGAGTAACTCAGTCGTGCTTTTTCACTCAGACCCCTTTTTTCCCATAATACTCCAAAGACGTCTGGAGTGGGTAAAAGGTAATATCCGCCAGACCTCGCAGGAGGAAACTCCTATGTATGGTCCTTGGTTTAGTCAACGTTGAAGGATACACTGTTCCAAAATATTGTGCATCTAATCTTTGTTTCCATAAGAAACCTGATCTGCAAACAAACTAAATAACCTTCCTGTCGGTAAAATGGTAGACAGTGATGAAGAAAGAGAGACAGTTAGGATAGCAACTGAACTCGCAGCAGCTGATAATGCACTGCAAGACACAGACCCGGATATAATACTCATCCCGGTCATCAAGAGGAAATCTATAACTTTAAAACTTATAGAAAATGGACTGACACCTAGAGGTGGCACAGTCATATTCGTGATTGAGGCACACGAATATCGGCAGACAGAGGTATATTATTCATGGATACATTTTCCAGCAGCAAATGCTGTAACAAAGTACTTCCACTATTACAAAACAGAGGACCCTCCTAATGAGTACACTCCTACTCCTTTCGAGGAGGTGGAAGTACCACTTAAATTTCAAGAGCATCTGCTCTTATTTAATGGCGCCCTAAAACATAATAATCACATCACCAGGCTCGGTCCATTAGGTAGACCAGGAGCAACGTGGCCGGTTCTAGCCGGTTACACACCACATCCAGACATCGATGGGATGTCTGCAGCAGAGCTTTTAACACAGCTAAAACAATTAATAAAATTACATAGACAATTAGTCCAATATGTGATGCGGACTTCAACAATTCAACCAGCAATTAAAATTCCACAGCTGACCCCTCACCAGGGGAACACAAATAAAATTACACCACAGAACATACAATCCTGCCTAGGTAAAGTGCCAGCTAAACGGGAACAAATACCATTCTGGTTAGCACAAAAAATCACCCAAATAGAGGCGGTGTTTCCAGACACCACCCCGTTAGAAAAACACAGGATTCTGACTATCTGTCTTCCAATGGGAATCGCACCACACATGGAGGACTGTGACACTTGGGGTACAGTCTTTGCTTCCATCTACACAAAAACGCACGGTATTCCGTCCATTTCGGTAATACCAGATGTGCTAAAACAAATTCAAGACGAATACGGTCCAGAACCCGCTTTAACTCTTGGTATGAAATTACTGAAAGACTTCAAGCAGGTCTCGGCTATATTACTAGCCAACATAAAGGGAGAAGCAGCAAATGTGGCGATCCGCCAGAGGTTAAAGGAGACAGATATAGCAGACCAACCAGCTGAAATTGCCAGAATTATAGAAAAATCCTATGAGGAACTAGGTAGAGATAGTTTAGGTGGAATACCAGTAAAACCACAACTGATTGAAAGTCCTGAAAAAAAATTTTTTAATAATAATTCAACATCACAAAAAAAGAGCTGGGATGGAAACAAACAATCCAATCCTAAAGAAAAGAAATTCCAGTCCAGAGGAAGGTCTCCTAGGCGGAGAGAAAAATCTCCGAACCAAAGACACAGGTCACCCCAAAGTGACCCCTCTGGGAAAAGATATAACCTTAGAAATAGGGATAATATAAAGAAGCCTGATAGATATCAAGACATTGATACACGTCCCTCTCAATCTTTTCAGACTTCCTCGCAGAAATCGGAAAGAAGAGGACGATCAGAACAAAGAGAAGAGCACGCCAAGTCCAAAGACAAGGAACCTGCTCATCTAAAAAAGAAATTACAATTTCCAAAAAAAGAAGGTAGCCAGTATCAAGGTAGTTAACAATGCCGAGAATACTGAGGACACAACTGAAAAACGGAGAATGGGCTCAGACAATGCTAGACAGCGCAGCAGAAGTGAGCATAGCTCGCAAAGTCCTTATGAATCTTCTGGAGACAGTGGACACGAATGAATATCTTCAAGTGGAAACTGCAGACACCAGAGTTAGCAAACCTCACAAAATATATGAAATAACTTTACGTATAGAAGGGGATAAGACTAGAAAAATAAGGGGACTATTTTGGGATAATCTCTCCAAGGGCTATGACATCCTTCTAGCTGAAAAAGACTGGCCACCAGAGTTTGTCAGGGAGTGCCCTCATGGCGAAGAAATAATTATGCCTGCCTTCTCAAATCATATCCCAATTCATAAAAAATACACACTTGCCAGAAAGTGGGCAGTAGCTCAAGCTCCTGCTTTATATAAAAATCATGTAGGATGGGATGAGGACTCTCCTCCTCACAAAATCCAGTTAAAATCACAACCTACTGCACAAAGACAGTACCCAATTAAGCAAGAAGCTAAAAAACAGGTAAAAGAAATCCTAGATCAACTAGAATACCAGGGGGTGATTGAAACTTGCACCTCACAAATGAACAACCCTTTTTTTCCGGTCTCCAAACCAGACAAATCATATCGTCTAGTTTTGGATTACCGACACCTTAACTCATGTTGCAAAACTTTTGCAGTGCAAAACTCGCATAGTGCTGCACTAATGAATAACATAGTGCGCAAAAAATACAAAACAACATTAGACATCTCTAATGGATTCTTTTGTCAAAACATAGCACCAGAGAGCAGATATTTGTCTGCATTCTCAATAAATGGCACTCAAAAACAATTCTGTCGGTTAGCCCAGGGGTACAAGAATAGCCCAGGGGTATTCTCAGCGAGAGTAACAGAATTACTACAAACATATGATGACGAAGCATTATCTTATGTCGACGACATATACTTAACAGATGATGACTTAGATACTCACTTGAAGAGAGTGAACACCAACCATAATACTTGGGTTCGCAGCAGAGGGTTACAAATTCAACTTTAAAAAATCCAGAATTGCCCATCTAACAGTCCTGTTCTTAGGATACGAATTATCAAGTGAAGGCAAAAGCCTGGCTGACAATTTCCTAGAGAAATGTGCCGTACTCCAAGCACCTAGAACACTAAAAAACCTACAGTCAATTCTAGGCTTCCTAAATTTCGGAAGAACATACATTGCAAATTACGCAGAAAGGGTCAAACCCCTTTATGATCTAATAAAACCAGATTTTAAAAGAACCAATTGGACTCAAATACACACAGAAATTTTGAGATCCTTACAAACAGACATGTTAATTAAAACAAAATTAGAAACACGTGATAACACACGCAATCTTGTGATTTGAGTCATCCCAGGAAGATGCGGATTCACATACCTGACCTCTAATGAGGGAGAAAAGGTACCGATTGCATTCAAATCACACTTGTACACTAAGGCTGAAATGAAATTTAGCCCAACGGAAAAAATTCTTACTGCAACACAGACAGCTATAGCAAAAGAACGAGCCCTGGCACAAGGTAAACGAATAATAATCGTGACACCAATACCAGCCCTAGAGGCTGTAACAAAAGCAAGCATTCCAAATGCTAAAGCGCTCCATCCGAGATGGATACAATGGGCTAATTCTCTTGCTGCAACAGACGTGGCATACGAATTTGATCCTAACTTAAAAACACAAGAATTTCTCCAATATGAATTTGAATGTCCTCCGCCGACCGAAATTCTGCCTCTAGAACATTACGGCTGTATAATATATACAGACGGATCAGGACAACCCGCAGTAGGGGGTAAACAAGCTTACAGTGCTGCGTGCGCGATTGTTAAAGGTCGCTGGCACGAAGGAAAATTCAAACCGGCTATCACTAAGACACAATCTCTAGGAGATTGTACAGCTCAGCGAGCTGAACTACTGGCGTTTAAGATGGCGCTTGAAAATACCGATCGAGAATTCCCCACACTCATAGTGTGCGATTCGTATTACTGCGTTCAGTCTTACAATGAATACTTGCAGATCTGGCTTCAGAATGGCTTTAAGGATGCAAAAGGAGGCACAATCAAGCATAAGATGCTCTGGGAACAAGTAGTTCTATTACAAAAAGAACTACCAAAGACTCACGTGATACATACGCTGAGTCATCAACGTGATGGCGTTCACGTTGCAGGGAATTCATTGGCTGATGAGGCCGCGAAGGCAGCTGTGCAAACGGCTTCCGTAGCTGCCATCACACGGTCAAAAACAAAAATAGACAGCGAAATATTACAGGCTGTCAGCGCTACAGAAAAGGATTCGATAGAAACACTCCCGAAAGGCTTTCCAGTAAAATATACATACATAATCGATGCAAACTCCGTCCCTTTTGCTCGAATCCCTGGAGTGGGGGATAGAGTGATTCCAAACATGGACAGGAGAGACTTGTTAATAGCAGACGCACATATGGGCGAGGGTCTCAGACACCTCAAAATAAAAGATTCTCTGGAAGAATTACAATCAAGGTACTGGTGGCCAGGCATGAGCCTGCATCATACCATTTTTGTAAAGAACTGCCCAAACTGTAACAGAAATCGCAGTGGTGAGAGAAACGGTGTAATACCGTGTCGTTTCACTCCAGAAAAGATCAACAGTAAAAAGCAAAGCGTCCGATTAACATATACAGGCTAGTTTCCACTTATAATGTAGATCACCAGCACTCGGCTGACGTCTGGACTGTTATACAAAGATTTGCGAGTCTAAATGGCATATACGCTAGAAGCATGCTACGTTTGACCATTGTTTTCACTCTAGCCCTCCAGCCTGAGGGGAAACATGGCCAAATGAGCATAGCACAGCGGGACTCTTCTCACTTCCTTCCTGAGGGATACGGGATGGTGTAAAGAAAAAACCAAGGCATAAAGCTATCTATAACAGAAAGGATATTAGGTTCGGGAGCTGGGTGGGTCAAACATCTAATAAGTGTCCAACGTAGTCTAAATAACTTGCCAAGAAATTCTCTGAAGGGATTCAGTCCGTACGAATTATTATTTGGAACTAGGATGTTAGTCTTAGATCTCGACAGTCAGACTTCAGTGGTGAAGGAAAAATGCTTTGATATCAAAGATCGTTTGGCTGTTTTGCAGGACTTAAACGAAACAAGAAAAGACCTGAGCAACATAAAGTTGAAACAGCAGCCAACAACCACTGAAGAACCACCACCTGTCCCAGCAAGACCTGTCTGGATTCCAAAAGTCGGGGATCTAGTCAGAGAAAAGATCGCGGTAAAGAAGGAATTTGGGCCTTCTTACAGAAAAGCAGTTCCTGTCTTGTCTGTCAACGGGACAAGATCAGTTGTACTACCGCCGCTTGCTGGTAAAGAGGAGAACCGAGTTGTATCCATCGACCTGGTAAAACCACAACATGTGGCCGATAACAAATAGTAGGCCAAGTGGACTCCCGAGAAGTAGTAGAACACCAAGATTTGCTACTAACACAGAGGTTCAATCTAAGAGGCTAATCACATTCGAAACGCCTACAGAACTACAACAAGGACTATGCAACAATGCAATGGAACTTAGACCTCTGAAAACCCAAATAAAAACATTTAACAGAGACACACCAATCTATAATGAAGTAACAAACGACTATGCAAGAAACAGTAATCCTGAAGCAATTGGAACAATTGACAGAACTGCATCCGGCTACTTCATAAACTTCGATGATTCCTCTGAAGGCTTCAATGAATCAAAAACACAGCCATCAACAAAAACCTTTAAAGATAAAGTTAAAGTACTTTTGAAACAACTGAAAGAAACATATCTAATTTCTCCATGGATTGAATTTTGGGTGGGTTTTGGTGCATTTATCCTCATACTTTGGCTCATCATGGTACTAACTTTGGGACGCTTCATTGAGGGAAAATATGCTAAAATGGACACAGCAAGTCAGAAAATCAACTTGATCCTCAAACCACACACATCTTCACACGTCGAGAAAAGAGAACTTTCTTCAGTCAACTTCACAGCCAATCCTATACCGGGTGGGGTAGCATGGGACAAAACTGACTACGAAATTTATGGGCCGGTTGAAATCCTGAAATATCCACACCAAATTAAGATCTCGTTGAGTGACTTTGTAAAACCAAGCTCATTTGCTGATGATTGGGACTTTGAAAGTATAAATAATATGATGTCTGACTTAGTGATGTCTGCTAAATTTACCAAACATGATTATTTGCAGGGTTCGACAAATTATGATAGTATGTACTGTTATAACCACTATGGCAACCATTTTCTACATAGATCTGCACAACCTAGAAATGTTTTAAATTATAATCAATGGGAACATTGTGCAACCCCTCCAAAAGGAAGCTCAAGAACCGTTTATGACAAATATTCATACTTTTCAGGTTTTAACACAAGTAATGCCGAAACATTTTATTTCAAATTGTCAAATAAGACAGGGACAAAGACCATGATAACAAACACGAAATTGATATATTCAGACTCATTCTTTGAACAAATGAATACTTTTGGTTTTGATTATTGGGACAAAAATGTTGAAGTAAAAAGTGTTTGGGGTACAAAAGAATGGCAAGTACAGGGTATAGAATCTTTGTTTAGAGCCTGCATGATCCCAGAACAAATTATATATTTAAATGACACTGTTCAACAAACTACCTGTCTTGGCTTAGCCAAAATCAAAGACTTAAATAAACCGTCTATTCCAAAACCAACAATGAACAGCAATAGCTCCACAGATGAAGAGATAGACGTAAATTATGTATTAAACCAAAACAGAACACATCCTGATTGGAAACAGTGGTTGATCTGGCCCACAGATACTAATAACTGTCAAAACAGATTCCTGAACAAAACACAGGGGTTCAAAATGACCAGGCCAGACCCTAGATATTCCCAAAGACAACACCCAGGAATAATAACCACCTACAGTGTGGGCAAATTATGCCTTCAGTGGCTACAGACTTCCACACTGGCAGAAATTAAGCAACACCTAACTTTACTTACTGATGGTGCTGACTTGCGTGATTTCATTATGGGACCGCGCAAACAGCGTCAGAAACGTTTCATAGCAGCCTCTGTATATGCAGCATACAACGAGGCCTGGAAGGTGACTCAAATTGAGACAGCAGAAAGAATACGGGAAATTGACCGTATTAATTTGGAAAAATCACTTTCTGTAGTGGACAATGGGTTAATGACTCTGTCCTCCAGAATTTTTTCTCTGGACAGCATTGTGTCTTCAGCAATCGACATAATATCGCAAGACTTGCTGTTGTTACAACACGGTCAGTCTCAATTGCGTTCTATTGTACGGCGTGGCTGGACGTTACAAAATCTGCGTTCAGGCTATGTGCCTTGGCGTTTAATCAACACAACGTCACTATTCAATATCTTTAACCTTACTGATAAACAAATCAGTATGGCACAAAAGGGTGCTGATTATACAATTCTGAGCATTGAGAAACTCGAGAGATTACCAGTGACAATGTCAGAACGACCTGTCAGTGAATGGATAATACATGGGATAATTAATATTCCAATATCAACCTTCAGGTTTCAATACTGCCAAAAATATATACAGGCTGGCATGTACGAAAAATTGGGAAAGGGGGACATTAAAACAACATGGAACTTGCCCTATTCACATGCATGTGTCAGTAATAAAGGACAGAAAGTGTTTCTTAGTGGCAATAATTGTGCAATGTCACTGAGCGGTACACTTCTGTGTAATGGAATTAGTTTGCATGGAGCCTGTGAAGGGAACTCAAATAACCTTTCATGTCACCAGCTAGGCGCACCTGCAACAGAGATAGAACCATTCTTTCAAAGACTCTATAATGGGAGTTACATTCTAATTGTAGATCGCAGATGCTGTAGTCTTATGCCCGGGACTCCTTATCTCGTAACTACGACTGCGAAGGTCAAGTGCTGTGGACGCTTATTGTTCCCCAGCTCCCTTCCAGACAGGGAGGCAAGGGCATGGCCCAACTTGAAAATTACTTCTATTCGAATAGATACTTTAAGCAGAATGAAAACAGTGCTTCTTCAGACGCCGACCAGACTCACGTCATCAAAAGAAACGTATGATCTCCTAGTCGCAAGGACGACTGCAGAGATTCACTCCTTATTATCAACTAATTCCCCCATACATTTCGCAGAAATCCTGAATGAAATCTTAAATATTTCTGATACCAGTGGAGTCTCAAAAGTATTTAAGACAGTATTTTCGATGGCATTAACACCATTCAAAGCCATACTGGGTATTTTTCCAGATTTCGTCCATTCGATTTTTGGCGGACTTCCCCTCATTTTAGGACTAATTGCAGGAATCCTATTCTTGGTCCTTATATTTCGTTATGGCAAACCATGTCACAGACAAAACACCTGCGACAAGGGAAGAAACAATCCTAGCCATTGGATACCGGGACCGGATATCAAAAATCCTGAGACTATCCCGGCTTAGAGACCTGAACATGACTTGGTTTCTTTCATTTCGACCAATGTGGCATCGATGTGTTTTACCTGTATTAAGGTGCTTGCTATGCGGAGAAGAATGCGTGTTAGACACCTGTCTGACTCTACAATCAGATGCGCCAATGGATGCAGAAACATTGTTGAGTCCAATAAAGGCTCATGCTTTGTGCTGCCCTCAACGGCTACCAATCCTGATGACGGCATTCGTTGAAGCTTCACCACTACGATTAAGGGGTAGTGAAGTTCAAGATGAAAGCAGCATTGATCAGGTACGACCTTCTGTCAGCAATACTAATCAAAACGTCAATGGAAACAATCATGCGCACGAATGCATGGTTACATCTTTTTCCGAGTTAGTGGAACTCTCCCAGGAAGCTGTTGACAGCTTTTTCGACAGTCTAAATGATATGATGTTCTCACCAGAGCAGAAATAGAGACTTTTGAGCAAGCTCGCACACGGCGTTCCCTGAATTTGGCCTTCAACTAGAATAGGAAAATACCATGAACAATTTTCCCTCCGGTTCACGGACAGAAATTTTTTTCAACAGCCCCAAAATATTTTTACGAATTTTTCGGGACACTTATTTTCTGCTTAAAGTAAGAACTATTCTTAGAGAACTAAAATTTCTATTTTTAGATACTTTATAGACATTAGCTGCCCGCTGGTATGTTCATAATTATTTTATTCTGTGATGGAATGGTCTCGAAACTTTTTTCTGTATTAAGAGCCATTTCATGTGTAAATTCTCATATACAAATTAGTGATAATGTATAGATATGCGTGATTACTTTAGCATTATTCTACAGCTTGAGTGCATATATTACATGTGACTGTTTTTTCTGTATATTTGATCATTTCAAAATGCATTTATGTATTTTGGGGTGGTAAGGTATACACGATACTCTACAGTATGTTTTACTATGCATAGATTCGTAAATATGTCCATAGTTAGCGTGGAGTGGGTGTGATGTATTCCTATAGGTTCTGTATCGATCCCCCTATTCCTGACCCTATTCTGGTTAACAAGTTAACTAGCAGCCATCCCATGAGGCAGAAAACCCCCATGATGCAGGAACCGTTATCTGATAAAGCCACGCTACGGCACAGGAACGTGTTATCTGATTAGGTCATAACGCTTGCCATCTAATTAGACAAGCGATATTCCTCCAGCCCCTGATAAGGCATACGGAGTTCTCAAAACAAATCAAACCTATGACAACCTGGGAAAAACCCTGCGGCCATTGTTTTGATTTCACCGAGAACTTCAGCAAAAGAATGTGCTAACGACCAAGTCGTATGACATCCTTATTGACGTATCTATGTCCATCCTTACGTCAATCTCGGCACCTTAAAGGTATAAATATTACCGATATTGCCCTATGCAAACACACGCGGTGGTGACGAGATCGGAGCAGCCAGACTTGCCGAAGCCCAGAGCAGAGCAGACCCCGCTGGCGCAGCCCCGCCTTCCTGACGCGCTGAGAACGAGACGCTGTTTTCTCCTGCCGAGAAATCCAGCTCCGGTGCTTCCGGGTAGCCCTCGCAGGCAGCCTGGGATATCGAGACCAGAGACGAGAGATACCATCCCTCATTCATCCTAGATTCCAGGTACAGAACTGAATAACCCCTTGCAGAGAATTCTTTAGTCAGTCACTTGGCAAAACAAACTTAACTTAAACTGTAACTTTCTATTCCTGCCCACGTATTAGGCTTAGGTCAGGTACACGGGGTAGGCATAGTTAGAAACACCAGTTGAGTACGATTAGTCAAATGTAAATGTGTATGTATTCATTTTATTCATTTTAAACCTTCATATGGCTTAGAAACCATATCAATGTTTTTACAGTATTATTTTATACTTCTGCTTTTATTGTATGCACTTTACTTAACCATAAGTATTGCAATAATATCGATCCATTTCTCTTGTATGAGAAAAGAGACTGATCAATAAATAACATCTTTTATTGAACACGCCCGTCTCTTCCTTTTCTCTACAATCTGGTGAGACTAAGAATGCACGTACTGACTGAGTAAAATAAGTCGTCTTTTGTTTTCACACGACTCTAGAGATACACTCTTGATTAGGGGAGAGCAAAGTTGTCATGTTCTATGGTTGTCAGAAACTAAATCCCTTCTTGTCTATCCAGGGAGGTTCAACTCCTCCTTGCCTATTCGAGAAAGTTTCTAGTGAACTCTGAGCTAGCTGGCAAAACCCAAAACTTTAAGTCTAATATCGACAGTAGTAGACCTAGTTAACGTCTGGTCTAGGCCTATACTATTGAAGGTATTATTCCAATGCGCAGAGCCTATTGGGATAATAGGAACTACACTACAAACTGTTGGGTTTAGAATTCTTCAAGTTGATCTTCTTAAAGTAACCACACATTAACCTTGTCTGCCGGAACCAGTCCCACATATTTGCACTTATTTCATCACAGAACCTGTTCTGGGGCAGAGAATATGTGATACCCGAGCCACAATCTTTGGTTCCTTATGAAGGCTGTATAACAGAGTGCTTGTGTAACGGGAACCCACGGTTCCAATGATGTTTACCAGTACAGGCACACCTCTGATCACTGATGCCAACAGTCGCCCACTTCTGGTGCCACATGGTTATTGAGACCAACGTTCAGAATAAACCCCCCCTTCCCAGGAACTACCTTTCTGCTCTAAAAAACATACCTGGTATTGTAGAACATCCTACTGCACTTACTAAAGGGAAGGTTGTGTTGTACTTATATTTATATAGTGCTTCGTAGCCTAGATGAGGTACAAAAGAGGGTGGGGAGCCAGCCACTACAATGGTGTCCAATGGATGAAAGAATAAATGTCTGTCTTGGGACCGACAGGGTTAGTGTATGAAATTAAGCATGACTTGTGTTACGGTCTTATCACATTTTTGTGTTTGCAGTTGTGTGTGAATTTAAAGCAAAAAGGAGAAAGGGGTAGGATGCTTATGCAATAAATGCTGGCTCATGGATGAATAAGAAGGAGTCAATTCACAAAGGAAAATGTACACAAGTAAATCTGCTTGTGTAAATTTAGTTTTACACTCTAGAGTCAATTCACAATTTTTGGATCTTCACCATTTCCAAGAGTAATTGTGCTCCAATGTGTAGACTTACATGAATCCACCCCCTGAAAACAGGGGATGGGGCCAAATTTCTTCAAGAGTAAGGTTGCTGCGCATAGCTTTTCACATGTAGGTGGAGATTTCTGTCACTATTTTCGTCAGTGGGAGTGCGTTGCAGTAGTTTGAGCGGCTTTGGGATGTACCAAACTGACTTCAAGGCAGAGCTGGGCTCGAATACATTAACTACTGTTTTGTCATTTTTAGGGCAGCAGTAACTTTAGAAGTGTAGCTTGTGAACAGCAATGGTCTTACACTTCTTTGGGTGGGTGGGTGGGTGATTATTTTAGCATGTCCCTCCATAAATTCTTCCACACCCCTCCCTAAAACTTCACAAGTAGATATTATCCATTTACCCGCCACTTTCCCAGACCCTCCCACACATTTACTAATAAGTAGTAAACTTACATGTGCAGAGATTACCCCACAGAAAATATAGGAGAGATGGAGAATTCCACACGTAGATTTGTGAAGTGCATTTTGCTGTAAGTAACACTACTGTAGAACTATTTTACGCAGCACAAAATACAGTTTGGAAAATCCAGCACAAATTGTGCGAGTACATTGTGGCCTATGTGAATGGTGTTTTGGTGTCTTGCATGTATGGCAGAAACTGCTCTAACCATGCCCCTGCAAGTGTGCATATGCAGGGTGTTACAGAAAATGAAAGAAGGGCTGTTCTCATGTAAGCAGATACCAAATAGCTTACGCGAGAACTATGCTTTACAATTTATCTGACAATTACTCTAGTGACTCGGTAGGTGCCTAGGGTCGAGGATGCTCTCTTTGACTGAACACTTTAAATTAAGCGTAGTGTGCCCTGGTGCATACCTACCAATGGTAAATTGAGGATTCCATAGTAATGGGCATTATGCATCCAGCCATGATATATGCTCCTTGTATTCTCCTAGGAATGGCAGAGAACAACCTATAGGAAAGGACATTATACGCCCAGCATTGATAGATGGTCTGATTGGGGCTTTGTGGATTGAATTGAGGAGCATGCATTGTAGGCCTGATACAATAATGGCCTTGAAGAGCTCACCCACATGTGGTACAGATGGACTCATAGTAATGGGCATTGCATGTATGAATGTGGTATTTATATAGCACGGACCAAGCCTGAAAGACAGTGGACGCCTGTACAGGCTCCAGGGCAAAGACACATTCAGCATGTCAATGGAGTGGTGGCAGGGCTCTGAGAGAGGAAATGACAGGAACTGTATCATGATGTAGTGTCCCTTTTCAAAGGATGTCTCTTCAGCTTTTTCCTAAATTGGAGCACAGTTGGGGCGGTCGTGATGGATACAGTGATGCTGGTCTACATTACCGGTGCATAGATGGAGAAGGCCGGTTGCCTTGTTTTCCCTCTTTTGCACTTCTTGGGAAACATCATTTACCACGAAGGCATTACCACTAATAACGTTTACCACGTGACACTTACCACGCAAACGTCTTTACAACGAGGGTGCCTTCCACGACGTCTTTACCACGGGCTGGGGGGAGACGTGGTATTCCTTCAAGTCGTTCTGCGTGGGCTTGGGGGGGCAGGGGGGGGCGTGGGCTTGGGGGGCAGGGGGGGGGGCTCGGAGGGGGGCTGGGGGGGTCTCCCCCCCAAAAAACAAACATAGGAGCGGATTACTTAAATTAAAAAAACGAACTTCAGTACCACCGAAGAAAAAGGAAAGTGCCTCTCCCAAAGACGTGCAGTGTACGTGAAAATAGCAGTCCTTTTTTAGTTTTGGTAGACGTGTTTTGACGCTTGTTTCGATGGTGAATTGAAGTACGGGCTGCTGGTGAAAGACAGGAAGGTGTCAGGTAAGAAATTAATCTTTATCGTTTGTGCTTAAAGGACGTTAAAATGCGTGGTATAATCCTTCGTTGCAAATTCCAGCGTGGTAAAACCACTTGCGAACTAAAATTCGCGTGGTAATGCCATGCGTGGAACTTGTAATCGTGGTAATATCATATATTCGCACTTCTTCCCATCCCGTCTGATGGTGTTCTGGCTGCAGGGGTGCAGAGAGCCATTGGAAATGGCATTGCAGAACCACTCATGGTATGTATTACAAGGCTACCCCAGGAGTGGCAGATTAGCACTCCTATGGATGAGCGGGGGGGGGGGGCAGCGGCACAGGCCGAGGAAGCAGGCCTGCAAGTGCTGATGGGGGACTGGGTATTCCAAGCAATGCAGTAAATCACTGACTGTGGCCTGAAGAAGGGAATGTGGACATCAGCGGCTAGTGCCAAGACATGTTAATTTTAAATGTCAGAGGGGTCTTAAGAAACACAATGATGCTCCCACAGGGCTCATGTTCTATCGGATGTGGCCCAGCGTACTGACAGTGGCTGATTAGCTGCTTTGTAAGGGCTCGTTAAAGATTCTCAGTCAAAAAGAACGTATTCCCGGAAGACAGGAAATAACATAGTTGAAAAAAACATACAAGTAGCACCTTACAGGTGATGGAGAAGCTAGGGAATCTTCAAAGTGTTACAGTATGCCTACCCAGTCAGCTAACAGTTTGTTTGCAGCAAGAGACACGCGACCTTGGGGAACAAGATGAAGTGATGCCACGCATTACTATTGTCCAGTCAAATGCCTCACTCTTTTGCCATTTCACTCTTTTCCTTCACTTCCAACAATGTGTACTTGTCTAGTACATCAAGAGTGACAGAATTAAGGCTGGTATCACTTCACACCGTGGGGCCACTTCCAAGTCCTCCTCTGAGGTAGAAAAAAAAGCAAGGTACAGTACCAGAATGCATGAAATAGATTAGCAGCTAATTAGCAATAAACACGGTCTGCTCCAGTGTGACATTTTCGAGGCTCAACTGGGAGATTAATAGTCTTTATAAGCATTGTCTAGGTGGAGAAAACTAGTCCTGGATAAAACTTACCGCTAGTTCTGCAATAGTGCGTGGTTTCTTGTGTCGGCTTAACAGCGGATTTGGCTTCCCTGCCACACCGTCCCTGTGACGCCTGCTGGAAATGTGCTACAATGAAAGATGGTAGGTATGAATGACAGGCTTCAAATAACCACCCTAACAAGTCATACGGTCCCAATGTGTTAACTATTGTAAAGTTCCTCCTGGTTACACCCAGACAACTGTTTCAGAGGAGTACTAAGATGTGAAAAGGAAGAAAGACACAAACGAAGGGAGGGGTGACATCTCGCCCTTAAGGGAAAAGAGACAAGTAGATTGAGAGCTGAGAAGAAAGTATGGGAGGTGAGTCATAATTTCAGAAGAGAAGGAACCAGGGTCTGGAGAGTTGGGGGGAGCAAAAGCCCTTTCATCCAAGGTACAGAGCAATACTGGCTCATTGGGATGGGTGTGAAACATCATTTTGCCCAGAATCGAGGAACTAAGGAGAGAGTGGCTTACACCAGGAAGGGGGGACGTCAAGACTTACTCAAGTGGACACAGCATCTCATTCCAAGGAGAACGGGAGACATACTCAAACGGAGAGAGGGAGAAATGTTTATGCCAAACCAATAGAAACAAATCTATACCAGAGGAAAGAAGAGATGTGAATCCAACAGAGTAAGAAGTAACATTAGCCGAGCTAAGCAAACACTTAATTTAACTAAGAATTGGCGTCACAAATAAAGAAAGGAGAGTAGAACTCAGCAGGTCAACGAGGAAGAGGATCCCATCCTAAAGAAGGCAGAGAGTAGCCCTAGTCAATAACCCTCCCGGTATGCGACGTTTACGACGCAACCATTACAATGCCGTTCCATTACGATGCGGTCATAACAACGAAAGTTGTTACAACGAATTGCGCTGGGGGGCGCTCAAGGATAGTAAATCATTTAATTTACTATCCCAACACCTTCCCTACTATTCACGGGGACTGGTGTTGGAATAGTAAATTAAAAAATTTTAATTTGCGCCCCCCCCAACGCAAGTGGTTGTAACGACTTGCGTTGTTACAACCGCGTTGTAATGGAACGCGTTGTAAAAGTGTGCGTGGTAATGAAGTACATCCATAAAGAGGTGAACACCTTCAG
This sequence comes from Lissotriton helveticus, assembly GCF_964261635.1. Taxonomy (NCBI): domain Eukaryota; kingdom Metazoa; phylum Chordata; class Amphibia; order Caudata; family Salamandridae; genus Lissotriton; species Lissotriton helveticus. The sequence continues at coordinate 1,621,735,407 of NC_136057.1, forward strand.
ATGGATGCAGGAAGTGAGGGTTCTAGATAGAGAGTAGATGGCAGTCACTCCCTGGAGTGACCTCACATGAGATGTCATCTTACCTGTTTGAGCTGGACTTCAGAGTTCACCTTCACATTGCAGATCTCACAGTGGAACGTCCTCTCCTGGGTGCTTGGGTCCTGGCTCCCTTGCTCCCCGTTGACAGTCAGCCCTAGTCGTGGATAAGCCTTGATCGGGCCCAGGCCGCTTCGTGCCTCCAGGATTGTTTTGTGTTTTGTGCCTGTGGTCAAAAAGCACACACAAAAGCATTATGGCACGAGGCTTCCTTCAACCATTCACAGCCAGCCAGGATGAGGACTTCAAAAGACTTTGGGCACATTTTACCAAAAACATTTTCATCTGCCCAGTCATCTGGTGTAGGTGTGAAATATTTAGTCTAACAATTCATAAAAATGATCAAACTTTAAATCTAAACTACCTGGAAAAGAAATCCAAAGGGCCATTTTTAGTGATCATATTCACAAAAGGTGATATACCATGAACTTAGTCTTCATCATCATTATACATTCTTACCTTACTATCCCAACTATTCATCCTCAGTTGAAATGTGACTGTATTCTTTGTTGGCAAGAACCTAATGGGCAGATGTACAAAAGGTACAGAGCAATACTGCCTCATTGGGATGAGTGTGAAGCAACGTTTTTGCAGTCGCAAAGGGCCTGATTTGTAGATTCAGACCATTTGTGACTGCAAAAAAGCATTTTACAATGTACAAAAGACAATTTGCGATTCAGTAACTTGCTACCGAATTGCAATTTGCATTTGCTACCAAATACTCATTTGATAATTGGAAGGGACGTCCTTTCCAAATACCAAATCAGAATGGAATGTGTTAGTGTTTTACAACCAAACTACTTTACCACAAGTTTAAAATTGGTGGTAACCCATTTCTAAAGGGGTCCCTTGGAGCTCTTTCCTCTTTGAGAATTATAAAAAATATTTTTTAGAGCAAACACTGGTCCCATGGACCACTGCCTAAACGTAAAAGAGGAAACTGCAAAGTTTCATTATTTCTTTTAAAATCCATCCATTTTCCATTATGAAAAATGTGCTACATTGGGAAAAAAATAGAATGCTTTATTAAAAAGCGATAACAGACATGGTGATCAGCAGGTTGTGATGGCTGCAATTCTATTAATATGCATGAGGTAGGTCTATTAATGACCAACTAGGAATCGCTAATGAAACTCAAAAGAGTTTATTTCTAATGTCTGGACATCTGGCCCTTGACTACTAAAACACAAGTTCCTCATCAGCAGAAAAAAGTAAAGTGTGACCAAGTGGGAGTGGAAGTTGCCTACAGGTGACTCTTCATACGTAGAATTCCTGAAAATCCAGTTGTGGTAGGCGAAACCACAAAATTGTTATTTTGTGTTTTAGGCATATTTTTAAGTAAAATTATGCTAATTACGTGAAATTCACTAGAATCTGGTGTGACTTTTCACTGCAAGGGTATATATACACCACGATGTACAATTGTCACTTGAAATAACAGTGAGAGACTAGTTGGAGGAGAAAGCAGCCTTGAGACAGGGAACACAGTTTCTGCAAAACGTTTTATGCCTGAACCAGTCTCATGAGGCAAAAAATCAAGCAAAACTGCATAACAGTCTTGGGGGACAAACGTCATGTGAAATACTTACATATAATGCATAAAACAGGAACTATGCAATATTACAACTGAGTAAGGAAAAAGTAACTTGCCCCTTAAATGGAGCAGAGCTGGAGATGCTACTGATTTAAATATCGTATGCAAAGAGGCAAGACGATTTTTCCCTTTAATGTCTTAAGTGTGCTGTCTCGACAGAGTGTGTCTTAGAAGCTTGAAATATATTTATTGTTTTTTTACTGACTGATTCATTTATTGACTCATTCTCATTCATAGTTTCAACTTTACCAGCTCTGCAAAGCAAAAGGGATTCTAATAAGTTTTCAATTTTGTGGCAATATTTTTAGAGGACATCTAACTACTGTGTGCAATAAATTAACAATGCAGCATACAGCTTTGGTTCTCTGGTTAGTTTATGGGTTCCCAATGCTCCAACTATTTCCAAAGAGAGCAAACTAATAATGGAGGGTGATATATGGAATACTAATCACACATCAGTTAGAACCTATAACACTGAAAACAGAAATCAGTCTGTCAGTTCTGCTTAGAAGCACTCCCAAGCAGTTCATTCTTGGCAAACTGCTGTTGTGAATCTCCTAAATTGGTTGGTTGGGAAGTGGGGGAGGGGCACCAGGTTGTATCACCTTATGCCCAAAGGAATAATGCATGTCGCCAACCTTTTGGAGACTGGTGGACAATTGTGTTTTTCTTGTCTGCAACGAGTTAGGCTCATCCAGATCAGACAACCCCTCCAAGCCAGGTATGAACCTATGCAGCTTCCATACTCGTAGCTGTCTCCCAGGCGCCCTTAGCAACGCCCCACGTGACCGGCACGTAGCTCCGCCCTACGCGGAAGCCCATCTTCCGTATTTCAGTCCCCGAGCTCTCGATCTCACTGTAGCAGGGCGGCGGACGGAAGTAGGTTATCGGCCTTATACCTCGCATCAAAACTGTAAGTCTAAACCTTGTAAGACCTGCCCACAGAACTTCAACGGGCACCGCTATTCAACCGAGCTCGGTAACGTGTTTTCCAGACACGGCTCAGTGCTCTTTTGCCGGTCTCCCTAAAAATGCTATTCATGAAACAATTTACCGACCTTTTGTTTCAGAATACGTTTCATAGTGAGGATAACCTTCCCTGCCCTATGATGTCTATCAATACCCCATTGAGAGTAAGCCTCGTAGTTTAATACTTTTTGTATGTCCTACATGTATTAATGTGAGTGAGTCTGTTTTATGTTGAGTATGTAAAGTATGGCAGCACATGCACTATCTATAAGATATGACCTCGCCCTCACGATTTTGAATGCGAGATATTATCACGCCACTTAAAATGATGAGAAGCACGTGAGTTGTTTAGATATATAGTTACCACGCAGCACGTACAATTATAAAGCTTGCAAGTTGTGGTTAATATCTACCGCCTATCCACGGCCATGCACATCCACATCCTTTCACTGAGAAAAGGCACAATCAGCAACTCTTTGCGCCCTGACTTTTGCGACGCCAAGCAAAAAAAAATTCCTATTGGGAGTGACAGCATGCAGGCACGACTTTGAGGCACTGCACAACGTAACAGGCATGTAGAAGTTTAAATTTTGACATTTGTCTTCACCTTCTTTTACAGGTATTTTGATCTTTTTGGGCTTACCCAGTGTGGTACAAGCTGACACCACAGGCACACTTTTGCCCTGTTTGTGGTCCCAGAGAGTAGGACCGGGTGCGTCTTTTAGGGGACGCAGACCATCCACTCTCCTGGGTTTTGGTCCTGAAGAAAACCTGGTTAATTTATACCTTCACGGTTGAAACATGTAGACCAGACACACATAGAGATACATGGGCTCATAATTACCCTCACTTTATCTCGCCATTGTTTTTAACATTGTCCAGTTGCTTGCAAATAAAGTTTTATTTTTCCCAAGTTAAACCAGGACAATTTTTAACACACTTATTATTTTTTCACGCACCTTCACTCACAACCTGCTCCACTGTAAACAGGTGTTGTAGCACACCCTGATGACGCTAGGTCATTAGGGTGGACCCCGATGATGAAGCATGTCACCACTAGGTGGTGAGTGAGGGGTTTTTTAACAAAAGGAGAACTTCTCACTTTTGTACAACCACACACCCCATTAGGAATCTGCGATTCCACGCTGGTGGTACTCCTTTTCTTGTTTCTATCGATATACCCAGGGGTACAGGAGTACTCCCCGTTCACGTATGTGAACAGAAATCCTTGCTCTCCCTACTGTTTTTTCTTATCATGTTATTTCCCATAGGGAGTGTTGGTAAGTTATAGAGAAAATAATAGCGGGATGGAATTACACTAAATTTGCCAGAAAGTTAGCACTTTATTCAGAACTTGTGCATTTCATTATTTGGTGTAAATCTGTTCAGCCATGTTTCTAGAAATTTGCACTTTACGAGGTGTTTGGGTGGTCATGAAGGGTTTAAAAATAGGTATACCTGTATTTTTTACCCGCTGAAGTCCCACGGGACTGTGAATCTTAAAAAAAATAAGTGATCTGATGGGCCAAGGAAGCTTTTATTCCCCATTAGTCAATTCGGTCCCGCTAGCGGAGCAACCAGATTGGTGGTCGGAATATGGAAATAAATGTGACTACCATTAAAGGACACTGGGGAAACCCAAGCAAGGTGGAGATAAGAGGTAGAAGCAATAGATGAGCTGGGATGGGGAAACAACATGGAGTGCAAGGGTGAGGATTTAATCGGGCAAGCAGTACACAAGGGAGACTAAAACACTTGAACTAGAATGGATTGCTGAAGGAAAAAGAAAAAAATAGCTCCCTAGATGTAAGCAGTGGATGTACAAAAAGCATCCCATCGAAACAATGGTAAAGAAGCTGTGAGCCCTTGGAGGGACAACTACAAGAGGACGGAAAGAAACCCATTGAATAAGAAATGAGCAAATTAAACTGACAAGAAGGCCATGCAATCGCAAGCAGTGGGCTGACCCAAGGGCGCCACTATAAGTACTGGTTTTGTCAAAAATTGGTCCTCGACAACAAACAGATAACAGCTGTGCGTAGGTGAGACAAAGACTGCGCTAGTTCTGAGGAGTTCCCCGCACCTGCGTGCTGCTCACCAGGTGCGCGCGACCGAGAATGGGCTTACTAGGAGAGTGACGTAAGCCTAAGAAGCAAGTCTGGACTGAAACAACTTACAATACCATTACTCGTAATAATACACTCGCCCACGTCGGCTCTCACCCGCTGATGGAAGATAAAGTGCTGCTTTTCTCATGCATGCCGAGTGCTAATATTCCTGCGCTCGTCTCGCCCCTCTAGGGGTGGAAGGAGGCTGCGATATTTTACATACATTAAAAAAAATCCGAGATGAAGGTTGGGTGGGAGAATGATCCCCGGAGGGGATGTAACGCACGTGCTCATTTCCAGCTGGCGGCCGCAACCAATGTGATTTCATCTGCAGGCCCGGGCACGCCGCCACCAGCTGTTCAGCCTCCACGCCCAGGCCGTCAGGCCAGGGAGCACCGCCCGCAACCCACTCAGCACGCACTTGACTGACGCGTGCTCGCTAGGGCTCCTGTCATGTGACGGGAGGCCGAGCATGTCCAACTGTGGGCTGATCTAGTGCAAGCGTCCCTCGCACACATGAACAGCTGCCGCACTGGAAGCGACACCATGCGTTTCCCTCTGAGAGAACGGATACAGTGCTGACAGACGCAATCCCTGCTTCCTTTTTGTGTACAACAGGGACAACAGCAGCACCAGTTCAAACTTTCCTTCCACACAAACTGCAGGGCTCGAGTCGGGGTACCACGCGGGTGGACGGCATCCCCCCACTTATTTTACTGGGAGTTCGATAACTATAAACTGCAACTGAGTGCAAGCCACCTTTCCACTTCCTGTTGTGACGTCAACGTCCCCCCACTTTTTTTTAGGACTTGTGCCCTGAAGCAGGCACAGCACAGACAGCCAGCTTCAAATCCACTCAAAACAAAGATTGCTCAGCAGTTTCAGTGGTACTCGTCACACTGTGCGTCTGCAGTTCTGCGTGGCAAAGAGGCATGAATAGCTCCCCTTGTCATAGTAACACACGGTTCTCTGTTGCTGTCACTAGTTAAAAAGACCCTCCTCCCGCCTGTTTTCTGCAAATATTTTTAACGGCCTGGGCTAGAAATCCCAAGACGGTTTTAAAACCGTATATTTGGAAAATGTTTCTAACAGATGCTTTATAAAAGGCGCTGGGAATTCCAGCTGCACTCAGTTAGACTGACATAACGGATAACGTGCGACAGTGTACTTGTTTTAACCAGGCAGGGGAAGGTTTCGGGCTCAGTGCCAGATTGAACCCTGTGAAATTTCGGGTCTCCCCCTCGCAATTTTTCTACTAATACCAAATGCACTGGATTTTTTTTAACGAACTGACAGCTGCCAGAAGATAAGCTTTTAAGAGACAACCTGTTAAGTGAATCTGGAGCGGTATTACCAGGGCACACGTCCCTTAAAAAAAAAGTGGGGGGACTGACCAAGTAAGACAATATGCAAATGACTTCATGACGTCACGGCATAGCACTATAAAAGAAATACAATAGTGCTATTTAAATTATTTGTGTAAATACTGGGACAGACGAACCCATCTGACAGTCTTACAGTGTCTGGATTTATATACAGGGACAGAACAAAGGCAAAAGCATGCCTCTCTTAAGTACCTGTGAAGGGAATGCAAGCTGTGTGCCTTTGTTTCCCTCTGTGGCATTTACATTTAAATGTAAGGTTCCAGTCGGCCCCCAGTCAGCATATACAAACAAAAGGAGGCCGTATGGCCCCATAACTTCAGCCTAGCTGGAGGTGAAAAAAGGCTCCCTTGCTGCCTGCACATTGCTGCTGGGAATGGAAAGCGGGAAACGTGCAGGTGCTGCTGAACGTGTCCTGGTTTCTGAAAATTACACCGGGACAAGTTCAGCATATTTCTGTGGGGCCCAACTTCTTGGCAGGGGGGGCGGCATACTCCCCGTGAAAAAAGTGGGGGACGCCGTGTACCTGCGTGTACCCCCGGCTCGAGCTCTGGATATTACATCAAGTGCCCTGAGGGCGTAAAGGCAGTTGTACCCACTTTGCGTGCCCCTCGGGGTACTTTGGTATTACAGAAGTGGCTGCAGACGCTTGTGCAGCTCCTTCTGAAATACCGATTTCACTAGCACACATACCGCACCAGCGCTATCTTCAAGGTGGCGTTTCCTCATTTGCATGGGGGTGTGCCCCATGCAAATGAGGGAATCCCTTTGCCTCCGCGTCTGCACCCTATAACAAACACGGGTGCCGGGGTCAAGGAAGCTGTCAGGAGGCGCACTGATAGTGCGCCCCCGGAGAGTAGCCCTCTGGAGGGGTGAAAGGGGATCCCATGGACTCCGAGACATCCCCTTGCAGGAGGCTGCTTTAACTGATTGCACTAGCCTGCAAGGGGATCTCTAATACCCTTGAAAAGTGCAGGCAGGTTACCTCCTGCACTGTGAAAACACTGAGTGGCTTTAAAGCAGTCACTCCGTTTTTCACATGAATGTACTGCCCTTGGGGCAGCGTAAGTTTGCGTCTGCCCTGGAGGCATCGCTTTCTATATAATAGGGTGCGCCTTCCCTGTTTGTGCCTGGCACGCCTGTGTTAAGATGTGGCAGGGCACAAACAGGGAAAGTGCGCCCTATACATAATAGGGCCCCAGATGTCTATGGTTTATGTACTTTAAGTTGTTAATGGGTGAATTACATTAATACAGTATTTTCTCTATTCACTTAAAGCTTTTGTTTCTTTAAGTTGACTCATTTTTTTATCTTTTGGAAACAATATTTAAGAAAGCTTGATTGTCATTTTATTTCACTATCAAATCAATGTTATTTTGATCAGTTGTTGCGGGGGCCCTAAAAGAAGTGGGGCCTATAGACCGGTGTTTGCTTTGCCTATTTAATAAGCCGGAACTGCTCAGGCTGTGTGTTCAACCTGAAAAATGTCCCTATGTTTGCGAACACCAATCAAAAATAAAAATAAAGTAAATCTGTGCAGGGCCAGTATTCCAGACTCCAGGCATTTGCCCACACACCTACCTAAAAACATATCACCAGTGATATCTGCGAGCTTCAATCAGACTCGCACAGGGTAGTTGGACGGCTGAAAGAGCCTCTGCCTCGCCAATGTTGTGGGAGGGGGGCATCAACATCCTACAGTCCACATGGTGTAGGTCTAAAATACTGAGTCTTAACCCCTTCCATGCTCATGACGAGCTCAGCTCGTCATGCAGCACAGTGCTCGTGTGCTTATGACGAGCTGAGCTCGTCATGACCACACCCTTTTTATTGCTGTCCAGCACAGCAGGGGAAACTCTCAAGCAGCGATGAGGTTAAATATTATACTACAAAAATATCGTAGCCAGAATTGACTAAAATAAATGTCTAATTTTGAAGTCCAAATACATATGCCATGACGATATACACATCTTCAAGTTACACTGATGAGTAATTAAGAATATGAAATCTATACTTACCTGCATAAAATTCTGGTAGTCAGTCAGTTTCTGGATACAATATTTTTGCGAGAGGATATTTTTGTGCTTGATATTCTGACAATCAGCTGGTCACGTTACCCACACTCACTAGAGCCAGGTGGGTGATCTGTAGACACCAGCCCTTCCCCCACATAACTCTCTGTTGGGAAGAGCTTCTACTCCAAACGGCAGTAGAAAGCCTTGGGACTTGCAAAGGCTGTCCAATAGAACAGTTGTGCAGTATAACATTGCTACAATCCTGCTTAATCCATGCCATAAGAGACTGTATTCAACAGGTTGACTAACCTCCTCTGACAGAGGGGACTGTAGTGCTCTTGAGAGGGAATGACCTACCTTTATTGTGAGCTTCCAGCTGCGACAAGGAGTTCACTGCCACTTTGCAGAGCGAGCAGTAGAGTAGCTTCTTGGCCTTGTCTTCCTCTGGCTCGGGGGTACCGCCTGGCTTCTCGGTGGTCCCATTGGTGCTGGGAAGCGGGGTGATGGAAGACTCCATCTCTTCAATGTCACACTGGGCTACCTCCGTCGGTGAATCAGCGACCTGCTCTGAGAGGGGGGCTTGAAAGGTGGATGGGGCAGTCACCAGTGTAGGTGGGCCCGGCAGCTGTATGGGGGAATCGGGCAGGGAGGGAGGTGCTGAGGGTGTCAATGCCAAGGCCAGACCACTTTGTTGCTCTGCTGCAAGATGAATGAGAAGAGAAATTTGGGTTAAGAGCAGGAATAAATGATTAAAAGTCAGGATTTCCTACAACAAGAAAGGAATTACACTTTAGTATGATTTGACATTTATTGTTTTATGAATCTGATACCTATTTCCCTCACCAGCCCCAAATATGCCTCGTTTTCGAACGTCTGAGGGTAATTAACAGCTTGTGTAGTGATTTGGTGACACATTCATTAAGTGATACATTTCATATAAACAGTGGTACACTGCATGGCAGGTGCGTACAGTGTAGGTCCAGATCCATGCCAGGTGGTTTTCACGATAACCACAGAATACGTAACTGACTTAAATTTTGATTCGGTGTATGTGGCGATAATGTGGCCTGGGTTCCTTGCTCCTGTACCTACTTTGAGCACTCTTGTTGCAGAGGAACACACTGCAGAGAACTGAAAACACTATTTAACTGTCATTTTTCATGTATGACACTTTGTAATGGAATTGTGGAGTTTGAGGCATGGATCCGTAAAAGAATTAACAGTAAGTTCTCGCAATTGCCCTCTGGCTGCCCTCTGACACGGGCATCTAACATACAACCTGTGTGGTCTGCTGTTCATGTCCTTTCAGTTTTGGAACCGCACATAGAAAAAGCACCATCAAGGCAGTGGCATGCATAAGGTCTAATACCCAGAGGGTGTTGAAGATAGGTGCTTTGGCAGAGGCCTTTGCATAACAGTAAAGGAGTGTTATGAGCCCGAGAAAAAAATCATGGTGGCAGATAAACTAATCGGAAAATGGCACCAAATCTTTGTTTTCGATGCCATAGGAATTGTCTTATAAGGCCCATTGAACAAGACGCCAACAAGATGAAATCTTTCACATTTTATAGGTCTATGTTGACAGCATATATGACAAACACATCTTTTGCTTACCAAATACTTAGAGGTGACTGTTTGCCCACCCCTGACAACGAGTGGCTTGTGTGGCCAGCCTCCTTCGGGCATCAGCTTATGAGTTAGTCAATTACATCGTATCGCGAGCCTTGGGGAGTACTACTCTCTAACCTGATGCTACTGGATGTTAGGTGTATCCTTCCAACTCCACTGTGTTGCATTGAACTGCAGGAGGACTAGTTTACAGCGCTCTGTACACTCCTGCTAGCTCTTTCCAGTTTGATTCGCTCTACGGGTCTCCCAGTTGTCGCCCCTCCCAGTTTCCCCTGTGTGCTCCTTATTCCTTTGGCGGCCAACCTCACTCATTACGCGTGTGCTCCTTACCCCTTATAGGCCCCTTTACGACGACATGACACAATTATGTTTTTTTGGCGTAAGGTATGGCAGCAGTGCATAAACGACGTACCACAGAGTGCAGTCTGCTGGCCCTTAGTCTACACATTTCCGTGAGCCAAGAAACTAAAAATATATTTACCAAGAACAAAATAAATGAGGTGACATATGAAGATGAAAAGGAGGGCACACCTGTGAGACCCACGCAATTCTGGTGCGAGGACTCGTGTCAAAGGAGCCTTGAAGCAGTGTAAGTGGGTATTCCCCACTCACTCACAGTCTTCACCCTTTCTGCACACCTGAGAGCCAGAATATATTTAAGGTAACATCATTTCACAGCTTTTCGAAATCTCAAAATTGAGTCACTTGCGCTAAAAGAGAGGTGGCACAGCAAGTACTGCGTGGAAAACAGTCACCAGCTGGATGAGGTATGTGTCACCGGAAGGAAGGCGCGAGGCAACATCTGCCGAACAAGGACACCAATAAAAACACATGACTACATCACTGACACCCTGAAGGATCTGTCCTGGCTGCCCCTCTAGACTGCACTCCCAAAGCCTGCCGCATCACTTAAAGCTCAAAACAAATCTGTGCGCTAGCATAACTGGCTGTCTGACTACCTTAAGTGGCCTACGCTGCAGGAGGCCAAGTCCTCGCCAGCCTCAAAACCAAGAAATAGAAAAATATAACCATGAGCCCAGCCTTCTCTTATGAAACGAAGAACTTGAAAAAATCCCCCCACACATCAAGCTTCCACTAGCAGTCCTGTGGTTCAAAGAGCAAAATACCAAAATATTCGAGGAGAAACACACTTACCATCGAGAAAGGCCCTGCCAGCTCCTCAGGCCATTGGTCCAGCCTCGGCCGCCCTTAATATGTTAAAGGATCTCATATACATTTTATCTCCTCTACCGATATACCTCCTATGCCCCATTACCATATACATGTGTGCACTAAGGCAACACTCATCCACACATACACACCAGTATTACAGTAGGGCAAGTTCCACCCAGGAGAAAACATTCATAGTATTTGGGGTAATGTGTTTGCGAGCCATGGTGCTGCCTGGAGAGGGCATGTGTGAAGGAAGCTTGCATGCTACTTGCGTGTAGTGCCTTTCCTGCTCGGGAAGCTTGCATGCTGCTTGCGTGTAGTGCCTTTCCTGCTCCGTGTTTGAGAGCCATGATGCTGCCTGGAGAGGGCATGTGTGAAGGAAGCTTGCATGCTGCTTGCGTGTAGTGCCTTTCCTGCTCCGTGTTTGAGAGCCATGGTGCTGCCTGGAGAGGGTATGTGTGAAGGAAGCTTGCCTGCTGCTTACATGTAGTGCCTTTCCTTCTCGGGAAGCTTGCATGCTGCTTGCGGGTAGTGCCTTTCCTGCTCCGGGTTTGAGAGCCGTGGTGCTGCCTGGAGTGGGTATGTGTGTAGGAAGCTTGCATGCTGCTTGCGTGTAGTGCCTTTCCTGCTCCGTGTTTGAGAGCCGTGGTGCTGCCTGGAGTGGGCATGTGTGTAGGAAGCTTGCATGCTGCTTGCGTGTAGTGCCTTTCCTGCTCGGTGTTTGAGAGCCGTGGTGCTGCCTGGAGTGGGTATGTGTGTAGGAAGCTTGCATGCTGCTTGCGTGTAGTGCCTTTCCTGCTCGGTGTTTGAGAGCCGTGGTGCTGCCTGGAGTGGGTATGTGTGTAGGAAGCTTGCATGCTGCTTGCGTGTAGTGCCTTTCCTGCTCCGTGTTTGAGAGCCGTGGTGCTGCCTGGAGTGGGCATGTGTGTAGGAAGCTTGCATGCTGCTTGCGTGTAGTGCCTTTCCTGCTCCGTGTTTGAGAGCCGTGGTGCTGCCTGGAGTGGGTATGTGTGTAGGAAGCTTGCATGCTACTTGCGTGTAGTGCCTTTCCTGCTCGGTGTTTGAGAGCCGTGGTGCTGCCTGGAGTGGGTATGTGTGAAGGAAGCTTGCATGCTACTTGCGTGTAGTGCCTTTCCTGCTCGGTGTTTGAGAGCCGTGGTGCTGCCTGGAGTGGGCATGTGTTAAGGAAGCTTGCATGCTGCTTGCGTGTAGTGCCTTTCCTGCTCCGTGTTTGAGAGCCGTGGTGCTGCCTGGAGTGGGCATGTGTTAAGGAAGCTTGCATGCTGCTTGCGTGTAGTAACTTTCCTGCTCCGTGTTTTAGAGCCGTGGTGCTGCCTGGAGTGGGTATGTGTGTAGGAAGCTTGCATGCTACTTGCGTGTAGTGCCTTTCCTGCTCGGTGTTTGAGAGCCGTGGTGCTGCCTGGAGTGGGCATGTGTTAAGGAAGCTTGCATGCTGCTAGCGTGTAGTGCCTTTCCTGCTCCGTGTTTGAGAGCCGTGGTGCTGCCTGGAGTGGGCATGTGTTAAGGAAGCTTGCATGCTGCTTGCGTGTAGTGCCTTTCCTGCTCGGTGTTTGAGAGCCGTGGTGCTGCCTGGAGTGGGCATGTGTTAAGGAAGCTTGCATGCTGCTTGCGTGTAGTGCCTTTCCTGCTCCGTGTTTGAGAGCCATGGTGCTGCCTGGAGAGGGTATGTGTGAAGGAAGCTTGCCTGCTGCTTACATGTAGTGCCTTTCCTTCTCGGGAAGCTTGCATGCTGCTTGCGGGTAGTGCCTTTCCTGCTCCGGGTTTGAGAGCCGTGGTGCTGCCTGGAGTGGGTATGTGTGTAGGAAGCTTGCATGCTGCTTGCGTGTAGTGCCTTTCCTGCTCCGTGTTTGAGAGCCGTGGTGCTGCCTGGAGTGGGCATGTGTGTAGGAAGCTTGCATGCTGCTTGCGTGTAGTGCCTTTCCTGCTCGGTGTTTGAGAGCCGTGGTGCTGCCTGGAGTGGGTATGTGTGTAGGAAGCTTGCATGCTGCTTGCGTGTAGTGCCTTTCCTGCTCGGTGTTTGAGAGCCGTGGTGCTGCCTGGAGTGGGTATGTGTGTAGGAAGCTTGCATGCTGCTTGCGTGTAGTGCCTTTCCTGCTCCGTGTTTGAGAGCCGTGGTGCTGCCTGGAGTGGGCATGTGTGTAGGAAGCTTGCATGCTGCTTGCGTGTAGTGCCTTTCCTGCTCCGTGTTTGAGAGCCGTGGTGCTGCCTGGAGTGGGTATGTGTGTAGGAAGCTTGCATGCTACTTGCGTGTAGTGCCTTTCCTGCTCGGTGTTTGAGAGCCGTGGTGCTGCCTGGAGTGGGTATGTGTGAAGGAAGCTTGCATGCTACTTGCGTGTAGTGCCTTTCCTGCTCGGTGTTTGAGAGCCGTGGTGCTGCCTGGAGTGGGCATGTGTTAAGGAAGCTTGCATGCTGCTTGCGTGTAGTGCCTTTCCTGCTCCGTGTTTGAGAGCCGTGGTGCTGCCTGGAGTGGGCATGTGTTAAGGAAGCTTGCATGCTGCTTGCGTGTAGTAACTTTCCTGCTCCGTGTTTTAGAGCCGTGGTGCTGCCTGGAGTGGGTATGTGTGTAGGAAGCTTGCATGCTACTTGCGTGTAGTGCCTTTCCTGCTCGGTGTTTGAGAGCCGTGGTGCTGCCTGGAGTGGGCATGTGTTAAGGAAGCTTGCATGCTGCTAGCGTGTAGTGCCTTTCCTGCTCCGTGTTTGAGAGCCGTGGTGCTGCCTGGAGTGGGCATGTGTTAAGGAAGCTTGCATGCTGCTTGCGTGTAGTGCCTTTCCTGCTCGGTGTTTGAGAGCCGTGGTGCTGCCTGGAGTGGGCATGTGTTAAGGAAGCTTGCATGCTGCTTGCGTGTAGTGCCTTTCCTGCTCCGTGTTTGAGAGCCGTGGTGCTGCCTGGAGTGGGTATGTGTGTAGGAAGCTTGCATGCTGCTTGCGTGTAGTGCCTTTCCTGCTCCATGTTTGAGAGCCGTGGTGCTGCCTGGAGTGGGCATGTGTTAAGGAAGCTTGCATGCTGCTTGCGTGTAGTGCCTTTCCTGCTCGGTGTTTGAGAGCCGTGGTGCTGCCTGGAGTGGGCATGTTTTAAGGAAGCTTGCATGCTGCTTGCGTGTAGTGCCTTTCCTGCTCCGTGTTTGAGAGCCGTGGTGCTGCCTGGAGTGGGTATGTGTGTAGGAAGCTTGCATGCTGCTTGCGTGTAGTGCCTCTACCGCCCTGTGTTTGAGAGCCATGGTGCTGCCTGGAGTGGGCATGTGTTAAGGAAGCTAGCATGCTGCTTGCGTGTAGTGCCTTTCCTGCTCCGTGTTTGAGAGCCGTGGTGCTGCCTGGAGTGGGTATGTGTGTAGGAAGCTTGCATGCTGCTTGCGTGTAGTGCCTCTACCGCCCTGTGTTTGAGAGCCATGGTGCTGCCTGGAGTGGGCATGTGTTAAGGAAGCTTGCATGCTGCTTGCGTGTAGTGCCTCTACCGCCCTGTGTTTGAGAGGGAAGGATGTACTCCTCTCCTCTTGTGATACGTGTTATGTGGGAAATTTATCACCTTTGCCTCTCAAAAAGAAGCCTAACAAACACACAAGTATTTTTCAAAAGCAAGCTAGCGCGTCCAGGCACGGGCCTCGGGGTGTGCCTGTGGATGAGATCAGCCTTCTACTATTGTGAAGATGTTGCTAAGAGATGGTTATTATTTAGTTCCTGCCAAGAAGTTCAAAAAATGGGCCTGTGCCAGAACTTCTCTTTCTTTCCCTCTGGCAGTCCTGCTTAAAAGCCGGGACAACACTCGGTCTCTAATAGCAACGAGATCAGCCAATGAAAGGGCCCGTCAGTCAGTACTGAGCAGGACAGCTTCAAGTTTTCCAAGTTCTGTGCCTGCTACACAAATGACTCTACCCAGCCCTGCTGGGCTTTGTGAGACACTGTTGCACTTTAAGTTACATCCTTATAGGCCAGTGCACTTTTATTACAGCAAATAACACAGTGAACATAAGCGCCTCAAACTTCGAGCCAGAAGAGGGCAAAGTGAACAAGAACTAAAGTAGCGGCCCTGGCAGAGTAAGGGCAACCACAAACTGGTGTGTGTGCATCTAGCGAACCCATTCTCATAATCCTTTTACTCACATGCACATGCCACTGTGTGAAGTCTGGAGCACATACTACGGGCATCTAGCGTGGCATTAAAACTCAACAGTAAGGAATTATAGCCATGGTCTTTCCATGGACCGGGGAAAGCCAAGCATTTAATGTCGCAAGGTCCCTCTGCTTGACTTACGTTTTGCCATTTACTCAAGTTGTGACATCCTGTATGAGAAAATGGCACTTCGTCTATGATGCAACAGAGCAGGAGGCCACCTTAGCTTGGGCCTTGTTCGGAATTCTCGAAGGAAGGTGTTCAGGGATCGCTATGGCGAGCAGGCCCCCGTCATCGGGTAGAGAGATGCCAACTCTTCACTGCCGGCTCCCACAGCTGGGACAATGGAGGAAACTGGAGAGACAGAGACGGGGAATGGGGGCTGGTCAAAGCCCCACCAGAAAGGAGCATTGGCAGTGGTACAGACAACGCCGCCCTGCTCCTGGAACCGATATAGTTCTGCCCCTCAGTACAGAACAACAGAGCTGGCTCTTGTGGATACGGTAATGGCGCTCACAGGCGGGCAAGGAAGACGTCCCTATCCTCCTGGAGCCGGGACTTACCAGACAGAAATGCGCGGCATACACCTTGGCAGTGACCTGCGTGGGACACCAAAGGACAGTCATGTTTTGGCAAACATCTTCTACATCAGGCGTAGAGGGTTTGGGCCCTCTCTTTAAGTGGGGTGAAGTAACACGGAACAAACCAAGGCCCATAACCAATTCAAACAGAGAAACCAGTTGGAAGGGGCAACTGAGGGAACCAGGACCCAATCACAAGAGCAGTCTATGGGTAGAGTGGCCCTTCCTCCACTATCTTTATGAAGTCACTCCCTCTCAGAATCTTGGAGAAGCAGAGGGCTGGACTGCTCCACCTCCTGACTGTCTCCATGCTTTACTGCAGGCCACAGAAGTCCAAACAGACTGGAGCAGACCACCAGATGGAAATAAGTCTAAGACCTACATTCCTGCCGCAGATTTCACTATTGCAAGAGGGCAAATTGGCACTTCTCTGTTAAGAATGAAAATTTGTTCTTGATAATTGAACCACAACACCTATCTATACTCCATTTCCTTATGTTGGTGATCTTTCCTGGCAAAGTACGAGACGAGGTTAGCCACAAGCAGGATGAAGACAGTTTATTGCCATCCACTCAATCACTGCTTTAAGGCCTTGGAGAAAACTGAGTCGTGTCACATTGCTGTCTCCATCCAATCTCAATACTCAATATCTTTTTCACAGCAGATAAAGTAAAGTTGGTATTTCTTAAACAAATCTGCTAATTGGGCCACACAGATATTAAATAGAGTGGGACTCAAGATGGAGCCTTGCGGGACGCCACAGTTGGTGATCTGTTTGGGAAATTGAACCATTTGGAGGCAAAATGACAGGCTGGCTTCGATCAGAAAAAAATTAATGGAACTAATATCAGTGTGCAGGCCCCAGTGCGGATGTACGTTGTTACAACGCATGCTTTTACCACGCATGCTGTTACAACGCAAGTTTTACAACGCAAGCCTTTACAACGCATTGCTTTGGGGGGTGCTGGATAGTGAATAGCTTAATTTACTATTCCAACTCCAGTCCCCGTGGATAGTAGGGAAGGTGTTGGATAGTAAATTAAAACTATTCCCTATCCTAGAGCGCCCCCCAGTGCAATGCGTTGTAATGATTTTCGTTGTAAAACCTGCGTTGTAAAAGCACTGCGTGGTAAAAATTGCGGGGTGAAGGATGTTTCCCCCCCAGTGCCCGTTGCTGCCTGTCTGTTCACCAAAATCAAATGACAGTTGATGCCAACTGCAGCACTTGGGTCAGTAGCATTAGGGGTGCCACCTCTAGTCCAAATTCATTTTTAGTCCACTTTGCACTGTCAAGAAGTGTCACTTTGGTTCCATAAAATGCTCTAAAAACGGTCTGAGTTGGATTTAACAGTGGTTTTAGGGATATGACCAGCCAATTGCATATTAACTGATCTCTCAGCCACTTTTGAGCAAAAGATAGTATCAAAACGCAACATAAATTGCCAGGAATGGTTAGACCTGGTGAGCCTGTATTTTTTTTTTGCAGCAGTCTGTTTCTCTTCCTTTGGGAGTGCTTCTGATGTAAATGTGGAGTTGATAAGGTTACCTATAGACGTACTAATCCTGTGAATGATTTTATGGAAGATCTTGACTTAACGCGGATCATCTGAAGATCCTTATTTTACTGATTTCCACTAACTTTAATACCTTCTCTGAGGAAATTGGTACAAAATCGTACAGAGATTCTAATGGAATAACATTCTTCTGAAAGGTATGGTCAGTTGTAGATGCTAGTTCCCCAGGATTGATAAATCGTCTGAATTTGCCTTTGTTTTTCCTATTGTGATCTGTGAGTTCAGTCTACCTCCAGTCCACATGCACACCATAGCCCCTTCTCTTAAAGAAAATGGAAAAAAGTCAAAAGAACCATCTCTCTGGTCCCTCATCTACATCACAGGGACCAACGAAAGGAAGTCCCACGCCCATCTCTTCTCTCATTTGTACAACTTTTGTAAACAATCCAGGAGTGAGAGCAAAGTCCTCCAAAGGAAGGGGGTAGTAGGTAAGATCAAAATAATAAACTTCGCTGGAAAGTAATACTCCAATTATGCACTCAATTCACTTACTCAGCCCAGCCTCATCTTTTATGGCATTCCAAGTTAGCTTCTTTCCCCCCAATGTTACTCCCCGAAGCATAAAAGACACACAAACCCCTTTAAGTGAAGGTCACACGTTAGTTCATCAGTCAATGAACAAATACTCAAGAGTTGAAAAGTGTTGAAAGAACCCTGCGATTGGCCTTCAGCGCATTTTTTTCAACCACAATGAGCAGCCAACAGAGAATAAAAGTAGATGGAGCCGCCTAAGCAGCTGCTCAGTGAATATATGAGAGGAAAGCTCCACCCGCCATCGCCCGTAAGCTGCCTTGCCCCTCATGGATCTGTCCTGGGCTGGGTCCTCCTACAGCTCAGAGAGGACTCTTCACCCAGATACCTAGAATGGATGAAGAGGACATTCCATGCAAGTATTCATGTTATTGTTATTAATTACTTTTTAACAATTGGGTACTGTCCAGAGGCAAAGCCAAAGGCTGTATTCCTGCCAGCACCCTGGGAGTCTTGAGACTCACAAAACCAGGGGGGCAGGGCCTCCGTTAATTGGGCAATCCTTGAATGAGAGGAACAGGGGAATTTTACTTTTTTTATTAATGATACGGGGCAACCACGTGCAAGGCTGCTAGAGGTGGTCCCTCCTCAAAGATAAACACAGGCGGTGGGCGTTGAGGAGGCACTGGTGGGCAGTGGGTGGCGGCTGGTGGTCCTCCCCCTGCACAAGCTCAACACTGCGACAGAGGTGCAGTCTTCCGCCTCTTCAGGGCGGGAGAGCAGATTAATGAAAGAGCAGGCCGGGTCAACTCAAGGCAGAGAAGAGTGGAGTCAAAGGAGGGCCAGCAAAATCTATCAAAACAGAAGAGTAAACAGAGACGAGTTCAATATCGGGGCCGCCGGGGATCCGATGAAGAGACGTTGAGTGAGTGAGAACGGTTTCCTGCAACTTTCCGCCCTGGAAGAGATTTCTTAAATAAACCACTACAAGTTAAACATGTGGGCCAGATCAATGGCAGGATGAAAGCCCAGGCTGCGGGCCCTGGTCATCAGTCAGCAGGAGGCCGTACTGGGCGCGTGAGGGATTAGCAACGCACTTCGCTTCGAATCATCGAGATGGTGACAGTTGGTGACAGCCGAGGCCTGGCCCCCGCATGGCTAGTAGCCGCGCGCCGGCCTGAGTGTTACATTTGGGCTGGAGACTTCGAGTGCGGGTTCCAGATACCGAGCGTTTGATTACACTCAGCAACTGCAGAGGGAATACTTCCGTTATGGCAATGCGCAAATCAGTATCGTACCAGCTACAGGCAGCCACTCAAAATGTCGCACACCGCCAGATACAAGCAAATCACCCACATACCTGCTACTGTGCCATTCAGCTTCACTCCAGCTAAAGGCCAAACACCCACACAGCCCTGTAAATGTGCTCTCCAACATCCCTATGCTCTAGCTGCCTATCGCACACCCAAAGCAGTCATGCCATTGTGCTGTTTAGCATCATTCCGCATTTTAACCAATCAGGCACAGTCCTGACAATGATCCATTTAATTTCGGCATTACTCTTGCTACATGCCAAACACCCACAGCCCCATCAATACGCCCTTCACTATCCCCAGCGCTGCAGACACCCAAAGCAGTCCTGCACCACCCCATTTACAGACAAAACAACCCACAAGCCTACAAGTGCCATTTAATACCATTAATGCTACGTCCCATGTCTGAGTGGCCCTGTCCAGTGCCATTCGGCATCATCCCAGCACGAGGCAAAACATCTGTAGCTCTGCCATGCCCTTTACCGTTCAAAACGAATAGCACAAACACTCATCAATTCTCTAGAATTCAGTGGGTTGGTCTACTGTAACAGCCTTCGTGTAGGCCTCTCCAATTACTCCTACATATCTTTGAACGCTCGGTTCCCAAAATTCTTTATAACTTAGCCAGACATATCCCCAACGCAGCACACTATGTCAGGCACGCTCACTGCCAAGAACATGGGCTATACATCAACTTCTTCACTTGAACTCAAAACCCAATCACTTTGTTCTTCACTACCTTTTTTTCTTATCCCCTTCCACACAGACTCGAAACATACGAACCGCCACTTTCAACCTTCTAACCACACATACAAAACCATATGTCTCTTAGGAATTCCACGCGTATATATTACAGCCCCCCTAAACCTGCTCCACCTATTCTCTCCAAGAGCTCAAAATAGCACTGTAAAGATATCTGTGGACACTTGAAAGACAATAAGTGCTGCAGAGTTCCCTTTTTTGTAGGTCATCCTGGATGTTTTGGGTTTTCTGACACTGTTTTAGCTGGCATAATGATACTACACACTGTGACACTGCCATTCAGCATCCCAAGTTTGTGCTCTGTCCCTAATATGGGAATGTTAAAGTTGCTTTCACCCAATACGTCTATTTAACTTTCCTGGAAGGCAGTGGTGGATTGTGAAGTAACTGCAGCAGTGATATGCAAGTTAAATGTCATATGTGGGCTGCAGTGCATATTTGCACCACCTAAATTTATGACAAAAAAGTGTGACTCCAGAAAGCACGGGCTGGGCTGCAATTTTAAAGTACTGCCTTGGCAGCAGTCTCCTCCGTGCCCCTTCGACGCTTCTGGGTTTGCCCAGTACCTTATTCATAGTTTTCTGCATTTCTTTTTTTTGGTTGGTGGGAACATGAGGCCCGATATGGTTTTGCCTGCAAGGCCCATGGAATGTGAGGAAAAATCATTCTGGCACAGTCCTTCCCTCTTGTGCACAGCAATACCTATTTGGTGGAAGTGCAAAGTAAGCTGACGCAGTGCCAGCACTAGTAAAGGAGGTTGTGGTGGAGTCATGGTGCGTGTAACTCAGCGCATCTTGCAGCTTGGATTCTTCCTCTGTTCATAGCACAAAACCCACCACCCAAATAAAGTAGGTGCCCACCTTTTGTGTTCTTGATGAATATTTATTGTTGGATGCAAGCTTCTTGGTCGATGTGATTATCCTCTGGTACTCTTGGTTCCTTTTTGTGGGAATGGCCCACTATAATCCAGTAGAAATAGCAGAGATTGTCTTCTTGGCACTTTAATTCTGCAAAGGAACTTGGCAGGACCTCAAGTTCTTCTACACCCTTCATCCAGCCGGGCACATGTTTTCATACTCTCTGAGGCTTTGTGTTGAGATCCAAGGGCCTCACACTAGGAAAGTGGTATAGACCCTTCCAATATGTGACAGTGAACATTTTCAGCTTGACCTGCCCTGGCTCACTCACAGTCCCTTCTTCTGAGTACCTTCTTCCTCGTGCAAGCACGCCTTCCATACAGACAGTTAGTCAGCCGTCTCATTTGTAACAGGGTCTAGATATCCTTTTGAGGCAGACTTCGGTGAAGTCCCCAGGTTTCTGGTCCTGACAAGGAGAGCTGGTAGCGACACCCCAACCCTGGAGCACAGAGAGCTTCTCTGTCACCACTAGTGTGGAGAACCCAGATTTGAGGTAAAGAAAAATCTTGGCACCCTGGTTGGAAGTGTCTGTTTCATCTTCACACTAAATCAAAAAACATGAGTTGTCTATTCTAATAGGTTGGTTCTCAGATCGGTTCTGTAAAGTTCTGAAATAATTTTGATTATTCCACTCAAACAGTTCCAGCAAAGGCTTTTGTTATAAGGTGTAAGCAGAAAGGTGGGTTGGAGCTGTGAGACTCCAGCTATGAGAAACTCAAACAAGCATTAGAAATGCAATCGGGCTCGGATTTATTTGAGTTTGAGCTAATGGCATTGTAAATGCCAATGTATTGTTGCTATGTGTTATGGAGTGTGTTCATGTGGTGTGTACTGCCAGTGATCTCCTTGTGAGTGTGAGAATATTGCACCGTTACTGCCTGTGATGTCCTTCTTGTGAGTGTGAGAAGCTTGCACCTCAGCTGCCTGTGGTCTCCTTGTGAGTGTAAGAAGCTTGCACAGCTGCTGCCTGTGAGTATGAGAAGATTGCATTGTGCATCTCTGTGCTGTGCCTGTTCTTTGTAAGGGACTCTTGCTCTGTTGCTGCTGCTGCCTTGGCACAGTACCTGCTGTGAGTGTGTAAGGGAAGCTTGCACCTCTGCTGCCTGTGGTCTCCTTGTGAGTGTAAGAAGCTTGCACTGCTGCTGCCTGTGATGTCGTTCTTGTGAGTGTGAGAAGCTTGCACCACTTGCTGATGTAGACTGCCCCATACCTGTGTGAGTGATGCTTGCAGTGATGCAAACTGCCCTAAACCTGTGTGTGAGATGCTTGCAGTGATGCAGTCTGCTCGGTACCTGTTGTGTGAGAAGCTTGCACCAATGCATTCTGCTCTGTACCTGTGGTGTGTGAAGCTGATGCAGGCTGTCCTGTACCTGTTGTGTGTGAAGCTTGCACTGATGCAGTCTGCTCTGTACCTGTTGTGTGCGAAGCTGGCACTGATGCAGACAGCACTGTACCTGTTGTGTGCAAAGCTTGCTCTGATGCAGCCTGTCCTGTACCTGTTGTGTGTGAAGCTTGCACTGATGCAGCCTGTCCTGTACCTGTTGTGTGTGAAGCTTGCAGTGATGGATACTGCTCTGTACCTGTTGTGTGTGAAGCTTGCACTGATGTAGACTGCCCCATACCTGTGTGAGTGATGCTTGCAGTGATGCATTCTGTTCTGTACCTGTTCTGTGTGACGCTTGCACTGATGCACCCTGTGCTGTACTTGTGCCTGAAGCTTGCACTGATTCAGCCTCTACTGTACCTGTAGTATCTGAAGCTTGCACTGATGCAGTCTGCTCTGTACCTGTGGTATGTGAATCTTGCTCTGATGCAGCCTGTCCTGTACCTGTTGGGTGTGAAGCATGCACTGATGCAGACTCTGCTGTACCTGTTGTGTGCGAAGCTTGCACTGATGCAGACTGCACTGTACCTGTTGTGTGCGAACCTTGCACTGATGCAGTCTGCTCTGTGCCTGTGGTATGTGAAGCTTGTACTGATGCAGACTCTGCTGTACCTGTTGTGTGCCAACCTTGCACTGATGCAGACAGCACTGTACCTGTTGTGTGCAAAGCTTGCACTGATGCAGACAGACTGTACCTGTTGTGTGTGAAGCTTGCACTGATGCAGACAGCACTGTACCTGTTGTGTGCGAAGCTTGCACTGATGCAGTCTGCTCTGTGCCTGTGGTATGTGAAGCTTGCACTGATGCAGATAGCACTGTACCTGTTGTGTGTGAAGCTTGCACTGATGCAGACAGCACTGTACCTGTTGTGTGTGAAGCTTGCACTGATGCAGACTCTGCTGTACCTGTTGTGTGCGAACATTGCACTGATGCAGACAGCACTGTACCTGTTGTGTGCGAAGCTTGCACTGATGCAGACAGCACTGTACCTGTTGTGTGCGAAGCTTGCACTGATGCAGTCTGCTCTGTGCCTGTGGTATGTGAAGCTTGCACTGATCAGACAGCACTGTACCTGTTGTGTGCGAAGCTTGCACTGATGCAGCCTGTCCTGTACCTGTTGTGTGCGAAGCTTGCACTGATGCAGACTGCGTCGTACCTGTTCAGTATGCGAGAGTGCGACTTGCGCTGCTGGGCCTCTGCGGTAGCTGTAGGTGTGTGTCAGTTGAATTGCTGCTGCCTGTGCAATACCTCACCTATGTGTGTTTGTATGTAACGTGTGCACTCGTCTCCGCTGCATATGGTGTTGCTCCTAGTTCATGCGAGGAACTATGCAATTCTGCCTGCCCCAGTTGTACCGCACCCCTGCTTTCAAGTGTAGTTGTGCTTAATTTCCTAACCAAGGAATCCTACTGCCGCCGTGTGGCAGGATGAGAAACTGTTTTCAAACAACAAAAGCGGTGTAGTGTTCATTCTGTGCTCTCCGTCAGCTGTTTGTGAAACCACGACCACGGAAGCCATGTTCTCCAATGTATTATTTGGCCATTCGTGGGCGCACGCGAGGAGCCTCGAGGTTGGGTTCGAAGCGCCTCCCTCCATTATCCGATGGCCTATTGAAAAGATGCGGACATGACATTGTGTTTAGATTGCACTTATATAGCGCTTTCTACCCCTGACGAGGCGTCAGTCACGCTCCCTGACCCGTGCACCATGCTTACACCACTCCGGTATTTTGTGCAGCGCTGTCCAACCAGCGCCAGGCACCCGAGATGCCCTCCCTTGTAACCAGCATTAAAACTGTTGGGATTCTATTTATAAATTTATGCAATGATCCTTATCAGATATAAACCACACATTCATGAGTATGAACTTGTACTTGTCACTGCACAGCATCGAGGCGATGCAGAGACCTACGTTAAAGAATGCATGTTTTTATAAATATTCAGCCCTACAGTGAAACGGACATAAGGGAACAGAAATGTTGCTTTAACGAGCTGTGCGCCACCAGTTCGTTAGTGAGCTGAACACTTTGTGGGGTTGTGTGTGTGTGCACATTTCTTGTGTCCTGACATCTCAGATGCCTCCAAGCAGCTGGTGGTCCATGTATGTTTTACAGGGGTCTGAACCCCAAGGGCAGATGAAATAGTAAAGCTCCTTTTGTATGCTCTCCTTGTATTTGCATGGCGGGTGCGGAGCTCACAAAATTTTGGATAGCTATGTCAGATTTGATTGAGTTATTTTTCTAGTTGGATGCATAAGAGAATGTAGCATGTGAAACCAAACTAAAGCTGAATTGTAATTAGCACATGAGTACTGTTTGCTTTTGTCCTGCTGTGTGGCACTTGGAGATTGACCAAAGCTGGGCGCAAAGGATACACTCTGTCTAGATTTATTCTAAATCCTATTAATTTGTTGGTTTAAATCATTAAGGTTTGCTGTGCAATTCATTAGGCTAAAGTTGCTTTTGGTAATCGGAGTATTATTCAGGGCTCCTGAATGGATATGAATAGGGTCTGTTCGTAGAGTGGGTGAATGTATGCAGACATAGCGAACACAAATTAGGTACTTAAAATGATGGTCGTCTAAAAAATAGTTCATTATAAGATACTTTGCCACTTTTTATGTTTATATACTTTTGCTGTTTAATATAGTGCATACAATGTCCAAATGTGCAGCAGAGCGTTTTACATAGATAAGGATAGAAATGGTAAAATTAAGGTTATGGCTGTGTAATGCAGAAGTACAAGCCTGTATACATATACTAACAAGCATTATCTTGCAGCGAACACAAATGCATGTTACAAGTCTAGGAATGAGAGCGAGCAATAGCCTAAATATACCAAGGTTCATAATGGAAAAATTAGTTTGTAGGTGCGGCCTACTTGAAGTGACGGATTGTCGTACTACTGCCAGCCACCGTGAATTAAACCCCCCCCCCCTGTTGGTAAAATAAACGCAGTCCTAATTGTTAAGAAAAGTGACCCGTATAGTCGGACTTCGTCTGTATGAGCAATGCATAGGGCTTTGAATTTAAACCTCTGCTCAGTAGTTGAGCACAGTTATGAAAAATAGAAATGAGAGCGAGCAATGGCCTGAGAAACAATGGTTCATATTCGAAGTGTGAGTCTGAAGGTGCAGCCTACTGGAGGAGGCAAAGTGCCCTGCTTCTATATCGGCCACCGTAAATTAAAAAACCCCTTTTAGGTAGAAATGGAAATCTACACTGTCCTTTATTGTTTAAGAAAAACGACCCGTGTAGTCGGACCTCGTTTGTATATGCATGAAGAAAGGCGCAGTGGAGTAGGGCGCATTGTGAACCTGATGTGACTGGCTTAGCATGGGATCCAAAGAGCCTGGTCAGAGAATTAAGTACTTCTCTATGTTGGTGAAATCATTGGATATGGAAAAAAATGGCAAGCGCTGAACCGAACAACATGGCCGGTAAGCATATATTAAGATTAGGCGTAATGAGTCATATACAGGGAAAATAGAAAAAAACAAAAGAGAAACACACATGGCTAAGTCCCAGCGAGGGCAGTCGGTATCAACGAATAAAGATTGCATGCGGGCGCTCAGCGTGTGAAAGGGAGGGCCGGTAAGCAAATCATGAGTAAAAGCATTGTGAATCACATATACGGAAAACAAAATAAGACTGCAACGATTTGAAAAGCGGGCGTTTTTTGTGCGTCAATATTAATGAATAAGGGTTGCATGCGGCGCTTAGCTTGTCGAAGGGTGGGCCGGTGAGCATAACGTGAATAAAAACGCGGTGAATCGCATATACGTTAGACAGAATAAGACGACAGGTATTAAAAAGCGGACGTTTTAAGTGTGTGAACATGGGGGGCCGTTGGAGAAACCGTAATAAGGCAATGATGTCCTCAATCTATGCGCGTGGTGGTGGTGGCGTTTAGGCGAGCAGTCCTCCGGCCGGTAATATGCAGCACGAGGAGATGCAGTTCGCAGCTCTGTATGAGACGGTATAAGCGGGACGTACCTGGTGAGCAAGTGAAGCAGCCGTCCGCTCTCGCTCACACATCCACGTCGCCTTCACTTCCTCGAACAGCAACTTCGAGCTTGTTCGCCACAGCGCCATCTAGTGACCGCATAGCCGAACAGTAAGGCTGAATGGTGAACGCGCCCGGCCATCTGTATTCACTAACGGAGGCACCCTGACAGCTCCTAATTATAATTAATGTACTTCTTTGCGCGAGCACGCACGAAATATGCCTCAAAATGGCGGAACAAAACTACATTTACCCTATCACTTCAAGCCTATTAAAAAGATAACACAAGGAAGACGAATCACTGACCAGATGACAGAAAACGCTAAGGAATGTCTGGAATTTCTCTCTCCAAGGCCCTCTTCTTCTTTTTTTTCTCCTTTAACATTAGTTCTCTAACTCCTCCCCTTTCAGGGGAAGGAGTCCGAGCCCTAAAAAGGACATAAAGGCAAGGCAACTGTGGGAATGGAGTTCGGCCACAACAATGGACCAGGAAAGGGCAGGGAGGAACTCCCCTGCTTCAAAGGGCACCTGAGTCTCCTCATAAGCTTGAGTCACCACAAAGGATCCCTAGAGTTTCGTATGGGGAACGCTAAAATTCACATATGCTGCCTGGTGCTTCTTGAGTATAGCACATCCAAGCTGGATCTAATGTTGCTATGGTCACCTGTGTCATACATGCAGCATACACACGTCCCCTACCCAGTGCAAGCATGCTACAGCCGTATACCACAGTCATGGGCGAAGGGCCCAGTTGCAGACGAATGGCAGACTCATTTGAAAAAGGAAGAAGAGGTCAGTAGGCAAGTTTCCACAGCATTGACAAGTATAAAGGATATCCTGCCACCTGGAGAACATGCATTAAATATCATTAAAACCATGGGTCCGAACACCAGAGCCAATTTAATGCACCATTCAACATAACACAAGCAACAATCTAAAAACGTGCAATGCTACAAATACAACGTTATTCAAGTAACAAGAAAAATCTCATAGTTAAGCCAAAGTGCTTTTCTCATTCGCCAGCCACAGGTCAAACATAAAAAGCCCTGACAATGTGGCGTTCAGCATTAACCTATTTTTAGTGAACACCTTAGGAACATCATTGATAAGGTGCGGCACGTTTACTCCAAATCTTTTTTTCCGCGGACTTTCAGTCCGCATACCATTACTCCGCGAGGTCTTTGAACTCGCATACCATCACTCTGCATTTTTTCACAACGCGTGTGCATTTACCACGCATGCATTTACAACGCATTACGTTGTAAAGGCATGTATGGTAAATGCACATGCGTTGTGAAAAAAAAATAGACTTCAAGAAGATGGAGGGGTGTGGAACCACGACGACGAGAGAGGTAAGAGGGTTTGGGTTAATTTTTTAGGGGTGGGGGGTCGTGCTGGGGTAGGGATTGTGTAGTGTAGTGTAGTCTTTGTGTAGTGTAGTGTAGTGTTGTGGTGGTTGTGTAGTGTAGGGTCGTGCTGGGGGTAGTGTTATAGGGTTTAAGGTAGTGTTGTAGTGTTTGTGTAGTGTAGGGTCATTCAGGGGTAGTGTTTTCCGGTTTAGGGTAGTGGTGTAGTGTTTTAGGGTTTAGGGTAGTGTTGTAGTGTTTGTATAGTGTAGGGTCATGCAGGGGGTAGTGTTTTAGGGTTTAGGGTAGTGTTGTAGTGTTTGTGTAGTGTAGGGTCATGCAGGAGTAGTGTGTTAGAGTTTAAGGTAGTGTTGTAGTGTTTCTGTAGTGTAGGGTCATGCCGAGGGGAGTGTTTTAGGGTAGTGTTGTAGTGTTTGTGTAGGGTAGTGTTTTAGGGTTTAGGGTAGTGTTTGTCTAGTGTAGGGTGATGTGGTGTTTGTGTAGTGTAGGGTCGTGCAGGGGTAGTGTATTAAGGTAGTGTTGTAGTGTTTGTGTAGGGAAGAAAAGTGGTATATGGTAGTGTTGGGGGTTCGTGCTGGGTAGTGTAAATGTAGGAAAAGGACTGTGTGTCGAGGGTGGGTTGTGCAGGGGGACTACATTAGCGTGTAGGGTAGGGTAGGGTAGGTTAGGGTACTCACACTTACCTTTAAAACTTTTACAATGAGTATACCTTTAACCTGCATGCCTTTGCGGTGTAATGGCATGCGTGGTAAAGGCATATTCGTTGTAAAAGTTTGCGTTGTGTTTTTTTGCGGGGTGTTTGTCTTTGCGGAATTAAAATTGCGGAGTGATGGTATGCGGGGTAATTGTTGGTGGAAAAACGTCTCATATTCCATCGATAAGGCATTCAACTACACAAGTTAATCACCCGGAGACACATCAATAGGCAACGGGCCAAACCCTCACATTCAAGGTAGTGTGACATGCAGCATCACCCACAAAACAAAGTAAACATTTCCAACACTACACATTTACCCATTCAGCATCACACCATCCATAGGCAAACACCAGTTGCTTTGCCTATGTTCTCGGAAGTGATCACCGCTGCCCTTGTGTCTGAGGGACGGGTGCTTTGGGGCTAGGGTTGCATGGGAACGGCACCTCTACATTAAGTTAGTAAATATACAAATATATTGAAGGATATTGTGTTGTATGGTGCAGCTTGTTCTCTGGACTCCTAATACCAGTATATTGAAGTGCTACAGCAATGCATGGAAGACTGCACCTATTATATACAAAGGGCATCTAGCGAGAGATGTATATAAGTATATGCTGCTAGAATGGCTGCAGCTCTTTATTTACCAAACTCCTAGATTATTCCATGTAAAGAAGTTCCCCTTGCCTGTAAGGTGCTTCCTAACAATAAAGGATCTAGACCAATGATTTGCAGTTTGAAGGCAGCACCATTAGGTTGGCAAATAGATTACTTTGTTATATTAGGATTGCAATTTATGAACTACTAAAGGTAACAAAATTATTTCAGAGTCAAAAGCAGTAGCTTACTTACCCATCTACATAAAATACAAATCGATGATCTGCATGTCATACAATGTGCTTTGCAGCAGGCACTTCAACCCTCTATGCTACTTTATGAGTCAGATTTGTGATTGGACAAAACACAGAGCTCTCCCAGAACTGCATTAACAACCTGAGTTATCTTCCTGCCTTATCATCCCCTGAAAATTGCTGGGCACACAAAAACCTCTGCAGCAGGTGTCATAACCCTGCAAGATATTTTAAAATGCCCCCTCTTTGTGACTAATTGAGTTAAAACAGATTTGCTGTCACATTTGTCCTTGTTGACAATTCCTATGCAGCAGATTCCATTTAAAAATAAATGTATAAATTGACTGTCATGCTCTGTTCTTCAAGCTCCATCCCCTCGTGACTCCACGCCTTTCCTCTGGTAAACCTTGACCCCCAATTTTTGGGTTCCTGGAGTCAATTTTTTCCCATTTCCAGCACCGTGTTTGAAAAGCGATTTGGGTTACTAATATAGAAACATGCTTCAATTGTGTTCTTCAGATTACTTGCATCGCACATGTATATATATATATATATAGTGCACATATTCCGACAAGGGTTTACACCAACCCCGGAGCCTGGGAGTTCCTGGGCGGCCGTCGCGAGCGCCAAGGGAGAGGCCGCCTCGCGCTGATCCTTCACTGGACTGCGCACAGGTGTGAACGTCTCGAGGGCACGCCAGGTGTCATTCAACGAGATTGCGCTGCAGTGGCTGCGGCCTGCACATCGGGTGGGGGGAACCAGAGAGAAGGAATGAGGGCAGAGGGTGCACTGCGGCCCGCCTCTTTATCGTTAAACTTTAATTTCGTGTCGAGGAGAAAGCGCAGGGCCGGGGAGGACCGTTGAATCATTCATGGCGGGACCCATAAATTATACACTACATCAGGCCTCCGGCCATTGGCCTGGCAATTAAGGGAGAAATACAACATTTCTACTTCGGTTCTTGTCGTTTTAAACTGCGAGCCGCGTAGGTGGAGAATGGGCTGCGAGTTAGTTTGCTCTAATAATTGTAAAACTGCAATCCACCCGTAACCATCTCTCTCCAGGCACCACCAGAGGGCGAAGTGGCCATGCCGAGTCCCGTAGTCAGAATGCAATGCTTCATCGGAGGGTAATACAAAAGCCAGAAGCCATTATCACGACAGAAGTCCCACTGTATTGTTTGGAAAGCCCGCGGTTCTACCAAGACCAGCTGGGCGAGGGCGGCCATGTTTTTATACTCCTAATTAAACGTAGACATGTCAATGAAAGCTCGAGGCTGAAGCCTCTAGGTCCTGTTGGAACCCATAACGAGCCGAGCTTTCATGCAAGCCTGCCATCCTCCCTCTACCCAGGATGTGGAATTGTGGACGGAGCTGCTGACTTTGAAACTGGGGAACCAGGTTCGAGCAGTGGCGTAACAAAACTCAAGGTGTCCCCCTTCAAAGCACATGGAGTGGGGGCCCCCATGCCCCAGACCCAGTAAGGAGCTCTCAGGCCAGTGGCTTGCCGCCGTGCACAGCAGGGCAGGAGTGGGACCCCAAAGCAGCCCTGGCAAATTTTGTCAGCATAGCCCCTATATAGTAAGCAGCGAGAAGTTGCAGTGAGCGTGCCTGACCACTGCAAAGAGGACTCAGCAATGTTGGAACCACAGTTCATAATTATAATAATTAATTTGTTGATATTTGTACTAGTCCAATTAACTCAAATTAAGTGATAAAGTGAAAGCCCTTTGCTTTCAGGATCTGAAACGTCATATAGAAACACTTTACAGTTACATGACTCTCAGCTTGCTTAATACGATTCAAATTTCAAAACAAAGGCTTCGTAACTAACCTTATTAATGTGAGCAGAAGAGGACGCTGGAGGAGCTCTAAATGTGATAGTGGGGGCGTATTTACAAGCTCCTATGGCCCTGTGAATGTCACATTTAGTGACTTTCCTGTGGCGATATGTGCTTTGCCTTATTAATCAGGCAAATAAGGCCCCCTTTCAAGCTATCCTTAGCGTGACAGGGGAGGGCAATGGGTGTTGCGGTGGGCGTTCCACCGCAACACCCATTGATTTTGATGCTGCCCCCTATTACAAAGACAGCACAAATGTGAGGCAGCGCCAAAATTAGGACCAGGAAAAACCTTGTCTTAAACAGGCGAAACGAGGAGAAATGCTTTATTTCTCCTAGTTTTTGCGGTTTCCTTGTGCGCTGCATTGTGCTGCACACATAGAAATAGCAAAGCAAAACGCCAATTATTATTTATGTGCAGGAAGGTGCCTCTTACTTCACATAAACAATCATTTTTTTTTAAATTACATTTTGTAACTTCTATGTGTGCTGCATTAAGCAGCACACATAGAAGTGATAAAACACCATTTAAAGACCTTTGGTCGCTCCCCACGCCACACAGCTCCTCCTGGTTGCCCGTGACTGTCCCTCGGCTGCTGCTGCCAAGGGTGCTCCGCTGGTTGAGCCCCTGGCACCTGTTCTGTTGTTTTTTGGTTTGTTGCTCTGTTCTCCCCCATTCCTGGCTGTCTAATTTGTGTTTTTTTCCCTCTGTTTGTCGCTCGTTTGTCATCCTTGCCCTCTGTGACCCCCCCGCTCCCCGCTTCCCGCCGCTGCTACCCTGTGGCCCCGCCCCCTTTGCCTTCTGTGCCCACTGCCCTCGCCCATTTGCCGCCCGCTCCCGCCTCCCAGCTGCTCCTCCCTCCCACTTGGCCTCATATGGAGGGCGCCTCGCGGCAATGAGTGCGACCTGACCTCTGGTCACTCCCCACGCCGCACGGCTCCTCCTGGTTGCCTGTGACTGCCCCTCTACTGCTGCTGCCAAGGGGTCGCCGCTGGTGAGCCCCTGGCACCTGTTCTGTTGCTCTGTTCTGCCCCATTCCTGGCTGTCTAATTTGTGTTTTTGTCCTCTGTTTGCCGCTCGTTTTTCGCCCTTGCCCTCTGTGCCCCCCCGCTCCCCGCTTCCCATCGCTGCTTCCCTGCGGCCCGCCCCCTTTGCCTCTGTGCCCACTGCCCTCGCTCATTGGCCGCCCGGCTCCCGCCTCCCAGCTGCTCTTCCCTCCCACTTCGCCTCATATGGAGGGCGCCACGCGGAAGCGCAGCGGACGCGCGCAGCGGGCGCGCCGCTGGCGCTCCGAAGGCGTGCCAAAGGGAAGCCCGTCTGTGCCCAGCACCAGAACCCCTGGACCCCGCGCCCCCCGCAACACGAGACTGCGCTATGACTCCAGCACCCTCGACGCACTCAACACCGAACGAGGCCACCCCTCCTACCGAGCCACCCTGAAGCGCAACCAAGGACCCTTCACCTGCCGGAACTGCAGATTCACCAGCATCCAGTCCGCCAAACCACCAACCAGAGAACCCAACCGCCTCCGCTGCATCCTCCTCAACACTCGCTCCGCTCGCAAACACGCCATCGAACTCTGGGACCTCCTAGACTCCATCGCCCCGACGTCGCCTTCCTGACGGAGACCTGGCTGAACACCACCTCAGCACTAGACATCGCCATAGCCATCCCACAGGGCTACAAGATCTCCTGCAGAGACCGCACCAACGGAGTGGGAGGCGGAATCGCCATTGTCCACAAAGACTCCATCAGAATCTCAACTAACACCGACGACACCATCACCACCGCAGAGCACATGCACTTCCAGATTCATACCGACCCCAACACGACCCTCAGAGGAACACTCATCTACAGACCTCCCGGACCCCGACCACAGTTCAGCGACACCATCACCGACCTCATCAGCGCCCACGCCCTCGCCTCCATGGACTACATCCTCCTCGGAGACCTGAACTTCCACCTCGAGAACAACAACAACGCCAACTCCACCACCCTGATCGACAACCTCACCAACCTCGGACTCAAACAGCTCATGACGACACCCACCCACGCCGCTGGACACACACTTGACCCCATCTTCTCCGCAAGTCCTCACATCTCCTTCAACTACACCTCCGAACCCCACTGGACCGACCACAGATGCGTCCACTTCACTTTCAGGAAACCCACCACACACTACAGTACCCAACAGCTGCAGCGCCGCTGCTGGGGCAAAGTCACCGAGGACCATCTAACGACCACCCTCGCCCGGTGACCACCCACCGACCCCACCGACCCCACCGACCCAGACACCGCCGTAACCAACCTCACACAGTGGATCAACGACTGCGCCAACACCCTCGCCCCTCTCAAGACCCCCACAACCACCCACACCAACAAGAAAGCCACCTGGTTCACCGAAGACCTCCGGATCTCCAAGCACACCTGTCGGAAGCTGGAGAAGAAATGGCTCCATGACCGAACACCAGTTCTGCTTCCAAGGACTTCTCTGCCACTCTTCACTCACTGAACTTTTTCCCTCACATCACCGTTCCGACCCATGACAAAGGTCACATTTTAGAGCAAATATGGTCACTGCGCCGCCAAATTTCTCCTCGCTCTATCCTTCCCTGCATCTGGTCGGATCATTTTATGATTTCTTTTAATATTTTTTCTGCCTCCTCTGTAAAAATCCCTTTCACCAAGAATGCGTCAAATCTGTTCGGCCTTACGATGCCAACAGATGGTTCACGAGCGAACTTAAAGATCTCAAGCTCAGTCTCAGGCGCTCGGAGCGCCACTGGAGACGCAATTACTGTCCCATGCTCCGCTCCAGGTACAGACTCTTATTGAACAACTATAAGAAAGCTGTTGTGTCAGCCAAAACAGCTTACTTTTCAGAGAAGATTGCTCTCTCTACTAATAAGCCCCGTGAGATCTTCTCCCTGGTCAAGCAGCTTGCCACCTCTGACCGCACAAATATCAGCTCCGTTCCGTCTCAGTCTTTTTGCCGCACCCTTAATAATTACTTTATCGATAAGATCACTGCCATTAAAAACAATATTCCCACAGTCTCCCAAATTCAAGTCACATTTTGTCCCCCTCCGCCGCCTGTCCTACTGGATCATTTTCTTCCTATCACTCATGACCAATTTCTTCTTTTACTTGCCAGGGTCAAGTCTGGCTCCCCAGCTGACTGCGCCCCAGCTCGAATTCTTCAAACCCTCTTTACCTCCTGCCCTGCACCCCCTCTCACTTTGCTTAACTCCTCCTTAGCCCTTGGATCTGTCCCCTCTTCCTTTAAAACCGCAATAGTCTTCCCTATCATATAAAAACCTGGGCTGGATCCCTCTTCACCCCCTAATTTTAGACCCATCTCCCTTCTTCCCTACCTGGGCAAGATCTTGGAAAGACATGTGACCTCTTGTCTCTCCTCCCACATTGAGGAACACTGCCTCTTAGCTTCCCACCAAGCAGGCTTCCGCCCTGGCCATTCCACAGAGACTGTTGTCACTGCGGTTATGGACGAGCTCAAGGGCAAGGCGGATCTCGGTCTACCCCAGGCGTTGGTGCTCCTCGACCTGTCGGCTGCGTTCGACACGGTTGACCATGTCATTCTTCTCGACCGTGTCCGCGCAGCCGGCATCAGAGGGGCTGCACTTTCCTGGATAGCATCTTTCCTCCAGGGCAGAACCCAGGCAGTCCATCTTGCAGGTTTCTCCGCTCCTCCCCGCCCCCTTGTGTGTGAGGGGAGTCCCTCAAGGCTCCTCTCTCTCCCCTCTTCTTTTCAATCTCTATATCTATCCTCTTCTTCTTTCTCTTCAGGAGCTGGGGGTCACCGTGTATAACTACGCTGATGACCTTCAGCTCATCTTTGATTTGTCCACCCCTGATTCTCCCTCTTTCCTTAGCTCCACCCTAATTTTCATCTCGGATTGGATGATCACCAACCATCTCAAGTTGAATCCGGACAAGACGGAGCTTGTCCTCACTGGTGGTCCCACTAATCCTTGGTCCCCTTCTTACTGGCCCCCTTCCTTTGGCCCCTCCCCCTCACCTGTTCCTTCTGTTCGTACCTTGGGCATTAAGGTTAGCAATGACCTTTCAATTCACGCCCAAGTCAGCTCCGTTATTTCATCCTGTTTCTTGTCCCTTCGTCTTATCCGAAAAATTTCCCGCTTCTTTTCTACCTCTGCCCTTAAATCGATCATTATGGCCCTCATCACTTCCCGCCTTGATTATGGGAATTGTCTCTATGCTGGCATCCCGGCCTTCGAATCACGACGGCTACAGGCTATTCAGATTCAAGCCGCCCGTCTAATTTTCCATCTCCCCAAATTCTCTCACATCACGCCCATCCTCAAGTCCCTTCACTGGCTCCCGGTGCACCTCCGCTCTCTCTTCAAACTAGCCTGCTTAGCCTTTCTGGCCTACACTCACTCCGCTCCTCTCTTTATTGCTTCTCTAGTCACTCCTTACACTCCGACTCGTACCCTTCGCTCCTCATCCCTTCTCCTTCTCCAAGTTCCCCGGTTTCGTAAATCTCGGACCGGTGGCACCCGTTTCTCGGTTTTGGCCCCCCAGTTTTGGAACAGTCTCCCATTATCCATTCGGTCTGCTCCCAACTATTCCTCTTTCCGCAAAGTTTTAAAAACTTTTCTTTTTCTCCAGGCCTTCCCAGTTTAGCCCTCCGATAGCACTGTAGACTCCGACTTTCCAGCGCCAGGAAGCCGCTTGGCCGCAGTGCGCTCTAGCAAGTTCCTTTTCAATTTCAATTTCAATTTCAATTTCAATTTCAGACAGCCACACAGCCCTCAAAAGCGCCACCCGCAGGCACCACCAACTCATCAGAACCGCCAAGAGGACCGCCTTCAAGGACCGCCTAGACAACAACGCGCACAACACCAAAGTGCTCTTCAGCATCGTGAAAGAACTCTCCAACCCCAGCTCCAACACCAACGACATCCCACCATCACAAGACCTGGGACGACTCCTGGTGGCCCACATCGCTAGGCGCAGCCCCGGAACCCACAGAACAAGCACGCAACCTGGGGGTCATCCTCGACTCCACCCTCTCCATGACCAGGCAAGTCAACGCCGTCTCCGCGTCCTGCTTCAAAACCCTCCGGATGCTCCGCAGAATCATCAAATGGATCCCCACTGACACTAGAAAAACCGTCACTCAGGCCCTCATCACCAGCAGACTAGACTACGGGAACGCCCTCTACTCAGGAACTACAAAAAAGCTCCTGAGACAACTACAACGAATCCAGAACGCCTCGGCTGGAATGATCCTCGACGTCCCCCGCCGCAGCCACATCACACCCCACCTGGGAGGCCTGCACTTGCTCCCAGTCAACAAGAGGATGACCTTTAAACTCCTCATCCACGCACACAAAGCACTACACAACACCGGACCCACCTACCTCAACAACCGACTCAGCTACCACACCCCCACCCGAAGCCTCCGCTCAGACAACCTCGCCCTCGCCACAGTCCCTCGAATCCAGAAAACCACAGCCGGCGGAAGATCCTTCTCCTACCTCGCCACCAAGACCTGGAACACTCTCCCAACCAACCTACGACAGACTCAGGACCTACTGGCCTTCAGAAGACTCCTCAAGGCCTGGCTCTTTGACCAGTAGCGCCCCCCTCACCCCCCAGCACCTTGAGACCCTCACGGGTGTGTAGCGCGCTTTATAAATGTAATGATTGATTGATTGATTGATTGATTGATTGAAAGATTGTTTATGGGCCGGAAGAGACACCTTCCTGAACATAAACAATCTTCCCCTCAAAGCAGACACCCTTGCACTTTGGTGCAAGGGTGTCTGTGTTGGCGGTAGGCTGCTTTATTTAGTGCCAGCGCAGGGGAAAACACAGGACTGCACCGTATTGTTGTAAATATGGTGCAGCCCTGCGTTTCAGTAGTGGCGGAGCTTGGCGTTAAGCCAAGGAGGCTAACACTACGCTCCACCACTTTGTTGTAAATATGCCTGAGGTGGCCGGATTGTATTGTGCAGCGCAGTATGGCCCGACTCACTCGAGTCCCCTGGAGGCTGAAAGTGAATGGTGGCGGCCACCCATAGGCCTCCAATCAGTCAAAATCAGCTCCCGTCACAAAACCGACCCCACTACCCTTCCGGCCTACCAGGGTAAGGTCCGGTACCTGCTACTGCCAGTAGGGCACTGGATGCGACTCTGAAACAAGTGCTCAATCAGTGACGGCTGAGGTGATGATCATCACAACACAAAAAACAGAGCAGCACAACTACTCCTAGAGGTTGGCGAGCAACTCAACGCTCGAGCCATATGCATGGCTCTGGTTCAGTTTGAGGTCCTCCTGGTAGCATAAGCCCAAAACGAACTGAGTACTCATGTTGTTTCTGCCTTCCGTGTTCGCTATATCCTCTTGCACAAAGAGTTAAAGGCAAATCATTAATATTTGAGGTAAAACTGAGCAACAGACACTGATTTTGTGGCTGGTTTGTACAAAGTGAAACTAGAAAACATGGGATTAATCCTAGCTTTCCCACTTAACCAAATTGTGTGGTCTTTGTCAAATATGTAATTTCCCCGATCCTTGTCGCATATGAAAGCACCTTCAAATACACGAGTTCAGAATACCAGCAGTACTAAAAATAATTGTGTTTCATTTAATAGACAATAATGATGCATTTATCTGTAAGAATCTGAGCGGCGTACATAACTGACTTGCCTTTTTAGTTCCTTTATTACATTGTCACCAGGGTTGTGCAGGAACAATCCTAGGTTTGTGCTTTAAAAATGTCTCTTTTAACCGCATGCGTGCGGGCGGAATTCCGCTCGTATGCGGAGTTTTGCTAAAGCGCATTTTACGTGACGAGCTGGGCTCGTCATCAGCGTAGCAGGAGGCTACCTCATGACGAGCCCAGCTCGTCATCAGCGTGGAAGGGGTTAATAAGTACCTTTTCAGTGCAGTGATATAATGTAATGCCAAAGCTACGCACATTAAAGAAATACACTTTTTACAACTCTGAAAAGACTTTGTAATGTTTTACGTGAGGTTTATGACATGAATTACATGGAAACATTTCGAGGGCTTGGCTCGTATATGAGCTCTTAAGGCCAAGCCAGACCCTTGACTCGGCTCACTCTGTTAATTTGTTGGCTCGCCCACCTCTAACTGCTACCCCACACAGTGCCCACAAGGGATAATCTAGAGCTTTTCCCAAATGACAGTATGGATGGTTTCATCTAGCATGGGGATGTGTCAATTTAACAAGTATTCACACAACCAATCACTCATCCATAGAGCTGCTCATATACCTACCCACTCACTCATACAGCCACTCACACAATCACTCACTCATACAGCCACTCATACAACCAGTCACCCATAGAGCCACTCACACAGTCACACTCACCCATATAGCCACTTATTCACTCATACAACCACTCTCACACCCACTATCTCACCATACAGTCTCTCAACACAGGCACTCACTCACCCATACAAACCCTCACACAACCACTTACATACCCACTCTCATATCTGCTCACTCTCCCAAACAGCCCTTCACACAGATACACACTCTCCCATACAGCCCAACTCATTTAACAAAACATCCACTCAAAGCCAATCACTCACCAATGTAGCCACGTACAGCCATTCAGACACCCACTGACTGACACATCAACTCACCCACCCATATAGCCCCTCACTCACCCATAGATCCAGTCACACACCCACTCACTCAATACAGCCACTCAACCAGCCATTCACTTACCCATACAGCTACAAACACACCCACTTATACACTCACACTGCCATGCACAAGCCCACACAGTCTCAGACAACCCCACACACATTCACACTTTCACTCAAATAATATATGTTAGAAGTAGTACCGCTCATTAGTAGTGCACCTCATATGCTATACTAACTTTTGTAGTAGGTTAGTATATATCTTTTACACTCTTAAACTCTTAAAAAACACACTCACTGGATGATGTCATCAGTGATGTCACTGACCATGTCATGAGTGGTGTAATATGTGAGGTCGTAAGCAGTGCATAGCAGGGGTGCTAACTATAACTACTGTATTTAACTGGTTTTGTATGATTGAAATCTGATCCTTATAAGCAGGCTTAGGGATCCATGGCATTTCTACCCCCCACTCTTTTTTTTCCACAACAATTTTTGGGGCGTTTTGATAACACATCTAGGCCAGACCGGCCCACTTATACATGTTAGACAATCATTAACAAAAGTCTCTTGATAACAGTGATACAAAAACAGTCAAAGACATTCCCAAACCACTGCCAAAACGCCACATGTCCCTGACAAAGCCCCCAATTGAATGCATTATTAAGTCCCAGTTCATGTCTTCAAGGCCCAAACCAATAGGATTGTATTTCAGTGTCAATGTGAGCAGTAGCTTCCTGTAGTGGTGCCAAGATTATACCACAATAGTCTGCTCAGCGCCGCCATATCTTGGAGTTTTCTTTAGGGCAGCCCCTTGCCTGGAAGACAGCAATCCCCAGACCCTTACAATGATCCATATCTCTCTTCCACACCCACACTGATGGTGGCAAAGCTGCCTTCTACATTTGGGCAATGTACCTGTTTGCCTGCGTAAGCCCCAAAAATAATAAGTGTCTCTTAGAACAGTTCCAGTCGATCTCCTCTGTACTATTCATAAGGATCAATTTAGGGTCCAAATGGAGTTTCCCAAGTGAAGACCTTGACAAGACAGGAATTTGCATCCCGACAAAAGTGCCACAATGACACTCATCTCCACACAGTTTGTAGGAAAGTTCTCTCTACCACTCTACACCTCAGACACAGGGAAGAAACAATGACGCCCAAACCCCACAAGCTGTGCCTCGTGTAGTTGGCCAAGTGGAAATATTTACATTGGATCAAGTGGAGGAAAGAGGAAATAGCAGTACCAGGGAGAGACACCAGGGTAGCAGTCCAGTCGTCTTCATCTAGATTGTCTATATCCCCCTGCCAGGTCATCCGTATGGCCGGTAATGTGGTGGACCTGTTTGTGATCAAAGTGTGGTAGATTTGCCTAATTTTATGGGTACCTAAATCCCCCATTAGTAATTTACCCTCCAGCGGGCTAAACTCTTGTAGTTCCTTGAGGTCACATATGTAAGGAAAGATAGCATGGCGGAACTATATGTTATCTGTGAAATTGGCTGTGGAGGAGTTGATATACAATTTGCAGCTCTTGAAATGATTTTAGGACAGTGCCCTTCATAACGTCTTTTAGCATGGACATCCCTAAAGCAACCCGTCACTGAAACCCCAGCAACACGTCCACCTGCCGGAGAAAAACACCCTGTCACAATGGCATCCGCTGTGCCGATCTCCCCCATCATCTCAATCGCCAGAGGTTTTGCCTTCATACACAAATGACCAGCTGGGTCGCGAGGAGAAGGAGGACGTGCCATCTCTTACCATAGAGAAGATCGAGTAGTGATGAGTCCCCATCTCTCTGCAGCGTAAGCTGGATAATTTTGGGCATTATACCACCAGTCATTGATATGAAATAAATGGGATGCAGCATAATAGGATTGCATGTCAGCTGCGGCAATGACCCCGCAGCACATGGACTGGAAGCATGTCCGGAGAGCAATGTGTGTAGCGCCACCCCTTCTCTTTTTTTCATTATTTTTATTTGAGTCTCTGCTGAGTCAGAGTCCCATGATGGCTGCCAACACTTCCTGGTTGAAGTGGTGGCAGCCAATCAGATCTCTGCACTAGATAGAAAAGATTTGCGGAGGGTCCCCGCTTCTAGATATACAAATTTGGTTTTCCTTTAATATATCCAACACTACTGAATGGATTTCCACCAAATAACTAACAGGGCTTTTTCTGGACAAATAGCTAGCTTTATGCCAAACTTAGTGTAATTCCGTCCAGCGGTTCGGGCTGTAGTCGTATTCAAAATCCCTAAAGGAAATTGATCGGGAAATATTTTAGGACCTCCCCTTTTTCTCAGCCGCCGAATCAAGGGTTTCTGGGCACCCGTGGATATCTACTGGTCCATAGCCCATTGGAGGGAAAAAAACTCACCCACTAACACCATACCCCCGCTGTTCATGGCCAAAGGCTGTGGACATCATGGGGTTAGATGCATATGGGGGCTGGCCGCAGGCACATCCCCAGCCATGCACGGCAGCGGTTGTATTAACATATGTAATTATAAATTACTTCACGTTAAAAAAAAACAGACATTCACTGAAAAAACAAAGGTTACAGGGACGTTATATTTAGGTTTACATTTTACCCCATAAAAATTCAGCAGTTATATTTATACTTGTCTGAAGAAACTACAACTCATTCTGTTAAGTAACTTTAGGCTACGAGTTATAGTTTCTTAACATAAGTTTGACTATGTGCAGTGCTTAATTTGTGCCGGTGCTATCCGGTGCTCAGCACCGGCACTTAAATATCAGGGCCGGGTCTATGAATCTTGACTGCTGACTGTAAAAATAAATATAACTTTCTTTATTGTACGTGCAGCCACAGCCCGCCTTGGCCCCCGCAGCGTGTTTTCATATCCGGCCGCCGGCCGTCGACTCCGAGTCACTCTCATCATCAATCATGTGTGTCACCGTCACGGCGTTTGGGACCGGGTAACCGTTTAGTGTTGCAACTTGCAAGTTGGTCAGCCGCCGCCCGCAACTGTGACACTCTCTTCTTTATCATAGGTGCTGGCGACGTGACAGTGCAGGCACCCTCAGCTGCCCCTGCCCAGGCCAACTCCAGTCCAAAGCGAATATTTAATCATTAATATATATAATATGCGACTGTGTGAGAAAACTGAAGTAGTAAGTTTAACTTTCGTTTCATGATTTTTTCCATCATCATGGCGCCTGGCAGCCGACCAGCTGCAGAGTTGTTGATAGTTTCTGTTTGACACAGGGTGGGCGGGCAAGGGGCCTCGGAACGGAAGTTGCCAGGTGGGGCCGGGTTGGAGGTTCTGATGGGGGAAGGGGCTGTGCGTGAGCGTGGTAGCGCGCGCAGATTTTTTTCATTTTGGCTTAGGCTGTCACCAGTTACCAGCCACAGGCTAGCCACACCCCAGCATAACCACCGCGCTGCGCAATTACAGCGACAGCGGCAGGTGGCAGCTCCCCACGCAATGAGCAGTACTGGCCAAGAAGACTAGAGTCATCCTAAATTAGCCCGGCGCGGCGGCCCCAGCCCGACCAACGACGACGAAGCCGAAGGGCAGAGCTGACCCTGGGCTGTGCAGTGCAGGTGACGTCCGTGACGGTCTGTGGGTGGCGGGCACTGCAGCCAGCCATGGATCGGGCGTCTCTACTGGACTGGGCCGCTGGCGCTGGCACTGCAGACTGCGGCCTGCTGCTAGGTAGCAAGCAGGCAGCACGCAGCAAAGTACAGCTGAGCTGAGCCTGAGCAGTGCAGTGTGCAGCTAGCTAGCCAGCCTAGGCTAGCAGTGTGTGTGTCTGATTCCTGGCCTCAGCCTGCCGAATAACGGTAAGAACTGAAGATACAATAAATTAAGTTAAGCAGAGCACCACTAAGCACTTACAGTTTTAAGTTAAGCTTAGGTGACCCGATCAGCTCCCTCACTTTGTTTTCCTTTCATTCCGGTGGACGAGGGGGGAGGGGAGGGGAGGTGGGAGGAGGTGCGAGTTTGCGACGGTGCCAATGAACCTATGGATTTCTAAAAGGTATTTTTACAGGCAGAAATTAATCTATCGGACTTTGGTATTTGAGTTGTGCCAAAGTACTGGCAATTGCTAAAGGTCAGTTGTTTAATTGGGACTGAATCCATCGAGCCAGCCTATTGTTACTCCATTCGGTTTTCAGGATGGCCAAGTACTGACTATTGATCTCAAATGATAATCATTAAATTGAAATTGTTCCGATAAAGTATTTTGGCATTCAGTGTCACTGCTAGACTTGGCGTGCTGTGATTGCAATAACGCAGTAATTGTTTTCAAAACGGTAGTTTTTACTTTGCATTGTTTATTAGGCCCTCTGCCTGTGTTAACAATTTAACTATCCAGATAAAAACACCTAAAGTTGTCTAGGAATATAGAAAAGACTGGTTACTACAAGCAAATGGTTCTGATGTAACCTGCAGATGACCTTGCCTTTTTTTCTGAAATGACAGTTCTAAAAGTGTACTGCACAGAGTGTTCCTTTTTTTTTTTTTTTTTTTTTTTTTTTTTTTTTTAAGACCTTTATTGCACACTTAATTCAAGACATTGGTGAATGCCTACAACCTCTGGGGCCGGTCTCAATCAATTCAGCAACCAAGTTTGAATGTGGAAGTTTACACAGCCGTTTAGCCGGCATCCCTGAGGCCCGGCGGCAATCATATCTAGCGCGCATCATTACTTCGCCAATTTTGTCGGTAGACATAAAGGTCTGCTTTTTAACCTTGGAACCAAACAGCACCAAACAACAAGAGCACAGTCGTCGAATAAAACCACAGAGCGTTCCCAGCGGGCAAACAGACTTGTATCCATCATCAGATCATCATAACAGTAGTGACGTAGTTCATGGCCTCTCCCGGCTCCACCCTCCCCTGCTCTAGTCAGGCATCCACCAAGGCTGCAGATCTCAGCAGCACACTTTTCCCAGCCACATGCTAAATCTTAATCTGACAACCCCTCATCCAACTCCTCTCCCGGTGGTTCACAGATGTTTCCTCTGTATACGTTCCATGCCCCCCAGATCTGACCCCATTTCTTGGGGCAACCCCTCCGGACAAACACCGCCTTCTCCGCCACCATTGCGTCATCCATATCATTGCACCAATCTCTCAGTCGGGGCACTACAGGCGACCCCCACAGTTTAGCCACATTGCGCTTCGCAACCATCAGGCCCAACACCACCCAGTCCCGCTGTCGATGGGTCAAGTCCGTGGCCTCCCATACGTTTAGCAGGCAGCAGCGCGGGTCTGGCCGCAGGGAAACAGTCATAGTCTGGGAGATAGTGCGGAGCACCGCTGTCCAATACCCTGCCAGCCTCCCGCAGTCCCAGATGGTGTGGTAGAACGTCCCCCTTTCTCCGCAGCCACGGAGGCAGTACTCCCGATCAGCCTTTCCTATTTTATACAGAACCGTCCTGGTATAGTATGTACGGTGCAGGACTTTCAGTTGCACCAGCTTAAGCCTGGAGGGAATCGCCGACTCGCACGGGGACGAGAGAGCTTCCTGCCACTCCGAGTCGTCAAGGTCACCTATGTCCGCCACCCAACTGGAGCGCAACTTGGACAACATGTCAGGGAGATTGTTAACCAGCTTCCGGTATGTGTATGAGGTGGCTTTTTGTGGCATGTGTTCAGTCAGCAGACGGTCCTCAAGGGGGGTAGACTCCTGCAAAGTCGCACCTGCTGGAATGGCTGCCCCTAGCGCGTGGCGTATCTGCATGAATCTGTACCGTTCGGACTCTCCCATACCATATTTGGACTGTAAAAACCCAAAATCAACGATTCTGTGATTTTTCCAGAGGTCCCCCACCACTGAAATTCCAATGTCGTCCCATGCCTTAAACCCTTTGGTATTGCCCATGTAACCCAACCTATGTGAGTCCCATAGGGGAGTCATCAGTGTAACAGTGTGTGCGCAGTGCAGGTGTCTGTGTGCCTTATACCAGAGTTGGATCGTATGGCGTGTCGGGCCCTGTAGCTCAGACGGGACGGAGCGACCATACAGGTTTCTCAGCAGACCTCTGGGTTCGACATTCTGCCTATCCGCCATGTAGGCGGGGTCCGTGTGTGGGGCATGCAACCAGAAGTTGATCTGTTTAAGGTGGGCAGCCCAGTAATACAGTTCAATACTAGGGAGTGCTATCCCCCCATCGTACCAGTCCCGCACCAGCTTGTTCTGCGCAATGCGGGCCGGTTTCCCGTCCCAGAGCAGATTAGAAATTGCCGCCGAGATGGCCTTAAAGTAGGCCGGGGGCACCGGAAACGGCGTATTCTCCAGGAGGTACAAAAAACGAGGCAGAGCCATCATTTTAAACAGGGCAGCTTTGCCCAGAAGAGTGAGTGGAAGGGAGCGCCATACCTTGACATCACGAACAAACCGCTCCAGTGGGGGTCTCAGGTTCAAAGCATGGAAT
Organism: Lissotriton helveticus; assembly: GCF_964261635.1. NCBI lineage: Eukaryota > Metazoa > Chordata > Amphibia > Caudata > Salamandridae > Lissotriton > Lissotriton helveticus. The sequence continues at coordinate 1,621,780,344 of NC_136057.1, forward strand.
ACGTCCGGACTAGGAGTAACGTAAATCCCCAGATATTTAAAGGGGGCAGCAGTGTATGCCAACGGACAGCCCCTCGGAAGGGGGGGGGGGTGGCCAACAAGAACGAAAAGAACTGACTTCGACCAGTTAATTCTATAGCCAGATACCCTCCCGAACTTCTCGCAGACATTGAGCAGCTCCGGGACCGACTTCCGCGGGGCCGTGAGGTAGAGCAGGACATCATCGGCGTACAGCGATATCCGATCTTCCCACGTTGGCGACCACCGGATACCCTTAATTGATGGTTCCCATCTAACCCAAATTGCCAACGGCTCGAGGATTAATGTGAACAGTAGAGGAGACAATGGGCAACCCTGTCTCGTTCCACGGCCAAGCGGGAAGGTCCTAGAGATATGGCCATTCGCCACCACCTGCGCCAGGGGGCCAGTGTACAACAGTCGGACCCACGCACAAAAGCGGGGCCCAAAGCCCATGCGTCGGAGCACTGCGAAGAGGTAAGGCCACTCCACCGTGTCGAACGCCATAGTGGCGTCCAGTGAGAGCAGTACCGCAGGTTCCCGTATACTTTCCCTGCGAGCCAAAACCGCCTGCAAACGCCGCAAATTATGTGAGGTATTGCGAGTCTGCATGAAGCCGGATTGGTCTGGGTGTATTAGAGTGACAAGATGGGGGGTCAACCGCAACGCCAGTAACTTGGCTAGGATCTTCGGCTCCGCGTTGAGCAGGGAGATGGGGCGGTAGGAAGTGCATTCCTCTGCCGTTTTACCAGGTTTGTGGATCGGGATGATGGCGGCCAGGCGCTGGTCACTCGGCAGCATGCCCATTTCTAGGCTGTCCGTGAGCATGTCAAGAAGATGGGGGGCTGTCGTCTGGGACGTTTGTTTGTACAATTCCACCGGGATGCCGTTGGGTCCCAGGGCCTTCCCAGACGCCAACGCCTCGGTCGCGTCCCGTACCTCCTGCACGGTAACCTCGGCCTCTAACAAGAGTGCCGCCTCTGGCGAGAGACAGGGGATCGTCAGATCCGCGATGTAGTCATATGCCTCCTCCGTCGAGAACCCTGCCTGAGGGGCGTAGATAGCCTCGTAATGGTCCGCCAGCAGGCCAACAATGACCTCGGGGTCAGAGGTCGCCCGTCCGTCAGGCAGCGTCAGTTGAGCAATAACCCTGCCCGCCCTTTCCTTTTTATCGAGCCAGGCCAGCATCTTTCCTGCTTTATCGCCCAGTTCATACACTCTATGGCGGGTGGCCTGGAGTGATGTCCTAACCGATTCCCTCTGGTACGCCATCCATTCTATGCGGCACAGCCGAACCGCCTGGGCGGCCCCCAGTGATGGATTGGATTCCTGTCTAGAGATGGCCTCTGTAAGGGCCTCCTCCAGTGCGCTGAGTTCTTGCTGTTGCGTCCTCCTGTGGGTTGCTACCGATGTGATCGCCTGCCCCCGCAGCACCGTTTTAAACGCTTCCCATAGAGTACTCTGGGAGGCCACTGAACCCACATTCTCCTGAAAATAGTGCTCGGCAGTCGCGGTGAGCGATTTTTTCAAAGGGGCATGGTGCAGATAGCTCGCATGGATCGGAAACGTACGGCACCTGTGCGCGCGGCGATTCGTGTACGTGAGCAGGAGAGGGGAGTGGTCGGAGACACCTCTGGGGCAGATGGTCACCTCTTCGACTCCGCAAAGCCCTTCACCGGACATGAACACATGGTCAATTCGCGAGAGGCAGTTATGGGTAGCTGAGTAGTATGTGTAGTGTCTGTCGTGGGGGTGTTTGTATCGCCAGCAGTCCGTCAGTCCTAAGGCGTCTACCAGACCGGAGAGTCGCCCGCCTCCCCGTACCGTCGCAGCCTGTGGGTGTCTATCAAGGGCATGGTCCATCACGTCATTGAAATCTCCCCCTAAAACCAGCGTCGCCGTCGGTAATGCCAGGAGAAAGGAGGCCAGTGCAGTGTGAGCCTCAGTGTGTAGGTTAGGCGGGATGTACACAGACACGAAATTAAAGAGCTGGCCTTCCCACTGTACTGTTACCGCTGCGAAGCGGCCCTGAGTGTCCACCCTAGTGTGTGTGCATATCAATGGGAAATTTTTTCTTATAAGGATTCCAGTCCCCCTAGAACCGGACGTAAAGTCCGCATGAGCGACGAATTTGTACCCCCACCTGTCCATCGCTCTAGAGGCCGTGCCCACTAAATGGGTCTCCTGCAGCATAACTATCGCCGGTTTACAGCGTTTCAAATATTGTAGCACTAGGCCTCGTTTTACTCTGTCACCCAATCCTCGGACATTCCATGTGAGTGCCGTCAGTGTTAGAGAGCGGGAGGGGCGTGTCATGGGGAACTCAGGTGTAGCCTGTGAGAGCGTCGCCATCGATCAAGGTGTGATATGAGTCCAGGAGGAATGAATCTAAGGAAACAACGTCACCTATGAACAAGTCGCCCGCATTCGGTGCCGTGTAGCTTGTGCTGTGCCAAACAATACAACAGGTAAACAAACAACCTAGAGCTAAAACAACCATCCAAACCCCCCCACCCCCCTCCCTGCCTCCCTGCTGTACGGGTCTGAAACCGCCCGCCTCCCCCAACTTAGCAGAGCGCTTTGTCCCATCACAACCCATAGTACTTGCTTGTCGGGGGTGTGAAGCTCTCCAACCCGACGGCAGCTCCGAGCTACCTCAGCCTCCCGGCCCTGCACAGGGCCCAAGTGTCCACAGGCAATGCGTGACAAACGATCGTCGGTCCTCACTCCTCGGAATACTCTCTCTCCTCCAGACCCGGCTCTGCAAACAGGTCTTGGCTATGGCCCTGAGATGGTTCCTGGCCCGATTGTTGCGGGGGGCCTCTGTCGCGTTGAAATCTGCCATCTCGCCTGGGTGCCTCCACTCGCCTCCATCCGTCCAGCCATTCCCTCGCCGCTTCTGGTGTGTCGAAGAACCATGCCCTGTGATTGTCCACGACCCTCAGTCGTGCCGGAAATAACATCGAGTATGGTATGTCCTTGTCCCGCAGGCTTTTCTTGACGTCGATAAAAGTCTTACGTCTTCGGGCCACCTCAGCCGTGTAATCAGGGAAGAACGCTATAGTGGAGTTCAGCACTTTGATTGGGGCGGAATTCCTGGCCGACTGGAGTATGGCATCCCGATCCCTGAAGTTAAAGAGTCTAGCCAGCACCGGCCGCGGCGCCGCCCCAGGCTTCGGCGTCCCCCCCGGGACTCTATGCGCCCTTTCGACTGAGAAGAATCGGGAGAGACCCTTCGGCTGCAGCTTTGTCGTGATGAGCTCCTCCACATATAAATCCATCGAGCGTTTGCCTTCGGATTCCGGAATGCCCAGGATGCGGACGTTGTTCCGTCGCGACCTCCCTTCTTGATCGTCCAGGCGGTCTTGTAGCTTTTTGGCAATCGCCTCCAACCGTTCAGTGGCCAACTGTAGTTCAGAGGTGTCCTCCACCAGCGATTTAGTGACCACCTCCACCTGGGCCACCCGCTCCGTCATTTTGTGGAAATCCGCCCTCAGCAGCCCAACATCAGTCGAGATTGCTCCCACTGTCGCCTGCACGCTCGTAAGCATCCTCATCAGGTCCTCTAAAGTCACTTTCTTGGTCCCCTCACCTACCGGACTCTTGCCCCCCGAGGGACGACTCTCGGAGAGAGGTGCGGCACTTTTTTCAAAGGCATATTTTTCCAGCTTCGCCTGTGCAGCTGCGCTCCTGTGACCCCTGTTAGCCATGACTACAGGTCGTGAGCACGAGGGGGGCCGTTGTAGAGAAGCCTCGTGACTGAAAATGGCGCTGAATGTGAAGGCGCTCCCACTCCTCCGGGTATGCTGCGCGATAGTGCTGTTGGGCAGGGGGCAGCGGTCAGATTCCTCCGGCGCGCGAGGGCCCTTGAAGGACCTCGCAACTCAGGCTCCTGTGTCGCTCCAGGCGGCTGACGTCCCCACAGCCTCCTTCCTTTCGTGGCCAGAATCAGAGCCAGGCAACTGCAGGCGCGGAGGCCTCAAAGATTCACCAAGTCGTGCGTCGCGGGCCAGGGGGGTGCAGCTTTCGCGCCCAAAAGTCCGGGACTCCGGCTCAGCGCCAGGAACTACCGCCACTCTCAGCCCTGGGGGTCAGGGGCACCTCACTCTCCCCCGCACTGCCAGGTTATCGCACCCTCCTTCACAGGACGCACTGTCCGCCGCCCGGCAGTCTGTTATGTAAGGGCGGTCAAGCGCTCAGTTATCGCCGATTATCAGCCCCACCGCTCACACAGGCAATGGCGCACTTCGCTCTCGCTCTCCCGTCCTGGCCTCGTACCTGCCGCCGAGCCGGTCACAGCGTGCATGTGGAGCCTCCACGCCCCAGGGCAGTCCGAACGTGCTGGAGGGCTACTCCGTCATGGAACCCTCGTTCGCAATGGCACAGCACTGATGTGGGAGCTGCAGACACTCCTGTAAAGGATCGGCACTTCCAGCACCTCCTTCCGGTATAGCCTCCCGTCTCGCGGCCACTTCCGGGCGGCGGGCAGCGCTACGGCAGGCCGGTGCTCTTCTCACTCGGCAGGGCCGTCACCGAAGCACCCCCGTCACACCGGTAATCGAAGTCCAATTTTGACCGGGGAAGCGCCGGCCGGCGTCGCTAAAGTGCCTCACGCCGAATCTTTCGCCTGTGGCACACTGGAGGCGGATTTTGTGTCGGATCAATGGCAAAGGAGCTGCCTCGGTGTGAGAGCTCTCTCACTACGCAGCCATCGCTGTCGGCTCGTAGCCACGCCCCAGAGTGTTCCTTTTTAGTGCAATTATTATGTGAGCCCTGACCTCAGTGACTGTCCGCGCGCCGCTTTCAATTGGCCCATTCTCTGATATCGTGACATTGCGTCTTGGCTCGATTCTGACCCCTGATTGCACGCCAACCTGGAGAGCTCCGGGTAATATGCGTGACTCCTGGTCTCATATATCATTTAAGGATGAAGGGCCCAGCCGGCCGGGGTTTAGTTAAAGGCCCCAGTCCTCCTCCAGAAGGAGGAACTGGAGTGTTGATCCATTCGGGGGAAGCAGGTCACGCCTAGGGGCTGTGAAGGAGCCTGTATGAGAGTGCTGGCTGAGCCCGGCTTAGAATGAAAACCGTGCACTAGGGGTCCCCAGCTGTAGGATTCGCCGAGTGAGCGAGAGGTAGCAAGGGGAGGCACCTGCTCACTCAAGGCTCAGGAAGGCAATCGAAGGGTCAGCATATAATCAGAATTCTTAGCACTGGCGTAGCTAGGGGGGGCCTTAGAACTCTGGTTACTTTCCTGTCATTTTTACACTGCCTGCCTATATCCTCGCGCTTCAGGAGCAAACAGAAGTATGTTGACGGACTAAGGATGAGAAAAGGAGTCAACCCTGCGATGACACTGGAGATCAGAGGGGGCATGATTTTACTTTCGCTAACACTGGCATGTTTCTTTAATCAACTTCCATTGCTTCTGGGCCCCTCTACTTGCAATTGTCTAGTCTTAGTGCAAATGTAGCCTCTGCCCGGCCCCTGCCCTGGGCCTGAAGTATCCTCCAGGCTCCCGCTCCCCGAAACAGTTTACTGCTTGGAAATGGCTAAATCCCTGCAGTTTAACCTTCCCAAATTAAAATACAAGTGATTGCGTTCCAAAATTGTGCAGCGGTGCATCACAAGTTGCCACATGGATGTGTCCCCACCTGGGGTCAGGCCAGGGAAGCCACATTGTAGGTGTTTTCTGATAGAGTAAGCAGAAATTTGAAACTTTGGAAACCTCGGGTTCTAATGGCAGATTTAGCACAGAGCACAGGATCTGGGGCCACTCTACCTTATTTTAAATATCCGATTCCTTGGTGGCAAGCAGAATTTCTAATTTAATGATTTATCACTTCAAGAAGTTATTGGTAATCCATATATGGGATCTGGTCAGGAAATATATATTTTTTGTCCTTTAGTTACCCTCCCTCACTCACTCTCTGTGCCTCACGGTATGACTCTCTCCATTCTCTGCATGTTTCTCTCCCTATTTCTCTATACTTCCCTCTATTCCCCACCGGATTCCTCTCGCCTTCCTCTCTCATTCTTATTCATTGACTCTCTTTTCTTTACCTCTCTCGCTGTATATATTCATTTTTTTATACCGTGGACCCGTCCCCCAAAGTAACATGAGGTAACATGAGGTTCTCTTTCTTCTATTGTCCCTCTGCTTTACATTCTTCTTACACTGGTGCCCCTCTCATACTCCATACATGTGCTGTGATTGTGCACTGTCTTCTCCGATCCCATCCGTGGTAGCTGACATTTCCTTACATCTTTATTAGCTTGAGTGGTTGGTTCTGGAACTTGTAGTGTCTCAAGGCAGACTCTCTTTCGTCTCATGAAAACATGCTGTACTAAAAATTGCTTGCACACTTAAGTAGAGTTGGTATTTATTCCTAACTCTTGTCCAGTAAGGCTGTGGCAGCTCTCGATCTGAGTAACCAGCAGTTTCTTGCCAGGGAAGGATCCCCCCCCACCCAAAAAAAAATTGGTTCCTCACCACGTCTGGCCTGCAAAGGGGTTAATTTTCCGTGCTTCTTTCCTCAACTCAGTGCTCACAGGGACTCTGACTGAATGATGGTAGTAGTGTACTTGAAGGGGATGGCTGGATAATTATTACAATTCAGGGCCTCTGAGTTTTCACTAGCCTTCTGTGTACCATTTCGATGTTTGCAGTTTGCGTGTGAAGTATAAAAATAAATAAAACTTATTGCTTCCTTCGTGAATGGCATATTCTGTTTATCTGTTATGTTATGTGGAGAAATTATATATGTTAGTCTGTAAAAAGAACAAAAACATTAGCAAGGCTTGTGATTAGGTCATAATTCTTGAGTGTATTCCTCTGCTCTGCCTATAAGTGCAGATTAATTCACAGCCAGTAGTGACTTTACATTAAAGCTTATTTTTGCTGTTTGGGATCTGGCATTAGTGTATGGATTTCAACAATCTTTAGCACAGTGCCATATGCAGTGTCTAGGTGCATTCCGTTCACTTGTGATTGAGAAAGCAGCCAGTATGTTAAGTGAGACTGCAGTTAGCGCTGGCGTCTTTATGCACCACTTCTAATATACCTGGAAGTGCAGCCATAGTGAGTTCCTGAACTCCCCTCTTTAATTTCAAACAGTGCAGCTACTCTTTCTAGTGCCTACAATTACTGCTATATCTACTGTATGGCAATGTTTGGCTTTTCACATGCTTCTCCATTTAACCAAAACCGACTGTTACTGAGTTTATATGTGTTAACCCTATGAGCACTGGCACATTCTGGGTATATATGAATATTCAAAATAAATAAGTACTGGTGAGGGAGGACTAAACCTAGTTGGGAAGTTGGTGCCTGTGACCCTGATGGAAAGGTAGATTACATGTGCTTTCCCAGTGCTTAATTTGTACTGGCTGTTGCAGGTGCGGCCCACCAGCACTTATTTTGGGGACCGCTACCTATTTTTCTTACTCAGACTTTCACCCAAAGCAGAGAGACAAAAACATGAAAAGGGGAAAGAAAGAGAAATATTGAAAAACAAAGACACAGGAAGAAAGCTGTAACGAAAAATAATGTGCACAAATTAAGGGAAAGGGTTGGCTGGAGCTGTTCAATGGAGCTCTCACAATTAAACCAACATCTTGAGAATTCTAACCTACTGGATCCTCTCCAATCAGGGTTCAGGAAAGGCTGCAGCACTGAAACCGCAATCCTAAATGTTCTTGACGATCTGCACATGTCACTCGACTCCAACCACTGTAGCCTTCTCATTCTCCTTGATCTCTCGGCTGCGTTCGACACAGTAGGTCATACCCTCCTACTTAATGTCCTCCGAGAGAGAGCGGGCATCGAAAAGACAGTCCTAAAATGGTTCTCCTCCTTTCTTAACAACCGCACTCAAAGAATAAAGATCAACAGCTTCGAATCAGACCCTCTCCCCCTCAGGAGAGGAGTCCCTCAAGGATCAGTACTCTCCCCACAACTCTTCAACATTTACATGGAACCCCTCACCTCACTTCTCAGGAAATCCAACATCCCCTTCCACCTCTACGCGGATGACACTCAACTCTATTTAGAAACCACTTCGATCACAGACATCCACAGATTAAATGCTACACTCCTGGAGGTCCAACACTGGCTCTCAGCCAACCACCTCAAACTGAACGAAGAGAAAACGGAAGTACTCCTAATCTCGAACAAGGATGAAAACCCACAAATAGTGGAATGGCTCAAAGCCTTAAATGCCCTCAATGTCTCTATAACGCCAACGGACTCCGCAAAATCCCTAGGAATTACTCTCGACCCGAAACTGGTCATGAATAAACACATCTCTAAAACTGCCAAAAGCGCGTTTATGAACCTGAAACTTCTCTATAAAATTAAACCCTTCCTCCCCCCAAAGATCTGAAACAGGCCACGCAGGCACTTGTGCTCTCCAGAATTGACTATGGCATCGCTGTACTGACCGGAACAGCCAAGTCGCACTTGGGTCCTCTCTCCTCCACCCTCAACGCAGCAGCAAGAATGGTCACAGAAACAAAGAAATATGACCACATCTCTCCGGCACTCAAAGAACTGAAATGGCTCCCAATCAACCAACGAGCCAACTTCCGCACAGCCTGCCTCACACATAAAGCCCTGCATACAGGCAAACCAGAATACCTGGCCTCCAAACTCAAAAGGGCGGGTCAATCCAGGAACCTCAGAAGCTCCAACTCACTACTACTCATCCCTCTGAAATCACAGAAACGCAATACCTCAAATAAATCTTTTGCGGGGAATGCTCCCAGGATCTGGAACGCCACCCCCCCCCACATCAGAATGACCGCCTCCTTCACGCAATTCAAATCGCTACTCAAAGCCCTCTTCCTGGAACGCTCCTCTGTTTACCGAGAACTCCGCCTGTTGGTGAAATCCGATATCTCTCTTGATCGAGAACCGATTGTTTCGCTCTTGAACTCCGCCCCATTTTGCGCCCAAATGTTGTTTTACAGACTCTAACTCCTACCTGTTGGTCCTGACTCCTGTTTTCTATGTTTATTTCTCCTGTTGCATTTCCCTATTTGCTGTGAAGCGCTCTGATACCCTCAGGTCTAGCCAGCGCTATACAAAACTTCAATAAATAAAAAAGATCTACATGAAGTGCTGACATTCTGTGAAACAAAGAGATAGACCTTTTCAAGTGGGGAATAGCATGTAATCCTGACCTAAAAAGGGTAAAAGGCATCTCCCTTTAAACATTGTCTCTCTTACATTCATTTTGAGATAGGGACTGTAAAGCACCCAATACTTGTAACTGTCATGCTGCTTCACTTCAGCCACCATTTAGCATGGAAGCTCCCATATTGCATCTGTCCGGGGTCCACTAAATGAACCTTTGCCACCATGTGCTAGTTTTCTGAAACTTGAGAGTCAGAAGTGCCCGTTGAGGATGTGGGTGGAGCTTCTAGAGTAAGTGGGTGGAGCCGAGGGAAGTGGGTGTGGCCTCCTAAAAAAATGTGAGCACCTGCACTTCATATTTTACAAATTAAGCACTGACTATGTGTAACTATAACAGCTTAATTTCTATGGTGTTGTGTGGGTAAACGTCAACTTAAAAATGACGTCCCTGTCACCTTAGTCTTTTTTTGGGTGAATGAATATATATATATATATATATATATATATATATATATATATATATATATATATATATATCAGCAGCACCAAAATCAGCAGGTTAGGGGAACAGCGATGGGCACCTGCTTCGGCCCCAGCTATGCTAATTTGCAAATGGGCTGGTGGAAGGAGCAGGTGCTGGCAATGCAATTTGTCCAGGAAATGACTGAGAATGTGGCCCTGTGGTCCGGCTATATTGATGATTTATTTGTCATATGGCAAGGCAATGAACAGTCAGCGGAGAATTTCATCAGGAGGTTAAATGTGAATTATTTGAATCTACAATTTACATCACACTTAAGTGAGGAGGAGATACAGTTCCTAGACCTCACGGTTTATGTAGTTAATGAAAAGGTCCACACCAAAACATTTCGGAAGAGTTCTGCACGCAACATAACACTACATGCCCGCAGTTTTCATCCAACAAAACTTAAAAAAACAGTATCCCTACGCGGAGAATTTGCATATGAGAAGAAGCTGTAGCTGCTCAGACCAACTGGGAGAGGAGTTGGCCTAAGGGCTAGGACGGCTGACCTCGAATCTGGGGAACTGGGTTTGAGTTTAGGCAATGATGCTGAACATCCTGTGATCTGGGCAAATTACTTAATCTCTCCATGCCTAACAAATATGAATGTGTCCTCATGTAATGCAACTGGTGCTATGTAAAGCCCTCTGATACCCGATTCGGGTCAACTTCCCGCTATATAAAACTCTGTAAAAAACAGTTTATTGTACAGGGCGAGTTAAACAGCGAGGTTACAGTAAGGCCATTCTCAATACAGCCAGAGACAAGGCAAATCAAAAGCCCATGGAACAGCTAATATTTAAGAACAGACACAGCACCAATGTCCCTTCCAACAAGCGAGATAAAACATTCTGCTTTATCACGGGGTACAACAAGCAACATCAAAAGATCAGAGCCATATTGAAAAAACCCTGGCATATGGTATGTAGTGACCCCATTCTGGGACCAAAGACAGACAACAGGCCCCTCATTGCCTTCCGCAGAGCCAAATAATTGTGACACGCCTTTGTAGTTAACAGCCCAGGGACACCACAATAAGAAACAAAGCTGAGTGACAGTAAGGGGTTCCAACAATGCCACAAATGCAAGGCATGCAAGTTTGGGGTGAAGACCATGGAAGTGCCCCTACCTTTCACGATAAAAAATGGAAGATTATGAAGCCATTGAATTGCAAAAGTCAATTTGTTGTGTATGCCTGGAGATGTACCTGTTCCAAAATGTACATTGGTAGCACCATTTTACTTGTCCATCATCACATTTTTACAGAACATGAGAGCAATTAAGAACAGGGATCAGACGTATCCGGTATTTTACTAGTGGTGCTCAATACGTCGTATTTTATGTGAAAACAGCACTTTAGAAGGGACATTTCATTGAATAGGCACAGGTCACCTCTTTCAGGATTAAGGATGCACATGGCACTTTAAACTTGGGTATTGAGCACTGTCACTGTCACTGTCAGGTTGTTGTAACTTTATTAGGGTATAAAAATTAACAAAAATGGCGGCAACATTAGGTTTGACAAAGACTGCTTTTGCTGTTGAAACAGATTACCTGGGTGTTTGTAGCCATAAATAAACTCTTTACAAGTGAGCCCGAGCGTATTGGAGTATGTTTGTATGCGGGAGCAGGCACGTTGAAGGATATATATATATATGTGTGTATATACATGTATATAAATATATACACACACAAACGTACACTTACCTGGTAATGACATTACATGGTAAAGGACGCATGGTAAAGGCATTGCATGGTAAATGCCACATTATAAAGTCCGTTTTCCTTAAGAGCCACGCCAGACCCTTGGCTCGACTTTCCAGTATTAATTTCTTGGCTCGCCCACCTCTACTTCTTATAGACACTTGAGATCAAAGTAAGAGATACACAAAGCTGAAACAGTAGATTTTCAGTCGTAGGAAAGGGGTTTGAGTAGTTTATGGAGGTAAGGCTTGGGGAAGGTCTCAGCCTTCCCCAAGAACACACCGCGAGAAGAAAGCTGAGCCAATCATTCCCACTGTTTCCAACGATGACACTGTCATGCACTGAAAAAGAGTATAATTTAGGTGTGCATCCACAGCCTACCACACATGAAAGAATAACTCAGCAGGTCAAAGAGCCTGCTGCATATCGTATGGGAAGCCAACACGTCACGTGTTCGAAATCTGGCGGTGTCCACTCTCCTTTAACACATAGGAGGTTAACAGGAGGAGTATAATAGATTTAGTACTAATAACTATTATTACAGCATTCAAATGTTCAATAGTTTAGACCTTTTCTTGTATTTGTTCCCTAAAATGTGCATCTCATGTCATGAGTAGGCGATATTTTCCTTTGAATATCAAAAGGGAAAATCCCCAGTGACCACCAATAAAAAATGCAATTGGCTGGAGTGGAAATCATCCCATAGAACCTATGGCATCAAGAGGCAGTATCTCCTGCAGCGTCTATGTCTTCTAGAATATGAGGTGAGGGAAAACAACACGTCCACGATAGGTAGGAGCGGTCCCTACGATCGGTGCCCAAATGGGTGCATGAGGGCTAGTATAAAAATCGGGCACTCTTGCGCAGTTTTTGGTTGCAGATTCTCTTTATGCAAGGCCCTTGGTGGTGCAAAGGCTGTGACAACAGCTTTGTCTCCATATACATCTTCCCGTTCTTTAAATTATAATATGATATATGTTTAATAAACTACAAACACTTCTCCGCACAAGGCAAGGTCACATTTGAGCGCAGTCATATTTTTGAAAAGGGGCAGTGGTGTCTCAGCTCTTCAGAACAAGTCTCTCTCTAGTTGCCATGGCACTAAACACAAATGTTAACTCCGGGGGTGGCAGAGGAATACACCATTCCCAATCTGGTGCTTTAAACAATGTCGGACGCCGGCATGTAAGAAACTCGGGAAAAGATAACGCTGGCTTGTGCTCTCCTGTCACATCATCTGTATTCAATTCCAGGTCAAGGGTGAAATATAAGAGCCTGAGAGAAAGAGAGGACGGCCTCTGGAACAACGCCCAGTTTACCAGCGGGGCGGAGGGGACGTCAAGAAACACTGCGAGATCTGCTCGTTATGTAGCCAGATATGAGGTGTCGAGCGCCGGGGCCCAGGCCTGGCTCTGGAAATACTCACCTAAACTAACAGAGGATTGATTGCCAAAGGGGCGGGATTAAATGCAAGATTCTCAGAGAGACAGGCTACAGGGGCGGCTCTAGGCTCATGGCTGCCCTGGGCAGGGAGCATAGGTAGGGGGCCCCGGAAGAGGGGGTCCGGGCGGGGCGGAGCGCGGAGCCTAGTGAAGAGGGGTGGGGGGGGGGGCAGGGTGTTAGGAAGTGGAAGAGAGCCAGCCGCCAAATCCCTGCCACAGGCCCACATAAATATGTATCCATCCTCAGAGGATTATTATATTAAGGATATATATTGGCGTGGCGGCCCCTGGTGTTTGGAGGCCCTGTGCAGGTGCACAGCTTGCACATGCCTAAGGCCGCCCCTGCAGGTCATGATGCTCACACTCACGCGCACGTGCTGCCAGTGCATCACTGTCAAGTATCACGCATTAGGCGTGATGCTAACGCATTTCAGTGAGGCGATCCGCATCACCGCACTGAAATGCGACGTCACGCATATAAAAGCCTGTGCCCACTAAGCGCTGTGATTACAAAAAAATAGTGTCAGTCACTGTCCGTGTCAGAGGCAGGCAGCCTGCGCTGCATGAGAGACTTCAATGGGAGAGCCCAATTCAACTGTATTGAATCGAAGGCTGCGCAGTAGAGCGGCGTACTTTCACTTTCGGGAGTCCTTTGTCAGTTAGCCACAGACTTTGATAGGCCACGTGACAGGACGTCCTGACGCCCGCGGCGTGCCCAGCAGGCGTAAATTCAAGCTCCTTGGCTGTTTGCAATGCAGTGGCACAGGCAACTCTACCTAAATCCAAAATGGAAATTATCCCGCGTCCGGACCACCTGACATTTGGTACGCCGGAGGAATTATTACCAGCTAGAATTCAGCACTTCTCGCAGTGAAGACATGCTGCTTAGTTCCGGTGACGTCACGCTGCTCAGGCACACTCTTAAATTGCTGTTTCAACCCGTGCCCCCTTGGCCCCTGCCCAGCCAACCGAAGAGCTCAGCCACAAGAAGAAACGATGTCGAAGTGGTGAAGCGCTCAACTGGTACATGCAGAAGCCTTTGTTTACCGGCAGCCGACGGGTGAGTCTACAGGCTCTGTGTGTCCCGTTCAGTTGATCTATGCAGAATTTCGTTATCAATACAAGGCAGTGCAGGTTACTGCCCACCATTCATTTCAGAATGAGCCTGCCCAGGAGTTTTTGTTTACTCACAGGACGAATTGTATTCATGTTGTAAGTGTGATACATGATGTCTGGCAATTTCCAGCTCAGTGCAACTGTAGCCACAGAGGAATAGAAGTTAGTCCTTCTTGGCTTAGTAGTGCTAGGTACTTCTTATTATAGTGCTACGAGGAGCCAGGCTGCGAGTCAGCACATGAATATGCAAATCGTTTCAAAATTGTATTGTGTATAGTATAAGATAGACTGCCACAAAAACTGCAGACATTTAGAGTGCATAATAAAACAAGGGTAACCTTTCATTTCATGAGGTTTGCTCCAGTTGCCAGATATTATTAGAACTCGCGTAAGAATTTTTATATTTCTCTTTCCGTGCAGCTCATTACGTGGTTTTACTCGTGAGAAAGTGTTACTCTAAGTGTCACACATTTGGTAGTTAAATGTCATTCATTAGTCCACTAATACCATGGACATGCCACACATAAGCAGGAAACGTGGCTGCCTACTTTGCACTCATAAAATCTGTCTCCGGTTAGTGTCCTCCAATTTCTGGTAGTTCGCAGCAGTTTTAAAATCTTCTTAGTTTCTCTTTGCTCAGTTGGGTGTAATTTCTTATAGTTAAATGTTTTACTCGTCTAAATTGCTTGATTTTGCTCAATAGAAAGTGTCACTCATAGTCGTTGAAATGTCACTCATAATTACAGTGACATTATGAAAATGTCACACATAGCAATCTTAAACCTTGGCAGCTATGCCAGTGATGATCACTGATGGGAAAGAGCAGTGGAAATCCTCCCGCATAGGGACACTGTTACACTCCAAGATTCACGAGACACAGCTACTCTCATCAATGAAAAGCAGAGTTCATTGTAATTTCTTTTAAATGCCTCCTGCTTCCACAAAAAAGTAATGTGTCCCTAGAGAAAGTCCATGTTTATCAGCGTGGTTAAGGTGTGTGATATTTATGTGAAAAGTCCAGATGTATTACAAATTTTAAGCATCACAAACGCTTAATTTCGCCGTCTGTGACCGTTATAATGCTTTTTTTAAATGTAATAATCACTTTTTAGGAGTCCTTAAAAGTTTTTCGGACTTTTAAAAAGGGTTTGCGAATGTATACCAATTTGGTATCTGAAAGGGGTGTGTTGTACGCATCCCATTCAAATACCAAATCGGTATTGCAAAACATTGATATTTTACCCACACCTCAGAGGAGGTGGTAATATATTTGCAAAATGGAGGGGTCCTGGAGGGACTCCTTCCCCTTTGTGAACGTAAAAAAAAAACCAGTAGGTTGAAGAGTAGGCAGTGATCCAGATTATCACTGCCAACTCTTAAACAAAGAAAGAAAAATAAACTTTAAAAAAAAATTAAACACAGTCCTAATTTCTGTAAGGAAAAAGGGCTCCATTGTTTTAAAACTTTTTCTTTATCCCAAGGCAATCACAGACATGGTGGCCTGCTGGACCCTTCAGGCACCATTCCTGAGAGACGCTATTTGCGGCCTTCTTCACTAATATTCATGAGGCAGGTCAGAATGCGGCTCACAGCGATGTGGATTCAATCTATTAGTACATAGGTCGTTTAATAAAAACTTTACTGGTCGCTAAAATACTGGTCCTAATTTGTGACCAGTATTTTGCGACCAGATATTCGTACATCTGGCCCTCAGTCACTTGTTGCATATTGTAAAATATATCCTACAATGTACAACTCATAATAAACGACGTCATTTTCACAGCAGACATCATGAATACCTATCCTTTTAGATAGTTGACACCAGCATAGACCTTTGGCAGTACACCCCTGGTATTCTAATGTTTGGATATCAACGCAGTTTTGTCACAAAGTTAACATCATCGCTGCTGCCGTCAGCCGTCGCGTGCACTACCTTTGGAGTGCTGCGCACGTCCGTTGGCCGTCACGGCCCCGCCCGCGCAATAGAACGTTCCGCACTAGCGCGGAACGTTCGGCGCAGTTAAGAGGCTATGTAACTCAAACTTAAACTGCAGCCATTCATGTTTTTCCAGTACTGGCACTCAGAATCGCAGCAGACATAGATTCCGGATCTACAAATGTTGCTACGGATCAAGTTCTTGAGGGTGATTCAAGATCTGCCAATGCACCTCCCTTTAGTCCTGAAGGGTCCCCTGATTTCTTACTGCTAACCCACTACACAGAGATCTGCCAATGCACCTCAAGGATTACCTGCTGCACACACAGTCATTTTAGTAATGGACCCTTTTCAGACCTGACAACCGTTTAGCCGAACCTAGTACAGACCTGCTAGTGTAATATTGGGGCCGAGATAAGACAATGTACCTCAATCCAGACTAGCAGCACACCTGATAGTCTAGCCCAGCGACCCAATGCAACACTGCTGATGACCATCAATCTCGGCCGTCCACATCTAGTCCACTGCCCCAGGCGGAAGAACAGGTATGTCCCAGTGCTTATGAAACAGGCACGATAGACATCTGCCCAGCTGCCAGCAAGATGGATCACTGACATAATATCGACGTCAAAAATATTGAGATACCAAAATATCGAGGATAAAATATCGAGGGACAAAATATCGACTGCCTATCTTCAAACAGGTAAGTACTAAAATATCGACTCCAAAATATCGACTTACAAAAATATAGACTGTCAAAATATCGATTTTTTTCAATGTCTTAAAATTAAGTTAAAAATAATATATATAAATATATTTAATATAAACTTAGAAATAATTATTAAATAAATGTAATATTAATAAATAATTAATATAAATTAAAAAATTATATCACCAAAAATAATACATATATATATATATATATAAAAACATATTATTAAATAAACATATTAATATAATATAATTTAATTTAATTTCATTTCATTAAATTAATTTAATTTAAATTTAATTTTACTTTATTTTTACACTGTACCCCTGTACCCCAAAAACCCAAAACTGACCCTGAACCCTAAAAATGCCCCTTTACCCAAAAACTAAAAACTGACCTGAACCCTAAAAATACCTCTTTATCCCAAAACTAAAAACTGACCCTGAACCCTAAAAATACCCATTTACCCAAAAACTAAAAACTGACCCTGAACCCTAAAAATACCCCTTTACCCAAAAACTGAAACCTGACCCTGAACCCTAAAAATACCCCTTTACCCAAAAACTAAAAAGTGACCCTGAACCCTAAAAATACCCCTTTACCCAAAAACTAAAAACTGACCCTAAACCCTAAAAATACCCCTTTACCCAAAAACTAAAAACTGACCCTGAACCCTAAAAATACCCCTTTACCCAAAAACTGAAAACTGACCCTGAACCCTAAAAATACCCCTTTACCCAAAAACTAAAAACTGACCCTGAACCCTAAAAATACCCCTTTACCCAAAAACTAAAAACTGACCCTGAACCCTAAAAATACCCCTTTACCCAAAAACTAAAAACTGACCCTGAACACTAAAAATACCCCTTTACCCAAAAACCCAAAACTGACCCTGAACCCTAAAAATACCCCTTTACCCAAAAACCCAAAACTGACCCTGAACCCTAAAAATACCCCTTTACCCAAAAACCCAAAACTGAAATTTAATTTCCAAAACCAATTACTTTTATTTACGAAGTAAATTTTATTTAATGGTCAATTATTAATTAATTAACAAATTTAATTAATTAACATATTTAATTAGTTATTATTAAATTACTCCCCACCCTATCCCCCTATTATTATTATTATTATTAATTGAGTTTTGTAGAGCGCAAACAACCCGGAGGCCTCGTAGCGCTATGTATAGTCAGACTAATATAAGGTGAAGAGAATTAGATGAACAGGTGGGTTTTCAATTCCTTCCGAAATTTTAGAAGGCTGGGTTCACTACGAAGGGAGATGGGCAAGGAATTCCATGCCCTGGCGGCATTCCAAGAGAAGGAACGCCCACCCCATCTGGTGCGTCTGATCTTATTGACCATAGCCAGGAAAGCTGTGCTAGATCGCAGCGCTCTATGGGGAAGGTAGGGGTTTGCTAGGGAGCCAATCATAGTTGGAGCTGTCTTCCACATGGCTTTGTGCATAATACACATGGATTTGAACAGCACTCTGGCCTTAATGGGGAGCCAGTGCAATTTCCTCAGGGCCGCTGTGCCTGATTCCCGTTGATTAAGGCCTATAAACTCATAACCCACTACAGAAATTAATTTACTAATTATTATTTATTTATTCTTAAAATATTAATAATTACCAATTATATTTTAATTATTTACCAAATAATAATTAATTAACAATTATTATTAATTTACATATTTAATTAATTAAATTTAAATTACTTCCCACCCTATTCCCCTATAAACCAACAACCCGCTACAGAAAATATTTTACGAAAATATAATTATTGATCAATTAATCAATTATTATTAATTACCAATTATATTTTAATTAATTAACAATTAATAATTAATTAACAATTACTATTATATTACAGATTTAATTAATTATATTTAAATTACTTCCCACCCTATTCCCCTATAAACCCACAACCCGCTACAGAAAATATTTTACGAAAATATAATTATTGATCAATTAATCAATTATTATTAATTACCAATTATATTTTAATTAATTAACAATTAATAATTAATTAACAATTACTATTATATTGCAGATTTAATTAATTATATTTAAATTACTTCCCACCCTATTCCCCTATAAACCCACAACCCGCTACAGAATAATATTACACAAAAAATTAAAAATATTATTAACTTACCTTAAATTCGATATTTTTGTTGTCTATATTATGTCTAGTCGATATTATGTCCATTCTATATTTTTGATTCGATATTATGTCCATTTTAGTCGATATTTTTGTTGTCTATATTATGTCTAGTCGATATTATGTCCATTCTATATTTTTTACTCGATATTCTGTCCAGTCGAAATAAACAATTCGATATTATGACTGCACACCCAGCAAGATGCATGTTATACTTTTTTTTTTTTAATACGAGAATATGTGTATCTTCACCCCGTACTCTATCCCAATACAAGCTTCACATGTAGATGTGGAACAAAATAATAGAATCTTGGCATGATTTTTTGAGGTCTTACGGTCATTGTCAACCGCTTCGAGCATGCCCCACTACAGACATACTCCTCAGAGCCAATGGACCTACATTCTGAAAGTACCCGGGATTCTACAAAGCATTGGAAATTGTAGTTATTTGGGGTGAAGTCTTTCCAATAGAAATGCTGCACCATGGCGACATGGAGCCAGAGCCAGCCTTTTCCATTAACAGGGAATGCATGTGACGTCTCAAATAAAGATGGCCACCTCACATTATGGAAATGTGATAGAAAGCACGGGTTACACTCAAGAAAAGACAGTCAGGCAGCTTTAAGGGAGAACGATGTCAAGAGTATCGAAGGGCCGTCTCTGAGCTGGAGTCACCCAAGAAAGTCCTTAAGTGCGGGTTTGAAAGGAGAGTGGAGGATTCAGACTAGTCTATACCGTAAAGGGTGTCCTAGTGGAAGAGCCTTGAATTGGCATGGGGCACTGGGACTATCGAGGGTGGATTTGTGATCGAGTTTGGTAGACTGCATTGTGCATGATGGGGCACATCTGGAGAAGATTTGAGAGGGAAACTGCACTGAAGACCATGGTGAAAGGTTTTAATGCGATCACCTTTGAGAAACAGCCATGTTAATGGTACAAGACAGGCCGGACTGAAAACCAAAACAGTCCTGACAAGAAAACATGCAAAACAGCCCCGCACTGCAGGAGGACGCACTAGAATCTAACCAAGCAAGTGTGGTTGAATGATGCCATCCCAGCAGCTCTGAAAGCAAGCCCCGAAGGCTGTAACCCACAGGGAAAAGGCCATAGCAGGAAAATAAGGGACAAAATATAGAGAAAAAAAAATGCTCAATTAATGGGAATTTCCCCCAACTACAGGGTCAGTATCTCCAGGCATGTGTAGGACACACAAAGTTTCAGCAAATTAAAAACCTTGATAGCTGTGGCCTCACCCCCGCAGAGTGTAATGCTTCATCAGCCCACCTCATTCGCCAAAGAACATTAGAAGGCTTTGCTATATTGATGTGGAGGGGTAACACCTTTGACAAATCTGTAACTCCAAGGAATCCCCTATGAACCACTCCATGGGGTCCTATATTGTAGTGGTTAGAGACCAATAAAATATGCGATTCCGGCATATGCTGGTTTACAGGGACGTGCTAATAGGTACTGTGTGCCCGGTGATGTATTATTATTGTTAATGCACGTTCAGTTAAGAGATCAGGGACATTTGCACTTGTGGTCTTGGAGAAAGCCTTGAACCTGCTTGAGACCTGCTGAAGGGCTAGTTTATTAGCTGAAACATGTCAACCCCTACTGAAGTAGGGATACCAACTAATTCTGTGCATCAACACAGCTGGTCATCATCCACTAGATCTACCCATATTAAACGATAATTTGTGGGATTAGATACAGGGATTTTTATTGAGTCTAGATCCTGCTTCCACTTTCAACCACCATCTTAAAAAGTACTTATCATGAGAAGCCCGTTCACCATTGAAGGTTCTTTTGTGAATGAGGTGTGATTGATGATGAAGTATGACACCCATATGTCATTCAAATATTTGAATTTGCTAAAACTTTGTGTGTCATACACATGTTTGGCGATATTGAACCTGTAGTAAAGAGAAATGCCCATTACTTGAGCACTTTTGCTCTTTATTTTGTCACTTGTTTGCTTTTTGTTTGGTTGCAGCACAATTGGGGAGGACACACTTAAGTGCCTGCCCTTAAGCCTCTCATTGCCTTGGACCTTTTTGAAATCTAAGGACCACTAGTTTTCAAAATAGCAGGAACATAGCTGTTCTGGCCCTAGAGCAAAACAGGGAACAGTATCCACAAGGGGGAGCTGGAAAGGGCTTGAGGAGAACTGATGATGAGGTCGAGGGGACAAAAAACTTTAAAATGCTGAACGCAGGCTAGGAGGCTGCTGCAATAATCAAGCTTGCTGACTGGCAGAAAGCTATCAGTAAGTCGATTGGTGGAAGTGACCAGATGCTTATCTCAAGGTATGGCTGTGTGCCATCCTGGTCAAGAGGCACGACAAATACAAACCAAGGGCTTTTCAAGGGTATCCCGGGCAAGCACCGAGGTATACGGTTTACTTTCAGAGATATGAGTTGAGCACTGCTGTAGAGAGGCAGGTAGCTCTTATGTTTCAAAAATGAACTCCTCAAGTATATACCTATGTTAGGCATCATAATTTCTGGTTTGCTGTGCACAAAATGGAAGAGTGTACAACTTTAATGGAAGCATAAGAGGGGCTCAGGTACGGATGTAGGCAATGGACTTTCCTGCAGTGTGATATTCAGAGTACATACAAGGCAAAGGTTTTGGGGCCATCCTGTAGGTTAGATGGAAGTCCTAATGTTATAACTTGGGGGTTATCTCGGATAATGCAGTATGGACAAGGGGTGCAGGATCACTGTTTAGAAGAGAATCATGGTTGCCAGCCTCATGCCAGGGATGCTGGAGGAGGGAGCAGCCACAGGAGTAGAAGGCAGGAAACAGATGCCAGGCTGGCATGGGCAGATGATGGTGGCATAGAAATTATTTCACTTTTGCATACGTTTTGGATAAGGGACTAAATGGCCATGTCATGCCTGTTAGCAGCAACCGAGTCAGGGCACTAGATTTCAACGAGGTGACAAGAAGAGAAAGGGACGAAAAGAGGAAAAGGGATTTGTGTGCTATCGGTTTATAGGCGGCTGGTGAAGTTGAAGCAGACGATGTCACTGAGGAGATGGAGTCAAGAGAGAAAAGGCAAAAACCAAAGACTGTAGTAGGCAGGCTCGCTCTACGCAGACATTTATCTGTGGGAGGTCACCACCTCAGTACCCTCTACACAGACTCATCTGTGAGAGGTCAGCACCCCAGCACCCGCTACGCAGACAATCATCTGTGAGAGGTCACCACCTCAGCACCCTCTATACGGACACTCATCTGTGGGAGGTCACCACCTCAGTACCCTCTACACAGACTCATCTGTGAGAGGTCAGCACCCCAGCACCCGCTACGCGGACAATCATCTGTGAGAGGTCACCACCTCAGTACCCTCTACACAGACTCATCTGTGAGAGGTCAGCACCCCAGCACCCGCTACGCGGACAATCATCTGTGAGAGGTCACCACCTCAGCACCCTCTATACGGACACTCATCTGTGGGAGGTCACCACCTCAGAACCCTCTAAACGGACACTCATCTGTGGGAGGTCACCACCCCAGCACCCTCTATACGGATACTCATCTGTGGGAGGTCACCACCCCAGCACCCTCTATACGGACACTCATCTGTCGGAGGTCACCACCTCAGAACCCTCTAGTCTACACAGACTCATCTGTGAGAGGTCAGCACCCCAGCACCCTCTACGCGGACAGTCATCTGTGAGAGGTCAGCACCCCAGCACCCGCTATGCGGACAATCATCTGTGAGAGGTCACCACCTCAGCACCCTCTATACGGACACTCATCTGTGGGAGGTCACCACCTCAGAACCCTCTAAACGGACACTCATCTGTGGGAGGTCACCACCCTAGCACCCTCTATACGGATACTCATCTGTGGGAGGTCACCACCCCAGCACCCTCTATACGGACACTCATCTGTCGGAGGTCACCACCTCAGAACCCTCTAGTCTACACAGACTCATCTGTGAGAGGTCAGCACCCCAGCACCCTCTACGCGGACAGTCATCTGTGAGAGGTCAGCACCCCAGCACCCGCTATGCGGACAATCATCTGTGAGAGGTCACCACCTCAGCACCCTCTATACGGACACTCATCTGTGGGAGGTCACCACCTCAGAACCCTCTAAACGGACACTCATCTGTGGGAGGTCACCACCCCAGCACCCTCTATACGGACACTCATCTGTGGGAGGTCACCACCTCAGAACCCTCTAGTCTACACAGACTCATCTGTGAGAGGTCAGCACCCCAGCACCCTCTATGCGGACACTCATCCGTGAGAGGTCACCATCCCAGCACCCTCCACGCGGACACTCATCTGTGGGAGGTCACCACCCCAGCACCCACTACGCGGACACTCATCTGTGGGAGGACACCCCCCAGCACCCTCTACGCAGACACTCATCTGTGGGAGGTTACCACCTCAGTACCCTTTAGTCTACACAGACTCATCTGTGAGAGGTCAGCACCCCAGCACCCTCTACGCGGACACTCATCTGTGAGAGGTCAGCACCCCAGCACCCTCTACGCGGACACTCATCTGTGAGAGGTCACCACCTCAGCACCCTCTATACTGACACTCATCTGTGGGAGGTCACCACCTCAGAACCCTCTATACGGACACTCATCAGTGGGAGGTCACCACCCCAGCACCCTCTATACGGCTACTCATCTGTGGGAGGTCACCACCTCAGAACCCTCCAGTCTACACAGACTCATCTGTGAGAGGTCAGCACCCCAACACCCTCTACGCGGACACTCATCCGTGAGAGGTCACCATCCCAGCACCCTCCACGTGGACACTCATCTGTGGGAGGTCACCACCCCAGCACCCACTACGCGGACACTCATCTGTGGGAGGACACCACCCCAGCACCCTCTACGCAGACACTCATCTGTGGAAGGTTACCACCTCAGTACCCTCTAGTCTACACAGACTCATCTGTGAGAGGTCAGCACCCCAGCTCCCTCTACGCGGACACTCATCTGTGAGAGGTCAGCACCCCAGCACCCTCTACGCGGACACTCATCTGTGAGAGGTCACCACCTCAGCACCCTCTATACTGACACTCATCTGTGGGAGGACACCACCCCAGCACCCTCTACGCAGACACTCATCTGTGGAAGGTTACCACCTCAGTACCCTCTAGTCTACACAGACTCATCTGTGAGAGGTCAGCACCCCAGCACCCTCTACGCGGACACTCATCTGTGAGAGGTCACCACCCCAGCACGCTCTACGCGGACACTCATATGTGAGAGGTCAGCACCCCAGCACCCTCTATACTGACACTCATCTGTGGGAGGACACCACCCCAGCACCCTCTACGCAGACACTCATCTGTGGAAGGTTACCACCTCAGTACCCTCTAGTCTACACAGACTCATCTGTGAGAGGTCAGCACCCCAGCACCCTCTACGCGGACACTCATCTGTGAGAGGTCACCACCCCAGCACGCTCTACGCGGACACTCATATGTGAGAGGTCACCACCCCAGCACGCTCTACGCGAACACTCATCTGTGAGAGGTCACCACCTCAGTACCCTCTACAAAGACTCATCTGTGAGAGGTCAGCACCCCAGCACCCGCTACGCGGACACTCATCTGTGAGAGGTCACCACCCCAGGACGCTCTACGCGGACAGTCATCTGTGAGAGGTCACCCCTCCAGCATCCTCCACCATCCTAACAGTTTTCACTGGATAATAACCTGCGGCCTCCTACCCCCACCCGCTCTGCGACGAGAGTCCCTAGCAAACAACCCCAATTAGCACAGCGAGCTACATTTCCACGAGGGCCCTTCCTTACCTTCACACCCACCGCCGGCGCACCTCACAGCCGCATCCTCCGACGCTTCCTGAATGTGAGCAATAAAGGGGGGGGGGGGCGTGGGGGGCTCTCTGGTACCGTCTGGGGCGTCGGTAGGACTGCTTCCCCGGAGGCTGCTCAAATGGTTAAAAATAGTCGCGTGCAGCGGCCGCCTGGTGTTTGCATGCAGAAGGGAACGGCAACTGCCAAAACATTACAGCACTTGTTAGCTGGGCTTAATTGGGCCGTACTCCCCAGTGAAGGAGGAAAGAGATGACGGAAGCAGAGACAGACTCTTCGACAGGGCCTTTTACAGGGGCCATGGGAGAGACCGCACTGCCGAGGTCTAGCCATGGGAATGTGGGACGGCGGGGGCTCTGAAGAGCTCGCGGCAAGCAAGGGCTGCTCGCAGTCTAACGGTGCTTAATTTGTGCCAGTGGGTTGAGGGTGTTGGGCACCGGAACTTATTTTGGGAGCTTGGACTTACTTTTCATCATCAGACAGATTATGACACAGAGCAAGAGAGATAGAAAGAGAAAGGTACTGAAATAGTGAAAAATGGACAGCAGGGTTCAAAAAGGCCCTGCGAGATGAAGAGGAAGGGTATGGTGGAGGAAGAAGGAGGCACGAGGTGGAATCATGACGGGACACGGGCAGCCTTGGTATTCAGCATCCACGGTAGGCGGACTCTTAAGATAAAACTCTGGGCTCCTTCAGTCTTTTAAAAAAAAATAATGTAAACAGTGGTGGTACCCAAGGCCGCAGGCTGAGATTGGGATTGGTGTTCAATGTCTCTAAGGGGGCAGATTACCAGTAGGAGTCCCCCGGGACGTGGAGTGCTTCTTAAATCAGGGTGTTACCCATGCAGGACAGCACTGTTCTAGACTTCGAGGCTACTTACTTGGGACAAGTGTGCTGCCCACAGAGGTAGAAGTTGGCGGGTCCTCCACTAAGGCGGAGGAGCCGCATTCTACAGGAAAAATAAAATAATAACACCAGTTATCATCATTTTATTTTTCAGTACTGGGTCTGAAGGGGCGGGACTGCCCACACTGCAGGAGAAGGAGTGGTGAGCACTTTCTAAGTGCGCATGACTTTTTGGCCGGTCGTCTTGGGCCAGCCAAACAGACACGTGCATTTAACATGTTCTCCACCTGGCTGTATTGCACAGCCGGGTGGAGAACATGCACATCTCCCACTGCCTGTCTGAGGACCGAACAACAGCGCTCAGACCAATCATGATGCTGTTGTCATGTTGATAACAACAGCGTCGTGATTGGCTTAGGGGAGTCTGCTTCCCGCGTCGACCGAAGAGGATGGAGGAGGCGCGGCGACCGGCAGATAAATGCTATTTTTTTCTTAATCCCCTCCACCTCACCCCGCCTCACCATTACTGCCCTGTAGCAGCCGCTACAGAGAGGTAGTGATGATTGTTCAATGCCAGCAGTGCAGCTAAAGGCCACGAGCACTGCTCTGCGGTGAACATAATTTAAAACGATGTTTACACATCGCATTCCATTAAAACACAGTCATTACAGCGACCGCGTTGGTACATCGCATGCCATTACAACACAGCCGTTTCAATTACTTGCTGGAGGAGGAAGAAGGTGTTGGACAGACTGGAGTTGGGTTAGTAAATTATACTATTCCAACATCCAGCGGCCCCACTACAGCATGTCGTTATAATGACTTGCGTTGTAATGGTCTGTAATGTAACAACGCAGTCGTAATGGCATGTGTTCTAAACGCATGCGTTGTAACGGGGCATATTCTTGCTCTGCAGGCCAGGGACACAGCGGTGTGTAAGAGTGCCGCACAAGGCCAATAATGCAGCATGAGGCCAGAATGCAGTCCAAGCACACAAGTGCTGGCCATGCCCAGGAAAGCATGAAGGCAACACAAACGCCAAGGTTTTTTAGGCAGGGAGTGCTACCCAACTGCTGTTCATGACAGCGACCACTCCACAGCTCCACCCACGCACCGCTGTACAATGAAGCACAGGATGTGACTTCTATGTCAAGAGGTAATAAAGCAGTACCAGATGTTGGGTATCAGAAAATAAGTTATTTGGAAAACCAAGAGGATCCAGTCACTGAAGATGCCCTGTCTCTCTGGCAGAAGTCTGGCAGCTACAACCTCTAACTTGGTAATGTGTGGTGGCAATTTATCTCTTACGTATTTTCTATTTCATTTTATTCAGTTAAAAAAATACACATAAAAATGATCAAATAATTAATAAACCAAAATTTTGAAATCTCTTACCTGAGTTAAAATCCTATTGTTATATCTGCTTCCGTGCAACAGGCATCTCATTTTATCACTATTTATTGGCTGCAGACAAAATATGCATTTGATAATAGAGGGCCTAACGTCAATGCTACCACTATAGCTATCACCATAATCCAAAATATCAAGATATCTTTTCCAGAGAGCAGAGTCATAGTGCATCCAAAAAAACACTCCATTCCATCTTATCCTTACATAGGGTGTTCTATGCCAAATCCCTGCCATACATTAAAGGAAAACATTTTATCTATAGAAAAGCTCATCCCTAGACCTCAGGGGCTAGGAGAGGGCGATGTTTTAAGGGAACTTCCTGTATACAATAACTTAAAGTGGAAAGTTTAGGCAGTCTTGGTAGCCAGACAGCTCTGTCTGTTGTCAGAAAGTCAACCTCCACTCCTTTACTAACAACATTTCTAAAGCCTGTCTTGTGAGGCTTAGCGTAAAGAAATCATTCTCCAAAGGAAGCCTTCTGGGCCAGAGACCCATCCCCTCTTTAGTGCATGCCAGTCCTCCTGACCTACACTTCCCTCAAAAGGCCTAGCATCTCTGACATATGGCAACATGGAGAGGCTAGGCGCATCTTTATGGCATGTGCCAAGAGCACCTCACGCCGAAACACGTATAAAATACACTCACAGTGACGACATATACAACAGAAAAAATATTCTTGATGGGAAATGGACCCCATCCCTACTGACTATTTCATATCGTTGTTTGTTAAAGTTGACACACGCACATATGGTTGTTTCTTAAAGTTGACACACGCACATATATACTTTTTTAAAATAAAGAGCGGTGCCCTTCATCACACCACATAAAAATGTGAGAGAGCACAAGTTTGAAAAATGTATAAGTGCACCATATTTACAAGCACGTAGTTAGTTTAAACATGTTTTGCACACGAGTGTTTTTATATCTAGAAGTGAAATACACAGAGTGTCTTATATTCAGTAGTGAAACGTATAGAATGTTTAAGTAGAGTAACAATAATCATAACTGCGTGAGATTAATGTAGAAATGTTGGAATGAATATGAAAACCTCACGTTCTCATGTTAAAGGAATCATGTAAGAGTTGCATGAAACTCTGAAAACCAGTATATTGTGTAGGCCTCATGGCAATTCACAGCAAATCTAAACGTGCTGCTAAATAATGTGAGATGGGGTTAACGTGGTTCTTCCAAAACTGTATTATCGAAACTTAGTATGGGAATATATGCTTTATAGATGTGTTGTTTTAGAAACGAATGTTAGTCAAGAATGCTGTTTAAATCAAGTTAATGTTTTAGAGTGCAGGGACTCGTTTCATGTAAATCAAGTAGGCCTGAACTGATAATGTCATCTCTTTTGATCTGTCATATGCTCGTTAGAGAAGGAGTCGAGAGGTGCCAAGTACTGAGAGCTGCGTATGCTTTATAGCCTATAGATATGGTAAAGTCTGGAATTTGAGGCCCACTGCAGGACGAACTGTATGCAGGTGCGAGGGTCCTAATCAGTTAGAATGAAAGGGGCCTTGTTCAGTGGCGCTTGGCGCAGGCCTGTAGGAGTCTCCAGGAATTTCAGGAGGTACCGGCGCTCTGGAGAAGAAGTCTGGGAACCAAGGTCAACTTTAACGAGGGTCTTGAAGAGTACCATCATGGAGTTTACCGCGCAAAGATGTACCACGTGAGGGGCGTCCCAAGGGGCGTTCCTATCAGAAATGTGATTTGGTATTAGGGAAAGCGACCCGGGAGGAGAGCAGAGCAGATGATTTTGGGAGCCTAAGGAAGCGGATGGGTAGGCAGATAGGCTGATCAGGAGAGACCCATTATCAGAGAAGAGACAAAGAGAAGTGCGTGATCTTCTTAGGAAGTCACCACGGCTGACACCTAGAGGGATAAAGATCTTGTTAAGTAGGGATGTCACTTAGTATAGTGTAGGGACAGACTAACCTTAATTTTCTTTTCTGTAATGACTTTGAGGTTGCAACTTGTATCCATTTTGGCAACACTTATGATTTTCGAGCTTGTACTCATTATTCTGTTTTGTAGACTCAGATTATTCAAAGAATTTATGTTCATAGTGATACCAGTTTATCTTTTGAACCTCATCTTGAGAAGTTTGTATCTTCAGTTATCTTTGACTTTATATTAAATCTTTGAAACTTAATCCTGGTCAGTGGTCATTTAGAGTGGTGTAAGTTCTTAATTGATTGACCTATTGTTAGATTACCTTTTACTCAATGACAGGTACCAACGATCCAGTCGACTTGGTTTGGGATCTGGTAAGGTAACTAGTAACCAGTAATCCCGCGTTAACAGTTGGTAGCAGAGTTAGGATGGTTATCTTCTTGAGGAAGGTAATCTAGAGAGGTTAGTTTGCCCCAAGGCCCCTAGACGTCGAGAGACGAGCAGCGGAAGAATCGTGTGCCGAAGGTGCAGACGGTGCGAGAAAAGCAGCAGTATCGGAGGAGAGTGAGTATAACAAGGGTCATGCGTGAACAGATTGCGGTGTTTTGTGTTGTATTTGTATTGTAATGTCTTGCGGAGTTGAATGCCTGTAGTGTGAATGAGAGAAGGTTGTGAGCGCGCGCAACCTGGTAAACTGGTTACCTAGTAAACGGGTGAACTGGTGAAATCTTAAGTTCAGGCCAGAGCTTAAGTGGTTTTGGGTGTATCGAACATCCAGGGTAGTTGTCAACCATAGTACGGAGGTCACGAGGTACCATTGACCGCCGTGGGACCGAGATAGGGGGAGTGTTAGAGCGAGTGTATGAGTAACGGACGCTGGTCGAAAGTTACTGTGTGTAAGTAACCTATCAGAGAAGGCGATTGTCTGGACGTAAACGGAAAGACATTTCGTCAAGTTAAGGTGACAACTACAGAAAGACTGTGGGCGTACAGTCAAGAAAGGTGGTCGCTTGGACGGAAGTAATCATTTTTCAGAGTATGAATGAGACGCGTGCATGACCGAGGAGACGAGCTGAGAAAGGAGGGGAACTGCTGCGAAGGGGGACGGGTGACGTCGGCTAGAGCCGCGCTGTGATTGAGCGGTTGGTGTGACGTTAGCTAGAGCCGCGCTCTGGTTGGGCGGCTAGAGTGACGTCGGAGGAAAGCCGCGTACGGATAGGCCAGTTAGTGAGAACCACGCTGAGATTGGTGGATTGTCATCAGGAAGTAAACAAACGCAGAGAAAAGAGAAATCATGAAGTGTTTTAAGTGTTTGAAAGGGATTTTTAAAAGAAAAAGAAGTGAACATTATTACGGGGAAGAGGCTCCGCCGGAGGGTACACCAGCTCATTATATGGGAACGAATGTGGGGCTGCATACCATATTATGGATTGGGGCTTGGAATAAGCTTACGGAAGGGAATGAGGAAATGCAGTTCCCGAAGTACGGGACGTTTAAGTTAGAGGTGTTACATCGGCTAAAAGCAACTATGTCCTCATTGAAACCCTCGCCCAGACCAACACAGTTTGAGGCCCTTAATGCATGGATTAGGGCTGCACACGACAGAAATTTGAACAGGCGTCAACAAAGACTGACGCGATCGGTAAGAGCAGTGCGAGATTCTAAATGGGATGAGGAAGCAAAGCGGTGGAGGGTACAGGTTATTGAGGTGGAAAAAATGTATCCGATGAGGGAGGTGGCAGGAGGAGGAAACCTCATGGAGGAAGACGAGGAAAGCGAGTCAGAAGACAATCTGATAAACAGATTGTTAATGGATAGACCACCTCCAAGAGTGGGGGTGATAGAAGATAGGGGGCTCGCAAGGGAAGATGGGAATGCCATAGAGGGGTATACACCACTCCCTATATCGGAATGGTCATCTATTAAAGGCGGAGAAATACCTCAAAACAACACTGTACAGAGTGTAGTGGGAAGGTTTGTGGTGCAGAAAACGCCAACCACCGAAAGGGTTGAGTCTGTTGGATTGCCAGATGCTCTCCAAGTGCCTGTTACCATAGGACCCATAGTATCGATCTATAACCCTGAGAGAGACAGAGAGGAAGAACAGAGGCGATCAGATAGAGAAAGGATTGAGATGGAAAGGAGGAATAATGTGACAAATGCATGGAAACAATTGCCAGGATCGGTAACGTGGAATACCCCATTAGACACGACTGTCGGTCCCAATGTAGGACAGGGAGGTCCGAGAGGACCAATAGATCTAAGGGGACCGCGGCCTAGGCCCTATTCAGAATTAAGAGCTGATCTGAGGGAATGGGATGGGTCCGCAGTAACCCCAAGCAACAGGACAAGAACAGAACCAGAGTGGGAAACTAGGGGTAACGGGACTGTATCTCATTGTGGGGCCAGTGAGAGTAGTCAGGGTCGGGAAGGCCAAAGTCAGGAGAACAGGGGGGTTACACGTCCTACGGATGAGAGGGAACAGCAGGAGCAAAATAGTAGGAGTGTAGAGTGTGAGGAGATGTCCCGTCTTTGGGAGAAAGGGGGAGATCAGATGGTACAGGCTTTTCAGAATAGGTTTAGATGCCTTCATCATGTACTCGGGGAAGACGTCCAACATTGGAGGAAAGAGAACAGTGATAGGTCCCGCCATGCTTCGAGTAATCAAGAATCGCAGGGAAATAGTGAGGAAAAGGGGAGCAGTGGAATGCCTTACTATGTACCCAGAGAAAACAGGCAGAACGGGGAAGGCGGGAAAATGAGAAACAAGGAAGTATTTCACCATCCACCCCGAGAGGATGGAAAGGCATGGGATCTAGAGAGATGGGAACAGGGGAGGACTCCCGCTAACTCACCGGTGCCTAGGCGCAGGACTAGGAGCTGGGACGGGAGGGATGTGGAAGGAGCATCTGGAGCGGAGGTACTAAAGGCTGCGATAAAGGTTAAAAGGCTTGATGTCTCCAGTCTGAAATCCGATCTAGACGAGATTATAGAAGGAACGGTGCCTTTAGAAAGGATCGATTTGTACGAACAAGATGAGCTGCTGTTCATAGCGAAGGATATTACTAGAAGAGCTAGAGCGTTTCATGAGAAACTGACTAATTTGGCAGACAGGTATGCTGTAGATTTATCTAGGACAAGGGCATTGCAGAGTAACCACAGATTACAATACTCAGACCAAGACCTAGATGAGAAGAGGACTACCGGATTGAAAACACACATAAGAGAATTGGTATCAGGAATAAGAGTGTGGAGAGAACTGGACAAATGGGAAGAAAGGTGGTCGAAAAAGGGCACAGTTAGACGAAGTACAAATGTGATGACCCCTGAGGGAAGGGTAATGCAGATGGAGGCATTCCCTTTGCGAGAAATATCAAACGGAAATTATGTACATGTGCCCTGGAGTAGAGGAGACTTAGCTGCATTTACCAACTCATTTCCGAAGTTAAGGGACAATCCAGTAGAATGGTATAAGCAGGTAGAAAGGTTTGTAAAGATCTCGAAAGTATTGTGGATTGATTTGAACACGTTGTTTGACATTGTGGTCCCATCTGATTTGTGGACCCCGTGCAAGACTAGTGTTGAATGGCCAAATACTGAACCAGCGAGGGATGCTCGAACTAATGGACCGTCCGAGATTGTCATGCGAAAGTACGAAAGGGTAATAGCTTGGCTGAAAGATAAGGTACCACCTCAGGATATAGATTGGGTGAAAATAGACCGAACGAGACAAGAACCGAAAGAGACCGTTCATGAATTCTATGAGAGGTTGTTGAAAACATTCAAACAATATAGTGGACTCGATGTAATGGATCCCAAAGATATAGGACAGTTTGTGTCTAAGTTTGTTTTGGGGTTGAGACCTGATATTTGTTTGATGCTTCAGCAACATTTAATATGTTGGCAAAACAAACCACTAGACGAGATCCTACGTTATGCGAGATACTGTAGTGACGAAATAGATTCTAAAGCTAAGAATTTAAAGGAGAAATTGATGGTGGTGCAAATGCAGTCAGCCGGGAAGGGCGGACAGCAGAAACAGGGAATGGGGACAATGGGACGGAAGTCAAATGCTCAGAGCAAGGATAATGAAGAAGGTCAGAGACCTAGGGTAGACTTTGCCACTTTAAAGAAAACGACAAAGTGCCACCAGTGTCACCAGGTGGGACATTGGCGACGCGAGTGTCCCTTTAACCCTGAAAATGGAGAGCTAGAAGTCGAAGAGCAGGTTCAGGAGGTTCCAGCTCCAAAGGTATCAGTTACAGGAAGCAAGGGGGCCAAAGGGGGGACTTCGGCTCCACAAGCCCAGTTCCCACAACCACCGAAAATATCGACAGGGGGAAAGGTCTTCAAACAAATGCCTCTCTTTATCGAGGAAGAAAAGTGTTATTACATAGATCCATTGACAGGACAGCGTGTGAGTAGTGAGGAGGACTGCACCCTCGGGGCAGTCTTAGAAGTGGATCAAAGAGGGCCGTTTGTTGAGGCAGAAGTGGCAGGGTGTCCCACAACGTTCTTAGTGGATACTGGGGCTACTCGATCAACTCTGAGGTCAGCGGTGGTTCCAGACTTACCGATGTCAGGGGAAACAATTCAAGTGGTAGGAGTCGCAAATAAAAGAATGACTAGTCCCTTGACAGAACCAGTGTCTGTAAAGATAGGAAACCATATGAACGAGCATCAGTTTGTGGTTTGTGACTCGAGTCCGGTATGTCTGTTAGGAAGGGATTTGTTGTGCAAATTGAACTGCACCATATACTGCACCCCGCAAGGAGTGGAGGTACAGACTACGGACGATGATGCCACTTTCCAGGTGGCCAATTCAAAATCCTGTGTAGAATTATATCCTACTCTGACAGTAGAAGATCTTCCCCAAGATTTAAGAGATGCAGTGGCGTCAGAGGTATGGGATTTCACAGGAGAAGAAATAGGATTGATTAAAGGGGTAGAACCGGTAAAAATACTGGTAAAACCAAATGCCGAGTTTCCAAGAACGCCTCAATATAAATTTTCCCAGGAAACGATTGCAGGAATAAAACCTGTGATTGAGTCAATGATTCAACAGGGAATACTGAAAGAAATCGTGGGTAGTCCTTGTAACTCCCCGATTATGGGTTTGCAGAAACCTAGTGGGAAATTCAGAATAGTGCAGGATTTACGAAAAATTAACAACATAGTCGTTTCATGTTGTCCCGTGGTACCGAATCCATCAGTGATACTGTTTCAAATACCATGTCAAGCAGAATGGTTCACAGTGATAGATCTTTGTCAGGCTTTCTTCTCAATCCCATTGGATGAGGAGAGCAGGTATCTTTTCGCTTTTAAAATGGAAGATCGCGTTTTAACATGGTGTCGAATCCCACAAGGATTCACAGACAGCCCATCTATTTTCAACCAGTTGTTGAAAAAGAATCTCGAAAATCTAGTATTGCCCCAGAACTCGGTTCTGGTCCAGTACATAGATGACCTACTTGTTGCGTCAGAGACAGAGGAAGCCTGTAAAGCAGATTCAATTGCCTTACTGAACCATTTAGCTGAAAATGGACATAAGGTATCTCCGAGCAAGTTACAGTATTGTCTGACTGAAGTGCAGTATTTGGGACACCGGTTAGAAAAAGGAAAACGCAAGGTGTCCCCAGAGAGGATTGAGGCGATAATGAAGATGAATGCGCCTACAACACAGAGAGAAGTTAGAATGTTCTTAGGGATGGTGGGTTATTGCCGACAGTGGATAGTTAACTTTTCACTGAAAGCAAAGCCCTTACAGAAACTGACGCACAAGGAGGTGAGTGATCCGGTACCATGGGACGAAGAATGTCTGGTGACGTTCTTGCAGCTGAGAGACGATTTGTGTCGTGCTCCGGCTCTGGGAATGCCCGATTACAAGAAATCATTTTCACTCTATTGCTGTGAGAGAGAGGGATGTGCTTTGTCAGTCTTGGCACAGACCCACGGAAATGCCCGTAGACCAGTTGCATATTTTTCGGCTACATTAGATCCAGTAGCCGCAGCGTTGCCCGGATGTCTCAAATCCGTTGCTGCAACGGGTGTCAGCATTGAAAGGAGCGAGAGTATTGTGATGGGACATCCAGTAGTGGTGTATGTACCGCATTCAGTTGAATTGTTAATGACCCGGACGAAGACGCAGCATCTGACCAATAGTAGGCTCACGCGCTACGAGCAAGTTATTCTTGCCGCAGAGAACGTGACTCTCAGGAGATGCTCTGTCTTGAATCCTGCTACTTTGATGCCATTACCTACTGTAATAGAAGGCGAAGGATGTGAAGACCACGATTGCCTTGATGTGACTGAACTATGCACGAAACCCAGACCAGATATTGTAGATGAGCCGTTGTCTGACCCTGATGAGATTTATTTTGTTGATGGCTCATGTTTAAGAGACGATACTGGTCGGTTGAGAGCAGCTTATGCTGTTTGTACCATTACTGGAGTTGTGGAAGCCTCTTGCCTGGAAGGAGTACATTCCGCACAGGTAGCAGAAATTATTGCCCTAACACGTACCTGCATAGCGGGAAACGGAAAGAGAGTCACCATCTACACGGACAGCCAATATGGGTTCGGTGTGGTTCACGATTTCGGGCAGTTGTGGTCTCAGAGAGGTTACATGACCTCCTCTGGTTCGCCCATTCGAAATGGAGAATTTGTGCGATTGTTGTTGGAAGCATTGCAAGGTCCAGTTGCCATTGCCATAGTGAAATGTATAGCTCACACCAAGAATACAGACTTTGTATCACAGGGCAACAGGTACGCTGATGAGGTCGCACGCTATTGTGCAGAACAAAATTATTCTTTCTCAAAAGTGGAAATTGAGGGTGTTGAGGAAAAAACAGAATTGAGCATGATGTTAGAGACCGTGGATACCTGGGAAGATTTAAGGGTAATGCAGGAGAACGCACCAGAAACTGAGAAAAAGGCATGGGAAACAGCAGGTTGTGTGCGAAGTGAAATGGATTTTTGGGTTTCAGCAGATGGGAGGGCTGTGTTACCTGAAGAATTAGCTAATCCCATGGCGAGAGAAATACATGGTCCAGTACACCTAGGAAGAGATGCTATGTTGAGAGTTTTTAGGCAGACTTGGTATTGCCCACAATTCAGGATAGCAGCAGAATCAGTATGCAAGCGATGTGTTACTTGCCAACAACTGAACGTAGGCAAACGAACACCAGTCACACTGAGTCACATTGGGAGGTCGGGGGGGCCTTTCAATAGAATGCAACTAGATTTCATCGAAATGCCAAGAGTTAATCGCCTTAGGTATGTGTTGGTGATTGTATGCGTATTTTCCAGATGGGTTGAAGCGTACCCTACACGTAGGTGCGATGCACTCACAGTGGCTAAATTGTTGCTCAGGGAGTTGATACCGCGCTTCGGGGTGCCTGCCTCTCTGGAATCGGACAGAGGAAAACATTTTAACAGCGAAATAGTGAAGATGTTGTGCTCCACACTAAAGATTGATCAAAAACTGCATTGTAGCTATCGACCAGAAGCCTCAGGAATTGTGGAACAAGTGAACGGCACTTTGAAGAATAGGTTGGCTAAAGTAGTGGCATCCACATCTTTGAGTTGGCCGGATGCTCTTCCTTTAGTGCTCATGAGCATGCGCAGCACACCTGATAGGAGGACAGGTCTCTCCCCACACGAGATTCTGATGGGGAGGGCCATGAGACTTCCCACAGTTCCAACTTCTGCCCTATTGAATATTACAGATGATCTGATCTTGGATTATTGTAAAGGACTGTCTGACGCCATCCATTCTGTGTCCCTTCAGGTACATGCGGCTGAAGTTCCAGCATCGAGGAACCTGTGTCATGACCTGAACCCCGGGGACTGGGTGTTGGTCAAAAAGCACGTCCGGAAGAACTGCCTAGACGTTCGCTGGCGTGGGCCCTTTCAGGTAATCCTGATCACGAACACCGCGGTGAAGTGCGGGGGGCAGCCAAATTGGATCCATGCATCTCATACTCGAAGAGTTCCAGCACCCCTAGAAGAAACAGCTCCAACCCCAGACGAAAGTCCTGAAGTAGGAGAAGAGTCACAAGAGGGGATCGGATCGGCTGAGGGGGTGTCGGAAGTAGTTGGGAACGCATCGGATCCAGACGAAGAGCGAAGACAGAACGGCAGTGAGACTGAGGACGCAACTGAAGGAGAGAGCAGTAGTGAATACGACTCAGACACAGATCCGTATCAGAGCGATCAAGAACCAAGTGAGAGGACGAGGAATAGGAGAATAAGGCTTGGAGCTGCCACTTGGCCGGAACGGAGAAGGAGGCTAAGTTTGAGGTCAGCCCAGGAAGAAACACTTGCTCCTATATCCGAAGACTCAGATCCAGAAGAAGATATCCAGGATCAAGCCGAGGAGGGTCTTAGAAGATCAAGGAGGGTGCGAGTGCCTAGCAGAAGATACTCTACTCCCGACTGGACCTACCTCATTGCAGATGTCCGGGGGACACAGAACCGGGAGGATCAGGGAAGTGGACCTGGTCAGAACTAACCCGATCATCACAGTGCAAATAAGGTTTCTACTGCCAGGAGCGGAGACCGAAAGGTTGCTGACACTCAACATCGTTCATCCTCCTCTCCTGAGTGGAATAAGAAAATTGATTTTAGAAACAGTTGAGTTTCCAGTTTGCTGTTCACGATATCCAATATTGGAGGGAACTCTTCTTCGTTTGGAAATGCTTGAGCGAGTAGTAGAAGTTCTTGGAATGCTCATTGTTGTGGATTAATACCATATTGCGAATGTCTTCAAAGGGGCGCAGAACTGGAAAGGTGAAGAAAGTGATCCTGATTAGAACGGACCCCTTTGTAGTTGTGGATGTAGAACTGATAGTACCAGGAGTAGAAATTGAAAAAACGTTAACTCTCAATTTCGTCCGTCCACTTGTCCAGAGCGAAATACGGAGAATAATCCTAGAAACAGTTGACTTTCCATGTTGTTGCAAGAATTGCCCAGAACTTGAGGGAATGTTTCTTCGGATGGACATTTATGAAGACGTAGTGTCACTCCTTGAGCCATACATAACTTCAGACGGACATAAGACTCTTGAAAAGAATTTGTAAAATTACTGCAAGATAACCTAGCGCCGAGTGGAAGAAGAAAATGGTAGGGGTTTCCTTTTAGCGGATGGAGAAGGGCTAGGGTTGTCTGTTTCTACCGAACTTTGAACTGTTTTGCGGAGTAAATTGTCAGCTTCCAAGTGTTCAAAAGAGAGACATTGTGTGAAAGAAAGACTTTGTTCGAAAAGAAGAAGAAGTTGACGCTGGAAGAACATCCAAAACTACACTGTTTGAGAACATGGAGGCTGGCAACCCGAACCGCAGGGCAAAATGTATAGTTGGCACACTGTTGGGAGTGGTGATTTCTCTGATAGTTTTAGTGGTTACTGTCTCATACATAGTGGGACACGAGAGGGATGCAACGGCAGTCAAGGAGGTTAAGGGAGTGTCAACACCGAAAACCACTACAGTTAGCTATAAGGGAAACATCAATGATAAAGACAAAACGTTGTTAGATGCAGAAATAAAAAGGTTACACACAGATGAGTCACAGGGAAATTTCAGGTCAAATGCTTATGCTAAATTGCTTTATGAGTACATTGATGTCATGGAGGCGAAGAATTGCTACGTTTGTATGCAGTTACCAGCTTCTGTAGATGAGGGTATCAGATACCATCATCTTCCATTGACATATGGAATCACATGCAGTTTGTTGTTGAGCATATTCTATGGACGAGAAGGATTCGAGTATTATTTCTCGAACTTCGACTCGACATTGCCAGAGGTTCCAAATTACAAGCATTTAAACAAGTGGGACTATTACAAGAGTGAAGACAGATTACAAAAATGGTTTCTTCCATGGAGAACGATAGATACATCACATGCCCGGAGAAATAATCTGACTTGTCAAGTATCAGAAATTGAGAAGAAGTTTATAGGGCAGGTGGATACTAGATATAGAAGGCAGAATATCCAGAAAGCTTCAGGACATTGGGAGACAGATTGGACCAAAGAGGAAAGGGAACACCAAAGGAAGGGTAGCAAGGGTCCAATTGCTCTAGACAAAGAGAAAAGGGGGAAACTATGTATTCACAGAAGTTCTTCCTATTATGAAAATTTGTTTGTAGGGGAAGTTAGTTGTGAACATGCTTTCCAATTAGAGTATTACTCAAAAGATTTTCTGAAAGAGATGCAAGCCATACCAAATGTATATTTTGTGTGTGGAAGGAATGCCTATGTGAGGTTACCAGATAATTGGTACGGTTCATGCTATTTAGCAATTGTCTTTCCCAAAATATACCATGCTGAGGATTTAGAGACAACAAAGAGAGGAAAACCGTCCAGGGGGAGAAGAGACCTTGCCGCTGAAGAAGTGGTTGGAGATGTATTTGGGGTGGTATTTCCATTTTTGGGATTGATACTGAATGACATTAAGATTAGGAGGTTAGCTACAGTCGTGGATAGACTATCTGCCAGTACTGCTAGATCATTGATGCTGGTGGAAGGTGAGATGCAATCGATTAGGGCAATGGTTCTTCAGAACCGACTTGCTTTAGACGTTCTGTTAGCTAAAGAGGGAGGAGTCTGTAAGGCTTTGAAGGTCCAGGAATGCTGCACTTACATTCCGGACAATTCAAAACCTCTAGAGAAGTATATACGAAACATCACTGCAATTCACCATGAGATTGAGGATCTGGCAAAAGTAAATGTGTGGGAAAAAGTAGGCCATGGAATGGGTAAAGTTGGAGGTTGGTTTGCCAACCTAGGAAAGGGTATCGTTTGGTACATACTGAAACCCATCATCATAATTGTGATTTGTGTGATCACTTTGTGGGGATTGGTGCGTTTGTATCAGTGGTATAGAGCAAATAGGTTGCAGAGATCTATGAGGAAACAGGAGAAAAAGTTGACAGCGATGCAGGACACTCAATACAGAAGTCTGAAAGCATTGGAGACAATGAAAAGAGGTGGCACTGCCACGACTTCACTTTGAAGGGTCCTATATATATTTTTGTGATGGTGTTTTGATGGTGATGACCCCTGAAGGTCATCAAAGGGGGGATTGAGAGAGCACAAGTTTGAAAAATGTATAAGTGCACCATATTTACAAGCACGTAGTTAGTTTAAACATGTTTTGCACACGAGTGTTTTTATATCTAGAAGTGAAATACACAGAGTGTCTTATATTCAGTAGTGAAACGTATAGAATGTTTAAGTAGAGTAACAATAATCATAACTGCGTGAGATTAATGTAGAAATGTTGGAATGAATATGAAAACCTCACGTTCTCATGTTAAAGGAATCATGTAAGAGTTGCATGAAACTCTGAAAACCAGTATATTGTGTAGGCCTCATGGCAATTCACAGCAAATCTAAACGTGCTGCTAAATAATGTGAGATGGGGTTAACGTGGTTCTTCCAAAACTGTATTATCGAAACTTAGTATGGGAATATATGCTTTATAGATGTGTTGTTTTAGAAACGAATGTTAGTCAAGAATGCTGTTTAAATCAAGTTAATGTTTTAGAGTGCAGGGACTCGTTTCATGTAAATCAAGTAGGCCTGAACTGATAATGTCATCTCTTTTGATCTGCCATATGCTCGTTAGAGAAGGAGTCGAGAGGTGCCAAGTACTGAGAGCTGCGTATGCTTTATAGCCTATAGATATGGTAAAGTCTGGAATTTGAGGCCCACTGCAGGACGAACTGTATGCAGGTGCGAGGGTCCTAATCAGTTAGAATGAAAGGGGCCTTGTTCAGTGGCGCTTGGCGCAGGCCTGTAGGAGTCTCCAGGAATTTCAGGAGGTACCCGCGCTCTGGAGAAGAAGTCTGGGAACCAAGGTCAACTTTAACGAGGGTCTTGAAGAGTACCATCATGGAGTTTACCGCGCAAAGATGTACCACGTGAGGGGCGTCCCAAGGGGCGTTCCTATCAGAAATGTGATTTGGTATTAGGGAAAGCGACCCGGGAGGAGAGCAGAGCAGATGATTTTGGGAGCCTAAGGAAGCGGATGGGTAGGCAGATAGGCTGATCAGGAGAGACCCATTATCAGAGAAGAGACAAAGAGAAGTGCGTGATCTTCTTAGGAAGTCACCACGGCTGACACCTAGAGGGATAAAGATCTTGTTAAGTAGGGATGTCACTTAGTATAGTGTAGGGACAGACTAACCTTAATTTTCTTTTCTGTAATGACTTTGAGGTTGCAACTTGTATCCATTTTGGCAACACTTATGATTTTCGAGCTTGTACTCATTATTCTGTTTTGTAGACTCAGATTATTCAAAGAATTTATGTTCATAGTGATACCAGTTTATCTTTTGAACCTCATCTTGAGAAGTTTGTATCTTCAGTTATCTTTGACTTTATATTAAATCTTTGAAACTTAATCCTGGTCAGTGGTCATTTAGAGTGGTGTAAGTTCTTAATTGATTGACCTATTGTTAGATTACCTTTTACTCAATGACAGGTACCAACGATCCAGTCGACTTGGTTTGGGATCTGGTAAGGTAACTAGTAACCAGTAATCCCGCGTTAACAAATGCAATAATCATTCTAACCTACTTGCCTCTTCAAGGACATACTCGGCAAGTCTAGGCTATTTTTACACAATTCCTTTTCAAGGGATTCCAGATTTATTTTCATATCCTAAAACCTCACTGTAACACATATGTCACCACCAGTCGCGGCCGGCATGGCTCGCGGGTGGGGGTGCGGTGAGGGGTTGCACGGGGAGGGAGGGTTGCGGTATGTTTGTGCGAGGGGGGGGGGGGGTAATACAAAATAAAACAAATTAAAAAAAGAATAATTGAAACTAACCTTGTGGCCGGGTCCTGCGTCTTCTCAGCTCCTGCTCTCCAGCATCCGACAGGAACAGGAAGCAGGTAGCCAGGCTCCCTCCTCTAAGCCAACCACAATGCTGCAAGCAGCGTTGTGATTGGTCGGGACGTCGCCCAGCCAGGGGCTTATGGGGTGAGCATGTTCTCAATGCAGACTGCATTGGAGCCTTGTGTTTGCTTTGCATTTAGAGGGGCAGAGTGTGCATGACTGGTTCGGGCAGACCGAGAGGGCAGACCAAATAGATTTTCACACTCAGGAGTGGGGGGCACCCCTTCTCCCCTGCCCTGCTCGGAGAACAGAGCAGCCCTGCCCACCGGCCTACCCGCAACTAAAAGTTATTTCCATTTTATGTTTCTGCTACTTGCAATGCGAGAAAGCAGTGGGGCGATGCGCCTCCACCATAGCGAAGGAGTCGTGCCTGGTCACCACTGGGTGCATCTTTGATAGGAACACTTTTCTGACAGCAGTTATAGATGGAGCCCCAAACTGATAACGGAAGTGCTGGATGGTATTATTTATGTTCTGCCCTGTACTACTTTTTGTACTGAACTGCGGCTACTATGGGCATTGTCTATATTAAACCTAATGAACTTCTATGTATTAGCTACCTGAAGGCGCTTTAACCCCTCCCCCTAATGTGCCAAAATGGGCTTGACCTTACTTAATAATACTAAGACTTTCCCAAGCTGACATGAAGGAAGTTGCTTTGTAAGTAGGCATGCAATATTTCTAGACAGCACTAGAGTACCACTCGTATTTCTGTCACGAAAAACCCTATCATCAGGGTAATTAAGGGCTCACAATGAGTTCCTTATAAATTGTTAGACCTGACATCTTTTGGCATGATTTCCCCAGACATTTTGCTTCTGACCTCCTGTTTTTGACAGTCTGCTGCATTTCGTTTTTGCTGGATGTATGACTCTGGGCACTTTACCACTGCTGACCAGGGCTAAAGTGCAAGTGCTCCCTTTGTAAACCGTAATGGCAATTGGGATCTCCACGATTGGCATATTTGATACAATAATAAGTCCCTAGTACAGTGCACTATGTGTGCCCAAGGCCTGGAAATAAAATGCTACTGTGTGACTAATGGGCCTGCAGCACTGATTGTTCCACCCACAAGAAGAGCTTTGCAATAATGTCTCAAATCTGTCACTGCTGGGTCTGTGTGTTCAGTTTTAAATTGCCATTTTGACCTGTCCAAACCTTCCTTTTTAGTACAAGTAAGGCAACCCTAAGGTAGGCCCAAGGTAGCCACATGGACAGGATGTAGTGTATTTAAAAAGTAGGACAGGTACTGCTGTGTTTCGCATGTCTCATTAATGAAATACTGCTAATTTCGTTTTTCACTACAGCAACGCCTATCTCTCCTATAGGTTAGGATTGGAGATGCCTTGTAACATCTTACACGTGTATCTTCCAATAGGGAGCTGATAGAAAATTGGAGATTGGGATTTGGCATTTTCTTACTTTAACCATTCTGTGCCCCAGCGTGTCTGCTGAATGTACGTCTGGGTTAGCATGACAGTTGGACTGTGTGCGCATTCACTCTAGACAGTCTCACAAAGGAAGCTGAGGTGTGGCCTGCATAGCCTCATGGCCCTATCCCCATATTTTTAGAACACTTCTGGACAGAGGACATTCTGCCAGGAAGAACAGCTGGATAAGTTGTCATGAGGACTGCCACTTTGCTGTTTGCTTTGCTGTGTTGGCCTGCAGCTTTGCTGCTTCTGTCCTGGGAGTGAAAGGACTGGACTTTGCTTACTGTATCCTGCTTCCAAGGTTGTATTCTGGTGATTTTGAGGAAATAATCCAAGCATCAACTCCTAGCCTCATTCTGAACTAACACATCGCTGCAAAACCCAACGCACCGCCTTTGTCAGAACCGGAGCATGGTCACGAATTAATTCAACGACCGCAACTTACAACGTTAGCCTCAGCTTTCTGTTACAGCATGTCAGAAGAACCACCGATGTGTGAGTTTCGAGCACCATATCACCGAAGTTCATTACACACTGCACCAACTCTGACGGAGTGCCTGCATCATCGCTGTGGAACCAACGCAACGCAACTGGATTTTCGCGCACCTTACCTGGGCGCTTGTTTCTTCATCGACTCCGTACAGCAGCAAGGAACCAATGCATTGTGTAAGCATACAATGCATCACCTCCCCTGCAACAGTAAGAAACTGATGCATCACATCCCCTCCCTAGCAATAAGAAACCAACAACTCACCTTCTTTTTCGACGATTTCCCTCCCCTGCTCCATGCAGAGTGTTTGAATT
Source organism: Lissotriton helveticus (assembly GCF_964261635.1). Classification (NCBI taxonomy): domain Eukaryota; kingdom Metazoa; phylum Chordata; class Amphibia; order Caudata; family Salamandridae; genus Lissotriton; species Lissotriton helveticus. The sequence goes on from NC_136057.1 coordinate 1,621,824,196, forward strand.
TTTACGCATCCCAGGTACTTTGTCCTAAACTAGCGCTTCTATTCATTTCCATGGGCTAAATTTACTTAATCTTTTTTAAGTGATTTTTACTTGTGTATGTTGGATTTTTGTCGTTTTGGTCTTGTTTTATTCAGATAAACTAGCTATTTTTCTAAACTGACGTGGACTCATTTGTAGTGTTTTCACTGTGTTACTGTATGTGTGTGTACAATTAATATAGGCGCCTTACTTTTGTTGTGCTGTTCTGTATATATTTTATATGTTTGTATAATTTGTGAAGTTTTCTTCTGTGTGTATTTTCCCCACTGTTTTTTGATTTTTGTGTTGGGAGTATGTGAGATATGTATGATGATGTGTGGTGATGAGTTATGTGAATGATATGGTTGGTTTATATATTTTGTGTTTTTCTTTGGGGGCTACTGTATATATTATGAATATATGTCGCATATAGAATGTACATACAAGATTGGTATCACAAATATTGAATTTTGTGATTGTTATGTTTCTCTTATCAAAATATTATTTAAATAAAAAGAGAATATGTTTTTTTCAATAAATTCTGGTCTGGGACAATGTTACTATTGAATTTATGAAGGATATATTACCTAAGATTTAAGTTAATTCCTGTGAGAGGTTTTGTTCTTGTTCTTGTTATTTTCCCTGCCTCCCTTTCCCAGTATTGTTATAATTCAGGGACCCTCTGCTGTATTTTTGATGTACAATTAATTTACACATTGCCTCAGGGATAAGCCTAACTGCTCTGTGCCAAGCTACTAAGGGTGTGAGCATGGGTTATCTTAGCTGTGTGACTCCCTTACCCTGACTAGAGTGAGGGTCCCTATTTGGCCAGGGTGCACATCACTGCCAACTAGAGTCCTCATTGCTAACAGCAATCTTGATGGTTTAGTATTGAGTCTTCCCTGTTTGTTCCAAATCGCTGATAAACATTGTTAACAGGATACGGGAAACAACACGACTAACAGCTCTATAATACTCCAATCTTTGAGTTAGCTTTCTCGGCCCAGGCACGCTCACCCAAGACAGGTTGTCAAAAATTCGACCACTAAAGATGGTAACCCACCAGTGCCTTGATCCCCAGAGCCATGAGCACTCAACGATGACAAAGGCTGCATAGAAGTCAACAAATGCACTATGAATTGGCAATGCACAGGGCTTGAGTGCAAGTCTTGTCATAGTGAGTAATGTCACTGCTTTCAGCATCATTGACATCCCATTCTGGAATCAAGTCTTGGTTACTGGTAAGTTTTTACACGTCGCAACCCACTCGTTTAGGTGCTCCCCAACACAAAAGAAATAAAATAACAGCAGAGGAAATTCTTCTGTTGCTTTCCATATCACTTTCATTCGACTGGCACAAAATATCCTCCTTTCCATGTTTCAAAGACCACTCGACTTTGAAGATTTGCTGATAACACCCTGTTAAATGATGACTCCCACCATTCTGGACAAAGTAGTAGTGTCATTATACAAGATGTCAGATCTAAAAACTGTGACTTTTCCAAAGATCCTGTCTTTAACATTGTAGTAGAAACATTAAATAACATCAGGATGATAATCTCTGGCCAGTTGAGGTGTTGACCCTTGGTCCAAGCTGTCTGCTATACCAACCCAACACCCACCCAGAGCTACAAACTAATATCCCATTCCGCATTATCCTATTCGAATAATCAGAGGCAAGCAATTGCCAGAAGCACCCATTATCTTTTTATTTATTTATTTAGAAAGTTTTCTACAGCGCAAACATGACCACCAGGGTATCAAAGTGCTTTACAGTTAGTACATAAAGAGGGATACAAGCAGTAAAAAGAGAACAAACAGAGCGAACATTCACAGTCATGTAGAGCCAGGCATTCTCAGGAGCCCTGGCAGCTGTGCCACAAATCTGCGACTGTGACCACAATATCTAATGGAACCGCCTATAAGAGGCAGAAATGTCTTCATCAAGAACACTTTGACTTTCTTTTTGAAGAGGACAATGGAAGGATTCACCCACACTTCGGGGAGTAGGGAGTTCCAAATGCTCGATGCAATACCCAAGAATGCTCAATTGTAAGTTTTTCTTTTCTTGAATTTTTGTGGTTTGAGTATTAGGGTGCTGGCACTTCTAGAGGCTCTTGAACCATATGAGAGCTCCAGTTTTTGAGCGTGGTACAGCAGAGTATTGAAATGAATGGCTTTGTGTGCAAAAATGCATGCAATTTTTAGCTCTATCCGAGCTTCATATGGAAGCCAGTTCAGGGATAACAGGTCTGGTGATATGTGGTTGTATTTTTTAGTGCCTGTTAAGAGTCTAGCAGCAGAGTTCAGGGTAACCCGAAGACGAGCAGTCTTCGCTCTAGGAAGGCCACAAAGGGTTGTGCTGCCATTGTCCAGCTCTGAGATCACTAAGGCTTGCACCGCCACCTTTAAGTCATGAGAAGGGAGTAAAGGTTTAATTTTCCTTAAAATGCTGAGTTGGAAGTTCGCTCCTTTGGTGAGGAGGTGAGGTTTATCTATCTTCACCATGGATTCATACCACTTCCCCAAGCTTTATCTGATATTTGGCGCTTTTTAATTTGCAATTATTAATACTTTTTTATTTTGAGTTGGAGGAATTTCAACGAATACAACAAATCCGGGTGAAATACCTCAAGCACCCATTACAAGTGAATCCAGGCCCGAAATTATTGGTCTGAAATCTCCGGACTAGATAATTCTAGCCCCGGAGACACCAAATCTATGCATAACGCTAAAGGGCAGCAACATAGTCTGGCTCCAACCTGCCCCTGCTGGAGTCCAGGAGGAGCAGACAATGTTCCTCTTGGAGAGGCACAAGCATGCCCTGGACCTCTGCCCCATCCCATCACCAGACTCCCCATTGGCACTCCCACTGAACACTTTCCACCTACTCAGAGCAAGAGGCTGGAAAAATGTTGAAAAATTGCCCAGTAAAGCACCCAGTAACTGTGGCTCCAATCAGCTAGTCCTCATTTTGAGGGGAAAACTTGTAATGGCAGAATGGTAGTGCGGTGATACTGGCTACAAAATGTAATTCTGCCTCACTGAACACTCTGGAATCCCTGTACCAAAGTCTGGCAAACTCACAATGAGGGATTTTTAATACTAGTCCTCTTTCTCCATTGGAGAGCTCTATTGCTGCCTAACCCGATACACGTTTCGATAAAACATTACAGGATATATTTTAACATCTTATTATGCAAAGTCCCAACGTGAGTGGCTGTAAGGGTAGTAAGATTATCAATAAGTTTATCTAGGGGCGGCTCTAGGCTCATGGCGGCCCAGGGCAGGGAGCGTAGGTAGGGGACCCCGGAAGAGGGGGTCCGGTCGGAGCACTGAAGTGGGGGGGTGGGTGGGTCAGGGTGTTTGGAAGTGGAACAGAGCCGGAGGCCGCCAAATCCCTGCCAGGGGCCGCTACGCCATTATGTATCCATCCTCAGAGGATTAATATATTAGAGATATATATTGGCGTGGTGGCCCCTGGGGTTTGGCGGCCCTGTGCAGGTGCACAGCTTGCACATGCCTAAGGCCGGCCCTGGTTTATCATATTCCCCTGACAACTGCCTTTCACTAAGGGTTGTACTAAAAATACAACTCGCTCACTCCCAGATCTGTTCCATATCAGTGATTTCCTGGATGACCTAAATACCTGGAGGACTTAATGAGCCTTCTTTAGCTGCCTTCAGGAGTGCCATATCCCCCCCACCTCTTTTCTATTTCGAACAAAAATAACTTAATGGTACCCATAAAAATCCAAGCATATAAACGTTGACTGTCGCTATAAAACCTATGTATTATCCTGAAATTGTTCAGTATTTCAGTATTTTTACAGAAAAAGTCAATTGATGAGCTACTTAGCCCAGCTGACCTAGCTGGATGTGCCGGGAAGTACCACTGATGAAAGGAGAAGAAACAACCAATCAGATTATCTCTAACATAGAGGAGTATGTAATCCAAAGTGAACATTTCAGAGCAGCACTGGGAGGGTAGGAAGAGTGGGTTGGAAAATGTGCACACATGCTATGTTCCTGGATTCTGCTGCATATCTCAGGCCCTGGTTAGCTGACAGGCTACAGCACAATAACAGACACATTAAATGTCCAGGTAGCAGAGTAGGTTCATATGACTGTGTGAGTGTCTGACATGATGCTCATGGTTTCAGTCCTACAGGGTTCACTCAATATTTAATCCTTTTAAATCTGTTAAAAAATAAATGAGTAGTCCAAGAACATTAATGGAACTTCAAATACAACTTACTATTTGGTCATGTGACCCTGGTTTCTGGAAAGACGCCATTTTGGCTCAAAGCTTTTGTTTTTTTTTAACCCCTTCGACGCTCATGACGAGCTCAGCTCGTCATGAGGTACACCTCTCGTACACTCATGACGAGCTGTGCTCGTCATGAACCGCGGGTTTTTGCGAACTTCAGCGCAGCGCGGAAATCTGCACCGCACGCATGGTGTTAAACATGACATAGTTATGGTGTTCAAGTCGTTACGATGGGCTCACACTTTTCACAACAAAGGGTCAGAAGCCACAATTCCATCCAGGTGAATCCATCTGGGTCGGAATCCTGGTGTCCATGCTCACACAAATTCCTGCCTCTAAATGATCCTGGTTGACAGATCTCCTGCACATATGATGTAATGGAGCAGTGAGAAGGACCCTTTGACCAGGCAGCACAATGTGACTGTAAACAAGTTTATCTGTGAATCAACATGGTGTTCATGTTATTTTACAGTAAATTGATGCATTCACGGTATTGGCCTCCACCAACGGGGATCCACACATTTCTGCAGTTTCCTCCAGCTACCCTGGCGGCTGTAGCGATTGTAGCCAGAGGTTTGCGTTTCAAAGCAGCTGTACCGTAGAAAAGATGTTAAAGATGGATCCAACTTATACTGGCAATGTTAACATAGCGGGCAGTGTTAAAAGTTGAATCTTTTGTTAAGGAGATTGAATTTCAGCCAATCTGGAGTGATGGAGGTGGAGTGCACATTAGGCAGATGTATCATACTAGTGTCGCAGTCGTAGTAACCTAAAAGATGGGCAAGTCAGTTTCCATTGAGTGCTACATTTTGTAAGCTTCACTAGGTTTGGGGTTCCATTTTGATTTCCAGGAAGTTTCAAAGCCACTGTCATACACATTGACCCAACACTGGCTCCTACACGAGGATGGGTTTCTGGAGATATTGATAAGTTTGTGCTAATGTTGAACCTGTGGCATCTCATGCACTTGGAAGTGATATCATTCTTAATAAGCTTAGGGGGGGTCGTCATGGGAGCACTCACCTGTCCTTTCAAAGTCGCCCTCGCTCACACTGGATGTGGGGCTCGCAACAGATGTGCTCTTGTCCCCCGAATCCTTCTGCCGGGTTTTGGCGTTCTCGATCCCCTTTACCCGGCGTGCATGGCGGTTGCCTTTATAGTGGGCCTCTGCTTGGCTCTGGAAAAAAACAAGACAGCCAATCAGATTGCTGGTAGGGGGACTGGCTAACACAGTGAACAAGCAAAAACAAAACAATGTGATAATGTTTGATAAATAATGGCGACCTGTTATAATGGTGATACCCGTGACAGAAAGTAACCATAGCTCTTGGTTGAAAGATAAACCATCTGAAAGATTATAAGCCTCTTCTAAACCTGTAGCAATGGAAGCTGCTTTCTGAATGGCCTGCACTAAGCAACTTCAATGGTTTTAGAAACCATAACTAGTTCAAAGATGATTGGCGGGACTCATGCCATCATCGAATCTCGTATGTATGTGTATACAATTATTATTATAAATCATTTATATAGCGTGTATCAATCAATGAAGTGCATGGATGATTCAATAATAGACTTTATTGTTACCCAAATCAACGCTGCACATTGTATCTTCCTCAGAAATGATGAAAGGCTGAGCTGTCTTGCCGGGGTTATAGCAAGTGGGTGCTAGATGTCATACAAATCTCTGGCTCCTCAGTAACAAGAGCCTGGGGTATACAATTACATAGAAACAGTGGTATGCTTAGGCCCCATTCCAAGACTAATGGGCTTGGCAGTGAAGCCACTGCTTGCGTGAAATGCTTACTCACGGAATATGAGAAACAAAATTATAATCCCTGGAAACTGTTTAATACAATATGCATCAAAATTGCGATTTTGTCAAAAATAAGTGAAACGTGCCCCCAATGTAAAAGAAAAAAAGCAGAGAATGACAAAGTAGGAAACAGTGAGTAAATCACAATTGTGTACTCGCAAACAAACAACCCAGAAAATAAAAGTGACTTAGAAGGCATAACAATGCCTGTATTCGGACTGAGTCCCGACTGACAAAAGTGTGTTTGTATGTTTGGATGTCGACGGCGTTTTTAACCCTTTCACCAATGTCGGGGTCGCATCAGGACAAGTGATTAAAAGGGAGACCTAAGGGAAATAACAACCGAATTAGAACTATGAAGTTATGTCATATTTAGCGTAAGAGGTGGCGGCGATTAAGATTTACCTACTGAGGGCTGGGGTCACTGGAGGGTATGGTATGGAAGTTAATGGGAGCCGCAAGCAGGTGCAGATAAGTATTTACAAAGTGTGTGCAAGAAGGGTACGAAGTTCCTCTAGGTGAGGAGAAAAGGAACAGAGAGATACAGCAGAGGGTGTGGATCAAGTTCAGATCCACACTGTAGATAGAGGGGAATTCCCTTTGTTGGAACTAGGGCTCTCACACACCCACCAAGCTAGGTGTCATGCTTCATCATATGAGCCTGCCTCTCGTCAGGTCAGCGCTGCAATACCTGACGGGCACCCAGTACGGGGCTCTTTGGTGGGGATCTTTTGTTCCTGCTGGTGGGTGCAGTGGGGGGTAAGAGGCCTAGTGTGTGTAGATGTATAGGGGAAGGAGGTGAGTTTAAAACAGGTCTCTTTTCACTGTCCCATTCTGGAGATCCTCAAGGCGGGCTGGGTGACTCGCCATCGGCTAGCAGAGAAGGAATTAAACAGTGGTTAAGAACCGTGACACCGTTTCCTGGTGAGTACTTGAACCCAGGTGTCATTGCTTCTCTCTCCACTGACCCCTCCCCCACCTCCCCAGGCTATTCTTAGCAGCCCCTAGATGATTATCATGTAAAACCAAATAAATAGGTCATAATAGAAAACCAAATAAAAAAAAGACAGAAGTAATGAGCGAGCAAACAGGCATGCTGCTAATCTTCTATGCGAGCAGCTGAATAAACCTCAGAATTAACAAACAGGTCACTGAACGCTGCGTTTCCAACTCGAGTTGAAAAACCTAAGCTAAAGCCAAACAGAGATGGGGCAGGCCTGGCCACTGCACGTGCCTCCGGAGCCTTTCACTCTCCATGGGGCAGGCTTGGTCGCTGCACGTGCCTCCGCAGGCTTTCACTCTCCACTGGGCAGGCCTGGCCACTGCACGTGCCTCCGCAGCCTTTCACTCACCATGGGGCAGGCTTGGCCACTGCACGTGCCTCCGCAGCCTTTCACTCTCCATGGAGCAGGCCTGGCCGCTGCACGTGCCTCTGCAGGCTTTCACTCGCCACTGGGCAGGCTTGGCCACTGCACGTGCCTCTACAAGCTTTCACTCGCCATGGGGAAGGCTTGGTCGCTGCACGTGCCTCCGCAGGCTTTCACTCTCCATGAGGCAGGCTTGGCCGCTGCACGTGCCTCTGCAGGCTTTCACTCTCCATGAAGCAGGCTTGGCCGCTGCACGTGCCTCTACAGGCTTTCACTCTCCACTGGGCAGGCTTGGCAGCTGCACGTGCCTCTACAGGCTTTCACTCTCCATGGGGCAGGCTTGGCTGCTGCATGTGCCTCCGCAGGCTTTCACTCTCCATGAGGCAGGCTTGGCCATTGCACATGCCTCTGCAAGCTTTCACTCTCCATGGGGCAGTCCTGGCTGCTTCACGTGCCTCTACAGGCTTTCACTCTCCATGGGGCAGGCTTGGCTGCTGCATGTGCCTCCGCAGGCTTTCACTCTCCATGAGGCAGGCTTGGCCACTGCACGTGCCTCTGCAAGCTTTCACTCTCCATGGGGCAGTCCTGGCTGCTTCACGTGCCTCTACAGGCTTTCACTCTCCATGGGGCAGTCCTGGCTGCTGCACGTTCCTCTACAGGCTTTCACTCTCCATGGGGCAGGCTTGGCCGCTGCACGTGCCTCTACAGGCTTTCACTCTCCACTGGGCAGGCTTGGCCGCTGCACGTGCCTCCGCAGGCTTTCACTCTCCATGAGGCAGGCTTGGCCACTGCACGTGCCTCTGCAAGCTTTCACTCTCCATGGGTCAGGCTTGGCAGCTGCACGTGCCTCCGCAGGCTTTCACTCTCCATGGGGCAGGCCTAGCTGCTGCACGTGCCTCTACAGGCTTTCACTCTCCATGGGTCAGGCTTGGCAGCTGCACGTGCCTCTGCAGGCTTTCACACTCCATGGGGCAGGCTTGGCCGCTGCACGTGCCTCAGCAGGCTTTCACTCTCCATGAGGCAGGCTTGGCCATTGCACGTGCCTCTGCAGGCTTTCACTCTCCATTGGGCAGGCCTTGGCCGCTGCACGTGCCTCCGCCGGCTTTCACTCTTCATTGAGCAGGCCTTGCTGCTGCACGTGCCTCTGCAGGCTTTCACTCTCCATTGGGCAGGCCTTGCCGCTGCATGTGCCTCCACAGGATTTCACTCTCCATGGAGCAGGCCTTGCTGCTGCACGTTCCTCTACAGGCTTCCACTCTCCATGGGGCAGGCCTGGCCACTGCACGTGCCTCTGCAGGCTTTCAATCTCCATAGGGCAGGCTTGGCCGCTGTACGTGCCTCCAAAGGCTTTCACTCTCCATGGGGCAGGCTTGGCTGCTGCACGTACCTCCACAGGCTTTCACACTCCATGGGGCAGGCTTGGCCGTTGATCGTGCCTCTGCAGGCTTTCACTCTCCATTGGGTTGCCTTGGCCGCTGCACGTGCCTCCGCAGGCTTTCACTCTCCATTGGGTTGCCTTGGCCGCTGCACGTGCCTCTGCAGGCTTTCACTCTCCAATGGGCAGGCTTGGCCATTGCACGTGCCTCTGCCGGCTTTCACTCTCCATGGGGCAGGCCTTGCCGCTGCACGTGCCTCTACAGGCTTTCACTCTCCATGGAGCAGGCCTTGCCGCTGCACGTGCCTCTGCAGGCTTTCACTCTCCAATGGGCAGGCCTGACTGCTGCACATGCCTCTGCAGGCTTCCACTCTCCATGGGGCAGGCCTTGCCGCTGCACGTGCCTCTACAGGCTTTCACTCTCCATGGAGCAGGCCTTGCCGCTGCACGTGCCTCTGCAGGCTTTCACTCTCCATGGGGCAGGCCTGGTCGTTGCACGTGCCTCTACAGGCTTCCACTCTCCATGGGGCAGGCCTTGCCGCTGCACGTGCCTCTACTGGCTTCCACTCTCCATGGGGCAGGCCTTTTCGCTGCACGTGCCTCTGCAGGCTTTCCCTCTCCATGGGGCAGGCCTGGCTTCTGCACGTGCCTCTACAGGCTTTCACTCTCCATGGGGCAGGCCTTGCCGCTGCACGTGCCTCTGCAGTTTTTCACTCTTCATGGGGCTGGCCTGGCTGCTGCACGTGCCTCCACAGGCTTTCACTCTCCATGGGGCAGGCCTAGCTGCTGCACGTGCCTCTACAGGCTTCCACTCTCCATGGGGCAGGCCTGGCTGCTGCACGTGCCTCCGCAGGCTTTCAATCTCCATGGGGCAGGCTTGGCCGCTGCACGTGCCTCCAAAGGCTTTCACTCTCCATGGGGCAGACGGGCCGCTGCACGCGCCTCTACAGGCTTTCACTCTCCATGGGGCAGACTTGAATGCTGCACGTGCCTCCACAGGCTTCCACTCTCCATTGAGCAGGCCTTGCCGCTGCACGTGCCTCCACAGGCTCCCACTCTCCATTGAGCAGGCCTTGCCGGTGCACGCGGCTCTATAGGCTTTCACTCTCCATGGGGCAGGAATGGCCACTGTACGCGGCTCTACGGGCTTCCACTCTCCATGGGGCAGGCCTGGCCACTGCGCGCGGCTCTACAGGCTTCCACTCTCCATTGAACAGGCCTTGCCGCTGCACAAGCCTCTACAGGCTTCTACTCTCCATGGGGCAGGCCTGGCCATCGCATGTGCCTCTACAGGCTTTCGCTTCCTTCTGGCTGGCCTGGCCACTGCACGTGCCACTCAACATAGGCTTTCACTCGCCCCTGGAATAGGCCCTCTGCTGTAGGACACTCTGTGTGGCTTCAGAGTGCTCGCTCCAAGAGACAAGTAAGGAATTTCTCAGTGTCCACACTGGTCCAACAGCCCGGCGGGTTGCCTGTGGTGGTTCTAGTAAAGCCATGAAGTAGGCAACTGTGATGGTGTGTCTCATAGTGCCCACACCGCCAGCGCTCGCTCCACTCTGCGCACATTAACCCTTATATACCAAGGAAAACTCACGAGACATATTTGTGGGAAAGCACTGTTGCAGGTTTATTTCGTACAACAGGTAGCATAGGTGGGTCATCTTACAGGCGATCCAATGCGGCAGCCCCTCGCTGACCCGCATGCCTAAGGAGCCATCTTGCACGGCGAGTCGATGCTCAGACGGTGCAGTAAATTACCATTTTATTTCGTTACACCCCGCCCTCCCTGTCAGGGCGGAGCGATGAGGCACACCCCCGGTCGGTTCAGGCCCCCCGACCGCCCGAAGGACTAACGGGGCGCCGACGCTGTTTCCTGGAACCCCTTCGGCTCCAGGTTCTTGGCTCAGGCACCCTTACTGTGCCAGGCAGAGGTATTTAGACTGTATCCTTCTGCCACAGAGGTACCCCTACTGTCCATCTGCTTCCAGATCGCCCTGTGACTCCGCCTGCAACACAAAACATGACCATTAACAAATTCACAACTTTAGCCCGCCGCTCTGCAGCTGGGTCAGGGTTCAGGGTGGGATCAGCGCAGAGCCTAGGGACCCAGGCGCAGGAAAAGAGGCCGAGCATAGTTGCTGGGCCTGATTTATACTTGCAGGAACGCCCCTTTTCCCAGGCGAGCCCTCCCTATTGGCTGTTGGCGAGGAGGGCGGCTCAAAGGGGATGACGCGCTACGAGCTCTGCTCGCCCGTCGTGTGGGACTAGGGCGCTGTCCCGCCCATGCTCCCCTGCGTGTCGCGCGGCAGCGGCATAGTGCCTACACCGCCAGCGCTCGCTCCACTCTGCGCACATTAACACTTATATACCAAGGAAAACTCACGAGACATATTTGTGGGAAAGCACTGTTGCAGGTTTATTTCGTACAACAGGTAGCATAGGTGGGTCATCTTACAGGCGGTCCAATGCGGCAGCCCCTCGCTGACCCGCATGCCTAAGGAGCCCTCTTGTACGGCAAGTCGATGCTCAGACGGTGCAGTAAATTACCATTTTATTTTGTTACACCCCGCCCTCCCTGTCAGGGCGGAGCGATGAGGCACCCCCCCGGTCGGTTCAGGCCCCCCGACCGCCCGAAGGACTAACGGGGCGCCGACGCTGTTTCCTGGAACCCCTTCGGCTCCAGGTTCTTGGCTCAGGCACCCTTACTGTGCCAGGCAGATGTATTTAGACTGTATCCTTCTGCCGCAGAGGTACCCCTACTGTCTATCTGCTTCCAGATCGCCCTGTACTCCGCCACAGCTCTGGAGGAGGCCCCCGTCGATGACAGAGCCCCCCACCCACCTAGCTACTTTCTGACGCTGTTTCGTGCACCTCTATCATGGTCCCCTTTGCCACACCACTATGGAGATATCTTAAAACCGTTCTTAGGACACGCCCTTAGTTACATAAGCCACATCTCTAATGAGGATTGCGTAGACAGGCCCTTAGTTACACAAGCCGCACCTCTAATGGGGATTGCGTAGATACTGTTCTTAGGCCACGCCCTTAGGTAAAAACACACCTTTGTACACAGGGTGCTGTTCTGGTTTTAGCCTCAAAGTGCTTTATTACATAATGGATACCTGGTTATCGCATGGTAACGCCCCATCTGAACCTGCCCGCACTTGATTGTGCTACAAGGGCAGGTCTCACTCTCACCGGACTAGTTACCACAACATTGATCTTGCCACCTTGGGACCTGAATAACCCATAATTCATTGACTCGGGGCCCTCTTAATAGTGTACCTGGCCCAGGGCCCTCCACCTCTTGTGAATCCTGCAGTTTGAATTAAGCTGTTTACCTGTTAATATCCACAAGAGGAGCCGCATATCCTTGCTTAGTCCCTGCTTCTCTGTTGCATTCTGCATGTTATTTGCAAGATTTTATTGGATGCTAATGGAAGACCGGTGATATTGGTCCCAGGAACCAAAAGAGATGGGTATGGCAGGCATAACGTTAATGCCTGCAGTGAAAAGCCCTCATGTATCACGCAGAAGACTTATAGTAATTGTTAAAGCTTGTTACTTGCAGCTCATAAAACTAGAATCCTTCTAACGTACCACCGTGCACTGTGAAGGAATGGGACTCCTGTACCTTGTGACCCTCGCCGTCACTCGCCGTCACGTGAAACACTCTGTATACTGCTGTCATTACCCACTTCTGCACTGTATTGTACCTGTAATGTGCATGTTACTAAAAGCGCTCTACCAGCCTGCAATGGGAGAGAAGTGCTATAAGGAATGAATAGCGCTTCATCAACGTTATTTGGGTAAGTAAGGAGGGCGGCTCAAAGGGGATGACGCGCTACGAGCTCTGCTCGCCCGTCGTGTGGGACTAGACGCTGTCCCGCCCATGCTCCCCTGCGTGTCGCGCGGCAGCGGCAAAGATGGCTCAAGAGTCATCTCTCACTTCACCACAATGCAGGATCAGTGGGGAATGCTTTGCTGAAAGTGAATGCAAAACAGTCTCAGGCCAGCCCGGTGTCACACTGCCCTCAAGTTGAGCAGTACTGAGAACGTGAGGGTAAAATTGGAGATGACACATGAAAGTTTATTTTTTTTAATCATAGGCGTCAGAGTAGCCGTTTTTCTGGGCAAAGGCCTGTTTATCACACGGTGCTATTTTCTAGAAATGACCTATAATGCCACTGTTACCAAAGCACTGGTAAAGCCAATAGATCTCATCGTTGGGACTTGCTGGCTTTGCCAATGGATGTTAGCGATGTTGTGCAGTACGGTTAAAGGAAAGGGAAGCACGCTAGGGAGTCCCTACCTGCCAACTAAAACAAACAAATCAGTGTGAGGGGGTGAAGAGGCAGGCCCTATATGGTATGGGGCCTCATGCTGAGAAGTACCTAAAAGGCACTTTTGCCCCCACCCAACCCAAAACCCCTTCCTCCAAAAAGAAGAAAAAAAGCTTACTGGGGCTGTGCCGATGTCCTGGGGTATTTTTATACTCCTTAATGGGTATCGGCAGTTCAACACCCCTGAAAACGAGCTGGATATCCACCATTTACAGTGGGTTTCAGCTTGTTTCCTCTGCCACCATGTGATATCGGCACCTCAATGGGTTACTGTGCAAAAGAAGCCGCTATTGTGTGCCACGCGGTGGCACCGTGTGAGTTGGCAGGCCTGTGAATCTGCTGGAAAATGCATGCACTCTTGTGTAGTGCTTAAGACCAAAGAAATTTAGGTCCCTAAAAAGTAAACAGTGGGGAGACACAAGTATATAAGCAATGCTCCAGGGGCAGTACAAACACAAGATGAACAAGGCAAGCCATCAAATAAGAAGCAAGCAAATGAGAGTGACTGAAAAGCCAACCACTGTTAATCAATGTGTGGGTTCCAAGCCAATGTATGTTCTCGATAAGCCCACAATATGTCTTATGACAGACAGCACAAATGCCGTCTAGTCGGTTCGACCTAAAAACAGGTTACATAGCCGCTTGCCACAGGCCTGTCATGCACATCTGCCTGGGTGTCATCGGATTGAGCACATAGAAATTTAGTCTCTATGGAGGGGTGGTGAGCACTATATAACCGTTACAATACAATAAAATACAAAGTGTGACATCTCCTTCTACAAACCATGAGACCCGCATTACTGAATACGTGGACAGCTGCAATTCCTTCTAAAGACAATAGGAAGGTTGGTCTGTATTCTACAAGGGTGCATTGGTAGAGACAACAGCACACATGTACAGTCTTGCACCTTTGACTGCACATAAGTGGCCCAGATATGTACCCCGGCACAAATTCCTCCCCACCACACGCGTGTACAATGAAGAAGAAAGCTTCCACACATCTTTTCGGGAAACTCGGGCGGAAAAACCAAAGCTTGTTGAATGCTTTTACAAACAACAACAATTTTTTCACTGTAAACACTTCTGTTTCTAATAGTTGGAGGCGTGCAGAAAGAGAGGGAAGCCACAGGAAGGGCGACTTGCCAGTCTCCCACATTGTTGCCCTTGCCAAAATGTACACAAAATTATCAATGGTGAGAATGCGAGCAGGGAAAGGATAAAATGACACAATTAACCATTGCCACACTGCTTTCAGACCTAGTAATAGAGCTAAGTCTCAGAAGGCGTCTTTGCTGGCAAACGTATGCTCAAATGGCCTTCATGAGTAGGCGAGGACATGGATCTCGAAGCCGGGTGATAAGGTGAAGCCATTTCTTGAAGAACTGGATTTGGAGCTGGCTGTAGAGGAGCAGGCATTTTTCCTATATTTGCATGCGAACCAGACAATAACCCCATATAAAAAAAAGCTTTGACGTAGGTGGGATTTTTACCTGTAAGAGTCAAAAGTTGTAAAAGGTAGTTACAACAGAATATATACCTTACAACTTCAGGACCAGTAAATTCAACTGACAATCCCTCCAAACACAGAGGGGAGTGGGAGGCATGTGTATGGAGATTAGACGACAGAACGAAGAGAGGCACTATGGGACTCAGAGAAAATGCATTTCAACTTTCCTCATAGGGCCAAAGAATGAAAGGAAGACAGAGTGAAATGAGTTGCATTGAGGAATCTACTCAACTAAGTGGTCAGGCTGAAAAAGGTGATTTCTTTCACACGATCTGCAGCTTTAGGTATATGCACACACTGACTGAAGGGGAGAAAATCATTTTTAAAGGAGTGGGGTGAACATCAACCTGGACCCTAAGCTCCACTGGCAGAATATGAATCAACAAACTATGTTAAAACCTTTTTGGCATGGGCATTATTAGAAGAAACCCGCACTTCGTTGGAAACAGAGACAATCACCTATATGGCAAATAAGTATGGAGAGATGTTTACTTTTAGACACCTCCTTTTATAAAGCTTGGGAATGTCACTGGAAGCAATAGAAACTAAGAGAATGATGGGTAAATCATCTCACAATAATTCCAGGAAACACATTGAGGAAGATAGTGTTTGGAAGGCCCAATTTCCCTACAGATAGTAGGTTCCTGCATACAGATAAATAATGTGTACAGTTTATGTCCCTTGCCATTAGACTCAGAAATGGGAAGAGAGACAGCCTACAATATCTCACTCGCAGTGGACGACTACAGTAGTGCAACTGCTGCTAATAATTATAAAAATAAAGATAATTAGTTTCATTATATAAAAAAGAAAGTGTCTTGTTTATAAGGGTTTACAATTGTGGTAGCGATAGGGGTCAGCCGTCATGACATGACACTTTGTATGACTGTCTTGTCATGTGGCCTTGATTCTGAGGTTAGAAAGGTGCATACCACGAACTTTGTCAAGGTGCATTATCGACCCCGGGGTATGGGGTGGAGGGTTGTCACGGATGCCTTCTCTTTAAAAGTTTTTAAGAAAACCGAGCTTGATCCTTACGCTCTTTTACTGATGCACTGCGATAAGTGGGAACAACTCCCTCCAAAGTGTCATATTCCTCCAAGTAGTCCATATTACTCCATTTAACCAACATGATTATCACCCTCCTTATTCCTATCTATTTCTTAACCACATCCATGCTTATGACGAGCCCAGCTCGTCATGAGGCACAGTGGAGCTGTGCTCATGACGAGCGGGGCTCGTCATAACGGCTGCGGCACTCCCCGGCGCGGCGAATTCCACTCCCGTGCGGGCGTTCTATTGGAGTGGGCGGAGTCATGACGAGTCCAGATCGTCATGAGCCCAGCTCCACTGGGCAGCATGATGAGCTGGACTTGTCATGAGCACCGCGGTGCCGCGCGCGCCCCCCCCCCCCCCTGCACGGCGGGGGAATTACCCCCGCTGCAAAGGGGTTAATGTTCTTCACCACCACAGGGACAGCGAGATGCAATCTGCAATCTTTATTAGACGTTCAAAATACATACTGTATGCCATTTTAAGCTTGGAGGACTATGACACTTTGGAGGGAGTTGTTCCCACTTATCACAGTGCATCAGTAACAGAGAGTAAGGATGAAGCTCGGTTTTCTTATAAATGTTACCATTGCGGTTTGGGGCAATCCGCATATTAGTGTATGCACGCAACTTCAAATGAAGGCATTCAAGGATGGTGTCTCTTTAAGAGGTGTGCAGGCTCTTCATGTCTTTTCTTCTCTTTAAAAGTGCCTGTCAGACAAAGTTGTGTGTTATTCTCTTGACTTTTCAATGAGATGCAAATCAAGACCTGGCTCTTCGAGCAGTAGCAGACCCCCCCCCCCCACAAGCGCCTTGAGACCCCTCCGGGTGAGTAGCGCGCTATACAAATGCTATGATTGATTGATTGATTGAGAAAAAGCTGCACATAACCAGAGAGGCAACAGAACTAAAGATGTGCCGGGGCTACATACTAAAACTCTCTTACAAGGATTAGAGAAAAAGAGGAAACATGCTTTAGTATATTTCCTTTTAGTTTGGCACAAAGCTACAGGTTGACGTTAGAAAAGGCTGCACACGGTCAGAGAGGAAACAGTTAAAACTGCAAAAGATCATTTCACATTGCGGCAAAGCAAAGTTTGAACTAAGCGCATCCCAACAATATATATGTGTCGAAACTGAAACATTTAAACATATTTGAAAAATAAGTGATACCTTTTCTATCCTATTTTCCATGAAAACGATGGTGGCTGCAAACTAAATTTGGGAATTGAGGCAAAGAGAAGCGTGAAAAAGTCAGTGATTGGCTTGAAGTACTCGATGCAATTTTGAGCTACAGTGGACACAAATCCTTTTTTTTTTTCCCGTAATTTTTTATTGAAGATTATATTTACATGGAGCATTACATATACATGGGAAGAAGAAAAAGAAAAACGCCCCGGGAGGGGGGGTCACAGTCTTCTTGGGGTTAGTCCATTCAATCGCATTTCCCCTCGTTGCTGGTCCGTTTTAGTTTTCTCCGTTCCCCCCCATTTCGATGATTGTCTCTGTTACATCCCCATCCCCGACCGAAGCAGGAAAAAAAGAGAGAGAGAGTGGAGAGTAAGAAGCGCAGGATCGTTACGGGTCTTGTGGTGTTTCTACTACCGGATGAGTAATATGCATGTGGTGATTGTGTACCTGGCTGTGCTGTCTATGGGGGTTTGTGCCAGGAAAGGTAGTTGTCTAGAGACTCCCACATGTTTGATTGTCTGTGCGTCTTCGGTGTGTGTTTCGCCGTTATGGTGTCCGCCCCCCTCAGGAAGGTGACCCAGTTGAACCAGGCTCTGAACATGGCTTTCCCTGTGTCCTTTCAGTTGTACAGTACCGTTTTGACCGCCGCTGTCAGTAGCAGGTCAATCAGGTCTCTGTCTTCTTTTGCTGTGATTGAGGGAGCCATGAACCCTATTGCTAGGCGATGAAAGTCTAGTTGTAGTGCGGCCCCTGTGATGTCGTTTATCAGTGTGCCAATCTTGTTCCAGAACTTCCTGACTTTGGTGCAGTGAAAGATAAGGTGTGCCAGATCCCCCTTTTGTTTGTTGCAGTTCCAGCAGGAATCGCTCCTATGGAGGCTAGGCGGGCGGGGGTCCAGTATGCCTTGTGTATCAGCCAGAATTTGGTCTGGTCTAGGGTTGTCGTTACTTTATTCCTTGACGTGGATCTCCAGATGTCAGCCTTTTCTTCTTCGCTCAGCTCCCTTCCCGCTAGTGTTCCCCAGTAGGACATGACTTTATTGTTGAGTTTGGTGGATTTGGGGCTCAGGGCTTTGTAGAGGTGTGCTACTTGCTGCTCTAGGACACAAATCCTTTTTGAATGAAAAAACAGAGGTAAATTTCAGAAACAAACTGGGGAGAAAAAATATCATAAAGCCCATATTTGAAATGACATAGCTTAAAAAAAAATCCATTTATTTCTTTTGTAGTTTCAAACAGTCCAGAAACCAGTCTTGGTCCTGAGGATAACTCATGAAGAGCGGGAATTTGAAAAGCGTCAACCTTACTGCCCTAGGGAGTTGCCCATAGTTAATGACTACACTTGGGCAATCCTAAAAGGAACACTGCATGCCTTTTTCAACCTAAACAAGATGATGGAACAACTCCTAAAAATGTGCACAGATAAGGAGTACTCTTTAAGAAATAGACTTGAATAAGATTACTCCATCCATTTTTTGAACTGATGACTGGTATAATGTAAATGTGTCTCATGTATTGAATTTGATATTAAGTTAATTTACAATTTGATGCATGATTTATGGCCCTTTTTTGTTTAAGCATGTGTGCTTAAAGCATTGACAAAAGTGTTGTATTATGCAAAGAATATGGAAAGTGTATAGGTCTACTGTTCAAAACAACTTAAGGCTTCTAAAAATATTAATGCCTCCTAGCCACTGCAACACCACTAGGGAAGGGCAGTTCCCTAACGGCATGGCAATGGCAGTCTGACCATCCTAATCGTAATTGGGCAGTCAAGAGACCGCCGCTGTGCCCCCATGAATCTGGCAGTTCATGGGCCGCCAGACACATAATCAGGATCTGTGTGCGTTCTGCAGGAGGATGACCTTGGCCTGGGCAGGTACCCTGAAGGATATGGCATGTAAGAACCTCTTACAAGTCTACAGAGCTCCACCTCTGCCTCCTGAAAATGTTGGTACTATTCTGGGAGAAGACCCTGTAAGCCCATTATACATCATGTCCCCCTTTTGAAAATAGCGGTGCTATCCGGTTAGCACTGTTGACACAACCCGCCAGGTAAAAATACTTTTTGGGAATATCGCTGGGTTATCCAGAAAAAAAGATGAGGACAACCGGGCCACTCTCGTTTCGAGCCACAACATAACATTTCTACAGGAGACCTAGGTTATGGTAGTCGTAAACTTGGATCCAAGAGCTTCTTGGTAGTAGGAGTAAGGAGATTAAAAACGGAGTATTGGGGGAGGTTGGTCCAATCTTGTAAATTACAGGCTATGCTGATTGACCTGGAGAGGACCCAGGGCTTGTTCAATTTTTGCAGGTCTTTCAGCGTACATTAGGTTTGGCCCTGCTGGCAAGCGCGCCTCCTGCTTTCAGCTGGGGAAGGGTGTATGCCAGGGTTGTGTATTGGCCCCATTTCTATTCCTACTGTACATCAATGGTCTTGAGGCTGCACACTCTGCCTGCACTGCAGATGTCCCCTAAGTGGCAACGAAAAAAGTCCCCACGTTACTTTACATGGACGACGCTGTCTTATTGGCGGAAAATACACAAGACTTTAAGCATCTTATTTCAGGAGTTTTTCAGCTTCATGGTGTTTGGGTCTTGCCACGAATCGTTTAAAACTTACACCATGTCCTGTGCACACAAATATTTGAAGATAAATAGCGCATTCCTCCAAGAGGATCCTGTCACCTCTTCTGAGAATTTTTCGTACCTGGGATGGGTCTTTGATGCCAGGGGGAACTGGGGACCTTGTAACCATAAAGTCTCCCAAAGGCTTGCTAGTGCCGCCAGTTACATTTACATCTTAGCCCCATGCATTGGTAGAAAGCCCATGGCCCCCCCTATTGGAGGTCTTGAGGAGCAAATGCCTTCCCATTCTCACCTATGGGGCTGGTATATGAGAATACTCCAACACCACCGCCTGCAGACGGAAGAGAACACTGTTTTGCGATGCCTCTTAGGATCTTCCCGACTTGTGACACCTATATTGTTCACCAGGAGCTCAGGGTTGAGTATGTAGAAGATTGCATCAAACCAGCCATTTTGGCATTATGGTGTGCTGTCTGGGCGAACCCCAATGCATGCCTTAATAGGAAGGTGAACATCGACTGTCTTGCTTGTGACAGAGGTTTGGCCATACCCTGGTTGTAATATATTAAGCATGAAAAGTCTAACCTGGGGAGACCGGTACTTTTTTTACCCCCTCTGCTATGTCAAAGGCTGACTTAACCTGGTTCAACAAAGCGTTCCAAACTAGGAAACGGCCGCTTAGAGAGGAAGGCGAGCTCGCTAAGATCTCTGTAAGGGAGTATGTAAACCTACAAACCACCCCAAATAGGAAGCCTTATTTGTCATAAGTGGATGCTACTTGGGATAGAGTCCCTTTAACAAGATTTAGGTTCGGCCTGGAGAGGTGGCATTTGGGCTTCTCTCTGAGTCAATTTTGATTCGGGCAACATGCTGCTCTGCCCTGATGAGTCCTGACCCCAGCGTCTGCTCCATTTCACTTTCTTCTGCAAAAACTACCAGGCATACTCCAAAAGGTTTCTAGGTCCGCTAATTATATTATGTGGCATTAGAAGATGTGCTAATGCCTTGTTGTACCTAAAACCGCTAAACTCCCCGCACACTGTAGCAGCATGTGCTTATTTTTAAAATGCACTATTGACAAAAGAAAACAAATGGTATTTTAACTGACAGATGCTCCAAGATAGGACTGTTTACATGCTAATGTAGGGGCATTTGTATGATCAGTCTGCCCTGGGTGCTGATCACTACAGTATGATTTTCTTACCCTGGCTATTTGGCTGCTGACTTTTTTTCATCAATTTAATGTTTTTGTATTGCCTGTTTTTATCAAGTAGTTAACTATTTGCTGTTTTGAATTTTGCGCACAGATGATGTCCTGACACATGTTTTAATGACGTTTTAATCTCTGTAGTGTGCTTTTATTGCTGTTTTTTGCCCCGAAATAAAGTTTTTTCTGATCTGATCTGAGTAATCCAGCTTTGGAATTTACATAGATTCCCAAACTTGAATTATTTTAGGTGTTAAGATGGGAATAGTCAGTGCTAAATATTTACGTAGAAGTGTACATATACAGTATACATACACAGTAACATTCAAGGCACCCGTTGTCCATCCACCTCATTATGTCACCCAAACTCTTGCCAATGAGGCGGGGAGGCAAAGAGCTCAATTTGTTCAGTGGGTCAGTGGCTCATATTTTCAGTTCTCTTCAAGAAGTAAGTAAACAAAAGTAAAGAAACTAGACCCGAGTTCTTTGTTGGGGTCATTGGGTTTATTTTACAGGAAATTCCCAGCTAACTTCGACTTTATAACTTATTTTTCTGTCCGAAGCCTAACGTCTGCAAAGGCACATCCATTTTAGATTTTAGAAAAACCCTATATCATCGATGAAATGTGTACTTACCGAATGGACTTCAAGACTACTGAGCAGTCCACACTGGAGAACCCATTCTTGAAACAGCATCAGGAAAGCTGGTTCCTGGCCCATTAGGCTAGGATACCTGCTGCAGATGACTGGGTTTTCTGGAGGTCATACCTTACTCATGCAGACTTACAAATATTCCAGGCTAAATAAAATGAGTTCTCTGAAGTTTGTTCAAAGTACTTTCTGTTTGTTAGTAGTGTCACAAATCCATAGCATTAGGGCAGCAATCACTACATGAGATAACATTTTCTTACCTGCATTTGTTAATCAAAGACTTCATGCCCAATAGTGTGCAACCCCTCACTTAACACCCCGCGGTTTCTGAGCACACTTTCTAGACCATCCCTAACTGATGATAGCGGGTGCCTAACGTTGGGAAGTTTGTGTACACAGGATAAGGTCATGGTTCTAAATGATGCGTGTGAAAGTGTGGCCACGGTTTTCTCCGCACAGAAAAGGGCAGATGGAAAGACCAATCTCCTGCACAAATCCAGCCTACAAGGCTACTGAAGGCACAGTTTGAAGGGGAGGTCTTCACTTGAATTGAGTAACATCTACCCTAGCAGAGTACCGCATTTGTCCACGAAGGTGTGAGCTTATTTTAGGCTATCCAAGAATTCCAGGAAGAAACAAATTTAGTTTTCTGCCTGTCCCTTTAACAATTTAGCAGCTGCAAGGAGAAGCTGAAAAAGAGACTCAGCTTTTTAGGTTTGACAAAACCAGCAGTTCCATAGTTCCTGGCAAACATACTGTATTCCATACCTAGTTTAAGTGGCCTTGGGCCAGATTGATTTAGCCACTGGCTTATTTGCTCTAAAACATTCAGCTATTGCCTACCACATGCGTCTCCAATGAGTAGCTCAGGAACCACTGGTAGCTCACCAACATCCTTGAAGGAGCTCTTTAAAAGGAAGCTCAGCCCAGTACATTATTGTGAGCGTTTATGTACCGTAAAACCAATATCACTGCTCATCCCACAGCAGTGTCTCCTGTTAAGACAAAAAACATGCACAGCGTTGACCTATATGGTCTGTAATATGGCCAAATACATCAGTTCCCAATCCAGAGAAGTGACAAAAATGTGGGGCATGCACGATACCCTCTATCAGGCAAACTATGTGTGTGAACAAAAGGCTAGGAAATAAAAGTGTCAGCAGTAGCCAGAGCAGTGCAACGTAAATGTAGGCTGGCAGGAGCCAGAGAAAGTGTGTGAGTTGGGTGCATGATTTGACCGGGAGCTGAGAAGAGCAGAGGCTAGTCCAGAGCCGAAAACGACTTCTGAGAATCACTATGCATACATCTTTCTGTATGTATGCACATTTATGTCTGTGACAGTCTGCGTGAGTGTTTGGCATTGTGTTTGTCCCTGATAAATAATGTTACTCCCTGGAAGCTATGCCTGGTGTAAAGGACCTTAATCAAGAGAGAATGGATCCGATGTCTGGTGGTACTAGGGTCTATATGTTGTAAAAAAAACTCATTCACTCTAACTGTTAGGGCGGTATATCTTGAGTCTCTGCCTTATTGGTTAGGTGAATAGTGTCATCATTGGGTCTTCACCGCCTGAGTTTCCAGTTCTCCGGGCGGTCTACTATCCTCCACCCAGAGGGAGACCATCTGGTTGTTGACAGTCGTGAAGAGGTGGAAAAAAGAGTGATGATTAAAATGACCTCCTTTCCTGTTAGGGGTATTTAATAATTCAGGAAGGGGTAAATATTAAAAACAAGGTAGGTGCTGAGGTGGATATATTAGTGATCTACCGCACCTAGTGTTTTAGTCGTGAGAGTTCGGCATGTTTCGGCCCTTTATTGCCTCTTAGGGTCTATGGGCCTTCCTCAGGACTAGAGAGGGAGCGATTATTATTCTTGATCGCTGATATCAGGTAAGTTGATTCACTTATCCTTCTTCTTCATTGAGTATATTGGCTCAAAACTTGTCAGGATTACGGGTATACATTGTACCTATAACTTATGTAAAAGTCTGCCAGCTGCAGCTTAAAGGGGGTATAACATACGGGTTCACCCAAATATAGTCACTGGGACCTGGGTAATATCAGTACTGAGAGAGAGGGGTCCCAGTGTATGGTCATTAATTAACACAATTCAAATGAATATAAAGAAACAGTAAATTAAGCTACACTGTTTTATTCATCATGTAGCTTTTATATTCAATATCATATCTTAAAGGCACAATTTACAAAGGCTGATATCAGGTAAGTTGATTCACTTATCCTTCTTCTTCATTGAGTATATTGGCTCAAAACTTGTCTGGATTACGGGTATACATTGTACCTATAACTTATGTAAAAGTCTGCCAGCTGCAGCTTAAAAGCACTGAGAGCAGCACGGAGTGAGCGCCTGCCTCCCCTTTGAAGGAAAAAAACATGTTTCTTTCTGAAAATATATTCAGGTAATTAAGTTGGTTTGCTGAAAATGGAGGAAGTATTTGATAGAAAAATATGTTTTTTTTCTGAAACTGATATGCTGATTAAGACAAAATACCTGCATTTCCAAAACATAATTAGAGCTCATAGCTGAATGGGAATGTAAGCTGAGCTGGGGAGACTCACTGCTGTGGATATGAACTTTGTGTTCAAGGGCACATGCTGCTTTTGCTGTTATTTAATTAGTCATGTGCAGATATTTGTATTGATGATGTGTTTCCTGACATTTTTGTTGATAACTCTGCCTGAAATGTTTTTTGTGGTCATCAGTTCTAGTCTACACAGATGTGGTTATTACTGTACAGAAGTAAAACTAGTTAGTAGCTTGCAATGATTTTCATTGAGCAGAAGTAGCTCTCATTACAGAGAAACAGACAAGGTTAGAGACCCCTGTGATGGACACACTGTCAATGACATCTTGGCCCAGTTCACAGGAGTCCCCTATGGTATGCAGACACTGCACTGATATGCCTGGTGAGAACCCCATGTACCCTCTGCGATGAGCGTGCAAGGTGACATCCCCCTGCCTTTACCATGTAAAGGCTGTCTGTCTGGTGAGAGGCTTTGTACACTCCAAGGCAATGTGCAAGTTAATACCACATAGAGTAGTGTGCCACCTGCCTGTGCTTGATGGCCCTATTGGGAACAGAAAGCACTAATACAAAATACAGTTTTACGCTTTTCCATGCCATACTAATGGTTCAATTTAGCCTCACTTTGCAGGAGGAATAGCCATTTGGGCTTTCACGTTTGGGTTATGGCAGGCCTGTCTGCTCTCAAATCAGCCATCTAAAACTGCTGCCCATCAGGAAATACCGGAGAGGTAGAATGGGGACTTCAGGCCTGGTTTTAATGTGTCCAATAAAAGCCACATGCATTCTCTCCCATACAATATATTTGAAGGAGGCCATCTGCACTTCCTCCACCTCATCCTAGTGTACCCGGAAAATTAGCGGCCTACACAAGCCTGTTGCTGCGCTGAGGAAAGCCATGTTCATATATAGGCCGCCTTGGACACCGCGCTGGAACAGTGTTGCTTCCATAAACAGAACGAGATTGGTCTTCCGAGACTGCGTCACAGTCAGACCCCCGAGGAGCGCTTCCATGGACTGGCTATAGGCTATAGGAAGCACCGGGCTTTTTTTCTGATTGGCTGGAAGGGTGGGGCCAGTTTTGGACTAGTGGGGGCCAGTTTTAGGTCTCGCCTAGCGAACACAGCGCATGCTCTGCTTTGCCTTGGTAAGACTATTGTTGTCTGTTTGGTGCGCGAAGGAAGGCAAAACATGTGCGCGCCCCGACAGCCGTTGTGCACGTGCACGGCGTCTCCTCTCTGCCTCACATGCTCCCACCGCGCGCTTGATCTAGCTTTTAGTACTTATGCGCGCCCACATTGCGGCTCCTCTCTGGCTCTCGCGCTCCCACCGCACGCTCACACGCTCCCATCACACGCTTGATTAAGCTTTTTTTCCGACTACTGCACTTGGCGAAATAGGTAACTTCTTTTGTATCTTGAGCCTCATCTTCCATATAATCAGTAACAGCGTTTTTGATTTCAGTAATTTTGCCTATAGTGCTATATTAGTTTTGTTTTGGTTCCTGTTTTGTTTGCTTTACATGCAATACCTTTCCAACTATACTCCAAAAAAGGTGCTCCTTTTTTAAAGTCATCCTTGATTTCCAAGGTCACCATTTCTTTGCTCCTATTACCAGTCCTCCTCTCTATCATGTTATCTTGCTTCCTCTTGAGCTGCTCAGCCACATACTACTTCCACAACTACAGCATTATAAAGTTGGCAGTCACCCTCTTGATGCCTCGTACATCCTTACCAATTTGTCATGTGTGTGAGTTTACCATGCCCTCACGTCGCTTTAGTCTTAGAAAGACTACATATGTTTTGTCCCCTTGACAATGTATGCTTGTAGCAATACCACGTCTATTTCAGAATTTCAGTGGCTACTGTTTATTGCCCACCGCAGCCCAACCTTTAGTACCACTGCTTTGTAAGAATTGTATTATATTATAGCTTTTATAGAGTACTTCCTACCTAGTCGTCGGGTGTTGAAGAGCTTTATTCCGCAGGTGGCAGACTACACAAAGAGGGAGAGTGCGGTTGCATTTTTTGTGATTCCATTTGATATCTTCTGTCACTATTCCTCAGAGATATTTGTAATCAATGTACAGTCATTAAGCTGTTAGTTTTTTCTAGACTGGCTTGTTCAAATAAAAGAAGTAAAAAAAGAGGTGCGCGTTGTTGCTGTCAATAAACCTGAGGAAAGGATCTAAAAATGCAAGAAAATATGTGCTTCCTGCTTTCACATAAAATTGGATTTTACAAAATGGTGACCACAAAACCTATATTTTTTTTAAACTAGGGAGCAGATAGATAACACATCCATTCTGCCATCCCTTCTAGTTAGACTCATCCACCTCTGGACAAAGTAGCTGCTTGGCGTCTCCATTCAGTGATATTCCTTTTACTTTGACCTTTTGCAGCTTTGCTAGTAATACACATTTTCTATTCCCTGCTACCAGCCTCTCATTTAGTAATTGACGGTAAATCGGGAGGCTAAAATATAAACCATAATTTCAGATTACTGAGGAATTTACCTCCCCATTCAGCAACCTGGGTAAAAAAACTAAAGCACAATAGAGTTCCTGGCACATTTTGTGTTTCTCCAAGTGTAATTACAAACAGCATTTTACGGGTGGTGTTAAGGAATTTTATAATAATATGTGAGATCACGCAACACAAAGCATAATGCATGGAACAGTAATGAGAGGTAATCATAATGCTGCACACATTAATATTATACGAGCAGGGTCGGACCGGACAGAGAATAGGCCTGTGCACCAAAATATAACAAGCATTTGCAATGCAATAGGTCTCGCATTTGCGATAATTTGAGCTATTGGCATTGTAAATGACAATGCCTTTTATTTATGCATTTGAAAACATGCAAGCTGTGCGTAAACAAGCACTTTGTACTTATAGTCCTTGCTTATGAGAAGCAAGGCTGGCAGTCTCTTACTGCCAGGCTAGCTTCTCGTAAGCAAGGACTATACGTACAAACTGTGTGTTTATGCACCACTTGCAGGTTTTCAAAACAAATGAATAAAAGGCATTGTCATTTACATTGCAATAGCTCCAACTCTCGAAAATGCGAGACCTAAAGCTTTGCTAATGCTTGTTGTTACTGGAGTCCGGTTTTGCAGCCATGCAGGGCTCCCTGTAACAAAAGCAGCAGCAGTGCTTTCCACTAGCCTCCCCGCCCCCCATCCGGCTTTACCAGGGTTGTTTTTTGTACTCATTCCAGCCCTCCGGCCATGATACATGTCAAGTGGACCTGGCAGTTTCTGCTGCCATGTTGAATTGTCTTGAGGTCTCCTGTGACAGGCCTGCCAAAATACGAGGTTCCCTCTGAGGAAACTGGCCTTGTAAATCCTCCCACTGAGGACAAGCGATTCTTCCTGTTACTAGGCACATACACCAGGCACATCTGTGCACACAGGAGTGCCAAGGACCACAACGCACGCAGCCTGTAGGGCGGATACATCTGGCAGGCAACGTGTGTAGAGTAGGGCGGCCAAATTCCTAGCGAGTTTTCATCAAAGTTGGAAGCAAGAGCTACACAATTCAGCCAAAACAAGAAGCTGCCTTTTCCTTATCTGTAGTTGCCCATATTTACCCAGATCATGGCCAACTTGCTTCATTTGCCAACCCCAAGTCTATTTAAAAAATCTGTGTGTTACGCCATAACGGTGCGCACCTTTTTGTTCTGTCAGTCCCGTTTAAATTGATTGCGCAAACAGCAATGGTAACAAAATTAATCAATCTCTTTTGCCGAAGCTCAAATGCCCCTACCTCACTGGATTGTAGTCGGAGAGCGAATCACTTATTTTTTTCTATAATACTTACTACATTTTAAAATGGTGGTATTGTTAGGTGACTTTAAAATAAGTGCATTTTTATTCTTCTAGCCTCTGCGTTTGTAAATCTGGACGTTCAAACTACCCCTGCAGGGTTTATGAAGTAGCCATGTTGGTGATGCAGTAGGCCAGTGCACAGGCAGTACTCGGCGGCCAGCGCTGACTATATGCAAAGAACAACGATTATCAAAGTCAGGGAGTTCCTCCTTGGCCAAAAGGGTCACCAAAGGTTGAACCAAGTGGCTGGTAGTCCTGTCGCTGGAAGACCTGAAGGTCATGCAAAGAACACCAGTAATTGCTAGGCCCGGCAGGTGAAAGAGGCAAAATGGCAAGGCCGTGGGTTGAGGGATGTCTACCTCTATGATGAGCCCAGGTTTGTGATCGTGGTTCATGTACCAACATTTCATTTCAATGGCCCTGCCATATCAGTATTTTGTGTCAGGGAAGCTCGTATTTTGAATTTGCTCACTTTATCTGTTTTGCGTGTGAGGGAAGCAGAACTGCTGCTTTTGAACCTGTGACCATGAGGTTGAACACAGGCCCCTGCAGTAGACGCATTAGTCCACAGAGCCACCAGACCCGGCGGATGGAAGCTTCCACTTCTTGTTTCAGTTCTGGATCTTTTCCGTGTACTAGGGACGCTTGATCTGCTGCAGCTCGAGGTGTAGCAGACGCTACAATGTGAAGCCCGCCATTCTTTCTGTGTAGAATCCAGTGCTGAACTAGCATGAGAACCGCCCACATTCCGGTTCCAGCAGGTAGAAGTGATCTGGAACCGCCTGTGTCCAGGGACAGTGACAAAGCTGTAATGTTCTAGCTCCCACACTGAACGCTGAGACTCAGGAGTGTATGTAAATCATTTATTTCTATCCAATACAAGTGATCAGAGCATAAGGGCGCCGAGCGTCTACACAGGAATCGCTCCGGTCGCCAACTGCCGTTTCTTCCCTTTCGCGCCTTCGCCTAACGCTCTCCTGCGCATGCGCGAGTCCCCGCGCTCCTGTCTACAGCGTAACGCGTCACCGCGTTTACGCTAGTAGACTAGAGCGCACACTACATATCTCCCCTTTTTAACAATTAACAATTTAACTTTATTCCAACTGTACAGTGTGTCCAAGGTTCCCAATGTTCACTGGCTGGCGCCCATGACTAACACAGCTATGGTCAATGTCCACTCATTTCAAAGTCTCTATATCGAGAGGGCATCGTGACTGCCCTGCCACTACGGGTGTGTCTTACCGGCATGTTCTCTTCCCCCTCTCTTTCTCCGCCTGATCTCGCTCCATCTCTCTGATTTCCACTCTGTGTTACGCCGGTCGGAGTATCATCTCCGGCTGCGGACCCAGAGTGGGGATTTCCCACCTCACAGTCCTCTCCTATTCCGTTGGGAAGAATTTCATCACCTTGCTCAGGTTGAGGCCTGTTTTCATGGGAGTCTACTTGTGTCTCTATCACCTCCAGCTTGGGCCATACAACTATCTTGTTTACTCTGGCCATGCGGTCTTGGGACCACACTCTGCCGTCACTGAGGAGGGCTGCTCTGCCTCGCACCTCCTTGACCTGTAACGGCTGGCTATATTTGCTGTCACCTTTCTTTTGTAGGGTAGGGAGTTTAACCCTGACCCACTCTCCTTCCTCCAGCATTGTCCCTTTTGTATTTCGACGTTTCTCGTAGTATGCGGAATAGATCTTCTGGGCCTTTTCTAAGTTGTGCTGAACCACCGCCGGGGACCATTTGCTAGTGATGGTCTTCTCCCTCCATACTACATTGTCCCGGGTGAACGGATGCCGACCTCTCAGCACTTGGAATGGACTGTACCCCACAGCCGTGGGGGTGATCCTGTAGGCCCATAGCATACTCATCACTTCAATCTCCCAGTCTTTACCCTGCGTGATGGCCGCCTGTATGGAGCCCATTAGCACGCGGTTGAACCGCTCCACTTGGCCATTGCATGCCGGATGATACACTGCCGTGTGTTTAGACTCAATCCCATTCCTCCTCATAAACTTAATCCATTTGTCCGATACAAACTGCGGGCCATTGTCACTGAGGATAGTTTTGGGAATGCCTTCTCTTAAGAACAACGTCGTCAGGAATTTCAGAATCGTGTCTGTATCCATGGATTCTTGAATGTCCACCTCAGGCCATTTGGAATATTTGTCTATGACCACGCAAATACTTGTTCACTCCTTGTCTGTCCAGGACTGGCCCTAGTATGTCGATGGCCACGTTCTCCCAGGGCCCCTTTGGCGTGTCGAACTTCCCCAAGGCTGGTCGGAGTGGTCTCAGCACTTTGTCAGCGCCTTGGCATTGGTCGCACTCCCTTACTTGCCTTTCAATGTGTCCATCCATACCTGGCCACCAATACATTTGCTTGACACGTGCTTTGGTCTTCACAATGCCGAGGTGTCCCTCGTGAAGTAGGGTCAGTAATCTTGGAATTAGTGAGACTGGAGGCACGACCTTCTCACCTCTGTAGATGAACACTCCCGAGTCACTCAGGGACAGTTCTTCTCTTATTTCATAGAACCTCCGTACTCCCTCGGTGAGCCTCCTTTTGTCAGGCCAGCCCGACGTCAAATAACTCCTTATCTCAACCTTTTCCACATCCAGATCATAGGCAGCCGCCCATTCCTGGATACTTATTGACTTCTCATAGTCCTCCATGTTTGCCACCATCTCCTCCTGATCCAGGGCATCCTCCGGCGCCACTTCCATCGCCGCAGCCCTACTGAGATAGTCCGCGACCCTGTTCTGTGTTCCTGGCAGGTATTCGACATCATAAGTGTAATCGAGCAGCTTCAAGGTCATTTTAGCTATTCTCGGGGTCGCCGTTTCATGACCCGAGGAAGTCAGGACCTTGATCAAAGGTTTATGATCCGTCTGAAGCTTGAATCTTGTGCCCCATACGAACTGCCGGAACCTGCCCAAAGCCCAGGTGACTGCCAGCATCTCTTTCTCAATGACGCTGTACCTTTGCTCCGTCGGAGACAACGCCCGTGAAGCGAAGCTGATCGTTTCAGTAGCTCCATCATCCCTTACTTGTGCCAGAACAGCCCCTAAGCCCTTATCACTGGCATCTGTTGTCACCACGGTCTTGCCCGAAGGTACAAACCCTTGCAATGGAACAGCTTGGCTGATGCAGTCTTTGATCGTGTCAAATTCCAATTGCGCTTCTGAATCCCACTCAAACTTGGTCTTGTCTCTGATGAGTTGCCTCATTCTGTATGTCCTGGTGGCAAAGTGTCTTACAAACTTACTATAATACTCGGCCATTCCAAGGAACGACCGCACTTCCTCCTTGGAGCTGGGGGCCTTTGCATCCTTTATGGCTTTCACATTACGTTCCTTGGGTGAAATTCTCTTCGTGCTGATCTCATGACCCAAGTATGTCACCGAGTGAGTTCCTATCTTGCATTTGCTCCATTCCGCCGTTAGCCCCTTGGTTTGCAGCACTTCCAGAACTCTTTGCAGTTTCCTGTCGTGATCACCTTTGGAAGAGCCCATCACCAGGATGTCATCCTGAAAGTACTGTACCCCCGAAATGTCCTTGAACAGTCGATGCATCAGCTTCTGAAAAACAGCCGCTGCGGATGCCAGGCCGAAGGGCATCCTCCGGAACTGGTAGCACCCAAAAGGTGTAATGAAGGCGGTGTACTTCCTGCTTGATGGATGCAGCTCGATCTGATAGTATGCAGACGTGAGATCTATGGTGGAGAAGTGAGTCACACCTTTTGTCTTGGCAAGCATCTCCTCGATTCTAGGCAGGGGAAACTTCTCCACGATGAGATTTTTGTTGAGCTCACGAAGGTCAACGCAGAGACGAACCTGTCCATTTGGCTTCTTGACCACTACCAAGGGGGAGAGCCACTCCGCACTGTCCACCGGCTCTATGACGCCTTGCTCCTCCAGTCTCAGGAGTTCCTGTTGTACCGCACCACTGGTAGACATGGGTATGTTCCTGACTTTATGCACCACTGGTACCGCTCCCTCCTTGAGGACTATTCTGTGGACGAACTTGTCCAGTTTCCCAACTGATCCATCAAAGATCTTGGGGTATGCTGACTTCCAATCTTCATCTCTCGTGAGGGGCCACTCGTCCGTCAAAAGAATCTGCTCTTTGCCTCCCGGGTTGAGTATGATTCCCAGATCTCCTGCGTCTCTCCACCCCAGCACCGAAGGACCTCTCTCTGCTATATACAGGGTGCACGTGGCCGACCTCCCTCTGAATTCGAATATGAAGTCTCGACACCCCACTAGAGGAATGGCGTTCTCAGTGTACGAGATGGGTCTGATGTCCGGCGGCCATAGTTCTGGCCCCACCACGGGCACAAAGTCTTCTTCCCATATGGATCTTTGCACGATGGTCCAAGGAGATCCTGAATCGACGGCTACATGTACCTTCACTCCCCCTATCAGCATGTCCGTGCGAGGCTTATCTCTTCGCTTTCCCGTCACCTCTAACACTTGGTCCTCGATGCATAACACCAAATCGTCGTCTTCCAGGTCGTCCTCCCCGCTGACGTCCGCTATGGCCGCATCGACGCACTTGACCGTGGATTTCTTCCCCTTCTTGCGGCATACTTTTTCAAAATGGCCGACCCGGCCACAAAACGAGCATCTGGCGCGGAACGCGGGACAGCGTTTATCCTGCGCCGAATGTGCCGTGCTGCCACATCTGTAACACGCAAACTTGCTGTCTGGACTAGGGCGGGCTGTCTGCTTCCCTGTCCATCTCGAATCCTTCCTCTGATCTCCAAACACCCCTCTGGTTTTGCTGGGCTGGGGTGCCTCGTCTATCTTGTTGACTAACTGTCTCGGTGCACTCTCACGTTTGGCTGCTTCTGCACCGCGCTTTGACATCTCAGCCTTTTTGACCATAGCGACAACTTCTTTAAGCGACGTCTCACTCTGTGCCCACAGTTTGTCCTGGACAGACCTGCATGTGGTGTGCATAACAATCTGGTCTTTGATATACTCCTCCTGAAGACCCCCGTACTGGCACGTGATGGCCAGGCGTCGGAGCGCCGCCACATAATCATCAATCGATTCACCAACCTCCTGCTTCCTCTGTTGGAAATTGTACCTGTCTATGGAGACACAAACTGCTGGGCGGTAATGGCTGTCCAAATCATCCAGTGCATTCTTAAAGACATCTGTTTCAGTCGCTCCCCTCTCCTTGGGCACCAGGTTCTTGAACACTCTCACTCCCTCCGGGCCCAGATTGTGGAGCAACAGTCTCTTCTTCCTTTCTGGGGTGAATGCCCCTTCGTTTTCGTCTTCAAGTGCCTCGATATAGTTTTGAAAGTATTCCTTCCAATCCTCCCACTTTAGCTGTGGTTCTCCCGGTCTAGGCAAGAATGGGACGGGGGCCATCAGAGCCGACGCTTGATTCGCCATCCTGCCTTCACCTCTGGGGTCTACCACCTGGGCACCGTGTAGAATGGGTACACCGGATGCTCCTGCACTCCCTGCCGTGTTACCTTGCCTTCTGGGACTACCTGGGGTGCTGTCCCTTATAGACTGCGTGGGGTTATCGGTCTGTGCCCCTTCCTCTGTCTCGGGGGTGCTGCCTTTGGTTGCCAGGGTGCTGGCTGTGCTCTCTTTCCCTAGCCCGGCACTGACCTGGATACTGGAGCTGTGTAGTAGTTATTTTCGTACTGTTCCACTACTGCCACGCCCTTTGCTCGTCCTTGTCGCTGTATTTCTCCTTCTGCTGGTTGGTGTGGGGCTGTTGTGGAGTCCTTACTCCTGACCACTGTCTTCCTGGAGTTCGTGGTCCCAGCCTCGTCGCCAATGTAATGTTCTAGCTCCCACACTGAACGCTGAGACTCAGGAGTGTATGTAAATCATTTATTTCTATCCAATACAAGTGATCAGAGCATAAGGGCGCCGAGCGTCTACACAGGAATCGCTCCGGTCGCCAACTGCCGTTTCTTCCCTTTCGCGCCTTCGCCTAACGCTCTCCTGCGCATGCGCGAGTCCCCGCGCTCCTGTCTACAGCGTAACGCGTCACCGCGTTTACGCTAGTAGACTAGAGCGCACACTACAAAAGCCCGTCCTGGAAAAAGGCAGCAGCTTTGCCACACTCTTTGAGAGGACCACTGGCGAGCATCTGCCTGCAGGGGTCTGAGGGGGCGCTTTTCTTCCTTCTCCCTGTATGGGCCACATAGTGCACAGACAGTTCCTTTTTATGAGGTCCTCCCTGGGCTTCACGCAGGTGACAAATGTCAAAACACATCTCCAAATGGATGAGCTGATTCCAAGAGCAGTGAGGTATTTTCTCAGTTAAGCGGTCAACAAGGATAAACTGGTATCTTAGGGCCAGATGTAGGTAAATTCAATTTAGCGAGTCCTTAACAGCGATTTTTACCGAATCACTATTAAGGACTCGCTAAACTGAATGTAGGTAGGAATCGCTAAAATATTAGCGATTCCTTAATATTCCTTAATAACAATGCGGTAATTGAGATTCGTTATTAAGGAATACCTAGCCATTCATTCCTATGGGGTAGGAGGACCATAGGAATGAATGGGAAGATATTCACTATTTGTGATTCGGTATTACAGAATCACAAATAGCGGGAGGTATTTCAAGGGTGTCAGGGTGCCCAAAGGACACCCTGTTACACCCCTGTAATGTGCATGTGTGCACATGTTGCGCACATACATGCCCTAAGGGCATCGATGTGTGCCACATGGCACATTTAAAAAAGTAAAAAAGTGCTTTTTTAAAGGAAATCACTACTTACCACCAACTTGAAGTTGGTGATAATTAGCGATTCCTTAAGGCTGAAGTGCACTTTTTTTTAGTGCTACGTACATTGCATTTAAAGAATCGGTATTTCCAAGTAGGTTTAAACTCACCTACATTGCACTCAGCCAAAGACCGGTCGGTAACGCAGAAATTCTGCGAATTTCTGCGTTACTGCTCGGTATTTGGCCACCTACATCTGACCCAAAGTGCTTTCCATGTTTTTTGTACTTTTGGTCATGTTTAGCTGTAGTGACATGGATCGGTGTCCTGTGTGAGAATCTGGTGCTTGAGTTTAATCACATTGTTAGCAACAATATTAACCATTTGTGCAGCACACAATTACTGGCTTGTCACATAATAGTAAAGGTTATACTAAAGATTTTAGGTTAAGTAATGTAGTGTAGTTGCACTGATACAGTGTGTCTTACCCCTGACAAGCAACTAAACCAACCATAGTACAAAACAGTGTTTTGTTTTTGGGTTTTTACTAATTGTAGATCATGAATTACCCCAGAAAAACCTTTTATACCAATGCTTCAAGTCGAGTTAGACTTAACACAGTGCAACATTTGGTGCCAAATTTATCAACTCTTTCAGCTGGGTTCGCACAAAGCGTTGATTTTTAGATTTGCTTTTCAGCACATAACATGCTTTGCACTGTGAAGTAGCTACAAAGTCGCACAACGTAGTGCTTTGTGCGACCTTACAGTACTGTGCTTCAAGGGGGGTGTATCACGCGTGGTACACGGGCGTGCACATGTACCAGGAATGGGGTTTGATGCAACTCCTGCTAAAACTGGTTGAGAGGGATTTGCACCACATATTTACATCTCCTTGAGGCAGGTGTAAGGTTAGAGAAAGGTTTTCTTTTCCTAAAAATGTCTAAATTTGCATGTGCACTATACTGTACAGTACACATACAATGTTATAAAAGTGTTGAACATTGTCATAGTATACTATTTTGTATTGGAATGATTTGCTTCTAGTACAAAACCTATCCCAGACATCATGTTTACGCAGCTGCATTCTGGTGCAAAAACGTGTGTGTTGGTGCAAGGATTTTTTTTGTCTGCCAGTGTATGGGAGATAGTAAAACAGTGCAATATCTTTGTAGATGTTCACACAACTGTAGTTGCTGCACTGAGCTGTGCTGCATTGCATGAATTCTTGGTAAATTTGAACCCCACCCACCCTGGGTTGTTTTTATCACTTTGGTGGCAACGTGGCACTATGTGGGGGGTTGTAAAATGTGGTTCATGTGAAAGAAAGAAATGGTGCCTGTACAGCTTTAATACTAAATTCATACTTGTCACATTTTTTGGAGCAGAGTTTATAATAGTAAAGTATATGCACCTTCAGACCTTAGACTTTAGACTGGCTGTAACCGAATGCACCCCTTCTATCTCTGCCATGCCTGGGCTTTCTCCACTAATTTCTGATTCCACAGTCTCCCTATTTGAGGGTTCCTGGATAGGATGACCAGACGTCCTGGCTTTCCCCAGTCAGACCCGGTTTTCAGGTGACTGCCCGGCATCCCACCACTTTTCTTCATTTTCAAAACATATCGAGGTTTTTGGGACAAAGGTCAAGTGTGCAAAGCAGAATTTAAACTATGCTCTCATTTCAAAAGGCGGCTTCCAAGTCTGAAGTGATTTCAGTTATCAGTTTCTTTCAGGCAGCACAGGAGAAGGTCGGCTGGCTGCGTGCAGAGGAGTAGGGCTCAGGATGAGATCCTGCCACAGCTAAAGTTTTATAAAGTAGCTTTGTAGATGTATGTGTATTATTTCTTTTTAACCCCTTGCCTGTTTCAGACGGGTCACGTGGGTGTATGCGTCAGGCGGCCGGGAGCTGTCCGATCTACACACGCAAGAGATTTTCCCGCACCGCAAGGAAATTCCGGCCGCGGTGAAGGGTGATAGATAGATAGATAGATAAGATAGATAGATAAGATAAGATAGATAGATAAGATAGATAGATAAGATAAGATAAGATAAGATAAGATAGATAGATAGATAGATAGATAGATAGATAGATAGATAGATAGATAGATAGATAGATAGATAGATAGATAGATAGATAGATAGATAGATAGATAGATAGATAGTTAGTTAGTTAGTTAGTCAGTCCTCCTTTTATGTCTGACCTGCTCCAGTTTTTGCCTTTCAAAATCTGGTCACCCCATTCCTGGAGTTCTTTTTCTCCAAATTTCAGCACAGATTTAATCTTTTCTGTAAGTGGGCGAAGCTTGAACAGCTGCTAGCCATGCTATCGGAGCGGGAAGCTTATACTTTTCTGTACTGTTTCTTTTCCATGTTAGAGGGACGCTTGATCTGCCGCAGTTCGTGGTGTAGCAGGCAGTCTGTGTGAAGTCCACCCTTCTTTCCGTGTTGAATCCGTGGCTGGAATGGCACGGGAATAGTCTGGATTCCGGTTCCAGCAGGCATTGTTGATAAGAAACCGGGTTCCGGGCCGTTCCAGCAGTTTCAATGCAGTATCAGGCCGTGCGGTGTTTGAAGGAAGCTGGCCGTTGTTTCTGTGCATTATGTGGTTTGTATCTAAGGGAAGGACGTGCTGTATGCGTAGCATACATGCCAATAGACCCGATTCAGGCGGTTAACTACCGATTCTTTTAGCCAAAAATGGCTTTATGTTAGCGGTCTCCTGCCTGAAATTGCATTTTCTACAATAGAAGTCAATGGGGAATTTTCATTCTGCCGATTTTTATTTTAAATCTCCCACGTCCCTGTCCTAAAATGTTGGCATGTATGGTGTAGTATTAGGCTGTGCTTTCTGTGAAGGGCCCTTGCTGTTCTTTCTGCGGTGCACCTGTTCTGCGTGCGACGGAAACGTGTCTATTCTGTATCAGGCAGGTGTGTGTGAGTTATTGCTGCACATTCAGTGTCCGTTCTGGCTGCTGCTGCTTCCTGCAATACAATCCTTACCTGAGTTTGTACGCATGGCAGCCTCGCGAGACTAGAGACGTAAATGACCTCTGTCTGGCGAAAGTATCACGTTCAGCGTCTACTGCGTCTAGAGGCGTACACGTCCCCGACGTGTTACAACAGACTCTCGAAGGAATGAACTCGAAATGCAGGAAAGCCGCTCTGTTTATCAAGATAACACCGCACCGATCAGGAGGCCGCAGGGAACATGAACATAGAAAGCACTTGACACAAAAGTAAACAAAGGCACAGAAGCCGATGAGTCAGAAACATCGCCAGCAGATATGGAGGCTCGAGAAACATCCGAGTCACACAAAACCCACCGCAGGCTGCCCCGAGGCACAAACAACCCACCCAGGTATGAACCGAAGTCTTTAGAATTCATCTCAGATACTAAACCCAGCCATCAATCATCCACCTCAGAGGTTACTCTCAGTCACTAACATATATTTCAGAAAATGACATCTCACCGAGAACAGTTCTCAGGCTCTAATAATAATCCATATCACAGCCTCTGACAGACTCTAATAATGCACCTCACAAAGATCAATCCCAGAACCTAATAATTCTTCTCAGGAAGACTCCAGCAATTTGTATCAGAGAGATAAAACAACAGGACTGAATCCTCCTCCCCATCAAAGACAGGCCTCGGATGCCTCCATTTTTTAGCTCCGCACCTTTGATATGAAAGTGTGGAGCGCGAGGGGCGAGGAAAGGAGAGGCACAGAAGACAGAGACAAGAAAGAGGGGAAGCAAGAGAAGCCAGTGGATTGACTAAGGCCGCAGGCTACCCTTTACCGAGAGCGCTAACTCCAGGCTCTAGTAATCGCTCACAGAGAGATGGACTAACCCGAGGCTAGACTAAATCCCTTTGATAGAGAGAGATTGAGAGAGGCGGATAGACGGAGCAAGAGAGTGAGAGAGAGAGGCACAACCAGGGTTGGATTGGGATTAAAAATTGTCCCGGTGCACGCTAAAACAGTGTCTCACATTTGCATATTGCCTTCCCGCAAAAAGACTGCTTCCACGTCATTTTAAAAAAAAAGGGGGGAGGGGGGATAAAAAAAAATGCACGGATTAGTTTGCACTGGTGAAACACACCTGAAAACAAGTGAGGCCACTTTTGCCCCCCTCTAATATGCATACACCTATGGGCAAGCCCAGCGGGAGAAAGGGAGTGACAGCTCTGCCATTGATAAATGGAGGCCCATCTACCTCGAGAGAGGTCACTTGGGCACCCACTGGGCCACTGGCAACATCGAACAACGCAGAAACCGCTCAAATCGTACCCCTCAGGGTGCTCAAAAAAGCAGCCCCCTACTGGACTTCGGATACCGGCCCCTCGGGCATTGCCCGAGTGCCCGCGTTACCAATCCGATGCTGGGCACAACTAATCTATGCAAAGGAGATATAACTCTAATAATATTCCTAAGAGATATATGTGAACATCAGGACCCACTAACCCACACCAGAAACAAACTAACCTTAGCCTCTAAAAGTCCACCTACAGAAACAAAAAACAGGCACTGACAATCACCCTCCTCACCAGAGACTAACCTGAGGCTGTGCCACTGCAATTCACAGAGACCCCTACATGGAGCTTTCCCGCCTCGAGACATTTAGAATTCATTTCAGAGACAGACTAACAAGAGGTATTTACAATTCTGCCGAGAAGCACATTAACTACAGGTGCTGACAGGCGCCAACACTTAACTCACTCCAATCTTAGCCACTAACAACTTCTCCTAGACATGAATAATTGTCCCTTACACAGGCACAGATGTATCCCAGGCAAATACATTCCAATTCATGCAAAACCTGCCTCAGGCATTATCCATTTTAAGTAGATTATCCAAAAGCACCGAAAATTAACCAAAAGCAAAATCGAATCACATACTCAAATTACCCATTTTAGACAGAGGCTAACCACCCCAGTCACTATTAATTCATCAGGAAGGTACTAACAGTCAACCATTGGAGTTACATGGCAACCGCACACATTGAAGCTCCTCTTTTGAAAAAGCAGCATAACTTTGGAGCTCTCACCTGGCAAAGACAAGAAGCATCCAAGGCCATGTGGAATTCAGGAAGGCAACAAAGACTGGGCTTCCCAAACTCACGATGAAGGGTCACCACGCCACTAGGCCGAACCACTTTCAATCACTGGTGATGGACGCAGACTCATACCCGTTTGAAGCTGAAACACGACGCCCACAAATGATAGGTATAATACCATAGGCAACTGTATCTCTATGCCCTTTGACCCACTGACACACAAGTGCAGGTACATGTTCACAACCAAAGCCCTTTTACACAGGTCACAACCAAACATACCCAATCACACACCTCTTTTATTCCACAGCATTATAAATTTGTAAGTCCATTTTCTCGCTCGTTTTGCTTCATCATACACAGGAACAAAAACATAATAACAGTACACCACTAATCCTTTATAGGCTTCCTGAATAGCGTGCGTCAACAAGTGAGCGATAAATAAATACAAACCTTTGTCCTCCTCTATCCTTCTGCTATCATTCCAAATCCAAATAACTGACTAACCTATCCACCACTTAAAATGTACCTGCATGTTTCACTATACTAATTCAACACTAATCCTCTATGGGTCCCGGAGTAGCGTGCTACCCGCCGAAAAAGCGCTTTGACGCCTCGTCAGGGGTAGTAAGCGCTATATAAATGCTTACAATACAATACAATACAATACACTACAACTCACCACGGCCAGATCTAGGCACGCTGGCCATTAGTTTTACGATTTGACAGGTAATGAGAGACCCTGATGTGTTTGCACCGAAATGTGCAAATTCTGCAAAAACAGTACCGTACAAGCAGGCAAAACAGATATAGCCCCGCAGTGACCTTGACTGTAGGCTGAGAGGCCACAGGGAATGCATGTAATGTACACAGGTCAGGGGAGCACTTTTCAAAGTAAACACCACCTCGGTGGCCTGCCCCACAGGATGAAGACACACAAATGAAACAAAAGACTGGACTTGCTTGGAGCTTAATAGTCAGGAAGGAGAAAGGACTGAGAAGGCCAACCTTCAGACAATCTTCGAGATGAAATGGGAGTGCTGCGCAGAATATCAGAAAACACACAAGTTCATAATGGGGTTGGCAAAGCTGGACCAGCATGAACCAAAACTGACCAATCAGGAGGCAAATTGGCAAGTTGCAAAACATTGATCAGCTACCTGGAAGACGTAGAATTGGTGAAGCCAATAGGTTTGATATTGTGTAACGTGCATGCGCACCCTGTGCAAATCTCAAACTTATGATGAAACTGAAATGCTGATTCAAGATGTGTTTTACAATTTATCTGGTCAATTTCTGAGGCACAAGTAATCAATGGCTAAAGGAGGTTGGCCTAATGCCCCATAAATTAGTTATCAAATATGTTTGTCATAAATGGATCGAGCTTCAAATGTGTCTAACACAAACCAAAATACAACACGAGGGGGCGGGAACCGGGGGAAGTTCAGTTATTTTGTCATGGGGGCTAAAATGTATACGAGGAGAAATTTTTAATAAATAGAGTGCATTGATACACTGCACTGAATCTAAAAGCTTTGAAAAAAAACATTTGAAAACAAAAGACGGTGATGCAACAGAGAAAAGGGCTACATTTAAATCTCCACTTTAAACGAGTTCTCATCACTCAGAAGTTTGCTAAAGTTACATTAGAAAATCTGACCCTGAAGTACAGAAGACGAAATTCGGGTTTTCTGGTCTCCTTTACAATTCCTCCCTCAGACGACTTAATAAAGCCCTGGCCTGGCTGCTCTGTTGGCCTACTTCAGAGCGGCTTTGGACAGAGATTATATGGGAACTCCTGCCTGTTAATCCGTAAGCAGATGCCCGTACCAGTTATCTGCTACCATACCTAGCTGCGAGAATACACTGAGAGCCCATGTTAAACACCGACTCTTGTATTTATTTCTCCTGAGATGCTTTACATGGACTCTGGCGCATGATAATCTGTCAACAGATGCTTCTTACCTGTTATACCTACTAAGGGTTGTTCCTCTGGGAGCATGTTAAATATCCACTGATGTATGTTCCCTGAGAAGCTTACGACACAGATTACAGGGGAACTACCACCTGATTATCCATCAACAGAGGCTGCTTACCGTTATCCGCAGTTCTACCTGCTGGGGGTTTACGCTGTGAGCCCAAGTTAAACATCCCTGCTGGACGTCCTCCACATGATCAGAGGGAGGTAAACCGATGAAAGAAGGGCTCACTGGGCTAATGCGTTTTGAGGATAATGGCTGTCTCCGGCCTCGCCCTCTGCCCAGGAAACTTGCAGTGAGCCAGCGGGGGTGGCAAAAACCTGGGAATGCTGAAGAGAACCATAGCTGCATCATTCTCAACACAGAGCCAGAGCTGCATTCCATGCACTGAAGAGAGGCACAAATCAGAGTCATCGGCTGGCGTGGGTCTGTAGAGAGGTGCACAGGCAGACTGCTGTGATCCTCGTACTGAAGTGGCACAGAGAGCTAAAGAACGATGGTAGACTTAACCCAGATCTCTTGACCGGGGGTGAGTGTCTGAAAAGTTTCAGTGCTCCGTCCATCATCTCCTTGTGTTTGCTTGGCTCACCCTAAGTGTGGCAGGGTATGCCCAGACCTGGGTCCCTTGCTCACTTTGCCACTGGATTCAAGCTAGCCGGGCTGATGAGAGTGTTACCCCAAAACTGGTTCCAGGATGCTTGTTTCCAGTCCAGGAAAATCCTGGCTTGGCAGTTTGGGCAGGACTGTTCCCAAGAGGAACAGGGTCAATACAGATTTGCATATGGCTGGGTCTAAACTGGGGTGGTGAAGTGAGCTAAAGAATGGATGGATTCAACCCAGACTTGTGACTGGGTTTGAGTGCCTGAAAAGGTTCAGTGCTCCGTCCATCATCTACTTGTGTTTGCTTTAAGTAGTGACGGATGTCTAATGGTAGCTTGGGTGATTCTCGAGGAGGGGCAGCAAGGGCTGCTACAGGTCTGGAGAGGTGCACTGACAGAGCAGGATGGTCCCAGTACAAAGCAGAAGAATTTGCTTTAGATCTGGGTAGGGGTGCCCTGGCAGGTATACACTCAAAATATCGAGTTTTTAATATCGATTTGCATTAATATCGAATTAAAAATATAGAATGGACACAATATCGAATGGACAGAATATAGACTACAAAAATATCGGATAGAATAGCAGTAATATCGAATTTAAAATATTGAATGGACAAAATATCGAATGGACAGAGTATAGACAAAAATATAGAACGGACAGAATATAGACAACAAAAATATAGAATGGACAGAATATAGACAACAAAAATATCGAATTTGAGGTAAGTAAGTTAATATCAATTTTTTAATAATATCCAATTTTTTTAAGTGATTTTTTATGTATGTATATGTCTGAAAAGTGTATATTTATTTTATAATTTATTTTAATTAATTAATTTTATGGTATTTGATTTTTGCGTAATATACTTCTGTAGCGGGTTGTGGGTTTATAGGGGAATAGGGTGGGAAGTAATTTAATTATAATTAATTAAATATGTTATTTTATTTATTGGTATTTATTTTGAATTAATTGTTAATTAATTGTTACTTGGTAATTAATTAAAATGTAATTGGTAATACATTTTAATGAATTGATTAATTGATAATTATGTTAATTGTATTAATTTATTTTCAGCAGGGGGTTGTGGCTTTATAGGGGAATAGGGTGGGAAGTAATTTAATTATAATTAATTACATTTTTTAATTTATGTATTGGTATTTATTTTGAATTAATTGTTAATTAATTGTTAATTGGTAATTAATTAAAATATAATTGGTAATTAATTTTAATTAATTGTTTAATTGCTAATTATGTTAATTGTATTAATTTATTTATTTTCTGTAGCGGGTTGTGGGTTTATAGGGGAATAGGGTGGGAAGTAATTTAATTATAAATAATTGAATTTTTAAATGTATTTATTGGTATTTATTTTGAATTAATTGTTAATTAATTGTTAATTGATAATTAATTAAAATATAATTGGTAATTAATTTTGATTAATTGATTAATTGATAATTATGTTAATTTTATTAATTTATTTTCTGTTGCGGGTTGTGTGTTTATAGGGGAATAGGGTGGGAAGTAATTTAATTGTGATTAATTAAATATTTTAATTTATTTATTGTTTTTTTGTTGTAATTTTTAATTATTTTTAAATTGTTAATTAATTAATTGTTAATTGGTAAATAATTTGTATTAATAGGTAATAATTTTTAATAATTATTTTTTATTTGTATTTTTAATTGATTAATTATTATATTATATAAAATTGTTAATTACTTTTAATTAATTTGTAATTGGAATTAATATTTAATGTATTTTTATTCATATATGAAGTATTTACTTTCCCTACTGTTTCACTCTCTGGAGTGGGAATAGTACGTTTTTACCCCTACGCTATCCAATGCTTTCCCTACTGTTGCACTCACTGGAGTGGGAATAGTAATTTTTACCTCTACGCTATCTAACGCTATCCCTACTGTTGCACTCTCTGGAGTGGGAATAGTAATTTTTACCCTCCGGCTAGCCAATGCTTTCCCTACTGTTGCACTCACTGGAGTGGGAATAGTACATTTATGCCTACGCTATCCAACACTTTCTCTACTGTTGCACTCTCTGGAGTGGGAATAGTAATTTTTACCTCTACGCTATCCGACGCTTTCCCTACTGTTGCACTCTCTGGAGTGGGAATAGTAATGTTTACCCTCCCGCTATCCAATGCTTTCCCTACTGTTGCACTCACTGGAGTGGGAATAGTAAATTTTATGCCTACGCTAACCAACGCTTTCTCTACTGTTGCACTCTCTGGAGTGGGAATAGTAATTTTTACCTCTACGCTATCCAACGTTTTCCCTACTGTTGCACTCTCTGGGGTGGGAATAGTAATTTTTACCCTCCCGCTATCCAATGCTTTCCCTACTGTTGCACTCACTGGAGTGGGAATACTAATTTTGACCCCTACGCTATCCAACGCTTGCCCTACTGTTGCACTCACTGGAGTGGGAATATTAATTTTTACCTCTACGCCATCCAACGCTTTCCCTACTGTTGCACTCTCTGGAGTGGGAATAGTAATTTTTACCCTCCCGCTATCCAATGCTTTCCCTACTGTTGCACTCACTGGAGTGGAAATAGTAAATTGTATGCCTATGCTATCCAACGCTTTCCCTACTGTTGCACTCTCTGGAGTGGGAATAGTAATTTTTACCCCTACGCTATCCAACGCTTTCCCTACTGTTGCACTCACTGGAGTGGGAATAGTACTTTTTACCTCCACGCTATCCAACGCTTTCCCTACTG
Organism: Lissotriton helveticus; assembly: GCF_964261635.1. NCBI lineage: Eukaryota > Metazoa > Chordata > Amphibia > Caudata > Salamandridae > Lissotriton > Lissotriton helveticus. Next base: position 1,621,869,027 of record NC_136057.1, read on the forward strand.
TTGCACTCTCTGGAGTGGGAATAGTAATTTTTACCCTCCCGCTATCCAATGCTTTCCCTACTGTTGCATTCACTGGAGTGGGAATAGTAAATTGTATGCCTACGCTATCCAACGCTTTCCTTATTGTTGCACTCTCTGGAGTGGGAATAGTACTTTTTACCCCTACGCTATCCAACGCTTTCCCTATTGTTGCACTCACTGGAGTGGGAATAGTAATTTTTACCCTCCCGCTATCCAACGCTTTCCCTACTGTTGCACTCACTGGAGTGGGAATAGTAATTTTTACTGCTACGCTATCCAATGTTTTCTATACTGTTGCACTCACTGGAGTGGTAATAGTAAATTTAACCCTCCCGCTATCCTATGGTAAAAATATAGTATATCTTTTATTAATATTATGTTTAGATATATATATGTATTAAAAAATTACATTTTTTTAAAGTTACATTAATTATTTATTAATTGTAAGGTTATTTAAGTATTTTGAGTATGTTTAAGTTAATTATATTTATTATTTCATTAATTTTCAATTACTTTTAAGACATTTAAAAAATTCGATATTTTGACTAACTATATTTTTTACAACGATATTTTTGATTCAATATTTTTGTACTTACCTGTTTGGAGATAGGTATTCGATATTTTTGCATTCTATATTTTTTACTCGATATTTTGGTAAGTCTATATTTGTGTTATCGATATTCTTTAAGTGATCCGCCCTGGCAGAGTGGTGCGGTACCTTAGATCTGAACAGAGCTGTGTAGAAATAGGAGGAGGGGATCGAGTACTGAGGAGAGGTGCACTGACAGAGCTGTGAGGTAATGGCAGTAAGGCAGGAGGGAGAGCTGCATGTCGGGTCAGCCCAGCCCGGCTATTACACGGTAGGCTGGAGGGACAACATCTGTTAGAGGCAGGACATCCAACAGCCATTGGACTCGGAGTATGTTGGCAAGAAGTGGTCCTCAGAGGAGCCCCACACCCTGATCTGACATCTTAGCAAGCCTTGTTGAACGCAAGAGAGTGGCTTGTGAGCTGAATCACGTATGATTCACAAGACATTGACTGGTACTCATTTAACCAGCTGCATTGGTAGGTCTCGGTTTGCCCATACTGAAACTGCGGCATCTTTAGATGAAACTCACACTAGTCATGAGCCCAACAGCTTGATCTTGTAGTGCATTTGCATAGTTTAGTCTCACATTGTTGTAGGTGAGCCTCATGACTGTATGGACACAATAAAGCACACTGTGATGTTGGCATGCATACCATAACAGGAAGGACATTATACCTTCGAGCACGCTCCTGTCAGCATTATGCTTTGCACTACAATCACAGCCTTTGAACTTCCCGCTGTCTAGGCAAGATTTTGGCTGTTGTGGCGTTGATCTATTACCTCATGCTGTGGCGCAAATTTCTATTGGTTGAAAAGGAACGTTTCAGTATTTGAATAGAATCTTTTTTTTCCCTATCCTCGCTACTGAATGATGGACACATACTTGCATATTATGCTACACGGATAACAATATTCTTCCCCTAGTCTTTCCAATGCAATAGGTATGCTCTGGAGAATATGCACACGAGCACACACCATACATCATATTTTGTTACATTATTCTGGGAGGCTAAACTTCTTATTCCGTTTACTTTTCCATGTAATATACTGTGTTACTTTCAGGCCCAGAGAATGGGAGGAGAAAGTCTGATGTAACCAGTGAATTGGCAGGTAATTTAGTGTTTCTCTTCAGAGACCATCTACATTCAGGGACTACTTTAAAAATGCAGCTCTCTGAAACAGTGATGTCCAATGTAGATCTGTTCTTTTTGCATTTGTCGCCCTAAGTGGGAAGGGTATGCCCAGTCGTGGGTCCCATGTTCGCTACGCCACCAGATTCAGGCTAGCCTGGCTGATGAGGGGTGATACCCTGAAACTCGTCCCAAGAAGCTTGTTTCTAGTCCTGGCCGGCAATTCGTGCCTGAAAGGGTAAGCAGCCTGTTAGCATAGCTAGAAAGGCTTGTGAGGCAGGCATAGCCATACAGAGTCTTTCACCACTAAAATTAACCAGACTAGTGAGATTGGCCTAAGAATACAGAGCCTGTCACCTTTAGAATCAGGGAGGCTCATGGCATTGTCATATAAGGGCTACAGAGCACGTTTCCCCTAGAAGTGAACACTTTCACTTTTGTCTTCGGTTGCTCCAGACTTTTTCTGTTGGTTGCATGGCAAGCGCCCAATTACGTTCTGAGTAGTCCATGCTGTCAAAATACTTTAAAAACTTTAGTAAACAACCTCAGCTGCTGAATCAAACACAAGTGAACATATTTACCGTTCCGGTTTTGTGTATTTTATGATTTGAATCTATGAAATGGAAAGCCGATGCAAATAATAATTCATTTACCCCACAACTCACCCAACATTCCTTTCCTGCTGTCAGCCCACTTCCCGTTTTTCCTGCTTTTTCAACTTTTTATATTGTTTGCTTATGTGGTTTTTGTAGCTTGGCCACAGAAACCAAGTCTAAGGCATCCTTTGCGATAACTTGCATTGACTAGGTCGGAAATATTGACCTTTCTACAATGCACCTCATTCCTCCAAAAACTTTCCACCAGAGAAAAACTCAATATAGCAAATTACAGCTGTTGGGCCAAATAGTTTTATGTCTGTCAATGTGAAAATACAAATAAAAAAATATATAAAAAAAATAATACGTTTCTGCACGATAGTGGTAGATGAATGGAAGGCATAAAACATCCACAAGACATTTGTCATATTGTAGCAGGGCCAGGGCTTCTGAGTTTAAGGTTGTGTGTTTGACGGTAGGCCCTGGCTGTGCATTCAAAGTAAAAGTGACAACCCAGCAGTAGAAGGAACATTGGAGCCATGTGAAATGGCATTGTTTGGATTGTGTACACCCCTCTCTTGTTGCTCCTATTGGTTCTTCCCAATGGTCGTGTTATTGCTGATTCAGCAGCTTTTACACCATCTGGCTTGGGTTCTTTCCAGTGATCTTAGTGCACTTCCTGAACTCCTCTAATATTTGCAGCATGGTGGGGTTTTCAACACTAGGGCCAAGTTCACAAAATTATTAAAGGGGGCGGGGTCAGATGACCCAGTTTTGAATATCAATGTGAAAGAATTGCAGAAAGTATGGGATGTGGGTCCCCTATCTACTCGTGGAAGATGTACAATGTCATCCATGGTATGACTGGGTGGATGTTGTTGCTGCTTGCTGGGTTATTTTGTTTTACACATATTTTTAGTTTTTACAGTTAATTGCATTACAAAGCAATGTTTCATATTTCCGTTCAGACTGCTCCCTCTGCTCATACGCAGCCCTCTATTCTTGTCCCTTATACTCGCACACTGCCCTCTTTACTACCTGTGCATCCTGCATAGTCACTGCCATTTCTGCTTCTGGCCCTTCTCCGTGCACACTGCCCATCTGCACGCTTGCCTCTGCACACAAATACACACTGGGCCCTCTGACCCTGTCCTCTATGCGCACACTATGCCCCTCTACACCCTACCCCTCTGCTCACACTGTCCCTGTGCCTCTTGCACTCCTTGCCACTTCTGCTCATTTAGTACCCTAAGTGCTCCCTACGCCTTTTCACACACATTGCTTCCTCTGCACCCTGCCTTATTTGTATGAACAATGTACTCCCTTCTGCTCAAAGAGTGCTTTCCTCTCTCCCTTCCATACAAACACTGCCCCGTCTGCACCCTGCCTCCTCTTTGGTTTCGCACAAATTCACAGATCATTCACACCCTGGCTAGCCCACTCCCTCCTTCGTCCTTTGTGAGTAGATTTACTCATACAAAAATCACTTTACAATTGCAAAACCAAATGTTGTGAATTTAAAAAGTGGTTATGCGGTCATGAAAAAAGGTTGTGTGAGATTGTAAACCAGTCTTTTGGCTCCCGACGCAAACCCCTGATGACAATTGGACTCATGGTGTTTGATATACATGGAGCAATCTCTTAAGTCTTTTGTTAGCTCTAGGGCGATGCAAGCATATTTGGTATAATGATGCACACGCAGCACTGAATTTTATACAATAAGGTCAAAGAATGAATAGGGATGCAGAGGGCGGGTAATTGCCTATTTAGTACTGTCCGGGAGTGCTCTAACAGCAAAATACTAATATTACTGTAGCACTGAAAATCCTTCAAATAATCTTACCCAGGCTTCCTCGCCCCTTTGCGATACAAAAGGGGATGATGGACGGAGCGTTTGAGCAAATCGAACACTCACCCCCAGTCAACTGATCTGGGTTTAATCCATCACCGTTCTTTAGCTCACTCTGCCACCCCAGTTCAGACATGGCCATATGCAAATCAGTCTGACACTGTGCCTCATGGGAACAGTCCAGCCCGAACTGCCAAGCCATGTCTTCCCTGGACCGGAAACAAGCATCCTAGGACCGGTTTCGGATTCATAATATTCCTCCCCTCTTTGCCCTGACCATTTCCTGTCAAAAGCTACCCCAGCCTCTTGACCTTATTTGGTCAAAAGATGAACACATGACTGGGTACTGTTGTTTTGATCTTCACCTTTGCTACTAGCCTAAACGCGAACCCCCAGCGTGATGCAGCCTGTAGCTAAATTATGTTAATCCCTTTATACCAGTGTTAAAAGTGTGAATGTCGGTTGTGGAAATGTTCTAAAATTAATTATCAACATTTCCTGAAACATCTGTTCACATAATCCTTTTTTTACTCAAAGATGCTAAGTTCCCTTCACAGCTCATCATCTGCAATTCGAGAAGGATTTCCACATCCTGAATCGAAAGGGTTTTCTTGTGATCATTTTTCCTACAGTTCATTCTCGAGCCTACTCACAGATAATTAATGCAAAGTTGCCCTATGAGATAAACAGCACGTGTAGTTGCTGAAAAATGTCACATATCGAAACATTTTGTAACAAGGGCTTTTCTTGGCTATCGGTTAGAACACATTCAGTTTTGTTTTTAAATAAGAGATTTCCTGCATAGGTCCTGTGGGGCAGAATAGCCACGACGTATAGTTACATACAGTGAGCATGCCTCTAACGTATTTACATATTTGTAGGCACGCATTATGAGTGGCCAACTGAAATATACGTTTTTCTTTTTCTTATACAGATATCAGCTTCTGAAAACACCTGAAATCTCCATGTGAAATCTGGCAGACAAAATACAGGAATAATTTTAGAAACATAGCTTTCCAATTTTTATTCTGGAACAACATTTAATTACTTTTATTTCCACACTCCAGAGGTTACCAGGGCCGGAATACCAGGGAGAGTTTAGCGGGCCACTCATAATGAGGGCATAACGTGGTTATTGTGAAATTCTGCACAGGCTCCGCCCCGTGAACACATTGTGAAAAGAACAGATGATGAATGGAATGCTGAACAAATCAAACATTCACCCCCAACATGTCACAGATCTGGGTTAAATTAATAATTTATTTGCATACCACGGCATTCCAGTTTATTTAGACCCAGCCATATGCAAATCAGTTTTGACCCTGCTCCCCATGGGAAGTAAGTAAAGTAAGTATTGTTTACCTCGGCACCTGTTTCCTCCACCCTTCACTGGGCAGCATGATGCTAATTAACAGTTTTTAGCTCTGTCTTTTGGCAGAGAGATACTTTTGCTTCCACCTGCTCACATTCTCACCACTTGCAAGAAATCTTTGTCACCTGGAGGAGTAAAATGACTCATTGGATTGTCACAGAGATATTCAACCTGTCACCTCTACAACTGAAAAGGTAAGCAGCATGTTACCATAGTTTGCCTGCAACCACTCCTGGGGTATAAACCATCAACTAGGAATCTTAAGCCACCCCTGTCCTAGGCTTATCTTTCATTCTGACTCCCAGGTGGAACCCTTCTCCTTGCAGTCAGACTCGAGGCCCCAACGCCAGCTGTTTCTTGGCCTTCCTCTTTTCCTCTTCCATTGAGGGTTGCGGGTGATGATCTTTAATGCAGGCTTATCCATCCCCAGCATCTTTTTATGAGTTCTTCATGAGCAGCGAGTTGAAAGTAGCTGCCATTGGTCATTGCTGTTGATGGTTTGGGCCAGCAGATTTGGAGGATTTTCATCAGACATATGTTGATGAAGGTCTTGACTTTGTTGGTGATGATCACTGTTTTCCTCCATGTTTCTGCTCTGTACAAAAGGACCAACTTTACATTGGTTTTAAAAAGCCATGATTTTGTTTGCAGGGTTAGGTCCATTGAGCTCAAATCCTCTTTAACTGAATGAAGACAGCCCTTGCATTGCTGATTCTTGTCTTGACATCGGCGTCTGTGCCGCCCTGCTTGTCTGTGACATTGCCCAGGTAGCTGAAGGCCTCAACCGCTTCCAGTGCATCGCCTGCAAGAGTGACTACATTTGTGCTGGCTGTGTTAGGCTTCAGATCTTGGTTTTTCCCCTGTGGATGTTGAGGCCAAGGTGTGTTGTTGTGGCTGCAACTTTGTCAGTCTTCTCTTGCATCTGCAGATGGGTATGCGAGAATAGGGCCAGGTCACCTGCAAAGTACAGGTAGTCAAGCTGCGTCCAAGGTGTTCACTGGATCCCATTTCTTCTCCTTGCTGTGGATGTCTTCATGATCCAGTCTGTGGCCAGCAGGAGGAGAAAAGGCGAGAGCAAACAACCCTGGTGGGCTATGAACCTCATTTCAAAGGCTTCCGTGAGTTGCAGGTCATTCCCTCGTAAGGGATCCTGATGATTCTTATACGTTTATTTGGCGGCGGTAGTTGCAAAGGAGTTTGCAAAGGGTCTCTCGGTCCACATTGTCAAATGCCTTCTCATAGTCAATGAAGTTGACAAGGATGGGGGAGTTCCATTTAATCGACTGCTCAATGATGATGCGCAGTGTTGCAATCTGGTCTGTGCAGCATCGACCTTTGCGGAAGGCAGGTTGCTAGTCTCACAACTGAGCGTTTAAGTGTTCATTCATTCTGTTAAGGGTGACTCTGTTGAGCAGTTTGCTTGGGGTTGATACAGAGTTACCCCTCTGAAGTTTGTGCTGTTATTCAGGTCCCCTTCCTTGAGGATCTTGATCAGATATCCCTCGTTCCAGTCTGATGGCACATTTTCCTCTTTCCAAATTCTTCCAAACATGGCGTAAAGCTGATCCACTGATGTTTCAATGTCTACATTCAGTGCCACCTGCAGGAATGTTGTCAGGTCCTGCTGCCTTCCCATTTCTCAGATGTTTGATGGCTTGCCGTATTAATTTTTTTATTTGGTCTGCCTTATCCTTTGGATCAATGTCCGGTGAAGACTGTGGCACAGGCTGATTCAGCAGTTCTTTAAGGTCCACCCATCTTCATTGTTGTCCTTCGTTACCCATGACTGTCTTCACCAGCTTTGTCTTCAACAGATCCTTCTGGCTTGCAGTATCTGCCAGTGAGTTTCTCTGTTATGTTGTAGAGTTCTTTCAAGTTGGCTTGCTGCTCCCTGGGCTTATGCGGCAAGACCATTGATGAATCTTTGCTTGCCGGCTCCTAAGGTTCTCTTTGCTTCCTTGTTGGTTTTGGTGTATTCACTAAACAATAGCATCCCTGCAACTCTTGGTTAGTGTTAGCTCTCCCAGAAGACCTTACTCTACATAGACCTGTCCAGACTTCGCACCCGGGAGAGAATCTACCCGGGCGACGAAACAATGAGACTGGGCTACTTCCAAGGAACTTTTGGTTTACCATTGGAGGGTTCCTTGACCAGGCACCTTAGACCTCCAGTCATTGCTCAAAGACCGCCCAGGGGTACCGACGGACAGAGCGGGGCCCCCTTCCCTGAGTAATTACCAGGTAGAGGTGAGGGTGACACCCAACTATTGTGGGTGACCGACAATTTGTTCCACTGCTGCCAAGTTGGATAATGTCGGTGGAGTATACAAACTGTTTACTTTATAATTTAGCACTTTTTTGGTTCTTCACTTCATAGCAGCAGCTATTTATATTTTCTAGCTAATTGGTCCTGAGGAATGCCCCGATACTTGTAGATCCTTGAGAGGGCAGAAACATGTCGACCTTTCTTATCGTCTAACTTTTGAGTTCAATTGTTAGCGGTCTGCTTTTTTAACCATGACAGGGGCACTCTGAGAATAAAATTGGTATGGAGTTCCCTGAGTCATTTTTAACACACCCTTTTCGTATTATTTAGCGCTGCACCTGTTATTCTTTGTTGTTGAACCTTCTTCACTTGGCAAGAGTCTATGCTTATGGGTTTCATGGTGTGCTCTGTTGAGTCACCAGCCATCCTCTGATTGGTAAACAGCCGAGGGCATCCCAGTCATTTTCCTAGACTGAGAACCCGAACGAGAGGAGGCCAGACCCAGATGATGACAACTCACGATTTGTGAATGATGGGTTTTGGACAATTCAGGTCTCTCCTCTTTCAATGAGGTGGTTGGTATCCTTAACCCGTTGACATACATTCTGCTTACTTGGTCTCTCCCCGCTCACTCTTTTACCCGTGTTTCCAGACCCAAGGTGTAGTGTGGTATATACCTTGGAGCTCAGCCATACTAAAAATACACACATCTTTGAATGCCTCCTGCCCTCAGCTTGCCAGGAGGGTTTCTTGCACTATCTCATTCTACTTCCTCATCACAATCCCTCCTCTCTTTCGCATATTTTAAATATGCTCCTCCATTCCATCTTTACCATGGTTTCTTCGCCCGCCTAACTCTCCTTCCTCCTCCATGTAGTCCCACCACTTCTTCACCTTCCTCATGCCTTTCCTTTTGGTCTCTTTCATCCCCTGTAATCTGCTCCATACTTCATCTCCTTCCCCTCGATCACTAATCTGACCTCCTCTCCTTCCATTCCTGCACTCTGATTCTCTTCCATCATCTTTTTCCTAGTCATCCGTGTCTTAAATCCCTTTTCTTACTCTCTTACCAGCTCACCCCTCCCATGCTCTATGCCCAGCAACTAGACAGCAGCTTGTGCTGCTGTTCACCAGTTGCTGAGCACTAATATTCAGAAAAATGTTAAATAAACAGATACGCATTTATTAAACTGAAAATAAATGCTTGCCTATTTATTTAACATTTTTTAGACCTCCTTACACAATCCCTCACCCACCCAGACCCACTACCGCCACCCTGCTGGCATCAGTGCGGCCTCGGTCCAGGGGCGGACTGGCCGGCACCACAGATCGTACTTTGCAGCCCCAGGGCAAATGTTTGCTAGAACCCACGTTCTTTGCACCCCCTTTCATGTCACCATCTTCCGCCCCTCGTGGCACTCCCTGTCACTGTGCTCTCCTTCCTGTGCCCCCTCCTGGGGTTTTCCCAGGCCACCGCTCTATCTTCTCTAAAGCCCCCCCTGCCCCCCCTTTCACCCCTTTCGCAGCCGCATGTATCAGCCTAAGTGCCTTCAGCTCTGGAGAGGAGCCTCAGGGGGGAGATAGTGATCATTCATCCTTAACAAACAAAGAGCCCAGCGCCCCCACCCCCGTCACAGAGGCGGGCTGGTGTCTTACTACCATTTCAGCCTCCATACCTACATTCAAGCAGTGGGTTAGCAGGTCAGCGCGAATGAATATCAAACCGGAAGAAAGGGCAGTAAACACACTCTCAGCAGGGGTACGGAGGCCCTTGAGGGACATACATCTCCTCTTCCGGACCCATATCACAAGAGGAGAAACTGAACTGAACGCATTACAGAATCAATTTCATAGATCACGTAATGAAATCTGGAGCTCGGTAATGAAGCGTGTGCATTACGCACTGGGGCATTGAAAGCGCTGATGGACTGCAAATGAAATGAGAGCGAACGAAACTGATGTTGCCTCAATGGTCAACAAGGTTGTGTGCCCTCCTACCCGAGTCATGGTTTGGGTGAAAAGACAGTCGATGTGATGTGAGTTAGTTAGGGCTTTAAGTGGGCCGGGTTTCACCAGTGCTGAGCACCGGCAGTATTTTAAAGGAGCCCTCTAAACGGGTCTCTATTGGGCTCTGTTTTGTGCCCTGGCACAGGCGGTCCATTTTTTTTCCCAGACTGCAGTGACAGCAGGCATGTCGATGTGCGTGTGCTCACACTGCTCACTTTTCACTAGTGGAGAAGTTACGGCATGACGTCATGCCAGGTGAGCGTTGTAGGAGAAAGGAAATCCTTCAATTAGTCATTTTCTCTCTGGATTTCCCTTCTCTTTTTGAAACGCAGGAACAGCAACATTGTCGCAGTGTCACCAGGGCTTTAAGTGGAAGCTTTTTCAATATTATATACAAGTCATAGTTGCTGCTTATTTATCTTCTGCAACTAACAACCGTTGACAAAGGCAATAGTCCTGTCTAGTTGTTGTAGGTATGTTACTTTTTGTATCATATATCTGGATGCAATGACAGAAACAGCAAAATGAGATAAACAAGAAAAACTAGCTATTACGACAATATACGTGTAGTATGTGTCTGCCTAGGAAAACCGATTGGTTTTGTATGAAGGCCCTCACCCACCAACCTAGTTGGTGGCATGCTTCATCATCGGGTCCCACCCAAGGCACCAAGTGTACATCAGGTGAGCGGGTTTTGTTATGTGAGTGTGAGTGCCAGTGCGTTGAGTGAGGCTTTAAAATTCTGTCCATACACAGAACACCTGTGGGCAGTTATCACACCCTGTATCAAACCGTACTATGGGATGCAGCCCAGTCCCACAGTATAGCCCAACCTAGAGCCAACCATCACAATGGCCATATGTACCTCCGTGCCATACGCCGTGAGTACGGCGCTAATTGTCATCACCACTGGCACACTCGAGTCATCGCAATTATTCCCTTGTGTTTTTCCCTCCTAAATAAACACTCCACTTTTCACAAACTGGCCATCCCGCCAGAGTGCAAGTAAGTGCACAGACCCGGGTCACGCTCGCGGTACCGCCACCAGTCGCGCAGCCCCTGGCCGCAACTGCGTGTGCACCTCCTTACCGCTCGCAGCAAGACCCTGGCCAACCTTTTTATAAGGCCTTTTTCTCCCTCTCTTGTAATCCAAGTGCGCACAGGTGTCTCGGACCCCAGGCAGAGACCCTTGGAGCTTTGTCCCCCGTAGTTAGAAGTAAGCATTGATTCTGTATATAAATTCCTTTTCTCTTTCTCAATTACCACAGCAACTAGCTCGCGCCTCCAGGTACTAGCACTTTTATCACATAAATACCTCATTCCGGCTAATGCCACGAATCGCCACTACCGCCTGAGCACTGACGACTTTACCGCATTACACTTTAGGCACCAGACGCCGCCTCACATATTACGTGCCTTAAACCCACGTATACTCAACCATATGTGTCTGTGTTTGTCCTGTCCCGTTTTTGTTGGCCGAACACCTTGCCATGTCATGTTTCCAGATTTAAACAGAACAGCCATACACATGCACTGTTTTTCTCTGTGTTAACCCACTGTACCCTCCTTAAGAGTCACATGTATGAGGTTGGTTCCATTGTACTCAAGGGACTATAGTCTGTTGTAAAGGGCTTGCTTTTTAGAAATAAAATAATATGATGCACTAATGCAGGCGTGTTTAATGTCTGAAAGATCCCATTTTCCAGGGACATATGACCCCCGTGGAGCTGAACAGCGATGACACAGAGTTGTACCCAGGAGAATCCCCCTAACAATAAGAAAGAATAAGATACATAGCACCACCAATTGTACAACAATCGAAAAAGAGAAGCTCAAAAAATAACAAATTGAGACCTTGTCACACTGAGCAAGACAAACTGCAACCACGCTGACTTGCAAAGATGCCCACAATGGGAGTTACAGACTCATCTGCCTCCATCTAAGGAAGAAACAAGTAAAGAATGCAATCACTCTTGGATGAATCAAGAAAGAAACTGAAGCTAATAAGGGTCGTATGAAAATGGAAAAATACCAGCTTTATTCCAAAAAATCTATCTGATTCAACAGCGAAAATAGCCCCAATAGGAGGCGATTCACATTCCAACAGAGCAGTTATCGGCGCCATGCTAAATGATATCCTGGCCAAAATCACAAAGACACACCCCAGTGTTCCATCCTGTTTTTATGGCCCATGCTGTGCTGAGCTGAAAGTTTTAGTGGCGAAGTAGAAGGAAAACATTTGGAGCTTATAAAAGGTTTAGCACAAACCACAAGAGTACATCACACCACACTACATTGAAGGGGAAGTCATCTCAAGTCTTATGCTTCAAACTATCTTAATCTAGTGTATGTTACAAAAATGACCCAAAAGTCACAAAGCACCTGAACTATCACCAAGTCTGATGTACTAAAGCCACCATGTGCCCTGGGGCTAGTTTACCGCTAACTGCCATACTTGCCCACTCTGGCCTTCAAGATGCAAATGGAGCCTCAAGAAACACTGTCCCATTTATGATCAGTCGGGCCCACACCCCTACAGGCAACCCACATAAAGAACCTCAGAATAGTAATCAACAACCAACTCACCATAACAGGGTCTCCGTCTCCTGCTTCCACACACTACGATACTCAAGATCTTTAAATAGCTTTCCACCAACAGTTGCAGGACAGTCACCCTAGCCCTCATCACCAGCAAGCTGGACTACGGCAATGCACTCTATGCTGGAATCAACCCAACTGACCAGAAGAATCCAGATCACAGAAAACTCAGCAGCCTGGCTCACCCTCAAACTCCCACCCCACACTTACATCACCCTTACGTCAAAGAGCTTCACAGGTTCCCAATCCACAAAAGAGCGCTCTTCAAACTCCTCTTACAAGGCTTCACACAACATTGGTCCCACATACCTCAACAAACACATACACGTCCACAAACCTACCATACACATTAGCTCAACCAGACTCCTACTCGCATACATCCACCCCATATGCATTACCAGATCTGGCAGTCGTACCTTCTGCTACCTTGCTCCTAAAGCCTGGACCGACCTGTCCCTGCACACCAGAAGCTCCTCCTCAGTTCTTGAAATCCACAAGAAACTGAAAACCTGACACTTCCCATAGCCCGATTCTAGCTTGGACACTACAGTGCCTGTGTTAGCATCAAGAAACGCCCCTGGGTGAGTTGTCTACAATAAAATACATATTACACAACATAACCTTGAAGGACTCAGTTCCTTTTTTTTCACACTCATCCAACCTCTAGGGACGATCATAAAATGTAGAAGCACAGACTCAATGGTTATCAACAAGAAACCACGTAAAAGGCAGCCGCAATATCATTTTAACCAACCTTTCTAAAGTCATAAGGCCTGCAACTATGGAAGAAACCTGTAGCCTGGTTCAGAGAGCAGGCTAAAAGAGGATCGATCTGGAGAGCACATATAGATAAACAGAACTACATTGTACTTTGCATACAAAGAAAATTGAAAGCTCTTTAAAAAAAGAAGGCAAAAAGAAAATGCCCCAATATGAATTTAGTTTTTGGTCCCATACTAACCCCCTTTAAATTTCTCATTTACCTCCTGTCTGTCCTTCACATTCAGAGCACAAAACGGTATGGTTCGTCTTGGAATACCAAGCTGTGATTGGTGCCCCAACACAGTGAATCCACTTAGTTAACTGAAGGGTGCATATATGCCTTGATAAACCCACTCTCTGTAATTTTCGGTTTGGATACGTTCAGTAAACACAAATTTATCCCTTAGGGTACGAAGATTTATATCATAAGGTCCTATCAACACACTTAGCCATGAATCATTCGATTTCAGTCATACATCCTGATGCTCTGCAGTGAAAAATTCACAAAAAGATTAGGTTATCCAGAAGGAGTTAGGTGAAAAATATATATATATGATTATATATATATATATTGTTTATTAAAAAAGTTTAAAAACACATATTTAAATACACAATTATCTATACAACAAGTCAATAAACGAAATAATAATAATACGACAAAACATACAATAGTGCAGGAGAAATCACAGCAAAAAGACAATAAAATCTGTCTTATGTTCAGTTAATTTATAAACAGTTGGTTCAACAAAAGGTTTGGTAACATTTCCTGATCCCCTCATGGGTGTTGACCACTCTAAATTTAACTTGCAGTAGGGCGTCGACGCGTTTCGGCGGTTTATGAATAATTTTAACCACCTTCCTCAGGACAATTTAATGTTACTTCTCCTTTTCAATCAGCATTACCCATATTATCGCACCTATGTGTCGAGAACTGGTCATAGGATTCCTCTTCTTTCTGTTATGTTATGTTATGTTATTTATTTCTTCTATAGCGCACGGCTACTCCAAAGGAGCATCCCGGCGCTTTAGCGAAGAGAACTTATGCAGAGTGACAAAACATAACAACTAAAAGCCGAAAGAAAGAACCATAAAAGAAACCCTATGCAGAAAAAAGCCAAGTCTTTAATTCCTTCCTGAAACAAGAAGGTTGCTTGCCCTTCTTAAAGTCAGAGGGAGCTCATTCCAGCCCCGCGAGGCCAGGTAACGAAAAGCCCGGCCTCCAGTTCTGGTGCGCTTAATGACCGGAACAACCACTTTGGCCAATGAGGAAGAACGTAGAGCCCTGCTAGGCTGGTAAAAAGAGAACCGTTTCCCAATATACTTGGGACCAATACCATGAAGGGCTTTGAAAACAAGAGTGAGGCTTTTAAAGAGGATCCTTTTAGAGATGGGCAACCAATGCAAAGGTTTTAGTAGCTCCGCAGCGTTGGCCCGTCTTGGAAGTCCGAAAATAGCTCGGGCCGCAGAATTCTGCACCACTTGCAGGCGGGTCAAAAGATATTTGGGTAGACCCAAATAGAGGGCGTTCGCATAGTCTAAACGCGACCCTATTAACGCCTGCACGATGGTTCTTTTGTGGTGATGTGACAGCAAAGGAAGAAATTTCCTAAGCATCCTGAGAATGCCAAAGCATTTCCCTACGAGCCCGATGACATGGGGCCGAAAGGATAAGTCACAATCAATCAGAATTCCTAGATTCTTTGCCTTCACAGAGGCAGTGTCCGGGGGAAACATGTCCTGTGGCCACCATGCCTTCCAGTTGGAAACAGGAGTGCAGCCAAAAAAAAGCAACTCCGATTTGTCGGAGTTGCATTTAAGACCCTGACAACGGAACCACTCGAAGACAGCCTCGAGACAGTCCCTAATCCGTACGCCATCGAAGACCCCACCACTGTCACATGTGAACAGAAGCTGGGTATCGTCGGCATAGGATATGATCTGGGCGCCGAAGGATTCCGCAACTGCCGCTAGAGGGGCCAAAAAGATGTTAAACAGCATGGGGCTAAGAATGGAACCCTGAGGTACCCCCACCTCTAGCGGCAGCATATCAGCGGAAAAAGGAGGCGCCCAGATCATTTGCCGGCGGCGGGTCAGAAAGGATTTAAACCAGCTCAACACCGTCCCCCTTAGGCCGATTTCCCAGAGTCTTAACAGGAGGCCTTCATGGGGGACGGTGTCAAATGCCGCCGACAAATCAAGCATGACCAACACGGCCTTACCACCAGAGTCTAAAACCTCCCTAATGGCATCGGTAACCTCGAGAAGAGCAGTCTCCGTACTGAAGTTCGCACGGAACCCAGACTGAGACGCGTGAAGAAGGTCGTTCTCTTCGATGAAATTGGAGATCGACCGATGCACATGCTTCTCGGTTACTTTAGCCAGCGCCGGGAGGAGAGAGATCGGCCTGTAGTTGGCATGAATGAGAGGGTCAAGGTTTGGCTTTTTGATCAATGGTAGGATCAAAGCACGTTTCCATGGCTGAGGGACCACGCCAGTGGACAGAGAGGAGTTAAGAAGTGGGTTCAGCAAGATGTTAACAGCTGACGCCACCCTCCCCAGACACTTCGCCGGACAAGGGTCCAGCGGTGAGCCTGATTTTAAGCCGGACAAAAGATCCAACGAATTGTTAAGGGTCATAAGAGGAAATTCAGACATAAAAGGCCCATCACCATCCAAAAGGGACAAGGACGAGCTACAGCTAACAGCCAACAAAGAGCAAGCAGGACGGAGGGAGTCCTGGATAGATTTAATTTTATCCACAAAGAACTCGGCCAATTGCTTGATCCAAGTTTCAGAGTGCGCGTGAGAGGGGGTATATAAGGAGGGAGACGTAAAGTCCTTAACAATTTTAAAAATCTCCCTACTCGCATTGTCAGCCTCATCTATTCTTTGCTCCAGAAACTCCTTTTTCCCCACCCAGATTTGTCTGTGGTATGATCTTTTCTATATGGAGGACCCTGTGTTTAGGTTTTAAAGTTTTTTCTGTTATTCTTTTATTCCTTTGTGGTTCCTGGGGTTGTTTTCTTATTAAACCTTCAATCCCCAATTTCTGAAATAAATGTTCCTTGTATCATATCTGTGGATGCTGAACTGTTTTTCTTTCCACTGCTGTGATTTCTTCTGCACCATTGTATGTTTTGTCGTATTATTATTATTTCGTTTATTGACTTGTTGTATAGACAATTGTGTATTTAAATATGTATTTTTAAACTTTTTTAATAAACAATATATATATATATAATCATATATATATATTTTTCACGTAACTCCTTCTGGATAACCTAATCTTTTTGTGAAATTTTCACTGCAGAGCATCAGGATGTATGACTGAAATCGAATGATTCATGGCTAAGTGTGTTGATAGGACCTTATGATATAAATCTTCGTACCCTAAGGGATAAATTTGTGTTTACTGAACGTATACTGATGCTCCATTCCCTTTGGGTTCATAAAGGAGTAACTCTCATTGTCTTTGAGATTTTCTGTTTGGAGCCATATATTTTCAGGGATACAATCGAGACTACCCAAAAACGCCTAGTGAGATTACCCATATCTTTATTTCTTCACCAATCACCTTATAAACCATGTATTCGTAGGCTTTACCCCGACCCCTTTTTATTTTTGTAAATTATTTTTGAGTTTTTAGAGACGGAAATGTGTCACTTAAAAATTCAGAATTTGGAAAAGTCATGAACCAGAAACGGAATTTAGTTCAACGAACCCTAGCCACGAAACAACACCTGACAATGACATACTCTGTGCGCATCGGTTTAGGCGTGCATACAGACGAATGAAAAGACAACAGTAAAGAGGAGAGGTGAGCTCTCATTGGCTCATGGGGAAGGTGGCCTCCCCAGACAAGGTGTTCTTCATGTGTGTTCATATGTCTGTTACCATGGAGCTTTGTTCTGCCTTGCTCGCTTGAGCATCATTTCAGGACCTTGTATGCATCAAAACCTGCAGATGTGTCCGTCAGGTGTTTCAAGGAGAGCTCTTTTGGATATATGTGTCAGCTTTAAAGGTTATGTTTAGGCTAGTTTCAGTGATTGCTTCAAGGGTTGATTTCTGTCATTCAGCTTCTAGAAGTTGTACACTTTGCTACGATTGTAGTCACTGGTATACATAGAGGTCAATTTATTGATTGGTAATGATTTATATACTTCGTACTCAAGAGATAGTTGGAGTTCGTCTTTCTACGGCCCTTTAAGTGATAATGTTTCCTTGGTTGCCACACGATCAGCCTTTCATAGACTATGGTTTCTGAGTTTATGCTTTTGTGATTGCAGCTATCATGCAGTCGTGACTGTTGTGTGGCCCACCTGCGCTGGTTGTGTCGCCTGCCACATTGCTTGTGAAGGAACAAGACTGGCACTACACTTCTGTTTAGACCACCTTGCCTTGAAATTCGCCCACTGCCAAATGTTATATATTTTTAGATGTTTTTGATCTTTCAAGCCATTTGCTTTTATATTTATTGTTGGATGCATTTAAGTGGGAGTAAATCATGGGTCTGTTTTATGTAACTTTAAGCATGGTACCCTCCTGCCGCCCCCCTCACAAACTGTTGCACAAAAATATTGCACTGTTCGAGCTGGACTCTCTTCTCTCAAGTGTTTTTCAATGATGCTCTGTGAAATATACTCTTTTGGTTGATCCGTTGTGCTTCTCCATTTTCTGGTTTGCATAGCTTAATTTTTTTAAGCATATCGGGCTTTCCTTTTGCTCTGACTTCATGCAGACATGCACGGGTGTCCAACACAGGTGTATGAGGGCCAAACTGGTGTCAGTTTTTTACCATAGCTATTGACCCCATAAAAGATCCCTATTTATCGGAATGGAACTTATGTCATTTGGATATCCTGAATATCTAGCATGGCTCAGGCATTCTTGGACCTCCATCTCCTCTTTCCACCTCTTTGAGGGGGGTGCCCGCGGTTTGGGCATTTTAATTCCAAGTAGGATACACAATTTCCTTACAGAGCGATTTTTCTCTAGCAGAGGACTTGAGTGATTAGCACCTAAAATTGCCCACTAATCTCTGAAAGGTTGGAGCTTCAATGGTTCCCTCTTCAGAGTGACATGAGAAGATCCATCTTGAGAGACCTGGAAACGTGACATCTTACGCGTGTCAAGCTAATACTGCAGGGAGTCACCAAATCATATGTTGTTCCACCAAACTTTAGCCAAGATTCGTATTTTAACAGTGCCCCAAGCCTTCCTAAAATGAGTTTAAAGAACGGTGTGTGGACGAAATATCGAGAACACAAATATCATGGGACAGAATATTGTATCAAAAATATTGAGGACAAGAATATCGTAAAGGTCATTTCTTATGGGTAAGTAAAGTTTTACTATATATAACTCCACATATATGTACTTTGACGATACATATATATCTTTAAGGTATGTAGATCTGGAGTTAAGAATAGTAAATGTATACCTATCTACTTGCACTTACCTACTCGATATTCTTGTCCTCGATATTTTTGACACAATATTCTGTCCACACGATATTTGTGTGTTCGATATTCTATCAGTGAACCATGTACTTTGACGATACATATATATCTTCAAGGTATGTAGATCTGGAGTTAAGAATAGTAAATGTATACCTATCTATTTGCACTCACCTACTCGATATTCTTGTCCTCGATATTTTTGACACAATATTCTGTCCACACAATATTTGTGTGTTCGATATTCTATCAGTGAACCGCCATAAACACTGACATGCTGCATCCTCTACACATGTCTCCCTTGCTCTGCACCATGGCGCTCTCTACACCCCTCAAGCCCTGCTTCCTGCACGTACCTCTGAGTTGAACCGGATCTGACAAACATTGCAGGATATGACTGGTCTCTTGGTCTTTATCAATGGAACCCCAAATGTGTGGTTCATCACCGCCTTCTGTACCGGATCCATCTGCAGGAGGGGGAGGCAAGAAGAGGCTGTTAGATGAAGATTTCGAAAAGAGAGACACAGATATGGAAAAACACGGGTTCAAGAAAGGGGATATTTTGAGGAACATAGGTTACCGAAAAACAAGGGAGAGGAGCAACAAAGTGAGTAAATGTAGTATCTGCAAAAGTAGAAAAGGAAGCGAAGCAAAGGAAGAGAGAAGAGGAAAGGCGAAAGGGGGTTTGCAATATCTACAGCTGAAGTAGTTTTCAACAAGCTGAAGAGAGGAGCAGGGATAGAAGAGGGCGTAGCAAGAGAGAAGGAGACAAGTCACCAGTGAGTCAAGGTGCATGGGAAAGGCTCAGGAAAAGTACATGAGAATGGAAAGAAACGTATTACAAGCAGAAGAACAAAGAAATGTAAGACAGACAGGAAGGGGAAAGATTACAGTACCATTGGCAAGAGAAGAGGATATTAGCTGGACAAGATGGAGAGAGAAGTAATGACCGATGGTGAGAGGGCGGCAGCAGAAAATAGGAAGAGTGACTAGAGGTAGGGTTAGGAGCAGGAAAGGAGCAGGGGAAGGATGCCTGTAGCAGGAGTGGAGGAAATAAGCAAGGGAAGATGTTGGATGATGCAACTGAGAAAGGTCAAGCTCAGAAGAAAATGGAGTAGACGTAAAAAGAGGGAGAAAGAGTTGCAACTATGAATGCACAGAGACGTAATCAAGGCGAGGAACCATGGTCGGAGCTCATTCCATTTGAGAGCGAGAGGGAGCGCTGACCACCCCTCTGCTGCCCGAAGGCCCTGGGTGGGGAGGTGTCCAAGTGGCAGCTTGTCCAGGTGTGCTGCGGCGGGGTGGAGTGCCATAAGGCTCTGCACCAAACCTCCCACCCTTCAGTCTCCACCAGGTAGAGATCACAGGCGTAGAGCCGCCTCAGAAGGAGGCAGGAAGGAAAGTGGGTAGAAGAGTCACACGGGAGGCGGGAGGAAGCATGGAAGCAAGATACAGAGGGAAACACGGGCACAAGGAGCGCGCGAGAGAGAGCACAGGAACGTCTGTAGGAAAGCAGCCCCCACTGGAAACACGAGCACACATCCTGGAGCATTTATTGCGCAAACAGGCAACCTCAGCCTCAGCCTCCCAACAATGTACAGACCAAACCCTTCATTTCTGCCATTTACGAGGAGATGCCTGCAGCAACTGCTGGCAAGAGATGCAAAGGGGCCACCGAAATGTTCTCGCTGGCAAAATGTTCAAATGGAGAACTCCCTCCAGGTGTCAAGCCACCAGCTCCCATCTGGGTCTAGTGTGAACGAGAGGGCTGCGGTGCCCATTGCTGTCCCTCCATGGAAGTGCCGGCCTGGGCCCACACTGGGCACGTCCTGGCATCAGAATGAGCCACAGTCAGGATCAAGGGCAGCGTGAAGGCCCCACCTGACCCCTCTCCCGGCACGGAGGCGGCTGGCTTTTCAAATCTGTCGCCATGTAATTGACTATTGTTGCAATTAGCACAGCATATGGTGCTTCCTGGAGCAATGGCTGCTTCAGATTAAAATTCCAAACACATCATTATTTTAAAAACAGAGCAGGACCTGACAGGGTGGAGTGGCGTTGGAGGGGAGTCAGCTCCTGTGAGAAGCGCTTTACTGCATTCTACATACTGCAGCCCTCCGCTCGCTCTCTACAGCATCCCTCCACACCCTCACCCCTCCATCCCTCCACACCCTCACCGCCCCATGCCTCCATCAACTCACAGCTCCATCCCTCCACACCCTCCTCACCGCTCCATCCCTCCACACCCTCACCACTCCATCCCTCCACACCCTCCTCACCGCTCCATCCCTCCACACCCTCACCACTCCATCCCTCCACACCCTCCTCACCGCTCCATCCCTCCACACCCTCCTCACTGCTCCATCCCTCCACACCCTCCTCACCACTCCATCCCTCCACACCATCACTGCTCCATCTCTCCACACCCTCCTCACTGCTCCATCCCCCACACCCTCCTCACCGCTCCATCCCCCCACACCCTCCTTGCAGCTCCATCCCCCCACACCCTCACCATTTCATCCCCCCACACCCTCACCGCTCCATCTCTCCACACCCTCCTCGCCGCTCCATCCCCCCACACCCTCCTCACCGCTCCATCCCCCCACACCCTCCTCACCGCTCCATCCCCCCACACCCTCACCACTTCATCCCTCCACACCCTCACCGCTCCATCCCCCCACACCCTCCTCACCGCTCCATCCCCACACCCTCACCGCCCCATCCCTCCACACCCTCCTCGCCGCTCCATCCCCCCACACCCTCACCACTTCATCCCTCCACACCCTCCTCGCCGCTCCATCCCCCCACACCCTCACCACTTCATCCCCCCACACCCTCACCATTTCATCCCCCCACACCCTCACCGCTCCATCTCTCCACACCCTCCTCGCCGCTCCATCCCCCCACACCCTCCTCACCGCTCCATCCCCCCACACCCTCACCACTTCATCCCTCCACACCCTCACCGCTCCATCCCTCCACACCCTCCTCACCGCTCCATCCCTCCACACCCTCCTCGCCGCTCCATCCCCCCACACCCTCACCACTTCATCCCTCCACACCCTCCTCGCCGCTCCATCCCCCCACACCCTCACCACTTCATCCCTCCACACCCTCACCGCTCCATCCCCCCACACCCTCACCGCTCCATCTCTCCACACCCTCCTCACTGCTCCATCCCCCCACACCCTCCTCACCGCTCCATCCCCCCACACCCTCACCGCCCCATACCTCCACACCCTCCTCGCCGCTCCATCCCCCCACACCCTTCACCACTTCATCCCTCCACACCCTCACCGCTCCATCCCTCCACACCCTCCTCACCGCTCCATCCCTCCACACCCTCCTCACCGCTCCATCCCTCCACACCCTCATTGCTCCATCTCTCCACACCCTCACCGGCCTATTTCTCCACACCCTCAGAGCTGAATCCCTCCACACCCTCCTCACTGCTCCATCCCTCCACACCCTCACCGCCCCATCTCTCCACACCCTCACCGGCCTATCCCTCCACACCCTCACAGCTCCATCCCTCCACACCCTCACCGGCCTATCCCTCCACACCCTCACAGCTCCATCCCTCCACACCCTCACCGCCCCATCTCTCCACACCCTCACCGGCCTACCCCTCCACACCCTCACAGCTCCATCCCTCCACACCCTCACCGCCCCATCTCTCCACACCCTCACCGGCCTATTCCTCCACACCCTCACAGCTGCATCCCTCCACACCCTCCTCACTGCTCCATCCCTCCACACCCTCACCGGCCTATCCCTCCACACCCTCACAGCTCCATCCCTCCACACCCTCACCGCCCCATCTCTCCACACCCTCACCGGCCTATTCCTCCACACCCTCACAGCTGCATCCCTCCACACCCTCCTCACTGCTCCATCCCTCCACACCCTCCTCACAGCTCCATCCCTCCACACCCTCACCGGCCTATCCCTCCACACCCTCA
This sequence comes from Lissotriton helveticus, assembly GCF_964261635.1. Classification (NCBI taxonomy): domain Eukaryota; kingdom Metazoa; phylum Chordata; class Amphibia; order Caudata; family Salamandridae; genus Lissotriton; species Lissotriton helveticus. Next base: position 1,621,891,638 of record NC_136057.1, read on the forward strand.
CAGCTCCATCCCTCCACACCCTCACCGCCCCATCTCTCCACACCCTCACCGGCCTATCCCTCCACACCCTCACAGCTCCATCCCTCCACACCCTCACCGGCCTATCCCTCCACACCCTCACAGCTCCATCCCTCCACACCCTCACCGCCCCATCTCTCCACACCCTCACCGGCCTATCCCTCCACACCCTCACAGCTCCATCCCTCCACACCCTCACCGCCCCATCTCTCCACACCCTCACCGGCCTATTCCTCCACACCCTCACAGCTGCATCCCTCCACACCCTCCTCACTGCTCCATCCCTCCACACCCTCACCGGCCTATCCCTCCACACCCTCACAGCTCCATCCCTCCACACCCTCACCGCCCCATCTCTCCACACCCTCACCGGCCTATCCCTCCACACCCTCACAGCTCCATCCCTCCACACCCTCACCGCCCCATCTCTCCACACCCTCACCGGCCTATCCCTCCACACCCTCACAGCTCCATCCCTCCACACCCTCACCGCCCCATCTCTCCACACCCTCACCGGCCTATTCCTCCACACCCTCACAGCTGCATCCCTCCACACCCTCCTCACTGCTCCATCCCTCCACACCCTCACCGGCCTATCCCTCCACACCCTCACAGCTCCATCCCTCCACACCCTCACCGCCCCATCTCTCCACACCCTCACCGGCCTATCCCTCCACACCCTCACAGCTCCATCCCTCCACACCCTCACCGCCCCATCTCTCCACACCCTCACCGGCCTATCCCTCCACACCCTCACAGCTCCATCCCTCCACACCCTCACCGCCCCATCTCTCCACACCCTCACCGGCCTATTCCTCCACACCCTCACAGCTGCATCCCTCCACACCCTCCTCACTGCTCCATCCCTCCACACCCTCACCGGCCTATCCCTCCACACCCTCACAGCTCCATCCCTCCACACCCTCACCGCCCCATCTCTCCACACCCTCACCGGCCTATCCCTCCACACCCTCACAGCTCCATCCCTCCACACCCTCACCGCCCCATCTCTCCACACCCTCACCGGCCTATCCCTCCACACCCTCACAGCTCCATCCCTCCACACCCTCACCGCCCCATCTCTCCACACCCTCACCGGCCTATTCCTCCACACCCTCACAGCTGCATCCCTCCACACCCTCCTCACTGCTCCATCCCTCCACACCCTCCTCACAGCTCCATCCCTCCACACCCTCACCGGCCTATCCCTCCACACCCTCACAGCTCCATCCCTCCACACCCTCACCGCCCCATCTCTCCACACCCTCACCGGCCTATCCCTCCACACCCTCACAGCTCCATCCCTCCACACCCTCACCGGCCTATCCCTCCACACCCTCACAGCTCCATCCCTCCACACCCTCACCGCCCCATCTCTCCACACCCTCACTGGCCTATCCCTCCACACCCTCACAGCTCCATCCCTCCACACCCTCACCGCCCCATCTCTCCACACCCTCACAGCTGCATCCCTCCACACCCTCCTCACTGCTCCATCCCTCCACACCCTCACCGGCCTATCCCTCCACACCCTCACAGCTCCATCCCTCCACACCCTCACCGCCCCATCTCTCCACACCCTCACCGGCCTATTCCTCCACACCCTCACAGCTGCATCCCTCCACACCCTCCTCACTGCTCCATCCCTCCACACCCTCCTCACTGCTCCATCCCTCCACACCCTCCTCACAGCTCCATCCCTCCACACCCTCCTCACCGCTCCATCTCTCCACACTCTCACCGCTCCATCCCTCCACACTGTCCTTTAAAGCATAGCGTCTGTACTCTCTTGCGAAGCACTCCACACTGCATGTACAAAATCCCTCCACGCCCTCTCCTCTGTCCTGCATCCCTCCGCAGCCCCCTCAGGATCTACAGCATCTCTCATCCTTCCTGCATCCTTTCGTACGCCCTCTGCGCCATCTGGCTACATCGTCCTTCCACTGCATCTCTCCTCTGTCCTGCAGCCCTTCACACCATCTCTACAGCCATCTCTCCTCCACCCACTCGCACCTTCATCCACAGCATTCCTCCATACTCTCCACCGCAGCATCTCTCCACACTCTCAGCAGTACCCCTACACTACACATTCTGCAGCACTCCGCGACCTTCTCCTCAGTCTCATGCCTCCTTCGCTCTACAGCAAACATCCACCCTCCCATGGTTCTCCTCCACACTCATCTCAAAAGCTTTTCACTCCTCTCAGCAGCATCCCTCCACATTCCCCTCAGCAGCATCCCTCCAAACTGTTTTGCGATAATGACTCCGGAGGCGAAGCAACGAGGCATATGGAGAGCAGCACAGAGGGCCTTGTAATGTGGTTTAGCAGAACCCGTCCTGCTGCCTAGCAGAATGAAATAAAAAATTACTCGCACCAAGCCAGCTTACCAGAGCAGTGAGAAGGCAATGAGGGGCCATGTGACTTCACAGAGACTAACAGCCTGATTCATCAAGCCGAAATCGGCTCGCAAAGGGCCAGATTCTGAGAATCTGGCCCTTTGCGAGCGCTATTTTTGCATTTGGGATTCATCATCCCAAATGCAAAAATCGGTAATAGCGATTTCGCTATTTTGCGAGGAATTACATTTAAGGAATCTCAATTTGAGATTCCTTAAATGCAATTCATCATCCATTCAAAAATTGCGAATTCGCAATTTCGGCCCGCTATTTACCGCGAGGTCAAACCTCGTGGTAAATAGCGAAAACTAAGAAAAATGCTTTTAAAAGCATTTTTCTCAGTTGCATGTTGCACACACACATGTCCTTTGGACATGTGTGTGCGCAACACCTGTTACAATTTGCATTTAAGGGGTGCTACAGGGTGTACTTTGGACACCCCTGGCACCCTTTAAATCGCTATCTTATTTGCGATTAGCAAATTGCTAATCGCAAATAAGGAATACTCCCCATTCATTCCTATGGGCCTTTTGGCCCATAGGAATGAAGGGAGAGTTATTCCTTATTTGCGATTAGCAATTTGCTAATCGCAAATAAGGAATGTGTAGGAATCGCATTTCTTTATGCAATTTCTACATGAATCCCGTTTTGCAAGTCCTTAATAGCGATTCGTTATGAATCGCTATTAGGGGCTTGCAAAACGGGAGAATGATGAATCAGGCTGTAACAGCCTGATTCATCAAGCCGAAATCGGCTCGCAAAGGGCCAGATTCTGAGAATCTGGCCCTTTGCGAGCGCTATTTTTGCATTTGGGATTCATCATCCCAAATGCAAAAATCGGTAATAGCGATTTCGCTATTTTGCGAAGAATTACATTTAAGGAATCTCTATTTGAGATTCCTTAAATGCAATTCATCATCATCAATTTAAAAATTGCGAATTCGCAATTTCGGCCCGCTATTTACCGCGAGGTCAAACCTCGTGGTAAATAGCGAAAACTAAGAAAAATGCTTTTAAAAGCATTTTTCTAAGTTGCATGTTGCACACACACATGTCCTTTGGATATGTGTGTGCGCAACACCTGTTACAATTTGCATTTAAGGGGTGCTACAGGGTGTCCTTTGGACACCCTTTAAATCACTATCAGCCTGATTCATGTAGGTAAATTGCACTCGCAAAGGGCCAGATTCTCAGAATCTTGCCTTTTGCGAGTGCAATTTTTTTCATTTGGGATTCATCATCCCAAATGCAAAATTCGCTATTTAAGAATTCGCACATTTGCGAAGAATTGAATTTAAGGAATCTCTATTTGAGATTCCTTAAATGCAATTCATGAAGCATTTTAAAATTGCGAAAATGCAACTTTGGGCCGCTATTTACCGAGAGGTCAGACCTCTTGGTAAATAGCAAAAACTTAGAAAAATGCTTTTAAAAGCATTTTTTCAAGTTGCATGTTGCACACACACATGTCCTTTGGACATGTGTGTGCGCAACACCTGTTTTAATTTGCATTTAAGGGGTGCTACAGGGTGTCCTTTGGCCACCCCTGCACCCTTTAAATCGCTATCTTATTTGCGAGTAGCAAATTGCTAATCGCAAATAAGGAATACTCCCCATTCATTCCTATGGGCCTTTTGGCCCATAGGAATAAATGGGGAGTTATTCCTTATTTGCGATTAGCAATTTGCTACTCGCAAATAAGGAATGTGTAGGAATCGCTATTTATTTAGCAATTCCTACATGAATACCGTTTTGCGAGTCCTTAATAGCGATTCGCTATGAATCGCTATTAGGGGCTCGCAAAACGGCCCGTTGATGAATAAGGCTGTATGTACCCAGAGGGCGAAAAGACAAAGAACTAGAAAGCAGCTAGATTTTTAAGCTAATTGTTGAAACACATTTAAATTCTATACAGGGCACAATTCCTAAAAAAAGAAGTGGGGGGCGCACAAAGTTAGGTGGTGTCACCGGAAGTGACGTCACAACAGGAAGTGACGTCACGAAAGGTAGTCACCTCTCATTACAGGGCACGCTACACATCAGTGGGGATCAGATACAGCGCTGCTCTTCATGTAATGACTCCCCTGAGCTCTTTGGTGGGGTGAGGCGAAGGGGCTTCACAGTATCACAGCAAAGGCCTTCGGCGCACCCACGCAATACACCAAACGCACAAGGATCTTTAGTGGTAAAACCGAACTGATTTGTGCTTGAGAGATCGACAGGGCAGGGGGGACGGCATCCACCCGGTAAAATAAGTGGGGGTACACCGTCCACCCGCGTGGTACCCCGACTCGAGCCCTGATTCTATATATGTTTTAAAATGCCTGTGATTCCATGAACGCCCATTGTCTTCCACTCCTACCCATTTCTCTCATATTCCCACTTGGGCCTCCATTTTGTATCTGTTTACTGTCCATCTGGAAAACCATGTTTCGGTCTGGATCATTTTTTCTTAGCAATCATATATGAATAAGAATTGGCACAGCCAATAGGTCTCACCTTTGCAAGAGATTCTATATTTTGCTTTCTCTATTCTACAGTTGTTTGTTTGTAATAATGCAACTGTGTTTAATGTTTTGCTGATTAAGTGATGTATGTTGGATGTTTTCTCAGCCTTGGTAGAACTTCTGGCTTTGTAAAAGTTTTATGTCGATTTTAGCCAGTTGAAGCATTAATGCCCTGCATTACCTCAATGACATTGGAGACTATTACTGCAGATTACATAAGGTCCGTTTGGCATATCTTCAGAGAGATATAGTACATGATTTTGTTTAGTCAGTTTAGCACAGCACACAGAGGCGTGGTTCTTTCAGTAGGGGAGGGGGTCTTTTTTTAGCCTCCATTCAGTACAGAAGTTGTATGTATAAGGTATTTATATATAAACCTAATTGAAGGCAGCGGAGCTCTGTATATTGTGACAGCAGAGCCATCACAACATATGATGGGAGTAGTACCTGGTTTGTGGAGTATTGCTGATGCAGTTTGACATAAAAGTGTGAATCGATATCTGTAAATCAATCACCTCTTGAAGCATTGTCTCTGTACAACCCGTCAGCGGACTTGAGTCACGTGACGCAGCGCACAGATGAAGTATACTGCTCGCACAACTGCTTTCCTTGTTCTTGAACGTTAACTTTTAGAAAATGCTGGGTAGCTGCAAGACTGTGCACTAATGATTCCTTTTTATACAATACAGAGCTGTAAGTAAAGCTTTGGGTTTTCATATATGGTTGCGATAATTATTGTTAGTGCATGGTGCCTCTGTGAGATGGTTGGTGGTCTCACATGTGTGTGTACCTATCATTGGAAGTAGTTGTAATGAGTGGCCCGGAAGCAAAAGCAGGACTCAGAAGGGAGGCGACAGAAAGAGCGACGGATGGGGCAAGCAATGATGAAGGAGGGGGTGGGTGGACGAAACAGTTGCCTTGGAAAAAAGCAAAGGTGACGAGATACGGACAGGATTTACAGGGCTCTTTACAGAAATTGCACTAGGAAACATCATCATAACAAAGAAACAAAAGGGAACCTTCCCAAATCAAAGACTGAAAAAAACCTAAAGAAATAGTGCGCCTACACTAACTGAAATAGACAAAAGTGAAAGGATACAAGTTATAGGCCACTGCTCCTTGGGAGGGAACAAGACACAAGAAAGAGGGACAAAAAACACAGATTACAGTCATAGAAGCAAGCTTTCGGGAAGGACACACAAAGAAACAAATAAAAAGCAATAGGTGGGCTGTAAGCCCACAGAGTGGACACAGCATGTCTCGAAGTAGAGACACCGCATGCACTGTTTAGGCGACACCTAAAAAGGGAAATTCTACTCCAAGTAATGATATCAAAATATTAACAACAAAGCAACAGTCACAAAGACAGCTGAACTTTAAGGCTTGCAGCACCTATCACTCCCTCTAACGTGTGCTTAATCTCTAGACACAAGGTACACGTCGGTACAATTTGCATACAGCGACTACAAGACGGTGTCAGGAATTTCTTGTTTATACTTTTTCAAAGACAGGAAGTTTGTGCTTGTTTAACTGCCAGAGCTGACTGGAAAAGCAGAGTTGTGAATGGACTTCTACCATCTTAAAGCTGAGGGACTGTATTTTAAATAAAACAATACATTTACAGGACATCAATACAACGCCCAACGAACCACCTACCGAAACACAAGCTGTTTAGGGTGAGTGATGTCCTTGGCTGACATGGATGTTCTGACTCTGTGCTTGAAGCAATAGAGTAGGATACTCCTAGCTTTGCCAACAGTGGTCCCCTATAAATAAGTGTGGTGATACCGGAGGCTGCCTTTCTCCGCTACCAGCCAATGAGGACAATATTAGGGAAGACCTACTTGTCCCCATTTAGAAAATGAATTCACTGACAAGCCAGAGCCTGCATGTGGTAACATTAGATGCCTCACCCTAAAATATACTTGGATTAAATGCCATAGATGCCAAATGTATTAAGCATTGGCAAAGCAATAGGTCTCGCCTATGCTAAAGCTATTGGCTCTGCAAATGTATTTTATCCATGTTATACACCAACATGGCTGCTGTTCAGCATGGCTAAAAGTTAGTGGCATAGAAGAGAGTGGCATTGAGTAGACTAGAGTGTCAGAGTGGAGTGGCGTAGAGTGGAGTAGAGTGTCTTAGAGTGGAGTAGATTGTCGTAGAGTGGAGAGTCATGGAGGAGTGTGGATTGGCATAGAGTGTCGTAGAATGGAGTGTCAAAGAGTGGAGTGTTACAGATTGAAGTGGCATGGATTGGAGTGGCATACAGTGATGTAGAGTGGAATGACATACAATGGCGTGGACTGGAGTGTTGTTGAGTAAAGTGCCGTAGAGTAGAGCGGTGTGGAGTGGAGTACTGTGGCATAGAATGGAGTGGCACAGAGTGGGGTGGAGTGGCATGGGATATTGTGGAGTATAGTGTCGGGGAGTGGTGGAGAGAAGAGTAGCATAGTTTGGAGTGGGGTAGAGTGGAGTGTAGTAGAATGGAGTAGCAAAGAGTGGGGTGGCATAGAGTGGAGTGAAGTGGCATAGAGTGGAGTAGAGCGTTGTAGAGTGGAGTGACAGAGTGGAGAGGCGGGGAGTAGAGTGGAAAAGAATTGCATAGAGTGGAACAGAGCACACTGTCATGGAGTGTTGCAGAGTAGATTGGAGAGTCGTAGAGTGTCATTGAATGGCGCAGAGTGGAGTAGAGGCCAGAGTGGAAGGTCACAGTGGAGTGAAATAGAGTAGAGTGGCATAGAGTTGATTGGCGTAGAGTCGAGTGGCATAGAGTCAAGTGGCATAGAGTCGAGTGGCATAGAGTCAATTAGCATAGAGTTGAGTGGCGTAGAGTAACTTAGAGTGGAACGGTGTAGAGTAGCGTGTCCTAAAGTGGAGTGAGTGGAGTGGGGTAGAGTAGAGTGGTGCAGAGTGGAGTAATGTGGCATAAAGTGGCATAGGATGTTGTAGAGTGGAGTATCGAAGAGTGGAGTGGTGTACAGTGGAGTGGAGTGGCAGAGTGTTGTGCTGTGGTAAAGATTGGAGTAGGGCACTGTAGAGTGGAGGAGAGTACTGTAGAGTGGATCAGTGTAGAGTGGAGTAAAGTGGAGTAGAGTAGAGTGGAGTATTGTAGAATGGAGTGACGTAGAGTGTAGAAGATGAAAGTGTCAGAGGAGAGTGTTGTAGAGTTGTGTAGAGTGGTGTAAAGCAACATGGAGTAGAGTAATGGAGTAGAGCGTCGTAGAGTGGAGTGGCATAAAGTGGAGTAGTGCAGAGGGTTGTAGAGTGGAATGGCATAGAGTGGAGTATTGTGGAACAGTGTCAGAGTCGAGTGGCGTAGAGTGAAATAGAGAGTCAGAGTGCGCTAGAGTATCATACAGTGGAGTAGAGTGTCATAGAATGCAGTAAAAAGGCGTAGAATTGTGTAGAGTGGAGTAGAGTGTTGTAGCATGGATTAGAGTGTCGGTTCGTGGTGTGTCATAGAGTGGAGTGTTGTAGAGTTTCGTGACATAGAGTGTCATACAGTGGAGTGGCGTGAGTATTAACAGCACAATGTAATCAGTCCAGTGAACAGTATCCTAGTAGACGTAGGCCCAAGCATGTTCTGTTATAAGTGGTGTAAATATTAGCGCAAATAAAATGGCCTTGCCATAATCTGTCCCAACGCGATGGGGAGCATCCACTGGCAAAGGTTCCGGTCTGAACTCTGCACATGCAGGTAATCATTGTCTAAGAGACAGGGCCAGTGAATGAAGCACGAAGAGACAGCTGGGCAGGAAGGGAGTGTAAAGAGAACAAAGCAGCGAGGGACTGGGAGACAGGTATGGGTGAGGGGTGAACAGGGTGTTGGTGGCAGTGAGAGAGAAAGAGGTTTGGGCGAGAGCTGGGAGACGCAGCTTAATAAAAGCTGGGGTAGCAAGCAATCCTAAGAAAGAGTACAAGAAAAAAGTACAAAAAGGAAGAATGAATGGGAGCAGGTGAGCCATGAGACCGGTGGGAGCGAATAATCAGAAATATTGTTTTTGCCTATTTTGGATATTTGAATCAAGTTCTTCCATCTAGGGGCTGAATTAAATGAATGGGTAGGAAATGGAAATTGACAGGATAAACTCATCACGTCTCATACTCTGGAGATGTGATTACAAAATAAAAATATTATATAAGGGGACAAGCAGCCTATACGTCTTGTTTTTTTTTAAGTGCAGTATGTGGGGAAGAAGAGAGACAGTTGTTCTCAGTACAGAAGGCAAGTAAAAAATATTGCGCTATGGGGGCGTGGTTTAGCGGACTCGCAAGATGGCATTCTGATCCCGGAGCTCCGCTGCACCGGATCGTTCAAGGACTTCTCAAGGCGTTCTAAGGAGGTGCAAACGATAGCCTTGAGTGGGATATGATGGCGGAGGTTGCTGTGACACTTTCCTGGTAACTTTCGTTGCGCTACAAGCTCTCTGGGTTCAATTTTACCGCCACAACTTCTTTCCTTCATGGAGGACCTGGCCTGGCAGTTCGGTCTAGACTGTTCCCATGAGGCACAGGGTCAAGACTGATTTGCATAAGGCTGGGTCTAAACTGGGGTGGCATGGTGAACAAAAGAACGATGGATTTAACCTAGATCTCTTGACTTGGGGTGAATGTATGATTTCTTCAGCATTGCATCCTTCATTTGTTTGCGTAGCACTTGTCCTTCATGTAGAGGCTGCCATTTTGAGAACCTGTAACTCTGGTGATTTTTCTCAGACTTTCACGGTCTTTGTTTGAACAAAATGTATTGGAGAGATGCCATTGCCAACCCTGTTCAGAGTGATCCTGGAGACGGTTGCGAGGCCCCTGTAATATAATATGATTTTTTTTCTTTTTCGGGGAATGCGAATGTTCTTTGCCTGTTCTTACTGCTATATTAATTATCCTGAAGCGACCGCCATTTTGTGGAAATAGCCTTTTATCATTACTCATCCTTTGAACCTGATGAAAATGTATTAATACGCAACAAAGACCCTCTAATTTTTGGTGGAATTTTATATGGTATTCACAGACCCTCCTTCTCATTCTAAATATTAGTCCTCTCTTCTATGGGCTGGTTAAAATAACTTCAATTCTCATTTGTGCCCAAAAAACTGCCTCCCTCTTCAGCAAGTTCCTCTAATATAGACAGCTCATTGTTGGAAACTTTATCTTCATCTGAAGGGATGGCTATTTCTTCAGCATCTCATGCTTCCTCTCAGCAGTCCATAATGTAATGTAATGTAAGGCACACTTGTATAGCGCATCTACCACCCCAAGGGTATCCTGGCGCTTAGATTACCAGTCAGTCACTGTGTGTATCTAACCAAGATAGGCAAGGATCTAATCTAAAGGGAAACAGTCTGGTTTTAAGATCCTTCCTGAAACGTGACAAAGTGTTCATTTGTCTAAGCTCCGGAGGCAGAGCCTTCCAAAGTCTGGATGTTGTAAAGCGAAAGGATCTGCCACCCATTCGAGCTTTATTGATATAGGGAACAAAAACCAGATTAGCCGAGGAAGAGCACAGGTGTCTAACAGGGAAGTACCAAACGAATTTCCTTTGCAGCAATGTTGGCCCAGTTTTGTGTGTTGCCCTGTAGACAATGCAGAGTGCCTTAAATTGGACTCTTTTCGCAATGGGTAGCCAATGTAAATCCTTTAAGGCAAGTGAGGCAGAGGCTCTACGTGGACGATTTAGCGCCAGCTTAGCCGCCATAGTCTGTACTCTTTGTAATTTTTTTATCAAAGAAGCTGGGGCACCCAAAAGGAGTGTATTGCAATAATCCACTCTTCTTAGAACGAAACTCCGCACCACTTGAGGTCTAGCTGAAGTAGGTAAAACCTGGAGTTTCTCCCGTAGAGCTCGAAGCAGAGATAGACAGGTGTTCACAGTTTTATTTACCTGGGAGTCTAGTTGTAAATTACTGTCTAACATCACAATGAAAAAATCTCAATTTCCCTCCTCTTCTACTAAAAGACTGAAGCAAGATCCTCCTTCGCCTGAGAAATCTACATCTTCAATTTCTCTAGAATTACTGTTGGAGGAGATTAGAGCACTGAGTCCCTTTGTAGAGGAAACAAATAAACATATCCAAAATGTGGATGACAAATGGTCCCTAATGGAAAATCAGGTCTCTACGGTGGAACAGCAGTTGGTGGGCTTGCTGAAGGAACAGCTAAACTCCAGTTTTTGGAGAACGAAATTGGACAACTCAAAAAGCAAGCAGAAGTCCTCGACTCACCTCTTCGAATCACCTCTTCGATGTCGCCTGCATAACCCAAAGGAGTTGTTATACTTTTTCTGCAGTTTACAGATTTGATGCACGTTCTTACTGCTGCAAGCGCTAAACAACAAATATCCTGGATGGGTCCGAGAGTTTTTTTCTCTCAAGCTATTTCCAATGCCACCTCTGCCAGAAGAAAGGAATTTCTAGGTCTTTGGGCTTCTCTAAAAGCAATGGGAGCACATTATGGCATCTTCCATCCTTGCATCTTCAACGTCACTTATCAAAACAAGACTTCTTCCTTCAAAGATCTAGCAGACCTTACTAAAGTGATTAATACAGTCTCATAGATCATCGGACACTATGGATACGGATGGTCCTTCCTCACATTGACTTCCCTTTCAATAGTATTTTGTTTATCCGTTTTCTGGGTCCGAAGGCCTCCTGTCATTGTTCGGGCCAGATGTTGAAAGTGATAACAGTTGTGTATATACTTGCTCTCTGTCATGTTAGTTATTTGTTGTTATAAGTTATCTTTATCATGGTGTGGGTTTTCTTGCTTTTGTTGTCATAATATCATATTTTTTAATATAAATTGTTATTTTTGTCTCTACTTCCACACTCCTCACAGATTTAATTCACTTGACTGTTCAGTGCATCACCCTTCATCCGTGTGGGTTTCCGGAGGTGGCGTAGACTCCCTCCTTTCGAGTGTGTCATCTGTTTTGTGCCGTCACCACCCCAGTTCCTTTTACGTTTCCCTACAGGCATGTTTTTCTTTTTTTACACTCATCCTGTCCTCTCTTCTTATTCTTCCTCTCCCTTTCCTCCTTCCTTCTCCTCTTCCTCCTTCCTTCTCCCGTTCCCTTTTTCTTTCCTCATCTTCACTTCTGATTGTATTCCGATACTGTATTTCCTCTTTTTATACTTTTTGTTGTATTTATCATATACGCCTCATTACTCTCTAATACTATTCACATTGATTGTATATAATTCAGAGTAAGTACATGGAATATCAAAGGATCTCTCAATCAGATTAAGCGACATAGAGTGTTGTACCACCTAGGCAAATCGAATCCTGATCTGGTACTCCTTCAGAAAACTCACCTTGCACAAAATGAAGCTTTGAAAGTTAAAAGAGCTTGGGTTGGAAATGTATATGTTTCCCAATAAATAAATCAGAAAAATGGTGTTGTGATTCTGATCAAAAAATCTCTTAATGTTAAAATGGTCTCTCAACAAACAGATGACATAGGTAGATGGATTATTAATTATTATATATATTATATTATGAATGTTTATGCCCCTACACAACCTGATGCTACTTTTTGACCTACCATTGCACAGAAATGTATACAATTTCATGAATCCTTCTTTATCTTAGCAGGGGACTGTAATCAAATAATGGACCCGATTTTAGATAGGCAATCCGCAGTTCATTTTTCAGCGCAGAAAATGCAAAAGCAATTTCACTCTACTATTCACAAAGGAGCTTTGGTGGACTCTTGGAGATTGGCTAATCCAACTGCCCGGTAGTATACCTATTATTCTGCTTCTCATGGCTCACTTTCACGACTAGACCATATATTTCTCTCTAAGTCGCTTGCCCAGCTTATCATACAATCGCATATTTCTGCAATTGTACTCTCTGATCACGCCATGGCTGTCACAGATTTGGATTTGGTCCCTCCCTGACCTCCTTTGCTTCACTGGAAAATTAATAATTATTTATTGCAGGATGCCCAGCTTGTTTGTAGGGAAAAAACTCTCGGGACATGAGCGAGGAACACTAGCAAATACTGTCTAAAGTTAAGGAAAAACATGGGTGAAGTGCACTAGCAACATTTTTAAAAGGTATGAAAAAGAATAAATAAATTGCAGAAAGTAGCTGAGGTGAACTAAAGACAAAGAAAGAAGGCTTCATGCGCTGACCACATACAAGTAGACATATGAGGACTGTTTAAAGCACAAGAATGTGGACAAGATGCACTCCCAAAAACTTGCCCAGCTAAAGAAATATGTAGCTCCCACAAGAGATGCAGTAGAAGGACACAAGTACTTGAGCTATGCTCCATTGGATGGTTCAGCACACAAAAAGAGGACAAGCTGTCACATGCTGACCACATACAAGCAAGCATATAAGAATGACAATTAAGGGAACCAATAAATGCAGTTGCTCGGCAGTAAGCTCACTGTCTAGGCGAGACCTAAAAAGTATCTGAGTAACACCAATAGACACTATGGATGTTTCCATTGTTTCTGCATTCAATGGTGGTGCAACGTCACTGATGCTCCTCAAGAATTGACAGGTTTTTATAAACACAAATCACTTCTAAGGGAGCTGCTTGTAAATCTGCGGCACTACTATGTGATGCAACTTTCTTGTGAACTTTGCATTAACTGAAAACCAATGTGTGAGATTGTATGTGGCATGACTTTTCTGAAGTAAGAGGTCAACTTTACCACTTCTCATATACAGAAAACAATGATCATACTCACAGTATGCACACTTACGCATGTTTATGATATAATGACCCCACACGTGTCTACAGGCACTTAATCCCAAAAAACAACTTTTCAAGCTCAACATGAACAAGCCTTTTTGTACATAACAAAAGACAGGCTCATTGGCTATGGCACTGCTTTTTGAAAATCAAGTTAGTTCATCCCACTGTGTGTACCAGAGAGTGGAGGCCCTTTTGTAAAATAGTTGTATTTAGATGGAAAGAAGTATTACCTTATTTGACACCACAGCCCTTTTCTTGTTCAGTTCAGATCTCATTATTACTGATCCACTATATACTTCTGTTATAATATGAACACTTTGAAATACCAGCACAACTCTGTATTCCGTCAACCTTCCATGTCTCGCTTAATCAGGATAGCTATAACTTCAACCCTCCATCGACTGATTACAGACACCCCGAGCACAGCCTAGATACATTTTACTCCCTCACACCAGATATCTTTCTCATAAACAGGTGTTAAGGGACAGCCATTTTCTTCAGACCACTGACATTTCTCTCCTAGAATTTCCATCATTCAGGAAGAAAAACACCTCTAAGAACAAATCTTTTCAAAAAGTGCACCCAATTGGTGGAATCTATTTCATGAGCTATCACAAGAACATTGCCTTATCAAACTTTCCAACGTGTGTTAATATATCAGATGTTCTTGTGTCACTTCCTATAATGACCTTGGTTGAGATAGTCTACTCTAACCACAAAGTTCTAATGCCATGTTTCTTTCTCATTTTGCATATTTTCACAAACCTTTTGTGGAATCTCGCAAAATAGTGCTGGGAAAAAAATTGCACCGTTTTGCATACCCCTAAATAACAAAACCTGGCAATGTAATCGTCTGCACTCTGTTATGAAGAACGCTTGCGCTCTCTCCTGGCCTCTACACCACCTAGAAGCTCTCCGCTATATTTAATTATCTTGTATCCCATACCTAAGCTACCATCCGGCCTCAGCGCCTCTTACAGGGCTCTTTGAAGACCTCCATGCTTCTCAGAATCTCTTCCATCCTCCACACTGCATGGACTGTGTCATGGCATTGTTTTGTCTGGGAGACTTTCATTGGTTATACGTCGAAAGGGGCTCTGCTTTGTCCTGTAGGTTTCCTCTTGCTATATTTTACAGACTCTTATCTAGTCACTCTGCCACCTGTGTTTAAGGCAAACATAGTTTAAAAAAATTAAATGTCAGGGCCCAAAGTTTACTTTAGAGACAGAGATCAGTGCAGGTAAATGTTTGGGTACCAAATACCACGGCCGCCCAAGCTTTGCTTTCACAGCTAAGCTTTTCCTTCACCATCCTACTCTTCCTGTTTCCTTATCTCATTCTTGAAGGTTATTTCGTCTTCCCTGATTTTTCTCGTCGACACTGTTTTCCTATCTTTCTCTTGGTCAAAGTTGGGGGATAAAAACTAAGTTCCGGTACCCCAAAAATGTGCAGCCATAGGCAATACTAAACATGTGCTCATATGTCACCCTTCAAAACTCGTCAGTGTTGTCATTATCTCTTTTTACCTCCCAGAAAACCCCCGTCATGTCTCCTCTGCACGGTCTTGTTGGAATCCATTTTCTTTGGTGCTCGGCTCAGTTCACTATGCCTCTCCTGCCCGCTTCTGATCTCTTTTGTGCACGCCCCTCCTCTGAGGTCCCAGTTCACGCTATGCATCCTCCTGGGCTCACTTATTCCTTCTGCACTATCACTTTGCTCTCTTACAGCCTCCATACTTCATACAGTGAAAACCAAGGCTTCTCTTCTATATTATTCCATCAACCCTCCCCTTCTTCCCCCCCACCACCACACTCTTGGCTCTTTTGGGATCCCCTAAATCCTCAGGATGTTCTTCTATCTTCTGTGTCTCCTTGACTCTTCTGCTGCCCTCTGCCTCTCCCCCGGCCCTCTCCTGTCTCCTGTTTAGTCCCATATGTGCCTTTAGGGGTCTCTTCTGTCTGCCCGTACCCCCTCCTCCTCTCCCACCCTCTTTGGCAGTCTCCATGCTCCTGTGCCTACCGGGAGACGTTTTAAGGCAGGGCCAAAGTGGGCGCTGGCCCAGGGCCCCAACCTTTCAGGGGGCCCCCTGATAGAGCCACCTCTATTCTGCAGAGAATGTTTCCTTGATGGCCTTGAATAATTCTTAAACAGATTGTTTAAATGCGGTTTTCCTTTAATTTATTTTTAATGTGGGTGATGTGTGAGTCTATTACAGACATTCTGCAGAGAAATGTTGTTTTTGTGTTTTAGCCATAATGGGCAAAAAAAGTTTCTTTTAGATCAAAACGGGACCTCAGATATGAGAAATGGGAGGGGGTCATAGAGATTATTTGTAGTAGCGTTAGTGAGCTGCTGCTGTATATCAATATTGAAAACACACATCACTGTCTCCGAAAATTAGATATAAACACATTTAGAATTTGGATGAGGGCACCTGTGCACTCTCAGTGAGTGACCTGGCCACAGAGGGCTTGAATGAGCTGAAATTGGATCATAAATTCAAAGCTGGTCGGAACACGGGCCCCCAAAATATGCTTGGTCTAGGGCCCCCAAAATCCTTAAAACACCCCTGGCCCACCCTGGGCTCTACACCATGCTCTCTCCTCGCCTCCCCTCGGTTCTCTGTGCCCTTCTCTGATTTCCATGGGTCCTGTAAACATCCTTTGCCATTTCCTCTCCACTTCAGCCCAAGGCGCGTCCACGAGCAGTCAGTGGAACAGTGCACGCATTAGAGAAAAGGATTTGTAAAAATAACCCCAAGGGGCTCCTGCAATATCCAGCACACTGAGGCCACTCCGCCAGCCAGCTGATGCGCATCAGTCTTACGGAAAACAGCTAGAAATCAGTCATCCCATTCCAAGGAATCCAAACAAGGGAAATTTGATATTTCAGGAATGTCTCCCAACCCAGACTCTGGGGAAAATAACAGAAGATTGCAAAATCTTGGTGGAATGCTGAGCCTTGAGGCAAGCAATACTGCGGGGAGAAATAAAAAGACAAAGGGAAGGGGTTCGCAGCTGACGTTTCTCCTGACCTCTGCTCCTCAGCCCCACCGAAATGTACCCCTGCACACCGGGTGGGATGGTCTATAGGCAAAAGGTTACATTTTGACTCCAGCCAGTGGCTCTGGAGGCATTCAGTACAGGGGTACATGTAGTCCCCACTAGTTGAGGTGCACTGACGGAGCTCTGTAGACAAAAGCTAGCCGCTGCTGGTTGCCATGAAAAACTCAGCCAAAGGGCATGTAGTGATTATTGGATTGTAGCCAGAGACGTAAGAAGTAGCCAGTAATACAGTACCCAGTGACACACAATTATATACAGTGATCAGCAAGATTAACATGCTAAAAGGCAACCAGTAGCCAGCGAGAGACAAGGGACAGCCAGCGATTGGCACAGACCAACTATGAACAGCAAATGGCAGCCATTGATTGTGAAGAGTGGAAAATGATAGTGAATGAAGAAATGAAAAGAACTGTACGGCACACTAAAGGTCACCCTAAAGGCTCTAGGTCCTGGACTTCAGTTAGCTTTGGATCAAATGCATTAAGCCAGGTAAATATCAAGTAAAAGTAAAGTCAAGTAAAAATATGTATTTTTCGCTTCAGTAAGAGCACAGTGCAATTTGCTTCACACTAAGAGGCAGAGAGCACCAAAAGCAGGCAACGTGCCCCAGAAGCTTGTTTCCATGTTTTATTATTTTTGAGTTGAGGTGGGGGATCAGAGCATTCTAGGAGTTCCAGTTAATTAGACACAACAATGTAAGGAAAAGGTATTTGTGTATAGGTAATCAGGAGAGTTTCACGTTGGGCTTTTATGGGTTCCACGTTAAAGAGTAACCCGGAAGCGAGTGGAGCAAACAAGGGGGACCCGATACATGATCTTCAGGGACACCTCCATATCGTTACTGCAAGAGTGTACGCCCTGTAACGTTTGAATCAGATGTTGGGGTATGGCTGAGTATAGCCCATTGCCATAGTCGAGTCGAGAGTGGGTAAAGGCCCCTATCGCTGTCACATTGCCAGCCTTAACACCATCGGTGTTCATGACGAGCTCAGCTCATCATGAGGCACAGTGGCGCTGTGCTCATGATGAGCTGAGCTCGTCATAACCGCTGCGGCGCTCCCACGCCGGGATATTTCCCCCGCTGTGCTGAGCGTTCTATGAAAATGGGTGTGGTCATGATGAGCTCAGCTCGTCATGAGCACCGCGCACGGCCCCCGCACCCCGGGGGATTAGCCCTGCGGCGAAGGGGTTAAGAAAACTAGGCTGAATCTGCCTTAGGTTCTGCATTTCCCAAAACTATCTCTCGGGCTTGTTCCTTAAGGGGCAACAATTGGTTGTATCAGATTTCAGCACTTTTAAATTAGTGCTGAAAATCATGATAGAAAAATATTTGGAAAGGTCCCCAGACTCAGTGGCGGCTGATACAGAACTGGTTGGTAAGGAGGCAGAGGATAAGAAAATAAAATGCATCACTTACCTGATAACGGTCGCAGCTTCTCCTTCATCCTTTTCTTTTTCTGGCTCCCGGCATCAGACAGGCTCCCCTAAGCAAATCCCAACACTGGTGTCACCAGAAGACAGCTGCGTCACAATTGGTCTGAGCAGCCTGTTTGGCCGCTCAGACACTGCCTGGGAGCCTTGGGACTGTTCTCCACCCAGCTGTGCAACACAACCAGGTAGAGAAATGCTAAGTGTGCATGACTGTTTGACCAGCCAAGACAGCCGGCCAAAGTGTCATGTGCACGTATGGTGAATATATATTTCCTCCTCCCTGTAACCCCACCGTGCCCATCCTAACATGGCCCAGTAGCCCATACTAAAAATAAAATTATAATAACGTTTTGTCATTATCATTTCATTTTTCCTTTTTCCACAGCTCTGTGAGCAGTGGGGCGATGCTCCTCCGCCTTAGTGGTGGAGCCGCCAATGCCCAGACTTTCATTTTGTTTGGGCTAAAGGGGGTGATTCTAGTATTCGGGAACATAGTTGTAATTAGTTATCAGCCATCTATTTTCTAATGGTACCCAGGCATCTCCCTAAATAATTCTGTTAGACTGTCACACCATCCTTCTTCCGAGGTATTTGGGTATCTTATAACCAACGTAGGAATGACAGAGCATTTCAAAAATAGAGACCATAGGTGCACACAGATATTAAAGGGGATGGATAATATGGGAACAGCCCTCCATCACCCCTCGAGTCTCGGGTAAGGTAGGGTCCATCTCATTCTTCTCTCTAATTTCTTACAGTTGAGTTAACTCATTGCTTAAGTCTTATCAGGAGGTTGGGGTGGGTAGAGATGTTCTTCGTGTTTTTTGGACAGATTGAGCAAGCAATCAATATCAGTATTATTCAGATACCCTAAATGGGTGTTGAGTGTCCTCTAGGTGGAAGCTGACAGTGGGCCCAGTACCATCCTCTACGCCAGATGCAATACCCAAAATAAAGAGCTCATCTTGAAGGCTAAACAATAAGGAAGCCTCTTGATTCAAGTTATCTCCTCACCATGAAGATCCTGGAAGTCTTGTGATAACCCTTTAAAGTATTCACCTACGTGAGAAACTAACCTTCCCCGTCATATCTTCGCACATGCCTCTAAAGTGTGAGAATAGGCCCTTAGTTTTAATTAAACAGCAAAAAAAAGCATATTGTGAAATATGTACAGGAGTCCTGAGCTCATCTTTTTGGTTTCTACTGCCGTAACCTACTGGGCTCAAGTGCCTCATAATAGTATTCTACTCTGCACCGTGTCTGATGTCCAAGATATACGATGATGCAAGTTATCAAATACCAGGAAATATTGGGTCCCTTTGACAGCAGAAGCCTTTGATTGCTACAATAATGCCCCTTCGATCAATCAATCAATCAATCAACCAGAGAATTGTGAAGTGTGCTACTCACCAGTGAAGGTCTCAAGGTACTGGGGGCGGGGAATGCAGCTCTGAGTTAGCCGAAAAGCCAGGTCTTAAGCTCTTCCTGAAGACTGAGTGTGTCCTGCCATGATAACTGCGACATCTCAGAAGTAGCCATAATTTAAGACTATTGCTGGAGTCAACACAAGAGAAGCTTGGGGTGGGCAGGCATTAAGGCATTTAGAGGTGACCATTAAAGAAGAAAACCCAGTTCTGAGGCTGAACTCCCATCGCATATCCTGTTGGAGGAGTCTCCTATGCAGGTGAAGAAGGGTCTGATCCTTGCCATATTTTCAGGTTAGCCACATAAAAAAAACTACATACAAATAATTGTGCTTATGCTGAAAAACCTGGTTTGGATCCATCCTACTTGGCCCCACCTTGATGCCCAAGCACAATAGTTTCTTCCTCCGGTAAGAAACCAGATTCAGAATTGACATTTGAGTCCCTTGAGAAGATTCTTCTGAATCGGTATGACATTGTAACTATGTAAAGAAATTGTTTGTCACAAATCAACAGTATTTCTGAGGTGCGCACAATGGTGGCCTGACTGCTTCATCAACATGCTGCTATTTTCAGGACTGCTCGTAGGAGGGACATCTGAAAATCCTGAGTCATTTGCTGCATGAGTTGTATAGCTCCTTAAAAAGGCTCTTGCGTGATCACTCCGTAAGTCAATAAATAAGCGTGGCGATCTTCTGAAGAACTCCCATCACATACCTGTTCTTTCCTTTCTAAGAAACATGGAAGAGCGTGGCCATGCCCAGTCACGGCCAAAATGAATCGCGGGTGGGGGTAATGGGGGCCGCGCGGGGAGGGGTGGGGGTTAATTTAATAAAATGTAATTTTTTTAAAAACTTACCTTCGCCTCCGGTCCCGGACTCCCACGTCTTGTTGTGTCTCCTGCTCTCTGCTCACAGGAAGCAGAAGCAGGCAGCCTCCCTCTCTTCCCCTAAACCAATCACAATCTGCAATGGCAAAGTTATAATTGGCTAGGACGCCGTCCTTACAGGCATCTACGGGGAGGCCGTTTTCTTCATGCAGGCTGCGCAGCAACCTACATTAAGAAAACAGAGAGCGCTATTACTGATTTGGTCGGCCCTGGGGCCGACCAAATAGTGAGAGCCCATAACATTGGGCTAGCCACTCCTCCCTGACCCGCCCACACCCAACCAGGTATACCCTTTTTCTGCTTTCTCGCCAATGGAATAAATACCATTTTACATTTCTGCTTCTCGCACTGTGCGAAAGCAGTGGGGTGAAGCTCCAATGCCCACGTGGAGGAGCTGCCCCTGGCCATGTCCATGCTATTAACTTAAGGTTTCTGATTACTATAACCTCAGTTACGCTTTCTGCACATACGACTGACGCTGTCCAGAAGTGAAGGGTTAATAGTCATCCTCAGTCAATGAAAGAAGACAGAATGCCAGTGGCATGATGCATCGATCAGTTGTCTTCACATTTAACCTTGTCTTGTGGCTCAAGAACGTACTGCTCAGGTACATAGTTAGGGGCTTTTCAGCTGAGGACCTGCTTCCGGATTTGGCTGCCAGTGGATGACCTTGGGATCCCCTCAGCTTCGCCGTCTGGGATTTCACGGGGTGGTGGGATGCTCCCTTTTAAATGTATAGGACATTTTGCAGGGGACTTAGTTGAGAGATATGAACTGAAATGCACTGGTGTGCTGACAAAACACAGATATTAGTTTCACATTCTAGTACAACGAGTACAGAACTCTGACTGCTAGTTGGAGGCAGCTTTGGGAACAGGGCAGACTCTGCCAATGCTCAACTCTAAGTAACTTCCATTCATCACCTTTTATATTTTAAATCAACCGTAACCGCAGGTGATAACTCCATCAGGATTCCATTCCATCATATTTAATCTCATCTGTGCCATTGCAGACAAGGTCTTACTATATCCACTTCCCTCTTGGTCCTTACTCAAACGTTACAGTTCAGCTTGAGTTCCTAAACCACATGCACTCTGAAAGGGAACACAATCAACCGGGATGCTTTACAGTATGCCAAGGGGCTAGCGGCGAGGTGAAGCTTGGGTGTCTATGGCATAGAGAACGCAAGAACCCACTTTCAGCACACTGCTTATTGCGAAGGCGAGTAAATTGGCAGTAAAGTGAAGGATGGAGATGTTCCAATCAAATATAAGCTCCCAATAGGAAGGGTAAAGAATTGTGGATTCTGAAAGCCGCCTCGGGTTTGGCCAAGTAAACCATGAGCTCCCATTCTTTGTTGGGACTCAAGATCATAAAAAAGCACAACGTTTGCTAGCTAAAGGTATGCAGATTTTGTGGTCGCAAGTGTTGATAGACATTTACAAAATCAAATCTGCTCTTATGCTAATGAATTGTGTCTTTCATCTAGGATGATTTAAATACCAAGGTTCAAACTGACGCGTGTTCAGTTTTTGCAGACTGCAACTGCTCGAATGCTGAAGTGCACGCCTTACATCGAATGTGTTCCCTTCTGTATGGTTTCTAGGAGAGTATTACATCCATTGCAAACTGCTCGTGGTCCACAAAGCATTGCAAAGAACTATGAATCAGCAGTGCAGACCATGTGGACCTTCGTGCAATCTAATTTAATTATTTGTCCTCATGAAATAGTGCGCTCGCACTCGCGTGAGCGCAATACCAGATTCTGGGTGATGAGACCTTACTGAGTAATCTGCCCACAGCGCGGTATTCTCGCTGGTTAAGTGGGCTATACTGGTGTGAAGGTCTTCTAGTGTCCTATGGATTTTTCTGACATGTACCTTCATTAAAATTCTTTTTAAATGGCTCCCAGCCTGGTACAGATCTTGGATTCCCTGTGAGGTAGTGTATGGCAACCTTTGGGGATTCTTATTTTGCCACACAAAATAAGTAGTTTCAGATGCGAGGTCTGCTTGGTCTCTTAAATTAAATTTACTATAGCTATCTGACAGAGTACAGCCCTAGGTCCAAGGAGTAGAGAAGCCTTCACAAACAGAATTCTTACATTGGAAGTAGCATCTTGAACACGAGGTCCTTTGCAGAGTACATTACTGTGAATGTGGCTCAACAGAGACAAGATTACAGAAATCAGTAATCTGTTTTTGACTTGATATATATAACATATACCAACAATTTCATACACAAACGCATGGAGTGATTTATCTGGAATTACACAATTTGACTTTAAGTATTAGATATAGAATTAGATCACCCGTTTACACACTAGATCACGTCTCCTGAATGTTTTCCCTAAACCCTCTTGTTATTTAACCTTCAGATTGTTGCAGTTGCCTTATCGCAGTCGCTTGCACGTGAGCCACATGACTTACTTCCGCTGCTATCCTGCCTATGTTTAAGAAGCGGCTGGTACTTGCCAAGCCCAGCTCCCAGTGTTCTTGCCCAGCTGGGTCCTTTGCCATTAATTGCTTCCTTTGTGCGTTCCCAGTTGGCTTTCACCAAAACATCACAAGGCTAGGTTTCCACGCAACTAGATCGCTGTATGGGTTTCTTTTCTCTCGCTGTAATGTGCAGTCCTATTTAGAGCCATATGAAAGTTGTGTAAAAGATGCGTGCCGCGGGTCCAGTGTTTTTTTAAGGAGCATTTACAGGTGTAACAAAATTTCCAAGTTCTCAAATACTAAGACTGGCTAGTATCGATTCCACCTCAAACCTCTGCCTCCCACCTGCACTTCCGGTCTTTTTACCTCTCTCTTGTGGGTTCTTTTTCATCTCTGTTATCTCTCTGTGTCACTGGTTTCCTATCTTTCTCTTGCTTAGCCCTTTTCTGCTTTTCATTGTCTTGCTCTGGGTGCAAAGTCCGATGAGGACAAGTACGTTTTGGACCCAAACATAAGTACTGGTGGTGATCAAGTACATCCATTGGTACAAATTACTGACTGGCAAGATCTTTTTCAGTAACGGAGTACTTATTCTTTTGAGAAACCCTTTCTGTAGCATCACTTAGTTACTGGGTCTCCTAGTTTTCCTGCAAACATTTTCTAATCTTTTCTTTCTAAATGCAGATTTCAGCCACATGCCATTATGCATGTTAACATGCTGTATCACCTGGAACTGTTTCTGTAAAAATCCCATAGCTGTTTTTGAAAATGTAAGTATTTTATCCCCCTTTTTTGGTAGGGTTAATGCCTTGAGATTTATGTTTTATTTCTGATTTTTTTTTACACTTTACAGGTGTGGGTCATCAAGCCCACTTGCTTGTAACCTTTGTTGTTCTAGGAACTGGTAGTCTGTGCACATCCCATATATGTGTGTGTCTTCTTGGTGTTTACAAATATGTTTTGTAACTAAACCCAGTTTCCTAAACCAGTCTCATTATCCATTTGCTGCCTGACCCAAACCGCACCACCAGTACAATGAACATACTGAAGTAGGGTTTCTCATTGAAGACAAAGACAACATGGAAGCTTGTTCTTCTGGGAGGACCCATCTCTTGAGGGAAGCTGCAAGTCCCTTCCTCACAGATTTGCTCACTCAAAACAGCATGGATAACGGAAAGCAGAACTCGATCTTCCCCGTTGAGAACCTTATCCCCAAAGAAAAATCAATACCTAGATCAACAAGGTGACAACGAAGGCGATAGCCAACCTCCTCTTTCCCATGGCTGGACATAACGGACCAATGTTTACCATCTATATCTACCCCTTCGATGGAATCCTCGGCCTTAGGGTCCTAAAATGTATCTGGACTTACAAACATTTTCGTGGGGACAAAGTCAATGTCAGCCGCGGTCTTCTTTTTAAGCTCTAGCTCTTGTACCCTCTTAGTCATTTATTGCTTGATTGCAGAT
The DNA here is from genome assembly GCF_964261635.1 of Lissotriton helveticus. NCBI lineage: Eukaryota > Metazoa > Chordata > Amphibia > Caudata > Salamandridae > Lissotriton > Lissotriton helveticus. Next base: position 1,621,915,989 of record NC_136057.1, read on the forward strand.
ACTTACTTGGCCACAGAAAGTGGAGCACTTTACCACAAGCAGGCAAACCAGAACATCACAAAATAATTGAGGAAATAATTGCAGATTCTAGTCACCATACAGGGCAAAGATTATTGGTCACAAAAGGTCGACATCGGATGTTGTGTTGGTTCCTGTGTGCTGAGAGCCACCCGTGATAGAACATCTTTCACGGGGTCCGAGGCTGACCAAGATGAAGAAAATCTGAGCATTGAATTGAAAGGAGTGATGGTGGATAAAAGGAGGTGCCATCCTGCCTGAAGTCTTAACCAAGTGAGCAGTGGCTTTAGGTGTCTTATTGGTCAAGCCCCAAGTTTAGGGCGGCAAAGAACTAAATGGCTTCAAATCCAAGATTGCATTAAAGTGACCTCAACAACATGAGAGGGCGACTTTGAGGCAATGAAAGTGGCATGTAGACAATAATGTTCTCTCGAATGACATGCAAGAATGAAGCCATAATACTTCCCCATAGCTTGGTAAATGTGAACAGTGTAAAAAAGCTGAAGCTATGCAGGAGGGGCCCCCCTCTCACCTTCAGATGTGGTCCCTCCAGCGTAGGGTTCAGGCACATTGGATGGGTGCTGTGGGGGAAGCTTGCACCACAGCTGCCTGGGCTGTATCTGTTCTGTGGAGAAAAGAATAGCTTTAGTTTCAAGAGTCTTTATCAATTAAATATGTTAACCAACATTATAATGTAAAATATTATCGCCAAAGAGAGCTGCAACACCAAAGTCAAGGATCCTCAGTTCCAAAAAATAAAACCCTCATCACTGATATATGTACATCACCATAAATAAAATCCTTATCGCCAATATAAAACAAACCTTGCCACCAATATATTAGGAACTTCACCGCCAATATAAGAACCTCACTTCTGGCATATGTACCCAGGGGCGCCTCCTTTGCTAAGGCGTCGCCCCACTGCTCTCAGAGCAGTAGAAAAGGGAAAAATAAAATGATAATAACAACATATTATAATTGTATTTTTCATTTCTGCGAGCCTGCGTTAGGGTGGGTCGAGGCTGGTGGCTCCAGGGGGAAGAGTGGTTTGGGCACACTAAGTGCGCATGACTACTACCTGGCCGGTCGCCTGGGTCGGCCAAACAGTCATGTGCACTTTGCATGTTCCCCACCAGGATGTGATGCACAGCCTGTTGAGGAACATGCAGAGGCTCCCTGTCCCCATCTGAGCGCCAAACCACGGAGCTCAGACCAGTCACAACGCTGCATTGTAGTGTTGTGATTGGCTTAGGGGAGCCTGTGTGCTTCTGGGACTCGTCAGTAACGGACAGAGGAGTTTGAGTTTTGAGTTTTAAATTATTTCTAAAGCGCGCGTACACCTGGCGGTTTCATGGCGCTACAGTTGCTGAAGCCTTGAGAGGCAAAAACAGAAGGGGGACATGGGAGAGAATTATTGGGGGAAGGCTTTAGAAAATAGAAAGGTTTTTAACGCCTTTCTGAAGAGAGAGTATTGGGTAGAGCATCTGAGGTGGGCTGGGAGGGAATTCCAGAGGGTGGGGGCAAGTGTGGAGAATTTTGAGCCTCCCCGTTTTTTACGGCGAAAACGGGGGACTATCAAGAGGTGTTGGGAGGAAGAGCGTAGTTCCCTGGCGGGGGCATAGGATTTAATCTCCGAGGAGATGAAAGCAGGAGCGGAGCCTAGCTGGTCCTGGAAAGTGAGGCAACCCACCTTGAACTGGGAGCGCTCACGGATGGGGAGCCAGTGCAGGGATTTTAAGAGGGGGTGACGTGATGAGATTTGGACAGGTTGTAAACCAAGCGGGCGGCTTGGTTCTGAACCAGCTGTAGTCGTCGTACGTTATAGGCAGGCATGCCGTAGTATAGGGCATTGCCATAGTCTAAACGAGAGACGACCATAGCTAGTACGATTAATTTAAGGGCAGTGAAGGAGAAGAAGCGGGAAACCTTACGAATGGTACGGAGAGAAGAAAAGAAGAGGAAACCACCGAGCTTACCTGGGAGTGCAAGGTGAGTTGGTTATTGAGCTTAATGCCAAGCGTTTTGACGAAGGAGGAAGGGGATGGAGGGGGACCAAGGGAGGAGGGCCAAAAGAGGGGGGACCAGGGACTGGTGCAACCACCTGTCAAAACCAGCTCTGTTTTATCTGGGTTTAATTTCAGGTGGTTGCAATTCATCCAGTCCCGGATAAAGATCATAGTAGATTGAAAATTAGTTTTAGAGTCAGGGGAGTGAGATAGAGGGAATATGAGCTGGAGGTCATCTGCATAATTGAATATGGATACCTCCAGTTGCTGAAGAGCAAAGATGAGGGGGGCTATATACAGGTTGAATAGTAGTGGGGAAAGAGAGGAGCCCTGTGGGACACCCCATAGAACCTTCCGTGGATCGGCCGAGAAGTCGCCCAGGCGCACCGCTTGGGTGCGGTCACTAAGGAAGGAGGACAGCCAGACCAAGGCCGAACCGCCGACCCCCGCCGCCCCGACACGGGAAAGTAAGATGGAGTGGTCCACCGTGTCAAAGGTGGCGGAAAGGTCGAGTAGGACCAAGGCCTGGGGAAGGTTGGTATCCATTCCTTCTCTAAGGTTGTCAAGTACAGATAACACTACTGACTCGGTAGAGTGAGCAGGGCGAAATCCGGCCTGACGGGGGGGCTAAAACTCGGTTTTCTTCCACGTAGGTGGTGAGTACTCTGGTCACGTGTCGCTCCAGAACTTTCCCTAAAAAGGAGAGCAAAGAAATGGGGCGATAGTTGGCGGGAGTAGAGAGGTCAGCACCAGGCTTTTTGAGAATGGGGAGAATTATAGCAGTTTTGAGAGTAGGGGTAACAAGGCCCTGTGACAGGGAGCAATTGAGAAAAGTGAGCAGGGGTAATGGGCATTTCGTGAAAATGTGACTGAGAATATGGGCAGGACACGGGTCAAGTGGAGACCCTGATTTAACCAGAGGGAGAAGGGAAAGAAAGGATTCTTCCGTTAGAAGAGGGAATGAGTTAAGACGAGCCTCTAGAGGCGGGCGGGACGGATTAAGGAAGGAGGGAGAAGGGGGGAGGATATTGGCTCTGATTTTTGCAATTTTATCCAGGAAATAAGTATTCAAGGAGTCGCATAAAGATTGTGACGGGGAAGGTTTGAGAGTGGTTCTGTCAGAGTAAGCGAGTTTGTTGACAATAGAGAAAATTTCTCTGGGCTGGTTCTCAGTGACTAGGATTTTCGAGGAAAAGTAGTCCGTTTTGGTAGTCAAGATAGTTTTTTTATATTGCGACAGAAGGGAGGTGTACTGGGCTTTGAGGATGGGGCAGTATTGTCGTCTCCAGGCCCGTTCGGCGTGACGGACTGTAAGTTTTAGAGCCTTTAGTTCCTCGTTGAACCAGCGGTTGGAATCATTCGTACGTCTGGAGGAAACTCGCCTGAGCGGTGCGATAGAGTCGCAGCCTGATAGTAGCCAGGAATTGATGGAGTCGGCTTGTTCTGATATAGACAGACCAGATAGGTCTGGACTGGAAGAGGAGAGAGAGGAGGCTATAGAGGCCGCGTCCACCCGGCCCCAGGAGCGTACCCAGAGGTTCTTGGGATGCGAGGGCTTGGTGGGTGGGCCAAATTGTGAGGAAAAAGAAATCAAGGAGTGGTCAGACCAGAGGCAGGGGGAAATGGAAAGAGACGCAATGGGGCAGTTAAGGGACCAGATCTGGTCGAGGATGTGGCCCTGAGTGTGCGTAGGGGAGAGGACATGCGAGATGAAGTTGAGCGATCGTAGAGTATCGGAAAATTCTTTGGAGGTGGAACATTCAGCTGGGTCAGAAGGCCAGAAGTTGAAGTCACCTAGCACCATAATGGAGGAGTTATTAACCGCTAGGGTGGCCACAAGCTCTTGAAACCCAGCAAGAAAGGTTTGAGAGGGTTGGGGGGGACGGTACATAAGTAAACACGTGAGAGGTACATTAAGGGAGGGTGAACGGACAACTAGGAAATCTGAGGAGCCAATAGGCGGAAAAATAAGAGGCTGAAAAGGGAGATCTTTCCGAGCGATCAGGGCGACACCTGCAATGCACTGCTGATGACGTCACATATTACATCACTCATGACATGGTCAGTGACATCACTCATGACATCACTGATGACATCTCAAATGACATCACTGATGACAACATCCTTGTGACAAAGTGGCAGACCTCCTATCAGCATAAAATAACCTTTGACACACACATTCAAAAATAGAAACTAACATTTTCTTAAAAAAGGAGAAACCAATACCAATTACAACAACTTATTAGGTAATTCAAACATCTACATACACATCCACTCATTCACCAACAGTTCTATATAGTCACTCATGCATGTACTTACTCATCATATGTACTCATACACCTATACATCCTGTTACACACTAATACTCATCCATATAGTTATTCACACACAAATTCACACATGCAAATAAACTATCAAAAAAACATTTACTTGATTATACTGCTATATACACACCACTACACATACTTCTACAGAAACGGAAACATATTTACTCTCTTAAACAATCAATTATAAAAACACATACTCACTAACCCACCCATACACACAATCATCCACCCATACAGTCTTGCACACATGCTGTCTTCAAAATACATACAAATAGTGAGTCACTCATTCATGCATCTGTGCTCTAAGTAATATCCCCCACCGAACCATACAGACACTGATACTGATACTCAAAAAAACAACTAATAACCCATATACACACTCATGTAGCTACTCACCAACCCATGCAGCCACTTATACACAAAGTGAGACACAGATACAGATATTTAAATATTTAAACATTACTCGCTAATATATGTATTCACTAAGATACATTTAATAAGTCAGTTAACCAATCAATTTTACACAAAAAAACCATCCATTTAGACATTTATTTACCCATTTATTCTTCCATCAACCTTTAGATATACATATATAAAAATATTTATTTTTCAGAAAGATACACATTCACTGGATGATGTCATCAGTGATGTCATTTGAGATGTCATCAGTGATATCATGAGTGATGTCACTGACCATGTCATGAGTGATGTAATATGTGACGTCATCAGCAGTGCATTGCACGCGCAAGTTATAGTGAGTCCAACTAACTATAACGGGGGAATTTCAATGGTTTTATGCGAGTAAAATTTCCACCTAACTATAACTGGTGTGAAACCTATGGTTTTTTCAGTGAATTTGATAGGTTTTTTAAATGCTAATTCCTAACTATAACTGGTGTGAAACCTATGGTTTTTTCAGTGAATATATATATATATATATATATATATATATATATATATAACATTTCTATGGCAAAATGAAACCCCTCATTTTGTTCCTTTTCAAATTAAATGTATTAAGTGTTACCACTTTATTCCAATCAAGATGACTTCAGGTGTGCCATACTTTTGTCATAAGTAAGACTGTTAGCGTTCTAGTTGTTCTTTAGAACACTCTGGGACATTCTGTCATTGGGCTATAGTTGGGCTACATCTGGCTGATATTTGGGCTATATTTGGGCTCTTTTGTCTCTGGTGGCCATCTTGGGAGACTGCATATCAGAATTGTTTTAATGAAATATAAGAGGATTTGAGAAGTCACTCAAAATGTGCCCTAATTTTTCTTTCTTCAGCACTAATCATAATTTCTATGGCAAAATGACCCCCCTCATTTTGTTCCTTTGCAAATTAAATGTTTTAAGTGTTAACACTTTATTCCAATCAAGATGACTTCAGGTGTGCCATACTTTTGTCATAAGTAAGACTGTTAGCGCTCTAGTTGTTCTTTAGAACACTCTGGGACATTCTGTCATTGGGCTATAGTTGGGCTACATCTGGCTGATATTTGGGCTACATTTGGTTTTTTTTTGTCTCTGGTGGCCATCTTTGGGCTACATTGGGCTACATTGGGCTACATTTGGGCTCTAACATATATATAGCCCAATGTAGCCCAATATATTTTTTTTCAAAGTTAATTTTTGTAAAAACCACTGGAGCATATATCTTGAGACATAGCAAAGGCACATCGGGGTACCAGTCCCTACAATTTTGCCAAGTTTGGTGGAAATCCATTCAGCCGTTCGGGGTAAAAGTGAGTCCAACCGCCCTATGAAAATTAACATGGGGAAAACACGTTTTGGGACCCTCCTTTTATCTCGGCCCCCGCTTGACGGATCCCCCCGAAACTTTCAGGGAAGGAGCGGAGCGCAGCGAGGCAAAGTTAAGGAAAATTACAGGCAGATCCCTCATTCGGCGCCAAAGTTATTCCCAATAGAATGTTGCGGATTTCCTATGGAAAACGATCCTAACTATAACTACCAACTGGCGACCGCCAGTAGGTAATATATACATATATATATGAGAAAGTTTAGATATATAGATATAGATATGGAAGAGTGAGCAGGCATTGCGACAGAAGAGGGCAAAGGGACAAAAAAACAAAGGAGGGATGAGAGACAGGGAGAGAGATGGATGAGGACAAGGATACCGGTTGAATGGGAGGAGCGTAACGGCACAGGAAGGAAGATGTAAGTGGCAGGGGCGTAACGCATGCCCCTGCAGTGCAAGAGGACAGCCCGCCGGGGAGGAGGGGGCAACCCCTTCAAGCCCCCCCTCCACTCAATCCAAACCCAACGAATATCTGTGAAAAATGAGAGACTTAGTGGACCCTTATCACATTCTACGGGGATAGGGGGGGGCCTCATTGTTTGCGTTATGCCACTGGTGAGTGGAGGGTAAAGAAGACAGAAAGAGGTGGAAAGAGAGCGGGGCAGTGATTGGAAGGGTAGTGGGGGCAAGTGGGAGGAGAGACAGTGAAGAAAAAAATGAGATAGGAGGAGAGAAGCAAATGGGAAAGCAGGTTGTTAATTGGGATGGATTCAGTTTACAGCTCTTGAAGATCAAGCACTGAAACATACGATTGTAGAGTTTCCGCACTACAACATTGTAATCCAAATTCAGCCCGCGGTACACGGCGTGCAGGGTTTTCTTCCTTACAAAATGTCTCCCAGGCCAGGCCTTTCAAGTGTTGGCGTGCCCTGGGCCCTCTCTTGCGGGTCTTCCGGTTCCAAGATCTCGTCAGCCTCAGACCCAAGAGTCTCTGCCGCCGCCGCAGCTGCGCGCTCAGGCTCTGACGCAAGATCCCAGTCATTGGCGTAACGAAAATTGAGGGGGCCTCCCTGCACGGTACATAGAGGGCCCTCCTCCAGGCTCTATCAGGAGCTCTCCGCCCAGAGTGCAGTGCCGAGGGGGCCCCCTGGAGCTTGGGCCCCCCGCACCACGGGGGCTGTGGGGGCCTGTGTTACGCCCCTGATCCAAATGGGGTACATTTGTTTTAAGCTGCGCCCAACTCACAGGTCATGGATGTGCTGCAGACGGTTGGGGCCCAGCGATCCTCGATAACAGGTTTTGGTGCGCGGCTTTGGCAGATCGCACCAGATGTTGTGTAGCACTGGCTTTGTTGTGCTGTACGTAATGAAACATTGGCTGTGCCATGTGTGCAGTGATGCCACAAACTCTGGACTGGTTGCATTAACAGACATTAGTGCCCGAGAGGTGCGACAATGATCATCTCTGGTACACAAGGCGGTCCGCTTCCCAGTGATGTCACAACGCTCGAGCCCTGGTTGCCACTGGTTGAGTGTGCCCTCTCCCAGGTGACCTCAAAGCGGTTATTGGCTGCTCAATGCTACGCCAACAGCGATTGTGGTTAATGCCTAGAGAAATCAACCCTACTGGTGCCGTCACAGTTTATGGCACGCCGACTGCTAGTTCCCGACCTTGGAGACGCACAGCTTGTGGCACAGAAGCTACAGTAAATGCACACTGATTGTGCATTTGTGCATTTCCATGTGATCTTGCCTAGGTTAAATACCTCAAAGTTATTCACACTAGCTATGTCCGGTCCCACCGGAAGCCACAAGGGTTTGGGGGGCAGCCAAAAACCGCAAGGTCTGCCCCCGGGCAGATTGGGAGGGGAAGGGGCGGGCCAGTACCGGCAATTCTGTGCATTGGGCTACATTGGGAATAGCCCAATTGTAGCCCAATTAAGTTTTGTAGCCCAAGGGTATAATTGGGGATTTGGTGTGCTCCCAGCCACCATTTTAGGTTTGGTGACCTGGTGGCTGGGAGCGTTTGAGGTAGTTTAGCGTTTTTTGTCTCTCCCTCCCACCCTATATTTTGGCTTTTTTGGGATGTTAATTTGGGGTTTCAGCTATTTTTGTTTAGGCCAGGTTTTGTGGTGACAGGAGCGTAAGGGTTTGGAGAATTTTGTATAATCGTCTCTTGGAACAGGTGCAGGCTGGGTTGTAAAAAGTTGGCCAAGATTGGCAGAAGTTTTTACTTAAGTGTTGGAAGTTTGTGTGCAGGGCAGAGAAAGGATAGGCAGGTAGGCTAAGTTTAGACTAGATGTTTGGTAGTTACAGTTGTAGAAAGACGGGTAGGGATTTAGGTTTCCTTGAAGGGCAGGATATGTAAATGCAATACTGTGTAATGTGCTTGTTATGTAATGTTAATATGTTATTGGTGAGGTGACGGATTTGATGTGGGGATCGTAGGGGCGGGGGGGGAAACGGGGGATCAGTTATTTTATGTATAAAGAGGTTTTAGTTTGTAAGGCAGTTGCCTTGGTTGGACATTGTGATATGCACCTGTTTCAATAAAGCGGCCTTTTACACACACAAAATTGTTCTCGGTTTTGGATTGTTCCCCTCCCTCCCAAACAGACTGAGCCTGGTGATGTCGCACTAGGAAACAGATGGACCGCTGTTGAAAAAACATGTAATTTTGCGCCTTCATTTGCACTGATCGACCAGTGTGAAATATGCGTTTTTTCACCAGTTACATACACTGTGAAAATGTGAGTGCAAAACTACCGATTGCAGGAGCAAATGTCTGCAACCCGGCCCATTTCGCTAGTTTCAGGTGGCAGTGTTGCCCCCGCCCTCCTCCCTGGTACAGATGACTGCCACCCGTCATCAGAGAAGGTGTAATCCGGGCCGCAGGCTCAGCGGGGCGCTAATCCCGGCCATGCTGCCTGCAGAGATAAGGGCCGCTTTAATGAAGTGTTTCCAGCGCTGAGCCTGGATTTTAAGGAGGTGGGGTGGTGGAGGGAGGGGGGGGGGTGATGCCTGTGGGACTAGGACGCAGTGTTCCCCACTTAGAGCCCATAGTTTCCCTAGTGCACCTGGGTTCTGGCCACCCCATCCCTTGCTATGAGTCCTCCGACCTGCAACACCTGACTGAAACACTTCTGCGAATGTACTGCTCTGCCCGAAAAGCCTTCTTGACCATCCAACCACCTAACAGGTCCTGGGCTACAGTGCTCTGAAATTGCATCCATGCGCTATTCTGACCGGGACATCCCCTGCTGCCAACTGCTAGAACCCCCGGCTCTACCAATGCACCTCTATTATGACCAAGCTTCTTTAAGACACACAAAGCAGATATAACGCAAGGCGCAACAGTGCAACCTACTCGAACACACAATATACCACACAGGCATCCGCAGTGCAAGCTTCCTTCAGACACACAAAGCAGGTGCAACGCAGGGCGCAACAGTGCAACCTACTCGAACACACAATATACCACACAGGCATCCGCAGTGCAAACCTCTTGCAGACACACAGAGCAGGTATAACACAGGCCGCAGCACTGCAACCTCGTCGAACACACAATATACCACCCAGGCATCAGCAGTGCAAGCTTCCATCAGACTCACAAAGGAGTTATAATGCTGGCCGCAGCAGTGCAACCTACTGGAATACACAATATACCAAACAGGTCGCAGCAGTGCAATCGACTCGAAGACACAATATACCCCACAAGATTCAGCAGTATAAGCTTCCTTCAGACACACAAAGCAGGTATAACACAGGCCACAGCAGTGCAACCTACTCCAACACACAATACAGCATGGAGGCTGCAGCAGTACAACTTACTCGAACACACAATATACCACCCAGGCATCAGCAGTGCAAGCTTCCATCAGACACACAAAGGAGTTATAATGCAGGCCGCAGCGGTACAACTTACTCGAACACACAATATACCACCCAGGCATCAGCAGTGCAAGCTTCCATCAGACACACAAAGGAGTTATAATGTAGGCCGCAGCAATGCAACCTACTTAAATACAAAATATACCAAACAGGCCGCAGCACTGCGATCTACTCGTAGACACAATATACCCCACAAGATTCAGCAGTATAAGCTTCCTTCAGACACACAAAGCAGGTATAACACAGGCCACAGCAGTGCAACCTACTCCAACACACAATACAGCATGGAGGCTGCAGCAGTACAACTTACTCGAACACACAATATACCACCCAGGCATCAGCAGTGCAAGCTTCCATCAGACACACAAAGGAGTTATAATGCAGGCCGCAGCGGTACAACTTACTCGAACACACAATATACCACCCAGGCATCAGCAGTGCAAGCTTCCATCAGACACACAAAGGAGTTATAATGTAGGCCGCAGCAATGCAACCTACTTAAATACAAAATATACCAAACAGGCCGCAGCACTGCGATCTACTCGTAGACACAATATACCCCACAAGATTCAGCAGTATAAGCTTCCTTCAGACACACAAAGCAGGTATAACACAGGCCACAGCAGTGCAACCTACTCCAACACACAATACAGCATGGAGGCTGCAGCAGTACAACTTACTCGAACACACAATATACCACACAGGAATCAGCAATGCAAGCTTCCTTTAGACACACAAAGCAGGTAAAACGCAGGCTGCAGCAGTGCAAGCTTCCTTCAGATCCGCACAACAGGTACATTACATGCAGCAGCAATGTAATCTACATGAACACCACACATACATCACAGACATCCAAATCATAAGCTTCCTTCAGACACACTCAACAATATCCACAGTAGCTGCAGTGCAACCTTTCCACACACAACAGATACCATGTGGGCATCAACACTGCAAGCATCACTGCCATGTACAGAAGAGGTACAGAACAGGCAGCAACACTGCAAGCTTCCCTGCTACGTACAGAAAATGTACAGTGCAACCACAAGCACAAGGAGAATCAGCGGCACAAATCCATCAAGAGTGAAAGCTTTGCACATGCACACACAAGGCATAGCACTGGCAACAGCAGTGAAAGCTTCCCCAGTAAGAAAAAGGTGATGCAAACAGTGGCAAATACTCAAAACTAGTGTAGCAAGCATTGGCAAAGGCAACAGGTATCAGCAATGGGCGAGCTAAGAGCTTGTGTCGTTGTGAATGTGAATGTTTTTAGCCATATGTTTGTGAGGTTGCGGATGTGTTATGTGTGCCTTCGTTCAAATGTGTGTGTTATTCCTTTTAAAGGAGTGCCTGTGGCTTTGAATTATATGTGCATGTTTGTGAGAGCAATCGCTGTGCTTAATACTTTGACACACTGTATGCACCAAATCGTACTGCTGCTGAAGTAATTCAACGCAATGGTGCGCACAAGAAAAGGGATGCATTCACCTGAAATATGCAAGTAGCTTGATTAAGTATTTAGCTTGTTCTTGAAATATTAATGGCAGGATAATGGACAATATGATTATCCCCAGGGCAAATGCCAAAGCCCTGGGGATAATCATATTGTGACAGGATAGGAAGCCGAATGAGGATCATAAAACCCTAATAATAATAAATTGTTGCTCATGTAATGCTAAACATCTGTGTTTTACCATTTCTAAGGAGCGTGAATAATAAAAATAAGAAGGGTTAGTTTTACCCACTTTAATGATACTCAGCGTATCGACATCGGAAGGATGAAAGGTGGAGTTGGCCCGACAGGAGTTGAAGGTCACTCACAGAGGTCAGCAGGCAGCGCTTAACTTGCTAAGTCATTTTACCGGCGTTGACTCTGCTACGGGGAGCAGAAGATCTGGTCCGTGGACCCCTTACAAGGACAGTTGAGGTCTTCCCAACTGGACAGTCACTTTGAAAAGCTAGTAGGGCTGGGGAGGGAAGGAGGGTCAAGAGTCCGTCCCCAGACAAGTGTTTGGACATTCCTTACTAGCCAGCCACAGACACTCCTCCCATTTGTCCATAGCCCAGTCCACCCAAGTGCCATTTTCCCACTAGGAACACAACACAATTCTGAGAGGCTATACCTCGACCCGGCTGCGGGTCTGCACATGGATACAGCATTCACAGTCATCTTCCCGAGCCGAGTTTCTCCTCCCTTCCATGCCTTATTTCGTAAGCTTTCGCGCGGCTAAAAATATCGCGAAATCCAGCTTGCCCAAAGCAAAATCACATACAGTTTACTCCCACCGTATGTTTCTCAATTCTTGCCGGGAAAAGCGCGGCAGCCGTTGGGTTTCAGATTCAGCGCTTCATCCGCTCCCCTCCTCCTCAGACACCCACCTTCTCTCCAAACCCCACCGGCGACGGAAACGCACAGAAACAAAAGACATGAGGGTTTTGGGGCAGGGAATATATACTTTAGGAAGCCGTGAGGTGCATCACAGGTCTGTTTAGGAACCTCCTCCGAAAGTCTGCTTCCTATAGGTTTAACGGAAGAGGCCATGGCTGAGGAAGTGACGCCACATGCCTTCCTTCCTTCCCAGGCCTTCCATGCTGTTGGAATGAGCAATGCTTTAAATGGGCTGGTGCTGTCCAATACTGAGTACCAGCACTTTTTTAAGAGGGAGAGTCAGTGGCGGCTCGCCGAGGGAGTGCTGCGGGGTGGTGAGGCGGGAGAGGGCAGGGTCCATCGTATGTCAGACTCCACTACACAGACCCCCCAGGATATTGCGGCATGTATTTGCAAATTTCGCTGCACAAATATGGGAATTTAGCGGCACAAATATGGAAATTTAGCGGCATTTTTGCGGCACTTTATTTTATTTTACTCATAATCATTCATTTTCAGCCTTAAATCAATGGAAACTGTTTTAGCAGAGTATTCCACTTGGAAATAGGCCTGTTTAAAGTTCTGCAGCTCTACGGAAGCACAGCTCCAATCCCAACCTCGTGCCTGGAGACCTTTTTTGCAACCGAAATAGTACATATTGCGGTTATCGTGCAACCCAGCTGATTTTGCTATTTTTTCGTGAACCGCAAAATGCTGGGGGGGTCCCTCTAAAGCTGTCTGTAGGCGAGACAAAAAAAATAAAACACTTGGGGCTAGATGTAGGTAAATTGGATTTACCGAATCATAAATACCGAATTTTACTGATTCGGTATTTAAGATTCGGTAAATCCAATGTAGGTAAATAATCGGTAAAAAATACCGAATCTGTAGGATTCGGTATTTACCGAATCGGTATTTACCGATTGCCATTGATTCCTATGGGCCTTGAGGCCCATAGGAATCAATGTCAATTTCCGAATCGGTAAATACCGATTCGGTAAAATTACCGAATTGACAAGGGGGACAACACCCTGTTGCACCCCTGATACTGGCTTGTGTGCCACATGTGCATGTACACAGAAATTCGTTATTTACCATGAAATAGTATTTCATGGTAAATAACGAATTGTTAAGGGCCTGTGGCACTATTTAAGTGCCACCTACATCTACATTTACCGATTTGGTAAATATACCGATTCGGTATTTTACCGAATCTGTAAATTTACCGAATCGGTAAATTTACAGATTCGTTAATTTTTGGGCTCCTACACGTCAAATACCAAATACCGGTCGGTAACGGCCGAAATTGGCCGTTACCGACCGGTATTTGGTGTCCTACATCGGGCTGTAGGTGTTTCCCTATTGTTCTAAAATACTTTTAGAGTGATTCCCTCTTTTGTGGTTTCAATTTATATTTCAAGGGAGAAAGAAAATACCAGATTTCCCTAAATTTCTCTATTTTGTTTTACCCGTCTTGAAAAAGAAATGATGGGCAGGCGAGTAAACTACAGGCCAGGTGACAGTCATACCTATGTGGGATGGCAGGCACCCCATGCCAGTGCAACTGATGTGAGGCATCTGACAGAGCAGGTGCCATGTTGTCTCTAATATCTTAAAAACAGAGAACACCTGTCCTTTGAAGTTCCCACCTCGTGCCTACACGACACAGCATGGGCTCTGATTACAGGTCTGTTCCCCTCACCTGGCACCTACCCGGGATATGAACCCTTGCCTGTTGCGGACCTTCCAGTGCCATACCCTCACCCAGTGCCATGCTTCCAGGGCACTGACCACGTCTGGTGCGCTTGAAGGAGACAATGTTACCAACCAAGAAAGCTCAGCAGGTTAAGTTCTTGCTTTAAAGCTATGTTTTCAACTTGGAGGTTCAAGTCTAGACACTCCAGCTGAACTGATTTCCTTCGTTTTCAATTAAATAAGGTGAGTCTATTGAACTCTGGTGATAGCAAAATGTTTCTCACAGTGCTGTGAAACAGCAAAACTGCAGTTTACCATGTGTTTCAGTTTAAAAAGGGGAGCAGGCAAGGCACAGGACTTATGCAATTTATTGAGAAAATTAAATTATTTAGTCACAAAATGATCCTGTAATGAACCTGAAAGAAGATTCCACCCTATCCGAAATACTTCCTCAACAGTGGTCTCTCCTTTTCTCTTCACTGCGGTGAAGGCCTCCCCTCTGCAGTTTCCCTGGACCTCGTGACATCACTTCTGGTGCCGCTGGGGAGGCAGGGGCCTTTCAAGTGTATATCAACTGTGTTTTTTTTAGTCTTTGTTTAAAATAATTTACATTTTAATTGTACGTCTTATTCTCACAACTTGCTTGCATAGTGCCCCTTACATTTTACAAGTTAAATGTGTTTTACTGGGACACATCCGCATCTCTGTCCAGTTTCTCCCCTCGAGTATTGCCAAGTAAACCGCTTCACCCCTTTTCAGAAATGCAATATTCAATACGATCCTTATTGTGCTCAAACAGTGAATATTATTATGAACAGAAGGGGCCAGTCTTTGAATCTCGCCTCAGGAGACCTGTAGTTCGAACCCCGTGCAATGCTGGCCGCTCTGTCAAGCCGTCCTTAGTGCGCCTGTAGGTGTAGTTTCTGTCGGTCTAAATGTTAACAATTGAAAACTGTCCTTTGCCGAGCTCTGCCATCATCCGGGGGATACTGAGTGCGGGCACACTCTGTCTCTTTGATGACTGTTTCACACAGCATGTGCTCTTCTGAGGGGGCCTAGCCAAGCCAGTGAGCGTCATGGTCCCTAAATGCATGAGATATGAGCCCCAGCTGCTATTCTGTTTTAAGGCTGTACGGAGACACGTAGTGACGTGTTTGCTTACAGCCAATAAGAAGCCACCATTTTTTATGCCTGCCGGGAGACCTTTTTTTGCGGCCGAAATATCAAATATCGCGGCCATCGCGCTACCCAGCTGATTTCGCAATTTTTTCGTGAATCGTGAAATCCCGAAATGCTGGAGGGTCTGACTACACCACCCACCATGCCCCTCCCCCACCCGCAGCACTCGCTCGGTGAGCCGCCACTGGGGAGAGTACCTGCACTACTCATGAGACATAATACTTTTAATTGGAGAGTAGCAGTACTTCTCAGAAACAAGTACGTACTCGGTACAGAGTACCATACCTGCACTTCTATTTTTCAATTTCAAGCACTGGGAATGAGGAGGTCTCATTTCCATACAATGACTCCAGGTTCTTCACTGCAGGGTCAATTAATAGGAGTTAGTTGTGACCAACAGTAGGGCGCAGGTGGGATTTGTGTTTGAGGTTATACAAATAGTTGGTGCGAATAATAGATGGGCTAGAAGAGATGAGGTATTGTTAGGTTGCAGGGGTTATAACTCTTAAGAAGAGGAGAGGTTGTGATCTTTGAAAAGAGGTGTGGGAAATTTGCAGAGATGAAGGCAAGCATGCACATGACAGAGTAGGCAGTGCTCAGGGAGAGGAGGCATGCAGAGGATGGAAAGTAGGAACAACGTCAAAAGAGGAGATGTAACAATGAGACGTTTTTATTCAAGCCCATTTACCACACTGGCTTTTAGGAATATAGAGAAGAGGCATTTTTAGATTGAATCCCACTGAGGATATAACATTGTTTTCACAACAGATAAGGCTATATTGATATTGGCTATTTTTGGAAGTAGAATCCGGTGAACAGTCTGTCTACTGCTGGCTTAAGCTAGGCCACTGCTTCAGCAAAGACAGCGGCTCAGGCCACGGGAAAGGACGAGTGAAGTAACAGCTTTATGTATGTATAGGGAAATATCGAGAGCTTTAGGCTGCACTCAAGGAACAGTAACCTCACGATCACAGCAACACAATAGAATATATAGGATTGAAGCAACCTTAATTCCAGCCCCCTGATATACCGCCGTAAAAAATTGTTGTCCAGAGATTTTCTTTTTTGATTTGTGTTTTTGGATCATTAAAGATGTAACAGACATTGCTGATTCGGGCCAACTTTCTGGACGACATTTTAAACAAGCATTTACAATGCAATGGTTTTGCCTTTGGAAAAGTTAGAGCTATTGGCATTGTAAATGACAACATTTGTATTTATGTGTTGGTTTTGAAAACAGATAAATAAATGGCATTGTCATTTACATTGCCATTAGCTTAATCTCTGCCGTCACTCTGCAGTCCCTAGCACTCCCTAGCACTTTGCAGTCACGCTGCACTCCCTAGTCACGCTGCACTCCCTAGTCACGCTGCACTCCCTAGTCACGCTGCACTCCCTAGTCACGCTGCACTCCCTAGTCACGCTGCACTCCCTAGTCACGCTGCACTCGCTAACCACTCTGCACTCCTTCACCACTCTGCACTCCCTCACCACTCTGCACTCACCACTCTGCACTCACCACTCTGCACTCTGCACTCACCACTCTGCACATTAACCAGTTCCAGTATGAAACCAAGGCATTAATTGTGATCATTAATCCATCACAGGGAATCAACATTGCATGGTATTTCAAGGAAACTGTAAAAGTACACTAACGAAAAGCCAGCAGCAGCAGTGGGTAGGTACAGTAATATTCTTTTAATAATAGAACGCCCACACCGCTAAAACTATAGTGGGTGGAAAGGAACAGGGCCCAGGAGAGGCAAACAGAAACAAACGTTTAGGCCGGTCTATTGGCTTTGCCAATATTTTTAAGCTCTCTTGTAGAGAAGTTAAGTATTGAAATGATTAATAAGCTGTCACTTAATTCCAAGGTTTCTTTGGCGACAGGAGAAATAATGTAACTGCTTCGCAGGGATACATGGCTGTAGAAACAACACATAATTAAGGAAATGTATACATAATTGGCAACAATAAACGGATCTGATAAGTACATATATCATATGTGCCTCCCTGGCCAGAAAATATAACAAATGTGCTTCCTTTAGTAAGCAGTGCACATTGGAATATAAATGCACACATCAATCGTGCACCAATGTAATTGTTAAAGAAAGCTGAGCTGCCTTGAAAGCGCATTGGGATGCCCAACCAGAAGGAACCGCTGCGAAGGAGTTGTGGACAAACCCTGGCAAGAAACTGTGGGGAAAAGGCTGCACAGTCAATTTCAGTCCGACAGTATTAATAAAATGCCCTGAGAGAAAAATTGCACAAATCGTACCTCAATGTATACAATGGTCAGCATACATAATTGTGCTTGTCGGTTAAGCCTTACAGTTCTAAGCACACTTATAACAGATGGTATTAAAACATCCAGTGCGAGGAGGAAACTAGCAAGAGTTGGCAGGGATACGCTAAAAGCGCATGCTGCGAGGGTAAACATGTATTGTAAGCACAGCAAAGGGATACAGATTGCTGGGATTGTGATAAGTGGGGTCGAACAGAACATATGGTCACCTGCCATCCGCACTCCAGTCCCAATATGCTCCTGGGCCTGCCTGGTATCAGCGAGGAGCCAGGCCTCTCCCATGGGGCCTCTGCAGCTAGTTTGGTCAGACGCTAACCACATTTACACATAAAAGCCAGTAGATCTCTGGGACAGAGGAGGTTGGTGGGGGTGGTCGGGGGGCTCTTCATCACAGATCTCTGCTCATCACAAGCTGTTATCTTTAAAATGCCTATA
Organism: Lissotriton helveticus; assembly: GCF_964261635.1. Lineage (NCBI taxonomy): Eukaryota > Metazoa > Chordata > Amphibia > Caudata > Salamandridae > Lissotriton > Lissotriton helveticus. Next base: position 1,621,933,976 of record NC_136057.1, read on the forward strand.
AAGTTGGCCAAAACTAATAGAATGAGTATATAATACTGCAGGAAAACGGGACAACTAGTCACGCATTGAGTAATTAAATCAAACTCCTTTTGAGTGACTCTGGGTAGTATCTACAGTCATTCACGAACTGTTCCTTTCTAAAAAAAATCATGGCATGATTATTATATAGCATGCAATCGAAGCAGTGCATGTAAAACTAACCTCTGAACATTATCTCAAAGGGCAATGCTTAGAGAAGTTTGAACACCTAACGGAAATTAGCCTGTGAAATAAGGGCTGTTTATAGGAAGAATGCCACAGTAATTAAATTACATGGAAGGATAAAACGCGAAGCAGACACACCAGGCATCTAACCCTGCCTGCAAACTACACGTGTAACTGCGCTCTACCCAAAAGATCTTTCACTAGCGTAGACAGACACCTGAAGATGCAGTATTTTCAACCAGACTGAAATACCCACACGGCTGACCAGATAACAGAAGTGTGAGCATACAAGGCAGAGAGCCTTAAACATGCGTGCCACGGCATGCCAACAGTGAACGAGCTGCAGTGCACTGCCCTCCCCACAGGGGCTTCTGGCGCTGCCATCCCCCCTCCCACAGCAATACCAGTCCCGGAGTTGCATATGAAAGCAGCGCTTCTTTAAATACAAGTGGTCTTGTGTAACCGCCTGCTTTCCGTTGCGGTTCCGTCAGTGCAAGGAGTAAAAATGTGGCACGATGTGCCTAAAAATTAAACTGGTAACAGTAACATTCAATACAACAACTGACACCGTATGTAAAAATATATTGTAATTTTCTAACGCTAGGCAGCTTAAGTAACAAAAAATGGGGGTGGGACATTTACGTCACAGAAATTGCATTCAATTTGCAAGTCTGTCATTAACATACACAAAATATGAATTGCTCACACTATTTACATGAAGATATTTTGACGGTTCGCTTGGTGGTCATGTTGTTAAAACCCGTCTTCACTTCCCACGCCTCCGGAATACAGTCTTTGGGAGGCAATAGGTGCGTACATTGTGCTATGAGAAAGACTTCAGTGGCAGACACACCAGGCATCTAACCCTGCCTGCAAGCTACACGTGTAACTATATTTTGGATAATAGGAAACATAGGGAAATCGGAGCTATCAGGGGAAGTTCACCCAATCACAGAGTAAGCAAATCCTGGGTATGCCAGACGTAAACAAACACCTACGGACAGCGGGAGGGGGGCGAGAAAGGAACGGACAACGGGAGGGGGAAAGGAAGGCACTCACCTGGACTTCCTTGGGCGGCGGTCGGCCGCGAAATGACGAACACAAACATGGACGCACAAAAAAAAAAACTACCGCCCACGGCCGCGATGACGACATCGCAGAGGCGGAGAGCGAAAAAATCGCGGGAACGCCCCCGAATCTGGTCTGGCCTTGACGGACAGATCCGGCACCCAATGGCTAGCCTCCATTTATGGAGCTAGCCAATGGGAGCCGGGGGACGTTCCTGAAGTCCTTATTGTAATCAATGGATTTCGCCTGCGCCGAAAAGCTGTGCAGAGCGCAGCCTTCGGCAGGCGAAACCCCAAAATGGCATATGTATTGCAGTGATGATGTAATATTTCAGGAACCATAAGTCCTAAATACTTCATTTTGGTGTGGAAACATAGCTTTTGGGGTCTAATAGAGACAGAAAATAACTCCTCAAAGCAACCTTCCACCATTGTTCAAACAAAATGGCAGCTTTATTAGAGGAGGAAGGGCTATATATAGAAATTAAACAAACAATGTTTTTTAATCATTTTATGTCAACATCAAACCATGTTTACGATCTAAATATGCAAAAAAAATAATGTTTATCACTCCTGTTTTATACACATTTTCATAGTTCACTTTATTGGTTTCAGCAATCGCTCATGGTACATTTGCAGAATCTTGAACATTTGAGAAGAGCATATCGACAGGGACATAATTTTGTAGCACATGTTTTGCAAGTACATAGCAAGTTCTGTGGGGAGAGGCTTTAGAAATGTTGTAGGTTTTAGCACCCCATCAATATCTTCCCACCCAAATTCACATGGATCTTTGTTTACATATGCATGATCCAAAACATTTACACATCTTCTGACCAAATAGAACACTCTTTTAATGTGTCCATGCACAGAATATGACGTCGATGGAAGGTCACTCAGTGGGACTGATCTCCTGAACTCACTGTACCGAAGATCCACAAATGTGTGACAGTCAGAACTCATTTTCCACACTCGCACAAGCTATTTTTCTATTCTATGTCTTTAAAGTTATATTCTTCTTCTGTCTCAGCAAATACTTTGAGAAACTTTGCAGGTTCAGCAGTTAAAGCTCCAAGCTTTGTTCCAATTTATTCACCAATACAAATATGTGCCTTGATAAGAACATTGTGCATTTCTGGGTCAAGTTTCTTGCACAGAATATGAAGCAGGATTAAGTATCTATTCTCATCTGTTCCATATTGTATTCATAACTCTGACAGTCCTTGACTTATGAACATTGCAACAAATCTAGGTAGCACAATTATAACATTTGTGCCATTTGGCAGTACAATGACTCAACTGGAACCATTTCCTCAACATGTGGCACAACACGAAGGTCAGCTTTCTCCAATTTGCTGCTAAGTTCCTGAACAGTGTGGCCAGTACCTTTTGAATATATCTCTGTAGGCACCAACTCCTCATTGACAATCATTCCACTTGCAATAATTGGAAATTCAGTGTTCACTGAAGCATCAGCAATGTTTTGGCAAGTTAACGTCTCCAAGTTCAACTTGTTCGATGTTGACCAGAATTTATTACGTTGCACAAGTATAGGTGTCGAATATTTAATACAGGCAAGGTCAATTGTTCCACTTGTAGACATTCGTCTGATTCTCCAACCTTCTTCAACAGATAGTTCAAGATAACTGTCAAAGACAATGTGCATTTCCTTCAAGGTGCACACTGACTTTGATATCTATAGAACAATCTGAATGACCTCTCCGAAATTTCGTATAGATATAATCTTGACCATTCACAAATTGTGACATATAGTCCACAGCAACAGCAGTTTTCAATGAGGACACCTTTTTGAATTGGAATTCTTCAGATTAAATGTTTTTTTTGCTCTTGTACAAGTTTGTGCTTCACTGGTTTCGTTGCAGCATCTCCATAGAATAATGCGTTTGTTGGAAGAAGGACATGCAACAGAATGTCCTTGATAAATACACCCCTTCCATTTGCTACAACCATCTCTGTGTTAGCAAATTATTTTTTTTGTAACTTGTTTTGTAGTGGCTGATTAGACATAACTCTTACTATGGCAATTAAAGAATGGAAGTTTAGCTTTAGTGATTATGTTAAACAGCTTTTTCTCTTTTAATACAAATCTCTCCTTCTTCAGTTTCATGTATAGTTTTGATCCATGTTCGACTTCTAGTAGACGTGTCTTTAAGTTGTTATATACATATTGTTTGGTCACAAAGGTGTGTAGTCACACAGGCTCAGTCATTTCAAAGGGGTTTCCTTGCTGCTGCATAAAAAGACGAAGGCTATCAGCATGTTTATTAAAACGTTCCCCTCTCTTTCCCACAATTTCATGGTGAGGAACAGTTTCACGATTGTCCATTAGTTTAATTTTTAATTTGTCATCTCTCTGAAAACATTGCAAATAGAAATGACTTCACAGTAAACTAGCTGCCATTGAGCAACACATTCACTTTTACAGGTTTGACCAACAATTCCCTCTGAGCTTTTCTGTGATCTCTGGATCGTCTGTTCCAGTTTCATAAATAATATCTGGAGCCACAGCATAGATGAATTTTCTGCAAAGGTATGTTTTTTCCACCTCTAGCTTGTTTTACTCTTTCCAAATATCAGGACCCATATCTTAGGTAGTTTATGCAATCGAATTTGCAAAATACAGTTATCAGTAACTTCACAGTCTTCACGTGCAGCTCCCAATCACCTTTCCCGATTAGCATGTACCTGATTTCTCTTTACATTCTTTGACAAACTGTATGAACTTGGTTTTCTGATTTTGAACTGAATGTAGTGTGATAAGATATGCAAAACCTAATTTGTCATTCTTGTTCCAGAAAGCATTCCAAAACAATGTTTCTATAGCCGCAGATATGATGAGCATACCTTGTAACAAACAAACATAGCGAGTTCCTCTCAATGTTGACTCGACAGTTTTGCTTCCAAAGATTTCAGCCTCAATAAGTGCATTGTCTATGCCACACCCACTGAGATAATTTCTTGCACAGAGAAACACAACTTTTGTGATGTAGAAAACACCCATGGATAAAGACCATCAAATTCTACAGGATTGCTCATAAAAATGTCAGCTGCAAAACAGAAAACACCTCCATTGCAGATAATTGGCAGGATAGGCTGGTCTTCAAGCTGAGCACACACATTTTGGATTTTTTTTACAGTTGTATATACTGTTGCGTAGTTTGTGACTGGAGATGGAATTACTGGTAAAAACCCAACCTTCTTCAGTGGGACGGTATTCTGGGAGATCAGAGCATGAATTCCAGGCCACGGAGGAACTGGCTTTTCATCATCCTTCAGTTTGTACCGAAAACCTTTCTGGTAGACTCGGAAGTGGTGATGGCTTGTAGTGATTTTGCACATATTGGCAAGGCAGTTGGCTTATACGTTTGCAGCTTTGATTATTTATAGCCACAGCTGACACAGCTTGTTTTCCAGCACCTACTTCATTGGTAGTCTTGAAAAAGCACCATGGCAGTATCATGTGTGCTGGATATTTCAGACAAAGAAGAGCTGTCTTCAAAATCAAAATTATCAAGAGCAGCAATTGTAAATCCTTTCCCGGTAAAGTGACTTGGAAGTGGCGTGATGTTGGATTCACAAGATTTTACAGCCTAAGCTGCTAACAAGTTCCTGCTCTGTACTATGTCATTATAACTTGTTGATACAGCAATTTGATTCTTTGAAGTGATTAGTTCTCTACTTTTGCACTTTTCTTAGATTGCGTGGGCAGTCATCATGTGTAGCAGAGTTTTCTTTTTGCCGTGATATAATTAATAAAACATGATTTGGAAAAGACAGTACATTTGCCCAGAATAAGCCTGTCGGTTCATGGGATTGTCTTCGACTTCTTCGCTTATATCTTCAAAGCCATCATCAATGATGTAAAAAAATTAAGACAACATTAGGCATTCTTTTTGACTCCCATGATTTGTGGAGCTCTGGGGCATTACAGAATTTGTCATTAAGTCCAAAATCTAAATCTTTCAGGACGTTTCTTAAAATGGTTTTTGCTGATTTTACTGCATCCTGTGATCTTATTTTGGCAGCAAGAACTTCAGGAGTCAAGTCAGCTGAGAACGCAATAAGTGGCTCATTCTTTTTGTTAAAGTGACAAAAACGAGTTCGGCATTGTACAATCTCACCTGAAAAATCGTACTTTGATTATTATAGATCGATACAGTTTCATCAATGTTAAACATTATTTCTCTGACCTCACTGAGTGTGAACAGGTAGCCAGCAGTCAAGAGTGGCTATAAAACTTTATTTGCTTTTTAAAAGAGTGCAAACTTAACTGAAGGCTGGCAGGTACGTTGCTGGAGGGTGCTCATTGTACATTCATATTTTTGAAAGCATGCAGACATGGCGGCAGTGGAGGAGACCAGATGCATTCTGGACACAGGAGGATCAGTGGCAGTGATCCTCCTGGACCTCAGTGCGGCGTTCGACACTGTCAACCACCGGGTCTTAATCCAACGTCTCAGAGACATCGGAGTGGAGGGCATCGCCCTGGCGTGGCTCGCGTCATTCCTTACCCACCGCTCCTTCCAGATCTGGGAGAACGACATCCACTCCCCAGCAGTTCCCCTCCAGTGCGGAGTGCCGCAGGGCTCGTCGCTGAGCCCGACGTTATTTAATGTCTACATGTCCCCACTGGAGGAGGTGGTCACCCCGTTTGGAGTGAAAATCATCAATTATGCTGATGACACCCAGCTGGTGGTGACCCTTTCCCATCCCAACCAAGAACCATCTAACCTCCACAGCTGCCTTTCTGAAATTCATGGGTGGATGAACAACTCAGCGTTGAAACTCAACGGGTCCAAGACCGAAATCCTGCTTCTTGGACAAAAAGGGCTCTCCCTACCCCCTAACATCTGGCCCTCATGTCTAGGTGAACCCCCTGTCCCCAAAACTGAGGTCAAGAGCCTGGGAATCTGGCTTGAGAAAGACCTGTCCTTCAAAACCCAGGCAAAAAAAACTGCGGGCATTTGCTTTGGGCTTCTCAGGTCAGTCAGGAAAATCCTCCCCCTGCTCCCTCTCATTTCCCGGAAATTGCTTATCCAAGGCCTCATTCTATCTAGGCTGGATTACAGCAATGCCATCTATCTGGGAGCTCCCGAAGCCACCTTCAATAATTTGCAGAGAATCCAGAATGCCGCTGCCCGGCTTCTCACTAACACCCCGGCCAGATCATCGGCAAAACCAGCCTTAAAGCAACTTCACTGGCTGCCAGTTAGAGAAAGAGTTATGTTCAAGGCTCTCTGCCTGGCCCATAAACTCTTACATAACAAAGGCCCCCCATTCTCAAAAACTTCATCACCCCTTATAAAGCCACCAGATCACTCCGCTCGGACCACGAACACCGTATCACAGTTCACAGAGTGAAAAAGGCCCGCACTGGGGGACGGCGTTTTTCTGTGAACACGGCGAACCTCTGGAATACCCTCCCCCGTAAACTTAGGATGGAATCTAATCACCTCCTATTCAGAAAATCACTGAAAACGCACCTCTTCCCCTGATCCCTCTGATCTCCTCTGCTACCCTCCCTCTCGACTGTATAGGTCTAGCGCTGGGATGCTTTCGGGTTACTACGCGCTCTACAAAACCCTAATAATAATAATAATAATAATGCAGTTCGGGTGGGCATACAAATCTTTTGCAATTACATTCACCTAGTTGTTTAGATCAGCTACTCGGCTGAAAACATGATCTTGGAAGAAACTAGTTGCAAATAAAAATATGTTTTAAATATGTTTAGGTACTTTGTACCTTGTTCTTTTGCCAATCTGTATGACCCTTGTTCTGGTTAAACCACAGATTACACCCTGAAGATATTCTACTTCTTGATCAGCTGTTGGAGGTGGACGAGAGGTAGCCATCGCCATCGATCTTTAAAGTCTATGGGCATTGGGTTTGGTTGTTTACGCTTTCTCAGAAGACTCTGATTCTTGTTGTGATTTACTGGTTTCAGCTATTTTTTAAAAACTATTTTTATCCAGGCTTTTTTCCATTGTTCACCACTTGTAGCATTTGTTGTTACAATGATCAAATATTTGATCCTCATCACTCATCAGTTTCAACCTTTTGTGAAGTTCATCTTGCCATATTTCGGTAGCATGTCGACCTCTCCTCTGTCCAGCCACAGTTAATGATAGCTTTTCTTCTGATTAATTTGGCATATGGCAATTTTTTTTAAGTTGGAGTCCTCAGATTTTTTAAGTTAGCAACACTCTGTCAGGTGGTAAAGATCCTCCGCTACCACCTGCTTCGCTCATGTTTACGAATTTGAATCAACAGCAAACCTGGAACAATACCAATATTAAAAGAAATTACCAAAATGATGGCTAAAGCGCATCATTATAGAGCCGCCATTTTGGAAAATTGCAGAAGGGGTGCTCTGAGAAGTTATTTTATGCCTCTATAAGACTACTTGACCCCTAAAACCTATTTTGACACCAAAATGAAATATGTAGGTCTCATGTTCCTGAAATATTACATCATCACTGCAAAGCATCCACCATTTTTAAAAATGCCGTCCAGAAAAATTCAGACTGGATTTGCAATGTCTACCCAATCTAAATTATTTCTCTAATGATACAAAAACACAAATCAAAACTGAAATCTCTGGGCAACAATTGTTTTCGGAGGTATGTCAAGGGGCCAGGGCTACCTGGAAAATATACTCCGGATGCCCGATGAATCGAACTGCAAAACAAAAAGATGAGAGCAAAGCATGGTCACCTTTCCAAAACGAGTAGTTAGAGATACACCTGCACATTAAGGGGCGTGGGCAGGAAGTGGCCCAGACTCCCAGAGGAGACCAAACAGGAGCAGAGTATAAGACTAGCATGAACCAGCCTGGTATTCCGCCCCACACCTGATTTACAATTAGTCGCCATCAATATTTCAGGATGGTGGGGAAAAATGTGGTAAATAACGCTGAATCACAAAAAGATCAGAGACAAGCCTGCAGTTACCAAAAGTTTGACAGGCATATTTCGGCTGATGGGAAACACAACCCAGTGTTCCGGCATCACACCACAGACGCCTCTCAATAGTGGGCCAAGGTTGGCGGCGTAGTGACTGGACTTGTTTAGGGATGGAGGGATGGCATACCCAGAGAAATGGTTACAAAATTAGGAATGCAGTGCCCAAACTAGTCAGTAAAATAATGATACATTCATGATCTAACAGTTACAAACAGAACATTATCAGCGAAATAATATAGGAAACTTGGACAAACAATGGCCCTTGTAGGGACAGTAATCCATTAACTAATTAGGCTACAGATGGATTAATTAATCCAAAATCCAAAAGTACCAATTAAAGTATCCTTAACCTCTTACTGCAGGGCTTCAGCACTCATTAACACATCCCCACAGCATGGTGCGGCAGCAGCAGGTTAACTACAATGGTAGATGCACATTGATTGTATGGGGTGAGGATTGCGGTCTGACAGTATATGCCAGCCTGCAGAACCTAGGATTGGGTGAAATCCTGAAGTTTCCAAGAGAGCCCTGCCCTCTAGCTTTAGTCGATCTTCTGTGACCAGGCAAAGATGGCATGTTGGGCAGAGGTCAGATAGTGTCCAAACTGCGGGCATCCAAAATGACAATAAGCACCCCTAATTTCTATTCGTGGCCAGCATAAAGTCCCTGACACTACCTGTGTGCCATCAGGGCTGAACAAGCCCCTTACTTTCAGGTCTGTCCAAGTCCAGTCCTTGGTTACTACTTTGTTCAAGGATTTAGGTCTTAATCTCACTGTAGTCTCAAAAAATACAGCAGGCAAGACAACCCAACTAGTTCCATGGCTAAGTGGAGAACTGGATAGTTCCATTTTGGAAAGCCTTGTCCAACCGGAACTCTAAATATAGGTACTGCCCTTTCTCGATTTCACCTGCTATGTGAGGATTCTTTCACATCTCGCCCCAGCAGGTCTGTTCTGTTCAAACACAGGTGCTAATCTGGAGACGGTTCCACTCTGATTGCAGTGATGCCCCCTCCATTGCAGCTCCCTTCCTCCATACCTGTATTCAGGTGACCCCACAGCCTTCCACATATTCCTTCCAGATAGCAGCAGCTCTGTTACATAGCTCTGGAGGTTTGAACTTCGGAAACAGGGCTCACACCGAATTCCAGATGTCCCAAAATTGACCACAATACTTATAATTCTACGATCGTAGTCTCAACAGTTAGATAAACTTTTAAGGCTCATACAGATTTACTTCCTGAGAACAGTGCTTTAAATGGGCCGGTACTCACAGGTACTGAGTACCGGCACTTATTATTTTTATCACGCTGAGTACCGGCACTTCTCTATTGCCAAGGAGAGTACCGGTACTCATGGAGGGTAGGTGCATTGACTGCTAGTGCTGGTGACCTGTCGCTGACAGCCAAGGCACTTCTGTAGCAGTGACTGGTGAGCTGAGCGTGGGCTCATTTGCAAACACAGGAATCGAGGCAGTCCGGTGACGGCGCAATTAAGAAAACCTAGGAAGGTAACAAGGTTCAAATGGCTTTAATCGTACATAATTCTTTTGCGTGAGTGTCTGCTTATGTTTGTGTGCCTGTTAGTGTTTTGTGTGAGGGAAAAAGTAAGAGAAAGAGGGGGTGGGGAGAATCGAGACACACTTGGGAGGTATATTAAAGGAAATGTGTGGAATGCTTTGTGTGTGCACGTCTGCTTGTTTATTTCTGTGTGTGTTCGCACACTCGGAAATATATAGAGGCAGATTTACAAGCCCCATGCGCCACTTTTGCGTCATTTTTAACATGGGAAAAATGATGCAAAAGTGGCTTGTAAATCTGCCCCCTAGTATTGTGCCAATCAACATCATATCGTATGGAAACTGCAAATATCATCAAACAAGGAAATGTTAAAACATCACTGTGTTTGGCTTTGATTTGCATAACTACTTAACCTGTTTTGTTGATAGAAACACATTTCTCATGTGGTTTAGTATGTGCTGCAACTGTACTGAAGTCAATAGGTATTAGCATGTCTTGTTCTTAGCCCCGCCCCTAACCCCGCCAATTCGCACCATTTAAATGAGTACCTACACTATTTTTTTCCCATTTAAAGCACTGCCCGAGAATGATCATTCATTAATAATAGCACTCGAAACTCCGTTGACATATAACACAGAGCTGCCCGTGTGTTATTAATTTGTGACATGAGGGCTATATCTGTGCTTTTGGATTGTGATACATATATCTATAATTTACACATAAGTATCACGGTAGGGTTGCTGGAGCATCAATCGCGATTTTCTCACCCACTGAAACTCCATGTGCATTTTGTCTGTCTTTATATATGTTCTAATTTTATTAAAAATGTGTTTCAATGTCTATTTATCTCACAGCACTACTGTTGTCCTAGGGACCACTGTGCTTTGAAATATCACAGATTCACCAGGCCCCAATAATCCCATGGGTTTCCCATGTACTATAAAACAAAACTAGGGAGAAAAGGCATATCTTTTAAGGGCAGCCCTAAAAGCAGCCCTCTACGTTCATAAAACATTCGGCTTTCATCTACTAGCCATGTCACTTGAGTGCACTTTACATAAAAACACATTTCTTAAGTTGGAAGCATTAGGCCCCGCCCCCATTACAACTATGTCTTGTTATCAGTGTGCTGTGCAAACGCAGGCAGTACAAGTTAAACAAGTAAACAGAACTACACGAGGGCTGAGGCACGTATACATGTGCCAGACCCCAGCAAAGTCCAAATATCAGAGTACAGCAAAAGTGAACATCTGGGGGCCTTACAGTGGACCAGATGGCATTTCCAACACAAACCACTTCTTTTTAGGACTAAAAACCAACTGTATAACTTTGGATTTGAAACAGCAAGGAGCAGATGCAAGGTTGAGCTATGTCTCTCTGATTCTGGCAAGTCTAACTTCCTACAGTGGACTCAGGCCAAAGGTAAAAAAAAACAAAAAACGTCCAACCTCCGCCCAAAGTGAACTAATCTGGCCTGCAGTCTGTTTATCCACGTGTTTATGGTTTTACTGTTTGTGGGATTTCCTTTCACTTATGTCAATATTCCGAGTGCCTGTAAATAAACCCTTGGGTTTAAAATATAAACGGTTCTTGAGGTGTAGGGTTCAGTAATGTTTAAAAACCTGGAGGTTCCTGGTTTCGACGCTTGACTGGCACAGGAAAGCATGTATCTCAGGTGAATAATGTTGGCACCCTTTCCTGCAGCATCCGGGCAGTCACAGGGCTAGAAAGTATTCCCTTGAAGAGTTCTCTCTGTGATGGGGTCAGTGAAGATGCTCTTTAAAAGGATCTTCAATACTCTTGTCAAAGCTGACCAAATACTGGAAGAACAAGACACTGGCCATAAGCCACGCAGGGTCAAGAGGGCACAAGCTCTTGTCTTCCTTGAACTGACCACGCCAATGCAAGGTCAGAAAAGGTTTGGCTGGAGCAGGTGCAGTCTGTGTCCTATGTCATCATCAAAAATAGTAACATTTGTTTTCGCACAAGTGAAATCTCATGCCACTCCTGGTTTTGCATAATTTGTGTAGTCAACCAGGTAATGCATTTTTGCACAACTTTCCCCTGCAGCAGAGTGGCTCGAGGAAAGGTGAGACAGATGAGTGGTATGACTGCAAGATGTTTTCTACTTGAACCTGCCTCCTTCTGCCAGTCGTTCATGCGATGTTTATACACACTGGCACTTGTGTACCATTGACCCCCACATAACTGACCAAATGTACTTTGCATCATTTTTGTAAAAACAATGATATGATGGGGTGAACAATAGCATTTTGCCCACGCTAATAGTAACTGAAGCAGTATGCAACATCACCAAACCAAGAAAGCCCATGTTTACCCTTGCCAGGAGGTGCCACAGAGGTTGGAAACATCGACCAGAACCCCAACCACACACTCAGAGAGTATTCACATGGCAGGAAACCATGTATCGAGGTACTAAAACAGCTTTAGCCACATTACACCTCACCACACCAAAAAACGAAACTACAGATTGCTGGGATCTAACATCTTATATAGCCAATTTCGCTTTTTTACGTCTGCAAAGAAGCTGCTCTCATGCAGCGCTTTATGTGGTTAAAGGTGGTGTGCACTGGCGCTACTTTTGGGGACTGAACTTATTTTTTCTCATCAGATTTCTACCCAGAGCAAGAAAATGTCAGAAAATCATAGAGGCAGTAAAACCAACATGTAAACCAGGTATCGAAGCACTGAAATACTAGTGACACCCTCCACCACCTCATTCAAAAAAGAAGTCAAACTACTTGAATAAAACTCTCTTTTGATCCCAGCCCTGCTGCAAGCTGACGCCAACCAGAAGCTGCTCATCAACCAGGATGTGTGATGATCTCTAAACGAGAACGACTAACACAATCCTGACCTTCAACGAGAACTTACAACATAAACGATCTCATCTTAGATGCTCATTTATATGTGACTAGCGCTCAAGAGTGTAAATGTTGTGTGTAATTACCCTAAGTACCTTACTGTTTTCTATTGTGTTTTATCACAACATTTATATGGCGCTTACCACCAGTATTTTGGGGCGCTGAAGCACTTGCCTACATAAGCAGCATGCTACACCATGTAGGGTGTGTGGTTTGAAGGGTGTCGCCTTTTTATTTCGGGGTGTTTCCATGTTGTGCATGAGGACCACAGAGGTGTGTTATCGTGTCATGGGATGCAGTGCTTAGCAGTGTGTTGGATCAAGGAGGGTGAGAGGCAGGGACTCAGTTTATGGGTTTTAGTAATCAGCAGGTTTGAGCAGCTCTGCGGGACCCATTATGTTATTTCTTAGGCTCACAATCCACTTAGCTGGTTACTACACTCAGTTGACCATTGTGAGATATTTTGTTTAAAGTTTATGGTAATGAATAGGCTTTAACTGGGGGTGAAATCTGCAAGTACAGACCTTGTTATGATCATCCCATATCCAATTGCCATTGTGAAATGCCTAGAAGCGATCATAGGATGTAGCATGGTGGGACTCGCAGTTGTTGACTCCAAGTCCCCCACTGCCCAGTGGAATACGTCAGATCTCTTCAGAGGAGAAGTGTGGCTCAGTGGTTAGAGGCGGCAGACCCGGAATCTGAGATCGACCGTGGACCAGGGTTCGATTCCCCGCCTCGGCGGGTCTCGGGCTCATAAATTCCACGGTCTCGACAATTCTCGCTCCGGTGCCTACTCGACTCACGGGGTCACACTCTGCGACTCTGGGCAATAGCTTGCTTAATCTCCACATCGGCCCCTCGCGGCGGGATGCCTGGCTTTCACCTTGTGGATACCCTGCCAGGGTTTCTCACAGGGGAATACCAGGACGGGTTCCCTAAGCAAGCGCGGAGATGCCCCAGGGTAAGTCCTGCGCTATATAAGTTTCATACATTTACATACATTTACATTTACATATTCCATGCCTTTTCAGTTGGCGATGGAGGGTTTATTGATGTAGACACTGATGAACATGATCCGTAGTAGTTTTGGGCTGCCAGAGTGTAATAGCATTAGTATTAGTCTGGGTGAGGGGGGTTATATAAGAATGGACATTACAATATACTACCCAGGCTACACATAGGGCGGTCTTTCATAACACACCTGGAGATTAGGTAGTAAGCGCTTTCCAATAAGTCGGTCTGCCCCCCCTCAGTCAATGAAAAATTGCAGTCCAACTTCTATGTTTGACTAATGCACAGTTTTTGGTGTTAAAAATGTGGTCACCGCAGGTGTGCGGGGGGTATGCCACTGACTGTGCGGACGTCTCCTGTGAAGAGCTTATAGAGAGATTGGATTTTACCCCATCGGAACCAGCTTATAGTGGGTACTGATGTAAGGGCGTGGTTGGTAGGAAAAACCAAAAAGAGACTGGTGTAACATTTGCGCCTTTCTGGAAAGTAAAAAAATGTTTTGGGAGGCCAATAAAGATGGACGGGTCATATTGCAGTTTGATTGTCATCTGGGTAGTGATTTGTGAGTAGACAGCAGTGTAAGGCTGTTTTTTTACCTACAGATGAGTAGATCAAACCCGAACCAGAGTCAAATTCAACATCACAAAATTTAAAAAAAGGATAATAATCCCTTAGCCATAAAAAAGTCATGGCTCCTTGTCCTCAGAAAGAAACACCAGCTTGTCATCCTCCAGTGACGAACCAGTGCCCTCATGCTCACACAAAACCCTGGCTGCTCCTCACCATACCTGGAATCCCAACTCTTCATCCTCTTACAACTACCCATGGCCTCTTATTGTGGCAGCAAGCCCAGCATCTCAACAGGAATGGAAAAAAAGTGAAGGGTTGAATGAAGGATTGTGGAATGTTTGAATTAATCATAGCCACTGGTAATTACCCGGGCCGCATCCCAGCCCATCTTTTTTTGACAACCATGGCACCTCAGAAAAGAACCAGTGTCAATCAACTTTAGTCCTGCTGCTTGGTCTCCAGCATCGACAAATCAAGGGAGGGACAAGGAGCAGTTTAGACAGATCCAGCATCCATGCTCCTAATTAGACAGTAAAGTTTAAAGAAGGCTGTAGGTCCTCGTTGCAGGTGGATCAGATGAAATGACCAGAGGGAACCGGAGGGGGGATCCGAGTGGTCAGGTCTGAGTGTTCTCTCATACCAATAAGGGTGTCACACTAGGCGCGGTGCTCTGCCTTACCTAAGGGGCATCAGTAACTCAACTCTAGGGTTGGATCCCCCTTTCTGCCCCGTCGCGGTGCAGTTTAACCCCTTCAACGCTGATGACGGAACCGCTCCGTCATCAGCCGCGGTAGAGCTGTGCTGATGACGGAGCGGGTCTGTCATGGCCTGCTCGACGCGCCTGCGTGGCGCTGATTTCGCGCCTGCGCGGCGCGTTCTATTGAGCGGGCGGGGCCATGACGGAACCCCTCCGTCATGAGCACAGCTCAACCGAGGCTGGTAACGGAGCGGTTCAGTCACCAGCATGGGCGTGCCGCGCCCCCCCCTGCCCCTTAGCGCTGCGGCGGAATAGGCGCCGCAGCGAAGGTGTTAACCAATTTTGAATGGAAGCCCTTCACTACCACCTGGGGTCCAGACCTCTGTAGGGTAGCAATTTACTTGGTCCTGATGGAAACCACTGACCCTCCAGGCACAGAGGCATGAAGCATGTTGACCTCATTCAACAAGAGATCTCAGCACATTCTTACCAAAGATAGCTCCCTTGTTTTCACTGTTTCAAGGGAACTACCGCTCCATTAACATTTTGGGGGATCCCTTAGTCTCTTTAAACCACCTGCGCACCACCCTACATCATACACCCCTCACCTGCACTCATCATACCGCAAAAGATCTCTGCAAAAGAGCCCTCATTGAGGGGCCTGTCGGGCATTGCAGCACTAGCCCGACAAGGAGCACCCTATGGGGAAGCATGGCACCCTTTCGGGTGTGGGTGAGCACACAGATCTGATCACTCGGATCCCGCTGGTCATTTCATCTGATCCACCTGCAAGCGCGCTCCCTTCCCTTCAACGAGGACAGCATCTCCACAGCGTACCCTGGTACTTATCGCCACAGTGTGAATCCTGGCCTGATCCTGACAGTGAATCCCGGCTCCTCACTGCCTGATTGTGTGGTCCTGGCCCCCCTTGCGCGGTGACACGGGGTCTCCCGGATGCAGCCTCCCGTCAAGCACTAGAGCCCGCCGAGGCACGTCCTAACACCAAAGCCCCCCAGCTCTGTATCTACTCACTGTGTACCCGAAGTCCTCGCCGCCGCCCCTCCCCTCCACGCGGGGGCGCTCCGCTCCTGCGGGAAGAAGCGCGCCCCCGGCCGCACCAGCTGCGCGCTGTCTCCGATCCCAGGCAGCTCTCTGGGCCCTCTCCCAGCCCTTCGTTTAGAACAAATCACATCCCAGGAATGCAGTCCGAAAGCAAACCAAAACAAGCCGGGGTCACACCCCGAGCAAAGCCGGCACGCAGGGCGTTCGCGGCCGGCTCCACACGCATCCTAGGGCGGAGTGGGGGCAGTGTCGGGTCCAGCGGCCCCCGCCATTTCAGTACTGGGTATTAGCATGCCAAGGTGCCCCAAAACTGACCGGAAATACTACAGTTATTATAACACCATCCGTGCTCTTTCACGCCGACCAGCAACGCCCCAGCTACTCCAGTACAGACAGCTCCGCCAGTGCACCTCAGGCAAGATCTTCCATGGTCAAGCTATCTCAGTAGGGGGCCGACCCCAGGTCCGACCTACCTGCAGGCTCCCCCCTACTTAAGCAACGAGTGGCACACAGCTCCGCCAATGTACCTACGACCGGACCTGTAGATTAATTGACCTCCCAGTACTGAGACTGGCAAACAGCTCTGACAAAGTACCTCAATCCCTTCCAGGCTGGCACAATACCTACAACGCCAGCAGTGAGTACTCGTCAGTACTTACCTAGTCATCAGTATTCCCTGCTCCGCCCGTGCTTCCATGCCTCAGCAGTGTCTGTCTGTCCGTGCCTCATCCCTCTGTCCAATTCTCTCAGTTCGCGCTCGGGCAGTCGCAGCAGCGCACTCTTTCTGGACAGTGTCCAGGGCGCTGCGCCCCCCACCAGCTCGGGGCGCTCCTTCTCGGATATTTAGGGACCTATGAACCCAGCACACTCCGAAGACACCGGGGGTCCCGGGTCCAGGGTGAGCGGGAGGGAAGGGCGAGATCCCAAAGCTCAGTGCGGGTGCAGGTGCCCGAGGGGGCGTGGCCAGGAGGAGCAAGTGTCAGAAGCCTGCCGTGGATAGCTGCAAAAGTACCATCATCCTATCCAGAGCATTGTGCAACATGGGTAAAGGACATGAGAGACGAGAGAAGGACAGAGGGGAGAGAAGGACAGAGGGGAGAGAAGGACAGAGGGGGAGCGAGAGGACAGAGGGGAGAGGCGAGAAAAGGACAGAGGGGAGAGAAGGACAGAGGGGGAGCGAGAGGACAGAGGGGGGAGGCGAGAGAAGGACAGAGGGGGAGGCGAGGGGACAGAGGGGGAGGCGAGGGGGCAGAGGGGAGAGGCGAGAGAAGGACAGAGGGGAGAGAAGGACAGAGGGGAGAGAAGGACAGAGGGGAGAGAAGGACAGAGGGGGAGCGAGAGGACAGAGGGGAGAGGCGAGAAAAGGACAGAGGGGAGAGAAGGACAGAGGGGGAGCGAGAGGACAGAGGGGGGAGGCGAGAGAAGGACAGAGGGGGAGGCGAGGGGACAGAGGGGGAGGCGAGGGGACAGAGGGGAGAGGCGAGAGAAGGACAGAGGGGAGAGAAGGACAGAGGGGAGAGAAGGACAGAGGGGGAGCGAGAGGACAGAGGGGAGAGGCGAGAAAAGGACAGAGGGGAGAGAAGGACAGAGGGGGAGCGAGAGGACAGAGGGGAGAGGCGATAGAAGGACAGAGGGGAGGGACGAAAGAAGGACAGGGAGAAGCGAAGGACAGTGGGGAGAGACGAGAGAAAGAGAGAGTGGAGAAACGTAAGGAAACTGTGATGATTAGGGGAGGGAAATATGGGAGAGTTAGAGAAGAGAATAGCAAAGTGGGCTTGAGAAAAGTCGAAGAGGACGTTAGAGAGGAGAAAAGGAGGGCGAAGAGAGGAGATACTGTAGAGAGAAGGGAGCCATGAGAATAAGGGAGAAGAAAGAACGGAAAGGAGGGGGTAGAGGAGAATGAATGATGAGGTGAAAGAGAAGGACAGAAGGCGATCTATGAGAGGTAGGACAAGTAGTGAGAATGAGAGAGAGAGAGAGAGAGAGAGAGAGAGAGAGAGAGGGGGAGGGAGAGAGGAGGGAGCGATAGAATCTGGACAGAGAAAGAGGGGCTGAAATGAGAACTGAACCTAAGGAGAAAAGGAAAACGCGCACGACATTGACGGAAAGAGACGGGTGGGTGGCACGAGGGACATTTAAAGAGAGGAGAAGTGAGGCACGGAGAGAGTGACATAGTATAGTGGAACTAAGTGGCTTGAGATGCCATGTCTCACCCTCAGGGGCACGGGGCCAGCCGCGCCTCGCACGAATACTCCTCGTTCTTCCGAGCTGCGGATCCCAGAAGGATGGGAGGTGCCCACAAGAGCCTCTCCGGGCCAGCAGCGGTCCCAAGCACGCAGGGAACAAGCCCTCCATCCCCGGCCCGAGCACCGGCAGCGGGAACAGCCCCGCCTCGGGAGGCCGAGCTTCCGAAGCAGCGAATGGGAGAGCGGGGGAGCGGGCCGGGAGGAGGGACAGTGCGTACTGACAGCACAGCGCCAAGCAGGGGCTAGAAAAGTCACAAAGCACCAGCATGCAATAGACCAGCGGTCTAGGAGCTGCCAACCACAGTAGAAACCCCTAGGTGGGCAAGAGCCTGCCGCTTAAAGCAGAGATCAGAGGGTCTGGGACTAATGCGTGCACTGCAGGGGCCTGTGCTCGACCTCATGGTCACAAGTGCAAATCCACTCATCCTTTCATCTATCAGAGGTGGATAAAATGAGTACCAGTGAGTTGGGTAACAATAAACATGTTATTCAGCTCCAAGATGCCTACGGGTGCACGTGCGCTTTACAAATATTCACTTTAAAGATTAAGGGGTGCCCATGTCTATGCGATCTCATCAATCCTAAGTCGTTATGGTAGAGAGTTTCCTAAAGGATGCCAATCTTCATTCTTTTCTCCCACCATAAAGGAGTTGCACCGGCTCACAGGGAAGGCCAGGATCCACTCATCCATCACTCATAAATTCTTCACTCCACAACATCTAGCCGCCTGGGGGGCACAACTGCTGCTGCACCCCAGGGAGTAGACCGCGCCCCGCAAAATAGAAACACTGCGGGTCTGGCCCAGGCAGACTGGCCACCAAGGGCGGCCTTACTGGGCTTACTTTGGTGTTCTGATCAGACAATAGGATCTGAAATCAATGTAACATGAACTCACAACCTATCACTTCCATTTGTCAGGCAACAGTTGAGAGCAGACCAGTTCTCGCTGGGCCTCTCTGGTGACATAGTATGTTATAAATAGGGCTCCTGGTTTTATGGTATTTATTTTCTGGCCATTTTCCGTCTGTATTTATCCATATTTAATTTTTGGCCATTTTATCTGTATTTATCCATATTTATTTTGTGTTTGCGTATAAATGAAGTTGTAAAACTGTACATTTCCATATCTATTTAACTGACAGACGCGCACTCATACTTTGATGTCTGACGTGTTTTAGCTAGTTAAGTTGCCAAATACTACACAATACATACACTGGTAGTTATTAGCACTATACCATAAATATATGTTAACATATTCTGTTATTTAAAGACATTTCATCCTATTTTTTTAATTTCCCTTGCTGTCCATCTGCTCAGCTGCTGGCTTTTGATTCATGAAAGAATTCACGGAGAGTCACTTAAAAGAAGTACAATTTTCTGTATTTATCCACTTTTTAAGATAAATGCGGACAGAAGACGCATTGTTTTCTATCTATATTTATCTGTAAAAATCCGTAAAAACGGAAAACCAGGAGCCTTAGTTATAAACCTAAAAATGACACTGGTCTTGTCTCCATCAATGCATACATGATGTCGGGTTCAGCAGACAGGCTCTCAGCTAAGGGGGCCTTTCTTCTCTCTGCTCGTAGTGAGCGCCACACTAACTCCCTTTCAAACAGCAGCATCTCTCCCAGCTCTGTCGTCCACAGGAGTCACCGCTCAGCCCCCCTCTTAACGCCTGCATTCACCTTCTTGCCACTCTGATCCGCTCTTTTGGCTTTGAGGCTCTCTCCTATATTGATGACACGTAAATCATCTTTTTCTAAGAACTGGAACTCCATTCAAGCCAATCTCTGTGCATGTATGAGAGCAGTGCACTATTTCCAGTCATGATCACTCTCTTAAACTTAACTGCGACAAGATGGAATCCTTTTTCTTTGGTCAACCTGAACTTTTTAGGCGGCCTAAGGACTTACAACCCCTTCCCCCCTCCCAAGTCTCCCAAGTCCACAACTAAAAATCTGGGCATTTGGTTTGGCTACGATTTGTCCTTCCCTAAAAACATCAACTCTCAGGCTGTTGTTCGTAGAAATGCTTTTCCCTTTTTTTTTTTTTTTAAGTTTTATATAGCGCTGGCTAGACCCGGAGGTATCAGAGCGCTTTACATGAGCATCAGATCATAGTTAGAGGTTACATCGTTACAAAGGTTACACAGTTCTTAGAGCATGGCAACATAGTTACTTGTAGGGTCAAGAAAAACAATAAGCACAAAATACATAAGGGGAAAAGAAGGCAAGGTGAGAGATTCAGGGGGGGTTGGAGTAGGGGAAGTAGACAGATAAAGAAGGTGGGAAAAAGGAGGGGAGGGTGAGAGACACAGCCTCGGGAGAAGAGGGGAAGGGTGACGGAGACACAAACCAGTAGACGAGTCAAGGCAACGTCCAAAGTCCAGTAAGCTGTGATCCCAAGGGAAGTGGTATCCCTTCACTATCTCTATTGCGAGAGGCTCCCTTTACGCAGTGGACTCTCTCAGAGAGGTCTCTGAGACTCCAAGGCCTACATACTGGATCCTTCCCCAAAAAGGGGAGAGGGAGTGCGCTGGCAAGGGGTGCCATACCATACCTCAAGTGTGAGTGGCTCCCTTGGCGCAGTGGACTCTCTCAGCGGGTTAGCTGAGACTCCAGAGTATAAATATTGGATCTTTCCCCAACAAGGGGAGAAGGAGTGCTTAGTCAAAGGGCACAAAGGACAGGGGGTAGGCAGAGTAGCAGGCAAGGGGATAGATTCAGGAGAGAGAGGATAGGGGCTAGGGAAGAGACAAATAAGGAGAGACGAAAAGAAGTCTGCCTAAAGACCGACTGGGTAGGTGACGACCAAGGAGGGAATCCAAGGCCCATCTCCCCTATAGCTAAACCAAGTAGCTCCATCGGGCATCAGACAAAATAGTTCAGTCTCCGCCGCAAACCAGAAAAATAGTAGTAAACTCGCTGATCTCTTCCTGCCTGGATTACAGGAACTCCCTCTTACTAGGGATCCCTGAGTATCTGCTGTAATGACGGCAAGTACACAAGTCTGCTCCTAGGATGATTCTTAACTTCCCACCCTGGGTTCCGAGATTGTCCCGCCTTAAGCAGCTTCACCGGCTCATGATCAAGAGACGCTCCACCTTTAAGGCTCTCAAGCTGTGCAATCAGGGAAATTCACACTTAAAAGCCATGTCCAGACCATATCTTCCTACCCGCACCTTTTGCTCCACCTTGTCAAGAGCGGTCATCATTTAGTCTATCGTGAGGGCAGGAGGGGAGGTAGAGCCTTTTTCTATTTCGCTGCTAAACCCTGGAACTCCCTTCTCCTAGACATTAACACCACAATGAACTACTGGAGCTTCAGAAAGAAATTAAAAACTTTCCTCTCCTGATTCCTCTGCCCTGTGTGCTCCACTGGGTGATCTCGGTTACTTCTAGTGCCAGGACAACCCTTGGGGTGATCATGGGCTTCATAAAATGACATTACATTAATACGAACAACAACAATAATAACATGATTGGTGCAACTAACAGATATGTCTGTTGTCAGGTCCCCCAAGATTTATGTAACCCAAGTTGTAGCTCTGTTGTTCAAACATCTGAGAACGGGTTTACCTTAGGGATAGGTGGATAGCCCTGCTGTATGCAGCCGGAAATTGTGAATTCTGTATAACTGTTCATTTTTACAACTTAGTCCTTCAAAGAACATTCTCAGTGATAATGGTCAACTGAAAAACGACTTGGAGGGGGTAGGACAGAAAAATGAAAGGAAGTTGAAATTAGAAGTGAAGAAAGATGCTGCATGAGAGTTTGAAATGACAGGAGACAATGTCAGCTTGCTTAGCCAAAATATTTGAACTTCTTGTAAAGAATACATCTTTTTAACTATTTTTAGGGTCGCGCCTGCAATAGCAAAGACAAGCACTTTTGAGACACTATTGTTAAGGAAAAGGGCTTGGAGCTCGCCGTTGCTTACCATATGTTGGCATGCGTGGCACTCTTCTTTACTGCCTCGTAATTGGTCACTGCAGAACAAGCATAATTTCGATTCCTTTCTGTGGAGCAGGAACCAAGCACTGATTCATTCAACTTAATCAGTTCTCGGCCTTCTGCTTGACATTATGGAGGTACTATTTTGTTCTTTTTAACTTCTAGTGCCCTGCAGAAAGAAGGCGTGTGACTAGCAAAAACATGCCCAGCAGAATAAACAAAATTGCAAAGTTTTATTTCTAAAGATAACTTTCTTTCATTTCTCCAAGTCTTCTTTCTCACTTTGCACTCATGTTTTCTTTTTGTTGGTGGGTGCTGTTCTCAAAAGATGATGATTATTTTGTTCTAAATATTGCAAAGCAACATTGTTTCTTTCTAATGTGTAATTTCTGAAATTATGCTGTAACACATAATTGTGCAGTACACTCAAATCCAACCCACTTCACTCCAATCCAATCCACCCCACACCAATACTCCCCAATCCAATGTGCCCCACTTCAATTCAATCCGCCCCACTCCAGTACACCCCAACTCACTCCACACCAATCCACCACAATCCAATCCACCCTACTACAATCCGATCCACTCCAATCTGCCCACAATCCACCAACTTAATCCAACCCACACCACCCACTCAAATTCAATCCAAACCACTGACTCCAATCCAATCCACTCCACCGACCCACGCCACTCCCAATCCAATCTGTCCCATTACAATCCACTCCAAAGTCAATCCGCCTTACTCCAATCCCCCCACCTGACCCCACACCACAGTCCAATCCACTCCACTGCAATCCACCCCATCCATTCCACAGCACATCAAACCTGGTCCAATCTAATCTACAAAACTCCCATCCAGTCCACCTCACCTTACCCCAAACCCCCATTCCAATCCAACCCAACCCACCCCAATCCACTACATTCCTATCCATCACATTACAATCCACCCACCCACTCCAATCTAATCCACCCACCCCACACCAATACATCCCACTTCAATCCACCCCACTCCACTCCAATCCAATCCACCCCACTCCAATCCAATTCACCCCACTCCAATCCACCACACCTGACCCCAGTCCACCCGACTCCAATCTAATCCACGCCTAGCCAATAAAATGCACCCCAACAAATCCACTCCAATCCAAACCACCCCACTCCAAAAAATCCACTCAACTCCAGTCCAATCCACCCCACCTCAATCCAATCCACCCCACTCAATCTAAACCATTCCAATCCAGCCCGCCTCGCCCAATCCAATGTACCTCATCCTACTACAATCCAAACTAACCCACCTACTCCAATACACTCCGCCCCACTCCACTCAATTCACTCCACTCCATTCCAATTCACCCAACTTCAATCCAATCCATCCCACTGCAGTTCAATCTAGTCCACCAAACTACAATCCACTCCAACCCACCGCTTCACTTCACCCCACCCCAATTCACCCCACTACAAACCATTCAACTTCAATCCAATCCAACCCACTTTAGTCCAATCACTCCAATCCACTCACCGCAATACAATTCATCCACCCAAGCAAAAAAAATCCACCCACCCCATACTATCCACCCTACTCCAATCCAATCACATATACTTCAATCCAACCCACCCCACCCCACTCTAATCCAATCCATTCCACTTTAATCCAAACCAATCCACCCAACTCTACTCCAATCCACTTATCTCTACCCCAATCAAACCCACCTCACTCTACTCCAATCCAGTGCACCACCTCAATCCACTCAAACACTCTCCACCCTATTCCACACCACTCCTTGACACTGCGCTCTACAACACTCTCTGCCACTCTACAACACTATACTCCTCCTACTCACTTTACAACACTCTACTCCAACCAATCCACTCTACGACAGTCTACTTCCCTTACTCCTCTCTACAGCACTCAATGACACTGACTCTTACCCGTGCTGAACAGTGCCAGACTAGTGTACAATGTGGCTAAAATACATCGCCAAAGCGAATAGCTTTTGCAAGGGTGAGACATATTGGCTTTGCCAATGCTTGTTTAGGAACGCTGTGCCAGATATACTCCATTAGGACACCATATTTTTTGAAGTTTTGTTGAGGTTGGGGGTCAGACCCACAGCAAAACTATGGATGCACAAACTTGAATGACACGCAGAGAGGATCGTGTCTGTCATCCCCAGAGTCAGCATGGCTCTGGGCCATGGCCCTTGCCCGGCCCAAAATTATCTTATTGGCAAAACAGTTCAGACAAATACTGACAAAGTAGCTACACTGGGTACACAAAGCGATACACGAAGGACACTTTCGTACCTTGACTTTCCACAGTAGCCCGATCTGCTCAAAGCAGCACACTGCCCTTCTTGTTCGTGCAATGGGTCGAGTCCATTTAGTTACCAGTGAATATTGTTCTATTCGTGCTGACACGACTCAGTTGCCATGGGCCATATCAGCCGCAAAATGAAACAAAGTGACTCAAGACAAGGCTAACTATTGGAGAAGCAGTTGCAGTGGGATCTCTGGCACCAGAAATACAGCCGCATATTCACTTGCTCTGATCTATCTAATCGAATCGATTCTAATCTATCTATCTATCTATCTATCTATCTATCTATCTATCTATCTATCTATCTATCTATCTATCTATCTATCTATCTATCTATCTATCTATCTATCGATCTATCTAGCTATCTATCTATTTTCTTTCTTTCTATCTTTCTTTCTTGTGCGTAGTGCTGGTTATTTATGGATGGACAGCAAACCCTGGTAGGGGCGGGTAAACTTTCCCCTCAAACCACTAATTTTAATATCTCTTTGTAGTAAACCCTTGCAGGGTGTAATCAGTAGTAAAAAGTAATATACCCCAACTACAAGACCAGTCTCAGGTGGGATCGGCTAGAGGTGAGGCTAGAGACATTCTTCTATGGCGGTCATGTCTCCACCCATTCCTTATAAATCACACCTGGCGCGTAGAGGTAGCGCGCCTCTTTCCTTTTCACCTGCATTTCTTTTTCTAAGACATAACATAAGTATTATATAGAATTTAATTTAATGGAGGAAACCACAAACAAGATGGGTGGACAGTTTGCAAAGGTCTCAGACACGACCAATGCATTCCTGGCCATCGTTTTCCGCCTACTAGACCAATTCAGAAAGGACCAGCGTTATACGAATCACACCTGGCAGGAACAGTCCATCCTAAAGTACTAAGTCAGGTGTCTGGAAACGGGAGCACACCTACAATCCCAGCCTGATTGCAGTCTTGTAGGGCCTAACAGTGAGGTGCAGGTTGAGTCTTGTGACACAGTACACGCGGCACCCAGATCTGGGTAGAGCAGCCGTACTCTACATGCTCTGCTTCTTGTGATCATAAGAGAGCTCAGCTCACTTCCTGCTAGGCATTTTAAAGTCCCCATCGTCCTTCTATTTTGATGGACGAGGATTTCTTGTTTGCCAATTTAAATGCCCTGTGGTGTCTACCTAAATGCATCTCAGCTCCCCAATCCTCATTTTTACTCCACATCCTGAGATAATTCTCTCTACATTAACTAACCACTGTGTTCCATCAAATGGTAAGTCACTTCTGCACACCACCGGTTTACAAGCTAGCTCTGTTTTGGTGGGCACCCACAGTAGCGCCATTCTCGCGACTCTCATGCTCTGCAAGAAAACCTTCAAAGCATAGGGCCACCTCTGATGGTCGATGCCTCCTGAGGGGTATTTGATAAATCTCCTCTTGCTGCTACCTCTTTCACACAGCATCTGACTTCCTGTTCCAGTCGTCACAATTTATGTAACCTCTTCGGGCGATTGTTCTGTCATTCACCTCCAGGACCAAGTCCACCTCTTTCTAAGGAGAGACAACACCAGCTTCACAACTGAAATCTTCATGCTACTGATGATGTAACTCCCCCGCTCTTCCAGATGCATCTCTCCTTCCTCAAAATCATTTATTAACCCCATTGTCTTAATGCTGCTCCCATCCCAATTGGACATTAGACAGTTTAATCTCTTCATCTGATGGGAAATGTAATCCCTGTGTCTCACGCCCCCACCACACTCCCTCTCCAGATGCTAATTCTTGCAATTAACTTTTTTCTTTTTTGCAGTTTAATATAGTGCAGACTTGGTCCAATGGCCTCGGAGAACTTTACATGAGCTCCAGTTGCATTACACAAGGTCAGAATTTTTTTTTCTTTTTTGTAAACATGGGGCGATTAAGTGATTTATCCAGAATTACAGGATGCTGATCCAATGCCGGGACTCAAACTTGGTTCTCCAGTTCCAAAGTCGGCAGCTCTGGCCATAACAACACAACCTTTTCCCTATTCCAGTCCTGCTACCATGTCTTGATAGCGACGACTTCCTATTTCAAATCTCCGGTTTTGTCCTAGGCCTCACATGTCTTGTTTATCGACATACTGTGATTGCCAGACACCATGTCATCAACAATACTACCTTCCATTTTGGGAATTTCCTTTTGCAAACATTGTAGTTTGGTAATGTTGTCCAATTGGCACAATAATTCATGGAGAGATCACTCGCTTCACACACCCAAGAACCATTAGAAGGTCAACCATGTTGCTAAATATTACAATCATTAGCAGTAAATAGGATAAAGAAATGTAGGTCTAGATGTAACTTAGGTCTGGATGATGTCATCAGTGATGTCATCAAAGATGTGCCTCAACATGTCATGGCGATGTAATATTTGAGGTCATAAAGAGTGCATGGTTGGGCGCAAGTTGTAGTTAGCTCAGTAAACTATAACTGGTGAATTTCAGTGGACGTTTTGTTTTTAAAACAATAGTTTTTATATTATTACAAAGCCTCACTATAACTTTACTTTAACGTTTGTTTTTTAAAACTGAATTTCTAGGTAATTTTTTTTAACATAAAGTTAGATATTTTTACCATACCTATCTAGAACTTCACTTTAACCTTTGTTTTTCAGTGAATTTGCAAGTTTTTTTTGTTAACCCGTTGCGTGCGCGCATCGGCCAAGGGCCGTCGCGAGCACTACCTCGGTAGTGCTGCGCACGTCCGTTGGCCGACGCGGCCCCGCCCACTCAATAGAACTCCTGCACCGCGGCGGAATTTGTGCCGCGATTAAGGAGTTGAATTTGTACGTTTTATTTTTTTTAACGGGTAAGTAAGGCCTCATTACCATACCCAACTATAACATCACTCTAACCTTTCTTTTTTTACTGAGAAATTTGGCACCAAACATGTACAGTGCTATTCTCAATGTTATTTCAGATGTCTTGTTGATGTTATCATTAATGTAATAGAACATGTCATGAGTGATTTAATATGTGAGGTCATAAGCAGTGCATGGCGAGGGTGCGAGTTATAGGAACCACAACATTTCTCCTCATGTTGGGGCCAGCCAATCAGGGCCAAGCTTCTGTGTGAGCAAGATGGCTGAAAGGCATAACGGAAAATGGGCCCTCTTTGCCAATTAGATTGCTCTATTATTTGAAGGATGTCCCGCAAACCCAACCATCCAATTTACTAATATTTTGAACCTTTATTTCTCAAAAACAACTGAACGGATTTGCATAGATTAACAACAAGCATATCCTTAAGTATGGTTGCTGGGTGAGAGATCCTTTTCTGTTTAACCAATTATGGATTCACTCTACCACTCCTTACAACAAATCACTTCCTGCTTAATACCTCTGGTTTCTATCTATCTCTGTCTTGATAAGCGATCTTTTCTTACTTTATCCCACTAGGCTACCTTTGTACTGAAGGATGATCGCTTCCTGTGAAGCTTCTGCAGTCTCTTGCCCTCTCTATCTCAACTGTTGTTTAACTCTTCCACTCCCCACGCTACCTTTATTCCAGTAGGCTAATATGCACTGATCCATCATTCACAACTCTTTGATAACTCTATGCAATAACTCTATCCAATGGCCAATGGGAGAATGCTCCACTTTTAAAACCCACCATGTTGTCTCAAAATAAGATCACTTAAGTCAAAGTGCAAATTTCCTCTTTCATTTCAATAGCAGCTACAAAATGTATCCATATAGCATCATCAGAACATAAATGCAAAACATCCCAAATATAAAAAGCAATATTTATTGGTTCATAAAAGCCATCAATCACAATGAATTAAAACAATATATATGTAAATTACGTAAGAAAATCATTGCATTCTCTAACCAGAATCCAATATTCTAAAAAGATCATATAGCCTATACTGCATCAAAGAAGAGGCATATAGCTACACATGTAAAATTACACAATTTTATATAAAAACACAAAAGCAGGAGAAAACGAAAGAAAAAAGTTCATATCATAATTTGCATATATAATATTTTAATTCATCGTGGTTGTAAGGAGCCCCTCTCTCTTTTTTGAGATCAAAATAAGATCACGACTTGTTAAATGTCTTCAAACCCCCAGTCTTAATGGCATTTCTCATTTAATCCTTTCAGGCTCTGAGCTGCCACTAGTCCATTGAGAGAACATTTACACACATCTATTGTGCTACATTCACCTTGCTGTGATGTGGTTTGTTCTTGAAGCTCTCCAGGCTGCCTGCTGGATCCAACTGCATTCTTCGACTCCCAGTCACGTCTGTCACAATCAGAGATTAATAAAGCTATCGGTTTCTTTGCAGCAAAAGATTTTCAAGTACAACTTGAGGTATCTGGTGTAATGGGGCATCACGGCAATTCAAAATATTACAGGCCTTGCCTCGGGCAGTCTATTGAAGATCTGCAGTTTCCGCCAGCATGCTTGCAGCTATTTCATGAGCCATGCCAGCAAGTAAAGCGAAATAACTGGCGGTGACGATGAGCCTGTGTAGACTAGCCCCATTAGGAGGTAATCTGTGGGCAGCCTCGGGCTAAGTCAGATGTCGGTGCTGACCTCCTCTGATGAGGGTACAATAGAACGCGTAGCTGCAATGCCGGAGGCTGATGAGGAATCCGAAGCAGATACACCTGCTCAAGTCAGAAGATGTTCTGTTTGTCACATAATTATCTTTCCTGTGAATTTAGCTCTGGCTGAAGTTGGTAGACTAATGCACCAAGCCATACTCCCTCCATTGATGTTCCCTATTGTGGATTTAGAGGAGCTACCGATGACAGAAACTCAGCTGCGGACTTAACCACATCCTTACCAAAAGGAGTACGAGCTGTATTCCCTGTGTCATGGTGCAAATAATTGACCGTCAACTACCACCAAACACACAGACCATTTCTAGGAGGATGATGCAAGATGGGAATAACCTATCCGCCAATGTCACTCTGGGAGGAACTTAGGATGCAGAGGTAGTGGAGACTGTTTTCATGGTTGTGTTAAAATGTCACAGCACCCCCTCCCTCACCACCCTGGGAGTCAATGGTAAGCAAACGCTGAGTGGACTCTTGTTCCTTCAGGAGAATGTGTTGAGCGTATCACAAAGGGTTCTCTGATCCCTAACCTTATCTTATCTTGCTCCTTACATGCATCTCCGTCAAGACCTGCAGCAAAGCAACGGAACATCCTCAGCATCCCAATGACCGCCAGCTTCTCAGCTTTATCGGTGCCTTGATGAGACAAATTCCTGCTCACACACCCCGACCGTAGCATTCATCTCCCACACTGGTTTTTGATAGTGCTCTGCAGGACTGAGACACAATGCCAGATCTGCATATCGGTCTGCAAGTTGTGTGTGAAGGGTGTGCCAAAGAACAACATGGAGTGAGATCCTCTGTCAGAGAAGTGACTAGGTCTCAGTGCGGCAGATCTGAACAAAGATGTGGTGTCAGCGGAGGGATAGGGTTAAAATCCCATAGTACAAATGCGAGGAGTAGAATCCAAGGGTGAGACCCATTGGTGGCATAGTAGAGGCCACAGGTCCTGCTGTCAATTAGCTTGGGACTGCTGGGGTTAGACAGGCCTCTTCTAATGTTTATGTCCCCCTTACCCAATGTTCTGTGGTCTGGACCCACAACCTGCCCCATAGAAGCCGGGTTTGACCATAGCCCACTGTTTGCATGCCCCATTTAGTCATGTAGCCAGGTACTAGATGCAAATGACAGTCCCAAAGGCTACATTACAAGAGACCACACTCCCACTGCCTCAGTTTTTGCATCCTAACCTTTACCCTGGCATAATCTCTCTGATAACGAAGTCCCCAATGTTTTCTTCCTCCAGTTTTGGAAAATAGCTCGCAGGGTGGGTGTAATGTTGACTCAATGACCAAAGCCCAGAAAGGAAACAGCAACAAAGAGAATAATAGTAGGATTGCGACACTGGGCCGTGCCACGCAGCCCTTCCCATAGGGCATATTATCCATTGAGACTTCTTTTTCCCATTTCTAGTGAACGGGGTAAAATGTATCTTCTTATGATATTGAGGCTGCATGAATTGTATAGGGCATGTCCTTGATTCACCTACAAAAGATGTATCTTAAAATATATTTAATTCAGGTACCATCTAGGATGCCACAGTATAAAAGGCCAAAAACTCAATCAAAGAGGGGACTCCAGAATTCCCTACTCCCTTAAATCAGCGACCTAGTTCTCACTTGGTGGCAGTGAAATTGACATCCTGGTGGACAGCTGCAAGAAACAGCTGCGATTTTTCATTCCTACAGCAAAAACAGATGTCATATTTTATTCCCTACACTGTAATTATTCTGATATTTATTACTGTTCCATGCCCAGCACATGTAAACATTTCCAGGACTGACAAATGCAGATATTACTACGGTCAACACAGTGTAAGAGTGCGCAAAATTTTAAATCTGCAAGCAGAATTAGTTAAAAAACATATTATTTTTGTAATGGATGAAACAGGGAGTTTTCCAGTGACCATTATGCATTGGGCAGTATTTACTATCAAAGCATTTTTGTTGGAAGGTCAATTTGATATTTTCTTCGACTTAATAATTTAGATCAAAATAGAAATGTTGCTACAGGGGCTGATTTGCTATCAAGAATATCAGCTAAATGTTAATTTGCTGCATTTAATTACAGGGGTTTGATTTTTTTCTTTGAAAATACGGTTGTCTAGATGATTTCCCGTATTTGTTTAAACTGGTAAGTGCCTCGGTTGCAAATCACTTTAAACAATTCCATGAAAGGCGAAGGGGTGGCCTCCTCCAATTCTGCCCAAAGCTAAAATGTTGAGCAAACAGCTTTTACAGATGTACTGAGAGGTTGGGGGGCTGGGGAGGAGAGAAAAATAGAGAAAAGAGAGAAGAAAGACAGATATGCTCCTGAAAATCTGGTTAAGGGGAGAGTTTAATTTCGAACCGGCAGTATTATGAGATATAGAAACCTTGCAAATCTGACAGGTGACTCAAAGATGGCATAGTTTGCTCTTGGGTACCAGGCTATTTTCAAATAAGTTTCGTTGCACTTGGACCTGAGGCCAAACCACGCCTATATGGAGTGTGATTTCCTGTTTCAATACTGTCCCTAAAACCTTGATCTGTTGGGACAGTCAGTGACTTTCTTAGCATTCCCGTTCACGGCCTCATTATGTCTGTATCTTCTGAATATGTTGCTTCCTGACATAAATACAATACTGAAGGGGGGACCTCCAGAGCTGAACTTGTACCCCAGCTGTGGCCGCAGGAAATGCAGACTCCTGCTGTAGCATTCGATTTGAAACACAATACTCCAGATGTGGTTCTCAAAACTGGGCCCAGCACTGCATATGAAGCCCTCAGAGGGTTCAATACCATGGGTCTGGCTCTAGAGCTGGCCTGGTTCTGACGACGAAGTACCCCGAGTGATGTACACTGGTGATACCACCTCCCTCTTCCTGGTTTGCTCATGCACTATCATGTGTATTAATACTCTACTATCTCCTCTCTCTCCCAGGTGGTCTCTCCACTTTAGGTTTCCAAAAGCTTGATCTGATATATTCCTTCCCAGTTTGGAGACCTTTAAAATGCCTTCTTAGCCAGTACTGCTCTTTGGTTTGTGTCTGCAACGGACGGTCGGTGTGGGCAACTCAAAT
Organism: Lissotriton helveticus; assembly: GCF_964261635.1. NCBI lineage: Eukaryota > Metazoa > Chordata > Amphibia > Caudata > Salamandridae > Lissotriton > Lissotriton helveticus. Next base: position 1,621,966,144 of record NC_136057.1, read on the forward strand.
CGGGCGAACTTGAAATCCTTGCTTTATCTCCTAGATGGTCAAACCCATCAAGGAGCTTTGCCAAGATAGGATGCTGTCGTTAGGTAACAAAGACACACGCAATGTAATGTTTAAAAAGAGAAAAAACACAGAAATTTGTCAGTTATAGTTCGGTGAGCTAACTTACTGGGTCACCACCATGCACTACTTATGACCTCACAAATGACTTCACTTATGACATGATAAATGACTTCATTGATGACATTTATGAATTATTTATTATTGCAAGCACAATTGGAGAGGAGTCGGCCTAACGGCTAGGGCAGTCGGCCTCAATACTGGGGAACCAGGTTCGTGTCTCGACAAGGACGCGCAACATCCTGGGATTCTGGGCAAATCACTTAATCTCCCCATGCCTAACCAAAATGAATGTGTCCTCATGTAACGCAACTGGTGCTTGGGTCAAATTCGTGCTATATAAAACTCTGTTAAAAATAATAATTTGGACTAGCAGAGACGGGTGTCAAACCACCTTAAAGGTAATACATTTATTTATGGTTTTCTATAGCGCCTCTTACACTTAAAAAAATTACTAGGAAAATACAAATTTGATATCAAATTCAGGCATGAACGGGGAGCCGGTAGAGGTCCCTCAGGACTGCAGTCATGTGATCAAATTTCCATGTGGAAGACATCAGTGGAGCAGCTGCATGGGAGACCACTTTGAAGGGGGCGAGTGAATCTTTTGGGTGATCCATGAGAACTGTGTTGCCACAGTCAAGGAAGGGAGATCTTTAAGCCATGGGCAGCATTTCTTAGTTGGTTCAGGGTCTGTAGATGCTGTTTTTGAAGCCATGAAGGAAGAAGTGAGCTAATTGAGGTATTCACCCTAAGACTATTTGTAACTTAGTGCACGATTTCACCAGGAGCTGTTATATTGGAAAACAGCTACCTTCCAAACAATTCTTCCCCTGCTTTTACAAATCTCACCCCATGGTTATTTCTCAACGCAAATTACCCATTTTCCTGATCAACAAAACAGTGTTACAGCATTATCATGGAAAGACCTCAAATCCATAGAATTATATGTAAATATACACTGCTGACACATACGCAAGTATGTTCAAGCGTCCCTTCCCATGTTTACCATGCCCTTCAGTTTACTCGCCCCATGACAGATTGTTTTTTATTTTTTTATACATGTACATAACTTATCATCCAACTCTGCGGCAGCATCCCTTATGAATGCACTGAGGAGCTTCCTTAAAATAGCTTATTGAAAACAACAGACCTGAAAGAACTTCACAGACGCGCATTCAAAAATAGATTCCTCAGCATGAGTGCCGCCCATAAAATGGCTGCAGTTAATCACCATCTGATTGAATATTTATCTTCAGGTTTGGGGTAGACTACATGTTCTAGCAAGAGACCCTCAGAGTTGTGTTGTTACTTTACAGTTATACTACAAATGGATGTTATTGCATCCAGTATTCTATCAACACAAATTTGGCTTAAAAAAGCAGAATATGTGGAAACTTTTAGCTGGCTTATGAGCTTCAAATCAGCTCAAGCTTTGGTGTTAAGTGTCTAGATTTAAAGTGGCATCACCTAGTATTACCACATTACAAATGTAGTGCCACAAAAATGATGCAGAAATTCGTCAGTTTAAATGACAAGAAAAGATTTTAAAGATGTAGTGAAATGGGTACCACACATTTTTATTTATAATTTTTTTTAGAAATCTTTTTGACAGTTCAATCGCAAACATTTTCAAATCATTGTTGTGCAATGTCATTCTCAGTTGATACAGTCTTATCACATCATACAACATCACCTGTCTCTCTTCTTCCCACTCCCTCATTACAATAGTTGTTTCGATTCCACAAGAATGCCCACTAGCGGGACTACAAAGAGGACTACTCTGTCAGTATCTACCGCAGCAAAGACTTGTGTGGCCAATGACATTGAATTTGAAGAGGTGGAGACCTCACTTAGCGGTAGGAACTCCTCTAAACAGATGACTTCTGGGCAGAAAGTGCAGGATATTTTTAAAAAGAAAGAAATCCTCTGAACCACTTTCATCCAGGTAGGCACTTACCATGTGCCCAACTTCCATGGACGGCAAAGATGCGGGCTGTGCAGGCACACAAGGGGGTGACACTGGGGTCTGCAGTCCATTAGTCGCACGATCAAGCATTACATCAGCTAATGGAATTGGGGAGAATCCCCCGAAATCAGTTGTGGCACCTGAAATTGCATGCTCCAATAACTTTAACCCCCTGGTTTACACAGGTGCAGAGAATGAGACCGCGAATGGCGATTTATGCATCCTACTATTGAGGGATTTAAGAGTGCGACGGGGGGAGAAATGTATGCAGCAACCGCTCATGCCAGAGTGAACTAAGCCAGCTCAACGCACTTATTGAACATTCGTTAATGAAGTTTCCCTAATGAAAGCAAATATGGGGTCACCTATTGATAAGATCGATATGACACACCCACTTGGTAATAGTATAGAAGGTGATGGGACCATAGGAAGGCACAGACGGTATACATACCTTACAGCAGTCTGGCTTAGTGGTGGGCCCCAACAGCTGTCAGGACCCAATTTAGTTCGAGGGGGTGTGGGGGGGTCTGCCAAGGATGACGTCCCACGCTCCTATGGATCTTTGCATTAGGCATCCTTGTAAAATCCCTGGCATGGGCCCTAAACCTTAGGGTACTAAGAAATTCCCACACCCACAGGAGCACTGGGCGGGACGCCAATAATGAACCTTCAGTAGGAAAGGCAGCCTATCAGGCAGTACACTAGGCACCCACAAAGGAACACTTGCACTAGCCCTGAGAGCCATCCAGGCGGGAGTCATAATACAATTTATATGATAAAAATTCCTAAAATCTCGCCCTGGACAAAAGAAAACGTCGAGATCTTAACCAATAAAGTCACCCACTGGATTAGGCAGGATAGCCAGTGCTGCTCAATTATAAGACATAGTAGCCACAAGACGGTGGCATTTTAATGATGAATTTGACTACATTACCCTCGAGTTGGCCAATGGAAATCTCAGAGATGGTCTAGTAAACTTGGAACCATGCATCTCCCCACCCAATGGATCTAAGATCCAGTTTAAGTACACTCTAACAAATAGGAGGGAGGCCTTTGACTCGGGGAGCAATAGGTCCTTGGCTAACCATTTTGAAAACACTCAAAGTGGTTCCAAAAAGTGGCTGCCCAATGGGGAGGCAAAAGCTGGTAGTACATGAAGGGAAGAGGGATGCCTCCCTGATGCAATAAGTTTAGCCTGATGGGGGGGAAGGCTCCTGCCCTTGCGTACCTGTAGTAACGGAAATACACACATGTCATAGCGAGGCTAGTGATGAGGGGAGGCAATCCATAGCACATACACAGCTTACAACCCCAGGGAACGCCAACAGACTGAAGATATTGTCCCGGAACACAGCTGGCCTTAAGTCCAAACTTAACAGCGAGGAATTGAGGAACTTCATTGACACCTTCGAAATGTGTCTCCTACAGGAGGCATGGGCCACTGATGTGGTCCACAGGGTGGGCTTCAAGAACTTTAGTGTAGAGGCTTCCCGGTCACCTGCCGGTCGGCCTCATCTTTTGGGTTAACACACATTTGAAATGCATTATCAAAAAATGTGACACTAAATCCAAAGGCCTACTGGCTGTGAGTCTTAGAAACTCAAATGGGGAACAGACAGTCCTCCTGGTTAATATCTATAGCAGATTCTCTTTGCAGAATCAGGTCTCCCCCAATGTAACAACCGTTGGTGATTTTCTTGAAAAGGCAGAGGGTGCCGGTCATCTAATGCTCACAGAGTACCTGAACGCTACTCATGAACCTCTTGAAGTGATGTCACAGTCACTGAGGAGGAGGAGGAGGAGGAGGAATGGGGAGCCCCAAAACTGAGCTATGCTGGTCCTGGTAGAAACACAAAAGTAGCATTCCAAGTAGCCTAATTTTCTCTTAAGTACAGTCGTAGAGCCTGTAACGGGCGCTCAAAACCAGACAAGAAACAAGACATACATTTAAAAGGGGTAACTGTAGAACCAGAATAGATTGCATTCTTTTGGACATATTTCTTTGGTGCCACTTGATTGATTTGAGGGTAACAGAAAGGCTAGAAATGGATCATAACACACTGATATTAGAACTGGACCATATGCTCACTTCCCCTCAGCATCAACCAGAGGACAAACTAAGTAATCCAATTGTTCTCAGTAACAACAGAAGGAAGGTTAAGTGGCCCACGATTGAGAGGAACGAGGACACCCTTGCTCAAATGTATACTATTACAGTTATATCCCTAGATGATATCAACGAGCAAGTAGGTGAGGCACAACTAAGTCTGAATTAATTCAGTGGGTTAATGGGGAAGATTTTTTTTTTTAAACTTCGAGGTTGGGAAGAGTAAGGCGATAAGTAACAACAAAATAGAAGGGTTTGATGAACACTGGGAGGCTATAAGGGTGGAGTTGAAGGGTGCCATAAAAACGGCTGTAGAGATACTGAGGCCTTAAAAGTGAAATTAAATAAAGCAGTTCAAAGAGAGGCAAAAGGGAATTGAGAAGATCTAATTACTACAGCAAAAACCAGGGACAGTAAACAGTTCCGGCACATACTAGCGTAGGGGTCGAGAAGCCAAATCATATAGGAAGACTGTCACATTCAACCCCAGACCTACCAAACCATTTTAGTCTGCTCTATGCCAAACAGGTGAACACTTGGATGGGGACTAGTGACCTCGCCTGCAATGACGTGCACAAGGAGACATGAATGCAGATCTAAATATCCTCAGCCTAGAGGAAACCAAGACAGCCCTCGCTTTCTTACAAAGGAATAAAGCACCAAGTTTAGATAAAATCACAGGTGATCTTTTTTTTGCAGAACCAAAAGTATGGAGTGTGATTTTAAATCAAAGTTTAAGACCATTTTACAGGGCATTGAGGTACCCGATTCCTGGTTGGGAGCGAAGGTAGTATCAGTATGCAAGAAGGGAGACAAAAGTGAACCAGCAAACTTTAGGTCCATAAACCTGATTGATCTCTCACAGGAACTATTTTGCAGGCACTTGCCAGAGAGGCTACAAGACTGGATAAAGGAGGCCCAGACTTTGTCACCTTCTCAGGTTGGGTTCAGAGAGAATACAAGCACTACTGATCAACTATCTAGATTACTAACTATATTATGGAAAAAAGTATTTATCAAAAGAGAACATATATATGTAGTGTTCATGGACTTACTTGCGGCATTTGATCTCATCCCCAGAGAAAAAATGTGGGCAGCTCTTCAGCAGTTAGGGTTCCCGATTTACCTACTACAAACAATAATCAGGCTACATAGGGAAAATTATACCCAAGTAAGATAAGGGAGAAAGAGTGAATTGACAGAGCGTATAAGGATGAACAGAGGTGTGCAGCAAGGATGCATTTTGCACTGACTTGGTTCACCCTATGCATCAACGGGCAGATCGAGACTCCAGCCGACTGGACTACGGTAACTCCCTCTACACCGGAACCACAGCCAAACTTCAGGAAAGACTCCAGCGCATTCAGAACGCCTCAGCACGACTCATCCTGGACATCCCCCGACACAGCCACATCTCCGGACACCTAAGAGACCTGCACTGGCTCCCCGTCAGCAAGAGAATCACGTTCCGACTCCTCACCCACGCACACAAAGCTCTCCACAACCAAGGCCCCAGATACCTCAACGACCGCCTGACCTTCTACACTCCCACCCGCCAGCTACGATCAACTAGCCACGCCCTCGCCGCCGTTCCCCGCAGCCGAAGAGTCACAACGGGAGGAAGATCCTTCTCCTACCTGGCTGCCAAGACGTGGAACTCCCTCCCCATCCACCTCCGCCTGACCCAAGACCACCTCTCCTTCAGGAAGCAACTCAAGACCTGGCTGTTCGAGCAGTAGCGGACCCCCCTTCCCCCCTTGAGACCCTCCGGGTGAGTAGCGCGCTATACAAATGCTTTGATTGATTGATTGATTGATTGACTATAACGGTGAGCCCCCAAGATTGGTGGTCACATAGTAAGGTCCCAGCTTTTTGCTGATGACACCCTACTGGTATCGAACATCCTGATGGGGCTACAAAACCTACTGGACCAGTTCCAAGTATCCTGTGGGGATTTTGCGTTGGAAATAAACATCACCATGGCGTTCAACCCACACAAGTCATTCAGAGACAAGATTAAATTGGGTGACACTTATTTGGAACAAGTAAAGCAATTTGATTACCTGGGTGTTAGGTTCTCAAACACTTTATCTTGGAGTGTGAGCTGGCTCTTAGAGATTTGTGGGACCCAACACGTAAACTCTGCTGTAGTCAAAAAGCTTAAAACATCAAACTTCTGACCAGTTGCTCTGGTCATTGAAATCTATAGGACTAAGGGTCTCGGAGCTTCACTATACAGCGCAGAGATATTGAAAAATGTAGGGGCCATTGAAAAAAACGGAGAATATCTTTATGCACTCTTTCCTAGGTTTACCCCGGAATGCGCCATTAACCCCCATCTGCCTGGACCTTGGTCTTAATAACATATCCCATGTGGCAACATTCAGCCCTTTAGTGTATTGGACCCTAGTTTTATCTAATAACACTCGACTCCCCCTGAGACAATCATTTCTCGATTTGATCGCGCTTAACACTAAAGGGAGTATACCCTGGTTTAAACATGTCAAGAAATGGATGTTCAGATTGGGTATGAGTGAACTCTGGTCCAACCATGATTGTATCCAGAAAAACAATCTTGTGCCTCAAAAATAGATTGCGCCATATCAGTGGACACTGGTTGAATTCCAGTTCTGTGGGAGAGTTAACATGAAGGCATCTGATTTTTAAAGATAACATGGCACTGTGAGGGATTCTTGAATCATATTGACCCCCCCCCCCAACTCTACCAAGCAAAATCTCTGTATCTGGAATTTGGATATGGCATCTTGCCAGTAAATGGTTTCTGCAATAGATGGATTGGCAGTTGTATCTTCCCCAGCCTGCCATCGTGCTCAGCTAGCCCTGAAACAGGAAAAAAAAATGAAAATTCTTCTGTCTTAGGCCCTTTGACATCAGAAGAACATGGTTAATCACGATCTGTTTCATTAAATCCACAAGACACCTGAGTGCTGCTATCAGAATTCCCAGAAGTGATAGTACTGTGTGGTTAGTTTTTGCACTGTTGAAATACTTGTTCCAATGCATGAGATGTAAGAAACTGTCATTACCAGTTAGGATATGAAACTGAGTTTAAGCTATTAGCAAATTGTTTTCCAATTTATAATTCTACATTTTATCGAAGAATAGTAATGTTCATAGATAATGCAGTTTTTTTGTTTTGTTTTTTTAATGATTAACTTGAATGATGCTTTCACCGGGGTTGTTTAGTTACTGACAGTGTTGCTTTAAAATTTGAGCACTTGAACTTTAGTAAATCTAATGCATGAGAAGCCCGTAGTTAGTTTGTATCAAACTGTATTTTTGAACATTTTAACGGGAGCTTATTGTCTAGGTAGGTGTTTTTAAACGAGAGAGCTTCCAAAATCTCTTGCTCCTGCACAATTAAAAGATCAATGCAATTGATATCAATTGATGCGTAGTTTAGCGATTGTCACATTTTAAAATCCTGAATTGTTAAGAATTAATGGGTTTAGCGCTACAGGAGTTGTATTGCACATGAGCACTTTAGAGTTTTGTTACTTTAGAATATTTGCTTCTGAATGAACGAAACCATGTCGGAAAGTGTACAACTATTCTCAAACCGAAAGCCTGTAGAGTTTTATGGGTATACAACGGTGGTTAGATGTGATTCTATTGTTTTATTGTATATATGCAGTAAACAACGAATAAAGAACATTACTACTGCACTTTGCGCGTAAAGAGTGTGCCCCCCTGTTCTCCCGCTCCCCACCAATCTCGTACCATCCTTCAAGGAGAACTCCCATATGAATTCCTCACGAGTGAACTTCACGGCTGCCCCCTCAACACCGTTGCGGAATGTCGCAGAGTGACTATAAATTGCTTTCAGGGACACGGAGGGCTAATTTTAGAGTGTGCCTTTTTATGTGAATATATCTCTTCCGGCGCGTGCCTGCACATCACATTCCCGTTAATGAAGAGTGGGCGTGAACGCACGCCTCACCTGCAAGTCACACTTGGCATCGTGTGCCAGTGGGTGCTGCTAATGGCCCGGGGATGGGCAGGAGACAACATGGCCCACGTGGTGTACCCCGCTTTACAACTGTAGGCTTAAAAAAAGAAGTGGTGTGACGCTGCCACCGGAAGTGACGTCACAATAGGAAGTGACGCCACGAAAGATGCCTAGCTCCTCGTCCCAGAGAGGCCAAAGAGTGAAATCCAGCTGTTTGGCAGGGGGGATGGTGTCCCCCCGGTAAAATAAGTGGGGGGACGCCGTCCACCCGCGTGGTACTCTGACTCGAGCCCTGACTGTAGGCTCCCAGAGCCTACGAGATGTTCCAGGCCGCACGTTGTGGAAGAGTCCCAGGGTAAAGAAGAATTTTACCAGTGTAGACATAGGCGCAGGAAGTAGGGGTGCTGCAGCACCCCCAAAGTAATTATGCTACGGTTCAGAGGACGAATCGGCAATACAGAGGCGTTTTTATCTCTTTCATTTCTTGTGCATTCAAAAATAGAGGTCAAATGTCAGGCTATGTATTCTGACAAATTATTGCTTATTTTTAAAATATAGATTGGTGTATACTTTTCTTTCTATGACTTCAAATTGAGAGGTGTCTGTAAACGGAACTATATGGCATTCTTGCTGGGGTACAGCGAGTGTGAAAGGATCGACTGTAGGATGGCAATTTTTTAACACAACCAAATTCAAATATCTGTAAATGAAATCTATACATTTCAAAATATGTTAGGAAAGTTCCGGATGAGGCACATTTACAAAATCAACAAGAGAAAAATAAGAATATACATCATAACTGAAAATAAAAAGATTTATAAAATAATTTGTTCGGATACATTACTGCTTCAATACATATGCATCTGATGCTGTATAGTATGCAATAATACATGTTTTTCTAGGGTCAGCATGTATTCATAGAGTTTGCTATGTTCTTTCTCTACATTGACTGTTTTCTCTACGAATAGCAAACTTAGCATTTGGTAGAGGTCCCCTTTTTTCCATTGAGGCACATTTAATGTCATTCTGAAGTGTGATGGACACAGATTTTAATAGGTTCAAAACAAATCAAGACACTTAACTTAGTGATGCAGAAACTATAAATATTCGCTGAAACCCAATTTCAGAGCATTATCTTTTGAGCACTATATGGTTTTAGCAGCACAACTGCATTGTTGTGCAGTACAATGTGCTGCTTTTAAATGAGACTGTGGCACCACACAATGTTTTAGAAATATATTTGCGACAGTGAGCTCAAAATGCACCCCCAGCTACATACTACACCCTTACCATTCTACTGCTGAATGGGAGTGGTTAATTTGCTACACTTGTTCTTTGTGTGACACTTGGATTTGTCACAATCCCTATCACATCAGAGATGTCACACTCTTGGCAGCACCTCCACTCAGAAAATTGTTCCAACACCACCACTGGGTGTAGTCAAGGCCCACTCACGGATGCTCCTCGTAAACCCTTAACAAATTGTCTTCCTAAAGTTCTATACTTTAAACGTACACATAGTAACTATTCTATGTAGACTGAACCATTTGGGTACAGGAAATCACATACTAGTTACTGCACATTCTTTTCATTTAATTGTGAGCACTGGATCTTATTTGACACCATTTGATCAATATACTTCTAATATTCTACAATATAAAATATGCAATTAAATAATTTGTTGCAGTCAAAATACCGTTTTTGGGCCTCTTTCAACATTTGACTTGGCATATTAACTAATCGTTGGATAAGACTTTTTTGGACCAGATTTTCCTTGTTTACATGATTTATTATCTATATTGAACCAAAGTTTTTACAATACGTTTTTACAATACGGTTTATGACTCCAGGATCTCTAAAATTGTTGGGGTCACCCTTGTTTCTGAGTATATGCTATGCCATTTGGACGGCATGCCCATTATATTTGATTTAAACTAGTGTTTGCGGCTTACCAATATTCGCATGGGCCTTGGGATTCCTGGGGGAAACACTGTCATGCCCCTGCTGGCATGAATGTGTTGAGGAGCTTGTCACTCCTGCAATATATATCTGTATAAGCAGGGGTGAAAGACAGAATCCATCCTCATATAAGGGTAGGTGGGTGAGTGACCCAGCCGGGGCACACAAAGGTGAGGAATGGACAAGTGTGCATGGCTTCTCTAATGCCACCATCCATTTAGTAGTTTGTGGGCAAGCAGCATCAACCTAACATAAAACCAGAACGCTACAAGCTGAACCTCTACTAGCCCAATCACCTTGAAGGATAGCATAGTTCCACTTTACACACAGCAATAACTCCGGCTGAAGGTGAGATAATCAAATCTTCCCAGACTTCAAGACCTTAAAATAAGGACCTCGCGAGGTTTGGGCTTTTCAACTCCAAATTCCTGCATCACACAAATGGCTTGTCGAAGCCTAAAACAAACACTGGCAAAGCCATTAGCTCGTGCCTTTTTGGTGCCAAAGCAGATTTATAGGCTTTGCAAATGCTTTTTATTGATGCTGTGCAGCATCAACAAAAAACAAGAAACAAAGTGAAATAACGTGTATGCATGCATGCATGATGGCGCTGCAGGCTTATGCGTCTTGACACTATGGCGGGACGTTTGTGTGTGTGCATGCTTCACCATGCATGCACACATATGATATGGCATGGCACACCACCCATTTTCCTTTATTTACAATTCAATTCCAAGATGGTTGACACCACCATATTTAAATGTGAGCAAAGCTTGTTTTGCAAATGGAGTAGGCTGACATCAAAATTCAGCAGGGATAAGTGAACGTGGGGGGAGGGGGCAATAGAGGGCAGGAGATTTTTTTTAAGCGAAAAGGGTCAGCAAGCGAAGGGTAGGCAAAGCAACAGACAAGCTGAGAGAGGAAGGAGAGAAACAAAGCATGCACAGGGTTGCTTGAGCAGGAAAGCAGCATATTAGGGAGAGAACAAGGATATACATGCCCTCCCTTAGTGTGCTGAAACAAAAAGCATAAAATGATTTCTTGGATATGAGCAGTGGAAGGACTCAAGTCATCCACTCTGAAGGAAGGGGGGTTAAAGAGTTATGACCCAGGGGTGGGACAAACGCAAGAAGAGTAAGGAACACCTTTGAATAAGAAGTGCTGAAATGAGACTGAGAAGAAAGCCAACCAATGGTAAGCATTGTATTGATATTTCTTGTCCACAACTGGTCTTCAACAACAGGCAGCTAAAAGCAGTCTGCAGGTCTTTAAATGGGCAGCCGCAGGAGCACACAAAGATATGCTGCTGCAAAGCATGCTTACCATTCCTACTTTGGAAACATGTTCCCTGTCTAGAAATATGTTAAATCAACAGCAGTAGTCACAAATCCCATGAGGACAGCTTTCATCATTAGGTGTGGAGAAGACTTAACTGGTCTCCAGGCAATGCCCAAATCACATGCAATATCCTCTCCAGCTAACACAAAGGTATGTGCGACAACAAACAATGCCTAATTCCTATGCCACGGCAACAACCAGTGTTCCCAGTGTTCTCAACTCCCAAGCATTCGTAAAGACATTCCACCCCAAATAATCTAAGAACTTGTCAATGGAAATCTAGCTCACACTCCCAGTAGCTCTTACATACGGGCCAATGTTTTTTTTTGCTGTAAACTCAGCCTTTGTAGATCTCACCAGCTTCTATCCCCTGCCACATATTCAATCGTGGTCGTCTTTATTTCCACACTTCCTTCCCAAGCTTCACTCCTTTGTATTTGCTGTGTGTGCCACTGTTCCCTTCATTATCCCCTCATAGTTTCTCCTTTTTTAATTCCTCTTTTTTATTTACTTTTTAGATCCATTGAAACTCGACCCTCCCTTCAAAGTCTCTCCAGATCTTCATGTATACATTTGAGTTCCATGATGCATTTATCTGGCCTTTTAAAAAATGCATTAAACAAACAACTGGATTTTCTTGCACAGTTTACATTTATGGTGTCAAATAAATGTCTCTGTGAGGCAGAAGAACGTGTGCTTGTAAAACTGTCTTGTCCTTAAGAGCAGTTGCCAAAGCTTAAACAGCCAACATTACAAACGAAGTCAGATTGTTTGCACTACAGATGTCACTGGTGAGGCCTGGCTTGGAGGACAGTTTCCAGTTCTCGTCGTCATTTCCTGGTCCATTACTGAGCATCACATCTGGAGTGTTTTGTGGAGGGCTGAAGGCTGAACCTATTGCATTATTTCCAATTCTTAACACCACATCTGGAGTATTGTGCCAGGCACTAGAATCCGTATCAGGCTGTGTAAGAATTACCTGCAACATTATGTTCAGTTGTGCTTTCCACGTCTATCGTACCATGCCTAGTTATGGAGACGTTATCTGAAACCTTGTATTCAGTTCTTCAGGGCTCAACCGTGGTATCATGTCAGTGTTGGAACCAGCAGTGTCTGGTTGGCTGAAGGGATGCCCCCAGCCAGGCAGAACTATGCCTCCCATGAAGGCTAGGTGATTACACTCGCTGGTAGATGGACACTTAGCAGTCAGGTTCACTACAGAGGTAAAGTGTAAAGCAAAGGCACAGCAGCCACTCGGGATAAATGCACTGAGCATCACAAAAGAGACCACACAGGATGTATGTAAAATCGTATATATTCAACACACATATTCAATCATTGTAACATGGCCATCATGTACTTTTGAGCATAAAACACTATTGGAAATACTACTAGCAATACACAGCCCATTCGTACGGTTAAGCTTTCACTAGAATGCACACTATGGACAATTCCTAATCTAACTTCCCCCAGTTGAGAGAGAGTACCCTTATGCGGTGCACAATATTAAGATTATGTACATACACAGAACACTTTTTAGCAGCACCACAAGCTGAAGCCAGGCGGGAGAAAACCAATGAGAAAAAAGGTAATGTGCTTTTAGCACCAATCAACGTATAAGGTGGCATCGCCGCCAATCTAACTTCCTCCAGTTGAGAGAGAGTACCTTGTGCGGTGCACAAAATTAAGATTATGTACATAGACAGAACAAAGAGCACTTTTTAACAGCACTGCAAGCTGAAGCCACACAGGAAAAACCTAATGAGAAAAAGGTATTGTGCTTTTAGCACCAATCAACGTATAAGGTGGCATCGCCGCCAATCTAACTTCCCCCAGTTGAGAGAGAGTACCTTGTGCGGTGCACAAAATTAAGATTATGTACATAGACAGAACAAAGAGCACTTTTTAACAGCACTGCAAGCTGAAGCCACACAGGAAAAACCTAATGAGAAAAAGGTATTGTGCTTTTAGCACCAATCAACGTATAAGATGGCATCACCGGCCAGTGTCGTGAAGCCCAGGCAGGCCGCAGACGATCACTCCCACTCACACACACTCACTCACTCTGCACCACTAGTTGATGCAACAGCTATCAGCCCATCTGTACAACACGCTCTTACATACACATACACAATCTGCACCCTGATGTGGTGCCACTGGTACTCAGCAGGTATACGGTTCACCCTCTGCAGTCTCCGTGGCCCAAGCAACTCTCCACCTTCAGGTTCACCGATATTGTCCTATACCCCCGGATGGAAGATAACCAGCTCTGCCTCGTGGAACTTGGACAGCTCACGGCTGAAGTCACACTTAATCTGGGTCCTCAGGAAGCAGGTGGGACTATGTAACAGTTTTATTTAGGAGGAAGACGTAAACAAGGGAGAGGTTAGCAACCACTTGGAAAATTCACCCACAGGTCTCAAAACACAAAGGAGTCACGCAGTCTTTTGACCCACTTCCGAACTGTCGCGGAAGCGCTTCTTCTTTCTTGCTTCTTCTCCCTGGCACCACAATGTCTTCGGAAGAGGCCAAATGTGGAGAGGACAATTGGTCTGCCGCAAAGGGGGGTCACCATGGGATCAACTGATGAAAGGGAAGTAACACAGGGGAGCCTCTTGGTAGGTTGAGGCGCCCCGATAGATACACAATGATCCAGGTTGTGCCCAGGCAATCCGGTAACAGCGACTGATATGCATAGGGATGAGTCGCCCCAGGCACCTCACATTTCAGACACAATGAGTTTCAAATTCCGCACCTCCCTGGTAAGGATGCACAATGACCGGTGGACATCGAGTTGAGTTGGACAAGGCAATTCCGGTCACACACACTGAAGAGTTGCAGTTCCATGCGTCTCTGGAAATGAGGCACACCATCAAGTGCACAATGATACAGGTTGCACCATATCAGTCCAGTCACACAAAAACAGTTGCAAGTTCAGCAGAGCCACATGAGGAAGAATGAGGCACTACTCTGGGTACACCCCCGCCCCAGAGGGTCGCATCCTATGAATCGGACACTGCACGCAATGAGCATGCAGTGGAAGTGCCACACAAGAGAAATGTGGCACAACTGATGAAATGGGCCAGGCGGGGTCCCGTAACTGGTGAATCTGCTCACCACCACTGGACGCTTAAGAGTATCATGGGCCCTGCAGTATGGGAACCACCTGCCTCAGTTGAAGGCAATATTTTGGGGGCTCCACACTAGGCAATCCTGTCTCCAGGCACTGTCTTAAGTCCACACTCACACCATGCTACCAGTTTGGATTTAGTAGCTGAGGTGGACACTTGAGAGGGTACCGCACTCCAGATGTCACAGGTAGATGGTGTAGGATCCTCGGGGGGATCTTTGCTGTCCCTGAGATCTCCAGGAGAACAGGAGGACCGCCGTTGGGCCCTTGGAGAGCACACGAGAGGGAGCCACACATTAGCAGGTCAACAGCCCAGGCTAGTCTTTATTTGGACGCACGCAGTCCGGGATCTCTGGTCCCATATCCCCACATGCGTATCTCACCGTTTGCTAGAGGATGGCACCAGAAGATATACTATCGCGTGTCTTTGAAGTGGGGATGGTTTAGGGGTTTTCCCTTTGAACCACAGATGTCTCCCCTAAATTGTAGCCCTGTCTGCCATGGGGCCTTGGAATGCAGAGCTTAATCTTTAGTGGGGCTGTGTTCCGGCCCTTAGAGGCTAAGTGTCACAACCTCTATCTTCGATCTATCCCATTCGGCCCTCAAATGGCAGAGGACTGGCGCTCCCGTGGGATGCCCATGTTTTACAGCTGTCGATTTGGGAATACACAGATGTGCTCACCCCAACCCCTGGTGTCCACAGGAGCCAGACACCATAGCCCCAAGACTCTTAAAGCATTGAAATGTCCTTATTCTATAAATAGGAGTTATGTCAAAACCCCCTTTACCAATGGAAAGGGTTTGGCACTGCAAATCCATTGATATGAAACATCATGAGGCTGCTCCACTGCAATCCACCAATGCAGTGTGAAGTATTGTCAACCATTTCCCCATATTACCTTATGGGGAGAGCAGGTCTGATAGGTAGTGAAAACACACATAGGTATTCCTCACTACCTGGTAGTACGTGCGCTATTGCGCACCTGGACCTGCAATAGCAGGAGGGACACATATTTCCCAGCACCATTGGTGCCAGTGTGCCCGCCCCAGTCTACACAGCAGACTGGACACAGGTTTAACCAATTTGTGTGTCTAGACAGATGCGTTAACCTGCGTTGGCAGGCGGCACACACAATCACAGGCACAATACGTGCGGTGCACACTCAAGCGGCTTGTGAGTTTACACATGATAGCTACCAGTGTGCACCCACCAGTCTGCAATAACAGATCAGCCCATGTTTCAGAGCACGAATTCAACACCATTTCCCAACACGGATAGGAAGGGCAAGTGCGTTTTCACACCGTAATGGGAGGGGAAAAGAGCCCAAAGCCCAGAGTCCACATAAGAGAATCTGCAACCTGACAAGTATCTGGTCCAACAGTCAGGCTACTGAATCCATATCTGCAAGATTAAATTCAGTCATCCGGCCACATCGGGAGCATCGTGCTAAACTAAGGAGGCCGTATCTTTAACCAAATCCTGGAGTATTGTGCCAGGCTATGGACTCCTTACCTGCAACTGCGGTTCAGGTCTGCAGGCTTCATCTACAGCACTACGCAGATGAATGGGAATATACAGTATGCCGCGTTTTCCATTTCTAAGCCATTATGGTACGGCAAAGTGCAAGACTGATTAGCCGAAGCAACTAAACGCAGAACCCATGCTAAAACCATTACACACAGAAGGAACATTAAGGTTACGGTACAAGAGACTGCCATATGGTGCAAGAAAAAATTGTTTCCAGGGGAGAGTTTTCTTAGAACTAAACACAGGTTGTCCAAGGTAAGTAAGCCCATTGAACAGTGATCAGTGTCAACGTTTCAAAATATTCCTATGAGACAAATATATATATACTCAATCTAAATGGGAATACATTATATATAGGGCTCCCTGTTTTCCATTTTTACTGATTTTTACAGATGAATACAGACAGAAAACCTTTTATTTTCCTCTCTGTATTTATTTTTAAATGTGGATAAAACAACTGAGTGGATTGACAGGAAGGAAATTAAAAAAATATAGGGATTTTAATAAAGAGCCTTAAACAGAAGTAGATCTGCAGAATCTTGATACTAAAATGTACACATTTTCTTACAAGTGCATATTTGAGTGTGTTTATATCATTGAAATGTGTCAGGCGTTTAGGCATGAGTGCACATTAACGGGTTAAATAAATGCAGAAATATACACATTTCCGCTTCATTTTTTACAAAACCTAAAATAAATATGGATAAATACAGGAAAAATTAGAAAAAAATAAATATGGATAAATACAGACAGAAATTACTAAAGTATAAATACCATAAAACCTGGAGTCCTAATTATATACCGAAGTTGTGGGAAAGAAAATCTGGCACATGTCAGCCTCCGGGGATTAATGTAGTCCAAGACTTGTAAGAGAGCAAGATACATTTTCCCTGAAAGACCAGTGCATGCAACAACCAACTAGTCAAGACAAACGTATGACCTAAACCGAAAAAAAAACCTTGAATAGACAACAAAGTGGCTGCAGATGTGGTGCAGCCTGTGCATTTGAGGGAGTCTATGCCTGGCCAGCAGAGCACAAAGAAGGTGGGCCCGGGGTACGTTCTGAGGAGACGAATGCAATGCAGTAAGATATGTGCTTGGAGTAGGCAATCCTTCACTTCTTGTGCCCAGCCTCTCCATCCATCCACGTCCTGAGCCTGCATCTCCGATGCTCCACATCCGGCACCCTGCATCCCAACTGCTGCACACGCTGTGTTAAGCATCTGCACTTCGTGTGCCCTGTCTCTCAACTGTTCAATCTTCCTGTAACTGCATCTTAACACCTCTTGTGAGTTACAACCTACTGTTCCACAACACGTGCCATGAGTATCCATTGCTTCGCTTCCTCTAACTTATATCTCAACTGTTCCACTTACTTTAACTATATATACACTCCTCCAATTCTTTTTTCTAGCCTTCCTGCCCCTTATAGCTACAAATTGTATACCCTACATTTCCACTTCTCGGCTTCCTTTACTTTGCATTTCAACTACTCAACTTCCTGTACCTGCATTTCCACTGTCTCACATCCTGTACCCAACATCTCCAATGTTCTTCTTTATTAGCCCAACATCTCTACCATTCCCCCTCTTGTCCCCTGCATCTTCCCTATTCCACGTCGTGGGTCCTTTTCTACGTCCTGCACCTTTCATCTTTAACGCTTCACTTCCTGGGTGAATTTATTCCGGCCTTCCACGCTGGGTGCCATGCATCACCCCTGCTACCCTTTATCTGCCGTGTACACCTTTCTTCTTATGCTTCATTAGTATGTTACACAATTTACTGTGCCCACATCTCCATGGTATTACATCAGGGTACACTTTTAACAGAGAAGCCAGTAGGGGACACCCTTGATTCCTCAAAGGAATTGACGCCACTTTTAATTTGTTGTGGGTAGATTTTACTATTGCTAAAAGAAAGTGCCTGGTACGTTTTAGTTAGTGTAACCCTCAAAGGTAAAGTGCTTTGTATGATGCATTAATTAAATTCTGGTGTCTTGCCGCCCCAACATTACATCTCTTAACCCACTCACAGCACCTTTAGCACCCATGCACCACACTCCGTAAGTGCAGCACTAGGTGCCACACTGCTATGTTCATTTTATATGTATAGAAATCAACACAGATCGTTAACATTCTTTGACCCAGGGAAGGGCGGCATCTTGGTTACACTGCTGCAGAGTGATAACGCGTGGCTACAATATTTGCCCAAAGCTTTTGCTGACCGGAGTGTTGCAGACGGCCGGGCTTGGCTCCGCTGGGTGTTCGTGGCCGTGCTTGGCTCCGCCGACTTCCTGTCCCTCGTTGTGGTGCCTGAGGGCTGGGCAAAGCTCCGCCTGTGGCCTGGCCGGGCTTGGCTCCGCCGGGCCGCAATAAACTACAACCCTCAGCAGCCCCTCGCGGCAAGGACGCCGCGCACGCAAACAGGAAGCGCCTGGAGGCGCATAAAGGATCCCTTGCGACTGAGACCAGGGGGACCGCTTTTGCTGACCGGAGTGTTGCAGACGGCCGGGCTTGGCTCCGCTGGGTGTTCGTGGCCGGGCTTGGCTCCGCCGACTTCCTGTCCCTCGTTGTGGTGCCTGAGGGCCGGGCAAAGCTCCGCCTGTGGCCTGGCCGGGCTTGGCTCCGCCGGGCCGCAATAAACTACAACCCCCAGCAGCCCCTCGCGGCAAGGACGCCGCGCACGCAAACAGGAAGCGCCTGGAGGCGCATAAAGGATCCCTTGCTTCCTCGTCCCGCGGGACGCGCGCGGGCACGCGCCGGGAGAAGCCCGGGACAAGGGCGGGACAGTCTATGACAGTCATAGACAGGAAGAGGCAGGGCTGGGCCATAAACTCTGGCCGATTTGTGTCAGGACTACTGGTGATTTAAGGTACTTAAGGTATTTGTATCCAGATATTCGTCCACTTGATATTCCGTTTCTGTAATCATCCTGCTGAACGGCGGATATATTTGTGCTTTATTTACTACTTAAGGCATCATGATAAATCATGCCAAGTGCTTCGAAGGAGAAATTTATATCGGGGGCAGGCCCTATCGACAATTACCTGGTGAAAATGGTGAACAAAATAAATAGTGATAGGAGAGCCTCGCTAGGTAGGAGTAGCCCACCAAACTCTGTCGAAGATCCTACGACCCATTTGGAGATTCCCCCAGTGGTTGCTACCCCAATTGTCGACCAAACAGTGGCTACCATGGTGGTTGCCCAGATTCACACTGAGCCGCCCTCTGTAGATTTCAACACAGGAAGTGATGATAATGAAGAAGTACTGCCACTTACGAGACCAGTCAGAAATTGTAGGAAACAACCAAGTAAAAGGGGGGGTAAGCATCCAAAAAAAAGGGCAGCTACCCATCTGCCAACAAGGATCAACACTGATGAGTCTGGTATAGTACAGGAAGAGAGCACTATGTCCAATAACAAACTATGCCCAGACCAATTTGCCCAACTACTTCGTTCCCTGGAAGCCACGTTTGAAGCAAAATTAGTCCAGTATGTACAACCCCTAGTGTGTAAACTTGACAGTGTAACTGCCGAATTAAAGAGACTAGGAGAGTTGTTAACTAAACAACCAACAGTGGTCGATAGTATAAAGTCGGTGGGAAAAGGCTCGGGCGGGAAAGAGCAGGAAATTATACCTGAGACCCAGCTACAACCCACCCCGCCTACATTAAGACCTGACCCAGTAATAGAGGCTTGTCCCACTGCGACAAGTGTACTCACACGTCCAACTATGGGGCCTGAAGTTATAGCTAGTAACATCTCTGTGAGGAGAAGTAAATATATAAACCTTCCTCCTGAATCTAGCCCCTATGTAGTTGTATTAACCAAAGTTCCACCTCATGATACGCACACTGCCCAGACACTCGAGGAGTCGCATGACTCCCTTAAAAATAAAACTGTGTCATGGCTGAACAGGAGGTGTGGTTTCCCCATTAAATTTGCCCCGGATATTATAACAACTAGAAGGGCAAACTGGATTGGGCCCACTAGGAAGAACTGCACAGGAGACTGCATAGTTGTAAATTTCAGACACCCACAACACGTGGCTATCGTTCTGTTAAGGGCAGCCTCCATGACGCACGACGCAAATAGTATTGGTGTGCGACCACTTGGTTTCTTTTATAATCACCTCGCTAGAGCGTCCCAACATAGCATGACTAGGAGACCTTACACACCTGCTATGGTCCAGACACCAGGCTCTTTGCAGGGATCAGGAGGAGAAAATTATTTTAGATATGGTCAAAATATTGTCACACAAAATAGATTCGACGCTCTCTCTGGTTTAGAACTGTGTGATTGACAAGAGGTCGGTGAGGGACCTGGTGAAGAGTCTCTCCCAGACCTGGTTCCCTTGGCATCTGATCACATTACACCGACCCCTGTCATCGCTCACTGTAACCCTGTAACAAAGCATAAAGGTGTGGGGGAAACGGTTAAGATGTTAAGCTGGAACGTTGCTGGCCTGCGATCCAAGAAAGAGGATAGCAACTGGCTAAACTTTGTTAAACAACATGATATAGTGGCTCTCCAAGAGACTTGGGATAGGGACTGTGACTTTTGGATGGATGGTTACACCTCGTATTTTGTCCCTGCATTGAGATCGGCAGCAGGAAGGGATAGAGGGGGCCTTGTGTTATTAGTAACTGTGAATATAAGGGGAAAAGTGAAAAGGGTAGATTGTGCTTCTCACAATTTTCTTGTCTTAGAACTAAGACTAACAGACAATACCAAATTGATTCTTGTGAATTGTTATAACTCCCAGCAATGTGATTCCCCAAATGAACATCTGGCTTGGTTGACAGATTTTTTAAATACCTATAATGTAAAGCAAACCACTTTCTGCCAATATATTTTGTTGGGCGATTTTAATGTGCATTTATGTAGTGAGAATTGTCTTTTAATTGATTATGATGGTCCAGATTTCACATCCCCGCAGCATTTTGAGCACACCCATAAGGGGGAAGCTTTGGAAAAACTCCTGTCTACAAACGATTTGTTTGAAGCAGGGTTTTTTGACAAAAGCACTCGTATAGCCACGTATGTAGGCAGGGATTGTGAAACAATAGTTGACTACATTTTTCTTTCTTCAGGTCTTTTAAAATATGTTATCTCTTATAATGCTATACCTTCGTCTTTTAGTGACTACAATCCAGTGATGATTGAGCTGGTAGATGGTTTTTCTCTTTTACAAAACTGTTCCGCTACAGGCCGTAGTGAAGGTTAAGGCTAAAGATCAGGGGAGGAGGCTAAAGTGGAGCAAAATTGTGCCTGAGGATTTCTTCAATACCATCACTAGTAAGGCAGCACATGACTTAAACATCTGTGGGGATGTCCTCTCTAGCGGGGAGGAAGTAATAACTTCATATGAAGCCATTTGCTCTCAGGTGGCTAAAGAACTTACTATTAATAATCGACCAGCAATAAATAAAGCGGTAATAGGCTGGTTCGACCATAATTGCACTAAATCCCATAACCTCCTTAAAAAAGCTCTTCAGGAGCGACCCAGGAATAGAGCCCGGGTAGCCCAGCTCAGAAGAGAGTACTCAAAAACTGTATAAGAAAGGAAAAATGAAATTAAACAGGATGCATGGGCTGCGCTTATGGACAAAGCAACCCTAAAAGATAGTGCAAAGTTTTGGTCTATTATTAATACTACACTGTTTTCTTGTTCCCAAAATAATGTTTTAGAAGTAAATATAGCTGAGGAGGACTGGTTGAACCATTTTGAAAAAATATATGGAAGTCATTTGGAACTGGATACATTTGTGATCCCAGCCTCGGAAGCCCCTGCTACGCCAATAAGGTTTCACATAGCGGAAGTTATTAAAGCAATTGAGGGCACAGCAGGGAGAAAGGCACCAGGCCCAGATGGGTTACCCTCTGATATGTACAAGGCTAACCCTTTGTACTGGGCAAATATTCTGACCAATGTCTTTAACACCTCGGCCCGTGGGGGAGCCCCTAAGTCATGGTCCCCATCAATAATAATCCCAGTGTTCAAAAAGGGTCAAAGAGGAGACCCCAGATGCTATAGGCCTATATCCTTGCTAGATTCCTCCATAAAAATCTTGGGGAAGGTTATCTTAGCAAGGATAACTGGGTGGGCCTCGGACAATAACATACTGTCCGACGCTCAATATGGCTTTAGAGCGGGGAGGAGCACGGAGGACCAATGTCTGAATCTACACCTGATCATAGCTAAATACACGAGGGCGGCCAAAGGCTCTATCTTCCTGGGTTTTATGGATCTGTCCACAGCCTTTGACCTTGTTAATAGGTCAAGGCTGTGGACTATGCTCTTGGAGATGGGTCTAGACCAGTCCCTAGTGTACTTTTTGGCCGAGTTGCATAGAGACTTAAATGCCTCGATTAGGATGACTAACGAGGGGAAATGTACATCAAGCTTTAAATCTGGTAGAGGGGTACGACAGGGATGTATCTTAGCTCCTATGTTGTTTACGCTATATGTAAATTCGTTGGAGGTAAACCTGTTAACAGCTACGCCTGACGTCCCCCGTATGGGAGGCACCCCGATTTCTGTGCTCCTATATGCGGATGCCGCAGTCTTACTAGCAAGGACCCCGTTGGGCCTACAAAGACTGCTGGACTCATTCGGGGATTTTATGAAAAGCCTGGATCTGGTAGTAAACAATGGCAAATCACACGTCATGTCTCTGGGTGTCTCTAAAAATAAAGTCAAGACCTTTTTCTGCGGCAATGAAGGAATCACCAGAGTAAAGGTATTTACCTATTTGGGAGTAGTTTTTGATGATAGGGGTACGTGGTCCCCACAGCTCTCAATAAAGGTAAATGCTGTGAGAAGCTCTTCGGCTGGAGTGCTAGGTTTTGCGAAAAGGTTGGGGGGGAAACCTTATGAGGCGATCCTGGCAATTTACAGGGCTAAGACCCTGTCTATTGCAAGGTATGGGGCAGCAATATGGGGATTTACTAAACCAGACCACATACAAATAGAAGAAAATAATTTTTTGTTTTTACGGTCACTCCTAGGCCTCCCGCAATCCACAGCTACCTATTCTATCCACCTTGAACTGGGGATAGGTTATATAGCAGATATAATCAACATAGCCCCTATTCTGCTATGGATTAAAATCTGGTTGAATTCGAATCTTTCCGCAAACCACAAGATCTTAAAGGATTGTATCAACCTAGATAATACGAAGGAAATACAGTGGCTGTCCTACATAAAAATGTTAGCCGTATATTTGGGGCGACCGGAGATCTTCTACAACCCAGAATCTCTATGTAAGTCAGATTTAGCGTGGGTAAAAACTAACTTTACTATGCTAAGGGAGGCAGAGCGGGAAGCTGCAGAACTAAGTAAACCATCGGTTAGGGGCCATGTTCTGGTTACCTTGCCACTAATGATGTCTCCCTATCTGTCTACAGTGACTAACTCTTTTCATAGATGGTTACTGACAAAATTCCGGTTTAACCAAATACATACGGTACTTTGGGATTTGCATGGCTGGAGTAGACCTGAGGTTCCAGCTCCGTGTAAATGTGATGACTTTTCCCCCCAAGACACCCTGCATTTTACATTCTTTTGTCCTTTGTACCATGATGGCAGGAAAAGGTTTATTCTCCCATTATTGAAGAATATGAATTTTATTCAGTGTAGACCGGCTTTATTGTTTTTACAACTGTTGGAATCCCCTGTAACCATGTTTTGTGTCGCCAACTTTTTTGCCATGTCTGTTAGAATTAGGAGGGCGAGACAGAAAGCCGCATAAGAATTTCAATCCTCCTTAAATATTGCTACAGTACATCACTCAATTGCTTTAAATTAGTAAAATGAATGTTAATGACTTCAAAATGAATTTGTACAGTATTTTTATCTTGTATATACACTTCTTTTAAATATTTTAATTGTCTTGTATATGTATAGCATACTTTTATGATTTTTATTAATCGAATAAAGTGGTTTTGACTTGACTTGACTAGTTAGTGTAACCCTCAAAGGTAAAGTGCTTTGGATGATGCATTAATTGAACTCTGTGTCCCACCGCCCCAACATTACATCTCTTAACCCACTCACAGCACCTTTAGCACCCATGCACCACACTCCGTAAGTGCAGCACTAGGTGCCACACTGCTATGTTCATTTTATATGTATAGAAATCAACACAGATCGTTAACATTCTTTGACCCAGGGAAGGGCGGCATCTTGGTTACACTGCTGCAGAGTGATAAGGCGTGGCTACAATATTTGCACATTGCATTAGCGTAGATCGGCTATAAAGATTTATATTGGGTAAACTGGCTTCCATATTATGTGCCTCATTATGCACAATTTGCACAAAACCTAGGACAGTTATTGCACTTCAGAGCCATTGCGCCAGGCCTGTGATTCGTGAGAACAGTGCTGAGTTGCAGTTTAGTCTTCACTTTGACTGGGAGTGCTGTGGAAGTCCAGGTGTAGTAGGAGCTATTAAGTGGTGTCACGGTGGCAGAAAAGAATGTGTAGCCTCTACTCTCACACTTGGTCCTTGGCACCACCAGAAGACTGACCTATGCGGAGACTGAGTGCCAGACTGGTGGCACTTACTGTATGTCCTTCTCATACAAACTGGTGGGTTTGGAGCGCTATAAGAGTCAATAGTATATTTAGAACAGTCTGTGACACTATCAAGTTAACCCTGAAGTCAGTGTCTGCTTGTGAGGTGGGAAGTGACTTGTTGAATGTTTTCTTACGACAAAAGCGTATAAGTTTCAACCACCAAGAAAATGATTGCCTCAATGCTTGAAAATGAGTCTTGTAGCTTAGTGACACACAGGTATCTGTCATTTGCATGGCGCGGCAAGGGACGACAGCACAACAGAACACGGCAGGTCCCACAAGGGGGTAAATGTCCTCTACCAGTCTTACTCTCTCTGTACAATTGGTCAAGATCGATAGGAACTCAGGCAGAGCAAATCTGTGGAAGTCCAACATTTTCAGGAAACCTTGTTTAGGTTTGTGAATGTCACAGAGATTTCAGTTAACAAGGGCAATAGAAACACAGTTAAAGTAGGTTTTATGGGGAAACTGTGTCGGGCAGATGAATTTGCATCTAGCATTGATCGTGCCTACTAATCAATGACCTTGACATTGACATTGATGGACATTTATATAGCGCACGGCTACCCGGAGGCATCCCAGCGCTAGCTGTAGCAGCAGCGAGGTATTCAGCCAGTTTAAGGAAAAAGTAATGTTTTCAGGCATCTGCGGAAGGAGAAGTGGTTGGATTCTGTTCCAGGTGGAGAGGAAGGGAATTCCAAAGTCTGGCAGAATTGAGCAAAAATTGTCGGCACTACAACACTAACTTAATATTAACTCCAGGGGGCTACAATATTGAGTTACCCCTTGTGGCCGCAGAACAATTCCGGACTTCCTGTGCCCAGTAGACATAGCACTGCATTATTCCCTGTGTTCAATGAGTGTATCTCAGCACTTCTGGGGCCTACACACCACTTTCAAGTACTTCTACTCTCCAAGAAGCTACAAGAGTAAGACCCGTCCTGCGCATCATCACCAAAATATGACACCCTTTTCTGTGTTCAGTACCACAACATTAAAGCATTCTCTGTGTACATTCACTTCATTACAGCACTGTCTCTGTGCAATGCTCAGCACAATTTCTTGCGGCCAGCGCTGGCGCGAGCCATCATTTTTTTCCTGCAGAGTCCACATAGCGGCACAGGACATTCTGCGAGATCTTTGCAGATGCAGTCTGCGCTTCAAGAACTGCCTTACCATGTTGAAGCCAGAGAAGAGCCCCATCATGGGCTGCGCTTCCATCGGGAAGGACAGGATCTGCTGGAGGTCCAGCGGCGGCTGCAGAAGGGTCGCCGGAGGCCTCAGCATGGTCTGGAACGCGCCTGCTCGATTGATGCCCCCTGCAAAATACAACAAGAGGCACTGTGGTGAGAAGACATCCCAGCAAAGCACCAGCACACTCCATTAGAACATCCCATCTGAAAGAAGCAGGCAAACTCGCGGCAAATGTTTACAGCAATGATTCTTTAGAATTGGAAAAAAATCCATAAATGGAATATGTTCATAGTGGGGAAAAATCACGTAAAAAGAAGCATTTGTGATATCTATTGTATGTTAAGTCACTCCAAACAGACACCTCAAGTCTCACTCATTAGGTGTGAACTTAAATAATTTAATGTAACAGTCACTCATCTCAGAGGCAGCATCACTCATGACTGTCATTTGCCTCCCCACTGACTTTAAGAGATTCTCACAACTTTGAAATATAATTGTTCCTGGTAACATTGTATTTTAATTCAGAATCCTCACATATGATTTCTTCAGGAACTATCAGTTTGTGCTTTCCGGCATGGCTGCTCATCAAACATAGGTGATCTTGTTTCATTCTCGGGGAGTCACCATCCACTCCTGAGGCTATCTCCACCAGATCGTGGAAAGTAGTCAGTATCCCCGACCCCACAGGTCTCGACGAGTGTCAAGAGAAACTTGGGGGTCGCTGCACACTTTATACCAGTGAAAACGAGAGTCTCCTCGTCCCTTCAGCTTCATCAGAACCGGCGATCACTCTGGTTTTAATTGTCACCAACGGTTCCTGAAACATTGGCATTGGAGTTTCCATAGCAGACATTGTTGTCCGTAATCTCTCTCGGACACCTTGACTCCCCCAGTCAATGATTAGCCCAGGTTATATGACCTCGTACAGAAAGACCGGTCACTCTGCTCTTTTCGACTGTCCTCATTTCCCCATCGCTCATCATCAGTAGCTAAAGTCAGCCTAGCTATCTTGATATATGGAGCACTGAGATTATTCTGCAACGGTGGGCCAACACCTTTATCCCAACTGGGAGGTCTTGAATCTAAACAGGATACCCCCTGAGAACCAAGCTCCTTGAGAAGGAGTTTTAAATATTGTCATCTATGGCACCTAGCCCTTTTTACAATTGTATTAAGAACATATTCCACATTCATCATTAAATAGCAATCAATGTTATTAATGTGTTTGACTGTCCCAGGATCCTGGTGGACTCCTACCAACAACACACCTAGGAGGGCTCGTAGTCAGCCTCCACCGCTGGAAACAGTATAGTACAAAACAACACACCCCTATACCAGCAGTCCGTGTTCCAATACTCCTCTACTAGCCCCCTAGGTGTGTTGCTGATAGGAGTCCACCAGACAACCACCCGATTTAAAGCACCAGTGAGGTGGAGATGCGTCCTCGTGCCCTGATGAAATTGGCAAAAATTGTTTGGGCAATGAAACATGTCGGCCATTAAAGCTAAGATGGTCTAAACAGGCCATTTCTTTTATTCTAGTGTGGACATTATGGAAATAAAGTATGTGTGGAATAGATGTTCATAACTCATTTTTAATTAGGAGTTTTATTCACCTCTTTACATTACAGTGCTTGGATGTAAAACAGATGACACTATCATTTACAAGTTATTTTTATTATTTTTTCTCCACTTCACATGAGCCTAAGGATTAGGTCACACAATTTTTCTTTCTGTCAAAAAAGTTGCCAATGATGACAGAACGAGCAAACTGGTGAGTGCCAACCAGTAGCTCCATGGACGGTGCTTACGTGAGGCACTTTCTGACTTTTCTCACACTTATTTTTTCTTTGGTGGGGTGAGATTAGTTGTGAATGGTTGATAAGTTTTAAATGAGGAACACTTTGAGGTAAGCATGACTAGACAATTTAGCATAGCCATACCTTGGAGTATATAATGTACCCGTTATATATAAATTATAAAGACTATAATGTGTTCCACATATCCAGGTTATTTGTGTATGAATTATATGATTGGAGGGCAACCTGGTTATAATCCCTCTTTTACTCCTTATTTTTTACTGCAAAGCTACTGAGTCCCAATCCTAATCCACACCATTGATGAACACCTCAAACCTGCTGGCTTCGACGAGAGCCGTGAAGACTCATCCCTTGCATCAGGCCTTCTCCTAGTGACCTCTCAAGCTTTAACATCTCTAACTCATGAAGTGCCTTGAAGCCATCCTGTGCAGCATTAGAGGCTTACATGCACACAAACACTCAATGAAAACATTGATAATCACAGTACTTTTTTTTTTTTTGCAGAGTTTTATATAGCGCAAACTTGACCCGAATCCGAATCGGGTCGCAGAGCGCTTTACATAGCACCAGTTACGTTACATGAGGAAATGCATTAATTTTTGTTAGGCACGGGGAGATTAAGTAATTTACCCAGAATCAAAGGAGGTTTTAGCATCATTACCGAGACTCGTACCCGGTTCCCCAGCTCCGAGGTCGAGTGCCCTAGGAAAGGGAGCAAAGAGATGTCCCCTAACTGTAACGGCACTAGTGGTGCACAAAATTAGATACATGGGGTACAAAAGGTAGTATACTAAACTTTGTGGAACTTAGTTGGCAGGGACCAGGATACATGGATTTTGAGATGCTCTGTGAAGCCACAAGTGCCTAATAAACAGGGCCACTGGAATTATGCGAATCTGTGGCCACAACTTTTTTCGCATAGTTATGGACTTGCCGCCTTTACCACATAATCCATCATCTGCAGATTTTAATGTTAAAAAATGTTGATTCTAGCTCAAACAGTTCAAGTTACTACAAATGTTGCAACATATAATCAGTCACAAAGGTTAGCTGATCATTCTTCAGTTTAATTTAGTATTTGGTTGTTAAACTGCTACTAATCAAGGGAACTCTTTGCCCAGACAGTATTACTAAGTGTCAACATGTAGAAATAATGAAGTAATACTATCAAAAAAGTGCTCGTTATGACACATAACACACCTTTTCTTGCCACATAATTTGCCCGACCAGGCCGCATAATTTGGTGCTCCTCTTTTGCATAATGCCAGTGGCCCTGCTACCAAAAATCCAGTATGCGGAATCAAGCATCCCTCATCGTGTAGCTGCTCCGTGATTGGCCAACAGTCATGATATTTCTGCACTTTGGGTCAAGCAGCCTCTCCAGTAGGTCTGTGATCACTCTCCGACAACCTCCCTACTTTCTGTGCACACATGTAACTGCTTTGTGGAAATCCCTGGCTCACTGTGATCGCGCGTGTCAGACTCCCTGCTCTGTGAATGCTCCCCTCAAGCTTACTGCTCTGTGGCCTGCACGCCCTTTAGCTGCCTTATGTCAGGCTTCACACGAGCCCTGTTCCTCCTTCTCTCTGTAGTCATCCATTCATTCACTCTCCTTCGCTCTCACCCGCCCCCTGGTTTGCTTCTCGTCTAAACCGTGAGAAACAACGAGCGAGGCAACAGCCATCCGCCTTCCACACTGGCCTCCAGTGGTGGAGCGCCCCCCGGTGAAATGCCCGATAGGATAAATGGCCAACCCGGCCCTGGTGGGAAGCCCCGAGTCCTGCGGTTGGCCCGTGCCCGTCTCCCCGTGTCGCTCTGTGGTTGCCCACGTGCCCCCGGAGCTGCGATCACGGCTCTTCGGCAGCCATGTCTCCCCGGGCTCTCACACACTGAGCTTCCATGACCCATCTGGTGCGGAGGGGGAGCTGAGGATCCGGGGGCGCTGCCAGAGGATTCCTGGGGAGCCGCACACGACAGCCGCAGCACGCCGGGGAGCAAGGGGCGATGAACAGGAGCACTCGACGGAGCCCAACCGTGCGCCCTGGCTGCTTCTCACCCACTTAAAAGGCAAAGGCTGCCAGCCAGGAAGAGAGTAACGAGCGGTGTTAACGCTCAGCAGAGCGCAGCAATAACTCGGCGCAGCGGCATTCTCTCCAAGCAGCGAGAACGCTCGGTGCATCCCCTGCCTCTACAAGCAGCACTAATGCCCAGTGTTCCTCCTGCGTCTCCTAGCGGCAAAAATACTCAATGCATCTCAATCTTCTCCAAGCAGCAATAGCCCCCGCCATACAAGGAGCATTAGCGTTCATTGTATCTTGTAGCTCTAAACGCACCACAATTCTTGGTCCATCTTTATGCTCTTGGAGTATTATAACACTGGGTGCACCTTCACCCCCTCTGCGAGCAGTAATAACACTGGGTGTGCCTCCACCATACATCAGCTGCACCCCCTGCCTCCCAGAGCGGAATAACCTTTGATGCACCCACATCCTCCTCAAGTCAAGTCAACAATAGCATTCTGTGCACCTTCATTCTCCATAAGCAGCAATAACAATGTGCACACCCACCCTTCACAAGCAGAATCAACTCTTGGAGCACCTCCTACCTAAATGAGCAGAAATAACACTCTCTGCACCGTTGTCCCCCCAATAACACTCTCTGCACCTTTGTCCCCTCCAATAACACTCTCTGTACATGTATCCCCCCAATAACACTCTTTGCGCCTTTGTACCCTCCAATAACACTCTCTGCACCTTTGTCCCCTCCAATAACACTCTCTGTACATGTATCCCCCCAATACCACTCTTTGCGCCTTTGTACCCTCTAATAACACTCTCTGCACCTTTGTCCCCTCCAATAACACTCTCTGCACCTTTGTACCCTCTAATAACACTCTCTGCACCTTTGTCCCCTCCAATAACACTCTCTGTACATGTATCCCCCCAATAACACTCTTTGCGCCTTTGTACCCTCCAATAACACTCTCTGCACCTTTGTCCCCTCCAATAACACTCTCTGTACATGTATCCCCCCAATAACACTCTTTGCGCCTTTGTACCCTCTAATAACACTCTCTGCACCTTTGTCCCCTCCAATAACACTCTCTGCACCTTTGTCCTCTACAATAACCCTCTCT
Organism: Lissotriton helveticus; assembly: GCF_964261635.1. NCBI lineage: Eukaryota > Metazoa > Chordata > Amphibia > Caudata > Salamandridae > Lissotriton > Lissotriton helveticus. The sequence continues at coordinate 1,621,996,992 of NC_136057.1, forward strand.
GTACATGTATCCCCCCAATAACACTCTTTGCACCTTTGTCCCCCCCTAATAACACTCTTTGCGCCTTTGTACCCTCCAATAACACTCTCTGCACCTTTGTCCCCTCCAATAACACTCTCTGTACATGTATCCCCCCAATAACACTCTTTGCGCCTTTGTACCCTCTAATAACACTCTCTGCACCTTTGTACCCTCTAATAACACTCTCTGCACCTTTGTCCTCTACAATAACCCTCTCTGTACATGTATCCCCCCAATAACACTCTTTGCACCTTTGTCCCCCCTAATAACACTCTGAGCACCTGTATCCTCTCCAATAACTCTCTCTGCACATGTATACTCTCAAATAACACTCTGTGCACCTTTACCCTCTCCAATAACACTCTCTGCACACTTATCCCCTCCAATAACACCATGTGCACATGTATCCTCTCCAGTGACACCCTGTGCACCCTGTGCACCTTTATCCTCTCCAATAACACTATCCCCTAGATTCATCAAAGTCCCGTTTTGCGAGTCTGTAATAGCGATTAGTAGGAATCGCTATTACAGACTCGCAAAACGGGATTCATGTAGGAATCGCAATTGAATTTGCGATTCCCACTGATTCCTTATTTGCGATTAGCTAATTGCTAATCGCAAATAAGGAATAACTCCCCATTCATTCCTATGGGCCTAATGGCCCATAGGAATGAATGGGGAGTCATTCCTTATTTGCGATTAGCAATTTGCTAATCGCAAATAAGATTGCGATTTCAAGGGTGCCAGGGGTGTCCAAAGGACACCCTGGAGCACCCCTGAAATGTAATCTACATTGGTGTTGCGCACACACATGTCCCAAGGACATGTGTGTGTGTAACATGCAACTTAGAAAAATGCATTTAAATGCATTTTTCTAACTTTTCGCTATTTACCACGAGGTTTGACCTCGCGGTAAATAGCGGCCAAAAATTGCGATTTCGCAATTTTAAAATGGTTCATGAATTGCATTTAAGGAATCTCTAATTGAGATTCCTTAAATGCGATCGCAATTTGAGAAATCGCAATTATTTGCGATTTCTCACATTGCGAGTTCATGACCCATTGATTAATTCCAAATGCCATTTTTGCGGGCGCAAACGGCCGATTTTTGCGATTCGCACCGTTTGCGCTCGCAAAAATGCTTGATGAATCTAGCTGCTTGTGTACCTCTACCTCCTTCAATAACACTGTGCACCTTTGCATCCTCCAATAAACTCCGTGCACCTTTATCCTCTCCAATAACACGATGTGCAACTTTATCCTCTCCAATAACACTCTGTGCACCTTTTCTCCCTCCAATAACAATGTGCACCGTTACTCCCTTCAATAACACTGTGCACACCACAGCACACAATAATAAAAAAGTCAGTGGTTGCACTAACAGTGGGTGTATGCTAGAAATGGGGTAGTAAGAGCTGAATGACATTCACCTGTAAGAGAACGGATTAATGTCTTGCATGTCTATGAGCAGCCATGTGCCATCTACCCTGTAAACAAGCATTGGCAAAGTCAATAGGTCTGGGTTTAATGTGCTAACACATGCAGACGTAGCATATTAGAGTGAAACTCAACAAACAGGAGTTAGTTATCAGTAAGTAAAGAGGGATAAAGTTGTAAAGTTGTAACCCATGAAGTTTAATGCACGTACTTAAAAGGAAACTCACGGATAGACCCACACAGCCAGTTCTATAAGCTGAGATATGAGGAGTCGACTGGGATGAGCCAGAAAGAGACTGACAAATTCTCAAGCCAATGGCTTAAAGAGGCTGGCCAAAGAAAGCCAATGACTGAAAGGGGCACACCCAAAGCCTACTTTGAGTATATTGCTAGCAAAGTGGTCTGTTTGGCCTCTGCACTCACAAAACCCAGTCTTAAAAACAGCTACTTGTTTAAAAGTTCCTTTAGCTTTCTCAGCATGGCAGAACCACACTAACATTTTGGACACAAATGAGGGCAGAAAATATGGTCATTAGTTAAGGTTAGTGATAGCCCACCTTACGGAAGAAACTAAATCCTTGTCAGGGAGAATCACAACATTTACAAAATTAACTTGAGCTCAACCTATAGTAGCTTTAACATAGAATAGACATGCTTAACTTAAGAGACAATGTGTAATGTATTTATGCAGTACAAAAACAGTAATAAAGTGAAAACAAAACAAAAGGAAAATCCCATACCTATTTAGAAAAAAAGAGAGTAATAAAATAAAAGACACAAAAACAACAAATTTCCAATAAGGGGAACCAAAGGTATGAATTTACATTTCTTCAATAAAAAATAGGACCAAAACGCGCTCTCGTGCCGATCGCGGTTAATTGGTCGTAGTAAAACCAGAACCTAGGCACGATCTGAGGCCAACAGTGATGGGGCACGGGTCCAATACAGAAACCAGGTAACCTGGTCTGACTTTTTTACCTTGGGACTTAGTCTCACAAATGGAATTTCAAAATCTTCAGCAGGGCAATGCAGCAGGCTGTAGATGAAAAAAGGCTCCACAAGGCAGATACCTTCTCCATGATGTCCCGCTAAATCGAATCTGCTGTTGTGGAAGAGCTCCAAGCAGGAGAAACCTGAATCTTCAGCCCAGCAGCAAGGCACCTAGGTCAGATTGGCTTAGCAGGTTTGTCCCAGTCTTCTGGAGGTCTTTGGAGGCAAAAAGATTCATAGTCCCAGGTTTTCACAGGAGGTAAGAAAAGTCCAGTCAGACTAGGACAAAGGTTGCAGGAACCAAGAACAGCATTTACGGGTAAGTACTCACTACAACAGAGGCCAACAAGACGGTTCAGGGCATGTAGAGTTAAACCTGGTCAGCTGTGCAGTTGGAAGAAAGGCCTCTTGTATGTAGCTTGTTGTGTTTCTGTAGCTTGCCCAGATCAACCGTATGAACCTTGGATCTACTTTGTTCTGGGTGCAAGAGTGAGCAGTTCCATCACTTCAGGGCTCTTCTCAGGTCTCAATTAGGTTCAATCCTCTTCTATCTTCCTCTTATCGAGTAGTGTTCCTGGGAGGGTGCTGGGGATGCCGCTTTTATGCCTGTCCCTGGCTTTTGAGTGGAGGTGACACCTGGCTCCTCCTTAACCAAAGGGGTAAAATTTCCCAGGGGGTATCCTACTCACATTTTCAGCATTTCGTGTGTGCCCGAATGCAAACAATATAACAGTGCCCTTCACTACCCAAATCCAAGATGGCGAAACTTGTCGCACCGTGTGCAGAGTCTGTGCGATCACCTCAGAGGTGCGGCCGTGGAAATGTATAATGTGGTTACTTCAACCCAGTTATGGAAGCAGCTTCCTCCCCACTGGGATTGGTGCCTGCTTGACTGGGGGAACAAAAGAAGGGGCCTTTGCAGGTACCGTCTGACATCTTCCTGCGACACGGAAGTGCCCTTTGAAGTTAAATACATTTCTGGGTATTAGCCAACCTGTCCTCCTGCTAGCAGAATAAAATACCTCCCCACACCAAGGCCTATGTCTCGACTATGAGCAGTTTTCACATGTCATTAAGGGCTTCAGCACTCAAAGGACTGCAGCTGGAGTCTAATGTTAATTAACCTCCGGAAGCTTTAGGCAGAGAAAAGCATCTTGTAAAAGTACCTTTTCCCTAATATTTATTAAAAACAGATGTCAATAGTGAGTTAGACTTATAACATATGTCACAAAGAGTTTAAGAATGACATTTTTAGCTGAAGATAGCATTAAATGTAATAGTGTATCCCATGGGTTTCTTATGGGGAAACATCCATCACAACGCAACTTTTACGACACACTACCATTACAACGCAGGATTTACAATGCAAGTCATTACAACGACTTGCGCTGTAGGGCGCTGTAGGATAGGGAATAGTTTAATTTACTATCCAAAACCTTCCCTACTATCCACGGGGACAGGAGTTGGAATAGTAAATTAAACTATTCCACTATCCAGCACCCCCCCAACGCAAGTCGTTGTAACGACTTGCGTTGTAAATCCTGCGTTGTAAAGGCATGCGTAGTAAAAGCATGCGTTGTGATGACATACATCCTTTCTTATGAAACATCCTGCCTTGCTACAGTGAAAATAGCTTTTGGGAGCTTAAACCCCAAACCTACACATATTAAGCAATGGCTCAGCCCCCAGATACCAATTTTTCACAAAAACATGTGTTGAGCGGCACACAGGAGGTGAGACCTAGAAAGACTGTCCCCCAATAGCTAGTTTGGCAGTACATTAACTCACACACAGCTCCTCGTGGAGCATGAACCAAAGTTGGTGGGGGTTATATGGCTGCGAAAAGCAAGTGAAGCAGGCCTGACACCTATAACAGATTAGTATATCTTCATGTATAGTGCCAGATTTGGTGGCACTCAAAACAAAAGATCTTTGAAGAGGTATCTCCGCTGAGAGCTAGAAAGACCAAAAGGAAGCGAGAGAGTTATGTGGCTTTTCCACCGATACAGTATGACTCTGCCTTTGATGAGACACCTGAGCCTATCAAGCGTCTCACGTGCCCTAAAGACTTACAAGAAAGGTCTAGTAGCTTCGAGTCACTCGGAGTGACAGAAGAAAGGAATCCTCAGTACCACAGAAGAGATATAACAAAGGGACCAGATGAAAAGCGCATAGAAGCCAGATAATCTGTAAAGCAGAGTTTTGTGCAAAGGATGCACAGGAGCTGCTGATAATCTGATGTACTTGCACCCTTCAACCTCCCCCAGTTTTAGCTTGTCAGCAAATCCTTATCGTTTGCCAAGTACAATAGAGCTCATACTTTTGTGCCAATATTTGTGGGTTGCAAAATCCACGAAAGCTATGTACACAGGAAAAATAATCTAGCAGAAAAGGGTGCAGTATCTCAAGAACTCAAGAAATGACTAGGGACATTGAAGTGTTGGGGATGTACACACTTCTTAGTCTTCAGTGTTATCCTATCCAGCTCAGAATCCATGAAAATCTTCACCGTGCCCTGCCAACCAAATAGTGTGGAACCCGTCATCATCAGAATGAGACAAACATCTGTTGAGATTTCTGCTCTCTAGACTAATGACACATAGAGAGCAGCCTAAGTAAAAAACAATCGCATAGATCCAGAAGCCAAAACTAAATTTCCATCCTCTGTGGCCGCCTCTCGTTTCTGAAACTTTTTCATCTCCTCACGTTTCTTTATAGTAGGTTTCCAACAAGGAGATCTAAGACTGGATTACATTTTTGGACACAATAATGTGGATATTGTTTGCACTTAACCTCTTCAAAAGACTAATTATAACTTTTGTTACCATGTCCAGTGCCAAATTGAGGTCCTTCTAGTCCAAGGGTGCTTTGGCTTGATTCTGTCCCACGAAAAAGATTTATGAAGGCACTAAGGCTTTTTAACCTCTCAGACACGTCAATGGGCCTCTTCTACCTACCTCTTTAAACCATTGGCTTGAGAACTTCATTAGGACAAAGTCCTACCACAATGACATTTATTTAAAAGGATGTTTTTATTTTATAGTTTTGTTTTCCTTAATTTCACCACAAAACATTAGGTGGTAGTCTATTATTTTCAATTATTTTCCCTAAGTTCTTAAAATTATATAGTTTATTCCTGCCCCCTCCAGTGCTAAAGAGGACTTCTTGAGCGCCACTAATGCAAATGGAATGTAAGTAAATTGTGCTATAGTAGGCTTTACACCAGACGGTCTGCAAACTAACAGTCCTGTGGTAGGGCCGGAAGTCAATTAAAGCATGATAAAGGTTCTAGCTCCTTTCCCACTTCTCCCTCTCGAGTCCGTTTTTACACTCGTATTCGTTCATCCACTTGTGTCCATCCCTCTTCGAGACCACCACATCTTCTTGCTTTGTCTCCCCTTCTGGACCCGCCATCCAAACACTTGTCTCCCACTTGATCTGCTCCAAGTTTTCTACCTTTCCTTTCCATTTTTATCGTGTCTAACTTCACTCTATACTCCCTCTTCTTTCTTTCTAACACTCTCTGCATAGCCCCCTCTGTGCCCCTTTACACTTTCATTTATTAACCCTTTAATCAAACTAATCCCTTCTTGTCCTTTCTCCCACTGCCTCATATTTACCCTCTCCCCTCCGGATGTATGACGGTACAAAGCGTGGTATTAACATGCGTACCATTACAACGCAGGTTTTTCAACGCAAGCCGTTACAACGACTTGCGTTGGGGGGCGCTGGATAGTGAATAGTTTAATTTACTATTCCAACTCTGGGAAGGTGTTGGATAGTAAATTAAACTATTCCCTATCCTAGAGCGCCCTCCAGCGCAAGTCGTTGTAACGACTTTCGTTCTAAAACCTGCGTTGTAATGGTACCGCGTTGTTAGGGTTTCGTTGTAAAGGTTGTTCACCCTCCCCTCCACCTCCATCAATCTCCCACACTGCCCCAGTTCAGGAAGGACCTCAAGACCTGGCGTTTCGGATGACGCTAGCGTGCAACGGAGCCGCCCCCAGCGCCTTAAGACCCTCACGGATAAGTAGCTGCGCTTTACCAACCCTGATTGATTGATTGATTCATTTATTGATCCTTCTTTGGCTTCCAGCATGTGCAGCATCGTCAACCCCGTGCCCACACTTTCCCTCCTACTCCTCACAACAGGCTCCCCTTCCTTCTTCCCCTTGTGTTCGTCTCCCCACTTCTCTGGTTGCCGGCGCCCACCACCCCCACATTGTAAAGTGCTCTTTGTCTGTGTTTGGGAACGCGTGCTTGGTTTGCCATGCCAACAAAGCAAAGAGCTGTGACAGTATTCACTGTTCTGGACTAAATTGAAAGCGTAGATCACTCAAGGGCCCTGCAGGGACATCAGCAGGCCACAGAACACAAATAATGCAGCAGAAGAAACGAACCAAAGCTCGAGCTGCTCAGGGAAAGTCACAAAAGCACAAGCGGGCTGAGGAGGCGGCTACTGTGCTTGAGTTGCAGTATGAATGCCTCTTTTTTGAAGCCACAATAAAGCACAATCTTGCAAAAATATGAATGTTTTTACCAGTTGAACACTTGGAGCTGGTTGTTATAGCTATCACCACTTACATCTGCTCCTGAGGTGGTTACAGTACACCTGAGGCACACTTTAAAAAGAAGAACCAGTGGTCCAATTTAATGTACAGCTTAAGAAATATACCATTCTTTATTTATCCATCTTTATGACATTATTAAAGGAGCCAACACTTCATTTCAAGAATCCTATTTACTAGAGATGTCATATAACAGCAGAGGGAAAAAGTTTGCTTGAAGGCTTTATCACTCAACCAGATCGGCCCCCGGAATGCTGCTTTTAGGTCCTGCATATTTCTGTACAGAAGAAACGAAAGGCTTTTTAATATCTGGGAGTCATTCTCTCTCTCTATGCAAATTTGTTCACCAATTTGGGATTTGGCAAACATCTTTCTCTACTGGGGTGCTCCCCTACTGCTTCAGAGACTGAGATACAAACAACTTTAGAAAGAAGAGAGAAGAGGTTGAATTACTTCTATATGCCCAGTATACCGTGTCTTCCATTAGAGGTTCAGGTCAAACAATTTTATGGCAGAGGCGCCCACTGTTGGGAGAGGTCAGGGTGGGATTGGCTGGCTGAGGCGACACCCGGAAGCACCTGGGTCATTCCTAGCAACAAGACGGCCTGTCTCTTAAAAGGCGCCGTGAACAGGTCTCTTTTCTAGCTCGCTGCCATGAAGGGTGCCAAGAATGAAGCCCTCCTCTCTACTAGCCGCATTGTGCCTAGAATCGCCAGAGCTAACGGCACCGGGTAGGGGGAGTGCTCAGGTGTTGTGGCATAAGGTGATGGATAGTTATAAGGTTATGCAATGGTACGTGGTGCGATTCAAATGGGATTTTATGTGTAGTCATGGTATTGGCTTGTGTCATACCTAACCCCCTTTTTCTCTTGCCGATCCTATTTAGTATGTTGTATTTATGTTGGTGTGCGAATGGGCGGAGCACGCAGAGCGAGCACGCCGACAAAGTTAAAGTGGACATTTCAAGTAACGTTGGATAATCAAAGGAGAAAAAGGAGTGCATCTCTCCACTGACTATATATCATTGTATTTATGTTGGTCCCATGGGTGAGGTGATGAATGGTGGGACAGTTCGAGTCCATGTAAGCCTTTCTTTTAGACCAAAAATAACTGCGCCGTCACAAGACCCTCCAAGGGGTCTGGCAGCAGGTCAAAAGGAGGCTGCAGGGGCGGGGGAGTTGGGTGCGGTCGCCAACATGCAGTTCTTACCTGCCAACATCCTGCGCAGGTGCAGTGGGAGCAAGCTCGCACAGGCCCTTGGGCAGAGGAAGATAGGTGTAGAGGGTGCCTGAGGTAGGTACCCTAGCGGGCATACGGACCCCTTGCACAGGAACCTCTCAGTATAGGAGGTCAGTGGGTGGGTCCTCACTTAAAGAGGGACCCATCCATGTCCATTTTATTGGACAAGGGGTTTTACGAGGAAGGGACACTGTAACTAGTCATGATCTCACTCATAAAAGTAAGCGAAGATGTAAAATTGTGGGTTAATGTGCAATAAAGTGATTCAAATGTGTTTGTATATATATGTAAATAAATACAGCCGGGTGTCATATAACCCCCTAACACAAAGAACTGGATTGGTGTTCTTGTCAGTGACGTGAGTGTGATGTGGCGGGTGTGGTTGGTGGTTCTCAAGGGACATTGATGATTACTTTGCAATATTGACCTAGTAGTAATGATTCTCTAAGGCGAGGGGGTGCCCTAAAGGTAAAAGACACAAACCACTGCCAATGGCAGCTTGAATGACCCCACCAAGTTAGTTTCATATACGATTCTGAACACTCATTAGCCGCAATTGTGAGCCGACTTGTGTGACTGGGGATCACCATCTCAGAAGAACAAAAGGGCCTGATTCACAAACTGCACTTTGTAGTACATTTTGTAGAACTGCTAAACATACTATAGTGTGTAAGTTTTGCCTATACTTATATACGTGGAGTACTCTGCCCAACTGCAAAGTCTCTACACATGTAAGTACAGATTTTAATAGTAAATGTGGGAGGGACACAGAGGAGTGGGTGGGAAAAGGGATAGACACTGCTAAAGGGGAAGGGATTAGGGAGGCATAAGAGGTGGTTTAGGAGGGACGTCATCCGCCCACACAAGAGTAAGACAATTATATTACTCTGAGGGTGTAACTTACACTTCTGTAGTAAGTTTACATTTGGAGGTTGTGAATACCAAATGTAGTAAACTTACTACAAAGTGTAAACTTTCTCAAAAGTGTGACTTACCTTTGTAAGTCAGGCTCAATGAGTGTATGTTGTGAGGCAAGATAGTTTCTTCACGTTAAAGTCTTTCCGGGCTCAGTACTGGTGAATAAATCTGGCAGTGGTGGTGGCAGGTCTGCTCACACTAAAGGGTAACATAATGGGAAGGTTCTTCAGTATCACCAGAGCAGAGGATCCACTTGCCGCCCCGCAACCACCCCCACCCTTCATCCAGTGCTCGGCCTCATCTGCGGTACATGCACTTTAGTAGGAGGGACACTCCGCCTCATCTGCGGTGCATGCACTTTAGTAGGAGGGACACTCCGCCTCATCTGCGGTACATGCACTTTAGTAGGAGGGACACTCCGCCTCATCTGCGGTACATGCACTTTAGTAGGAGGGACACTCCGCCTCATCTGCGGTGCATGCACTTTAGTAGGAGGGACACTCCGCGGGCAGAACCAGAATAGTAGTTAATTCAGGGCCTCACTGAACATGGGATAACAGTCTGTACTTAAACTTCCAATTAAGGGTTTGAGACAGTGGAACTAATCCAGACTACTACGCTCCTGAGAATGATAAAAGGAGTGTCATGGAACAGGGCAATGATAGTACTTATTATTTATAAAACCTAGAGGCAATTTAGTTTCCAGATGATGCAATATGTATGACCAATGTAATTAATTATAAGTGCAAGTACTTGAATCTGCCGTGTGAGCGTGAAGAAATATGTTACTTTGAGTGCTCGCAACGCTGGAATATTTGATAAAAATGTATAAAATAATAATGGATATCATTTATTCAACACTAATGTGTTGCCTACAAAATGAAATATTCTTAGCGCCCGTTCCATTAGGCTTTAAAATTAAAGAGTCATCCTCGCATTTTATAAGTTAGGGACCTGTACCTAAAAAAAAAAAATCGTATGCGCTCTACAAGATCACCAGGCGGATGTACGACATTACGACGCATGGTTTTACCACGCGTACCTTTACAACGCATTTTTTACAACGCAAGTCGTTACCACGACTTGCGTTGGAGGGGTGCGGACTTAGGAATTTTTTAATTTACTATTCCAACACCAGCCTACGTACAGTAGGGAAGGTGTTGGATAGTAAATTAAATTATTCCTTGTCCTGTAGCGCCCTCCAGCGCAAGTCGTGGTTACGACTTGCGTTGTAAAAGACGCGTTGAAAGGGTACTGCGGAGTAAAATCCGCGTGGTAAAGGATGTTCCCCTCACCAGGCACCTAAAAAAACCCTAGTAAACGGGATCCTTCATGTCATCCCACAGGTGGGTTGCTACTTTCCCAGTCCTATGAGAGATGCTGCTTCACAATCTTAGATATTAAAAAACACACATCTGCCAAATTTGCTTCCAGGAGGCTTTCTAAGTCCAGCCAACCAGACAAAGGAAGGGCTCCTGAGCTTGTGCAACTATCTATAATTAGAGTTTTCAGAATACAAAAGCGACGGTCCCCGATGTCATACGAGGACAAGCATATTGTCATATTTTGGACCTAACTCATCTCCAGATTTTCACAGAGTCTATGAGGACATATTACACTTCAGCTTCGCGATAAACATCCAATAATATGCAAATCCATTAGGTTTGCCTGTGGTTTGAGTTAAAAGCCAGACCACTAGCAGTGCCAATTTTCTCTTTATCAGCAGTCTCACAGCAGGATGAAAGGGGAGGAAGGTGCTGAAAAGGGGCAATGGTTATAAATCGTGATGATAAGGTGCCAGCAGGCTCATTGTAAAGCAGCACTAGCCCGGTGGCTGAATAAGAAAGGGCCACTAGGTTTTCTGTACGGTAGATGCCCACTTGTAACCTTGCAAGATCAAGATTTCATGAGGCCATTTTGGGGTCAGGTTATCCTCATATAAAAGTAGACGCAAGGTGATGATGGACAGAGCACTGAAACTTTTCAGACACTCACCCCCAGTCACAGATCTGGGTTGAATCCATCATCGTACTTTAGCTCACTTCGCCACCCCAGTTCAGACCCACCCATATGCAAATCAGTCTTGACCCTGTTCCTATAGGGAACAGGCCAGCCCGAACTGCTAAGCCAGGTCTTCCCTGGACCAGAAACAAGCATCCTAGGACCGGTTTCGAGGTAACACCCCTCATCAGCCAGGCTAGCTTGAATCCATGCTGCTGCCCGGAACTTCCACCTGCGGCAGAGCTTCATTCCGGATCCTCCCGCTGTGAGCCAGAGGCTACAGTGAGGATTCAATCATAAACAATGAGTACCCAAGCCTAAAGGTATCTCGAGAAATATATTTGAAGGTCGGGTTATTTATAACCCATTTGGATGCGAGTCATTTTACTCCAGAGGTGAACCTGAGGCATTTCGTGATTTCTCTCATGTACATTGCAGCATTGAACTCTCCTTCATTTACATAGAAGCAGTGCATTTTTCCTTTACCCATGTCCTGATGAGGCCCGGGTTAATGGTTCGAAAAGTGTCAACCCTACAAAAACGGAGGAGTCTGATTATTACTGCACACAATAAAACGGGATACACACTTCAGACTTAGCGGAGAGACGAATTGTTTCCTCTAGTGTCTATTGGACTACCTCCTTCATGGATTGCTCATTAACCCCTCCCCTGCTGGTGACGGAACCACTCCGTCATCAGCTGCGGTCGCGTTGTGCTGATGACGGAGCAGCGGTTCCGTCACGGCCCGCTCGGCATGCCTGCGCGGCGCGGATTCCGCGCCTGCGCTGAGCGTTCCATTGAGCGGGCGGGGCCGTGACGGAACCGCTCCGTCATGAGCACAGCGCAGCCGCGGCTGGTGACGGAGCGGTTCCGTCACCAGCAGGCGCCCGCCGCGCGGCCGCCCCGCCCCCTTAGCACTGCGGCGGAATAGCCGCCGCAGTGAAGGGGTTAACTTGTGTTTCTGTTTAGCAACCGATTCGTACAAAGAGTGGGTAGGAAGGAATATTTAATTTGTGATGTAATTTTTTGTGAATACTTTGCTTTCAAATATGCATGTCTAAAGATAAATAATTTTTTGATTCCTTGGTTCAGACTTGGCTTGTGAGTTCATAATTGTGTTACGAGATTGCATTGGGACTAAGTTACCCAAAGGTAGGGATTAATTGATTTTCTCTCAACAGGAACTTCTTTACAATCTGTTCCCACCCATCACTTTGTTCTGTGCTTTCCATAGCTTGAATCCAGTGGCAAAGTGAGCAAGGGACCCATGTCTGGGCATACCCTTCCAACTTAGGGTGAACAAAGCAAACAAAAGGAGGTGATGGACGGAGCGGTCATATAAAAGAACATAGATGGCGTTCTCAGGGTCAGGCTTGTGAAAATGAAATACAGCAGAGAGAATAAAAAGATATCTGTGTATTATATGCATCTCTGAGATGAAGAAGTGAATGTCTGATGATTAAGTGTACTTTAAAGATGTAAAGTAGTCCCCTGTGCTCTGCAGTGGAAGAAGGAAAGATATAGCCAATAGCACGAGGTGAACATCTAGTACTCATCTGGGTCAGATCCAAAGCTCACTCTTTGTATATGTTAAATTATTTTAACAACAAGTCTAGCCAACAGCTACAGCTATCTGTAACCTGACCTAAAAAGTAAACAAGTGTACACTGTGTACTCCACGCAAACCTATCTCGCTTTTAAATGTGGATAGCAAAATCTGATTGAAACTGCGCTCAGTTGGTTAGTAATAAACATGGATTTTACTCTGGCTGCTTTCTAAAGGATAACACTAACCCAGTAGCTTACATCGCTTGCCATCAGCATAACACATCTGGACAAGATATATTTATATCTATGAGAAGTATTTGATCACGTTAATTGGAAATATCTGTAGTTTGTTTACAGTTGGAGGGCTTCAGGCCAAGAACTGAATAAAGCATCGCAGAGGCAACATAACCAACTAAAAACGTTATGAATTTAAGTGTCAGCACTCAAACATCACAATTATTCAGACTTTAAAGAGGTACCACTCATGGATCCCCACTTCCCATACATCATTTTCCCTTTCTGGAGTAACTCATCCAAAAAATTTGAAATTATAACCTTATGTCATCATATGCCTTAACAGACAGGAATATAGTTTTAAAGACTGCTCATGTTGTGCTCGACCCACGTGACAAGTCAAGCTTTTGTTGTGATTTATCATCACCTACATGAAGATTTTTGCATGTACTTTAGGCCAGAAGCTCTATCATAACATGACTGCCCACCAGCCTATCACCTGCATACAAACACCCACAAATTGGTACATGCAGTCATTCAATTTCAGGAAGTTGCAATTAGCTAGCTGAAAGGGCAACACGTTGGTACTTAAAAAAATAAAACGTACAAATAAACAAAAGTGCAAATTAAAAAGAGGAAAACATAAGCTTAAATATTTATGGATACTTATAAGCAGGGCCACTGGAATTATGCAATTGTGCAGCGATGTTCGCATAATTGTAGATTTGCTGCATTTGCCACATAATCCACCAGCTGCTGCATAATATGCAGATTTTAAGAGATACATTTTTTTTCTAGTTCAACCAGTTGAAAAGTTAGTATGAATGCAGTGACACGTGTTGTTGCACAGTGGAAGGACCTTTGCAAAGGTTGACAGGTCATCTTTTTGTAGTTTATTGCTATATTTGGGTATTAAACATGCACTAATGAGGTACAACTAATGGCCAGACAGTGTTAACAAGTTTAACAAGCATTGGCATAACCAATAGGTCTCGCCTTTGGGACCTTATAAAGCCATGCAACAGGTGATGTTGCTGCACGAAGGATATTGTGCTGCATAACTAAATACTTATAAGGTCTCAAAAGCAAGACCTATTGGCTATGCCAATGCTTGTTTGTTGCAGGTGCTAGGTCCACAGAATAGTAGAACATTTGTCACTAACAATTAGATTTCTTTGCATTTGTAGCTTCCAAATATAATCCAGTGTGCAAGGAAGAAGGCCTTGGGCAAAATACCCTCTGAATCACACGATAATATGGGTAAGCGCAAATTCAGAGGTGTACAAATAATTGTGGTCCCTAAACGGTGAACAACCTTTACAACAAAACTTTTACAACGCACTACCATTACAACGCGGTCATTACAACGCAAACCATTACAACGCATTGCGCTGGGGGGCGCTCTAGGATAGGGAATACGTTTAATTTACTATCCAACACCTTCCCTAGTGTCCACGGGGACTGGTGTTGGAATAGTAAATTAAACTTTTCACTATCCAGCACCCCAAAGCGCTATGCGTTGTAATGGATTGCGATGTAAAAACCACGTTGTAAAGGCAGGCATTGTAATAGCCTGCGTTGTAACGTCATACATCCCCCTAAACTCAGTAGTTTGTGTACATTTCAGAAACACATAGGTTTTTCATTCTTCATATGTAAGGTTCCCAGCTTTTCATTTCTGCTAATTTTTACAAATAAATACAGAAGGCAATGAATTTACATAAAACTACAACAACAACAAAATAGAAACCTTTAGAATTCCTGGAATGTTGGGAAACAAGTACAACAATTTGGTATGGATATATTTTGATGAACTAAGCCCTATCAGTCAAGAGGTTAAATTTGTTTACATCTTTGATCTATTATCCAGGCACAGTAATAACCAGCCCTCCTGAAAATACGGTCTTCCAGTTTGTCGGCCATTTTGAAAATGTGAACTGAATGCGTTTGTGAGAACCGAATACTATGAGCTTATGAATTGTTTGTGAAAATGTGTTTTTAACTAGCTAAAAGCTTCAGAATATGTGAATGGTTATTACGATCTGAGCTACTTTACCTCTATATTCCAATGTAATTGTCATATCAAAAATGGTATTCGCGAAAACTTAAAACTAATTTTGAAATGGGTTTCTTAAAAGCTGCAGTTAAAAATATGATGTCATTTGTATTTAATTAGGTATTTTTAATGTGTTTCTATACGGAGCCCTCGGTGGAAAAAAAGTGGTCTAGTCCGTTTTCTATGTTTATAGATGAGTACTCAGGAATGTTGTGTGCAACTGTCCCGGCATCCCCCTTGACTGCTGACGGCCGAATCATAGAGTTATGTCAGAGCGGAAACCCGGGTGCCCTGAATCATAGAGTTGTTTTAGGAAGCACAGTGTTAAGGTCAGACCTAGGCTCTCTCTCTTGAACATGGCGGCAGTGAAACAGCAGCAATCGCTGCTTGAAGAACCTTAGTACCTCAATGGAGAGTTGGAACTAGAGGACAAGGATGAGGCCGATAAGTCAGAAGAGCCTAGGAAGAAGAAGAAGAGCAAGGCTCCTGGGGGTGAGGAATAAAATAAGTGGAGGTGGGAGAGAGCAGTAAGGATAGGCGGGGTGTTGTAGGAGGAGTGAGATCATGGTTGAAGGAAAGAAGAGGAATAAAACATTTAACAAGCGGTCTTCAACATGGGCAGGGCGGAGCGAGTGGACGCACGGCTGCAAAAGTGAAAGCAGCTGCAGCGTCCACACGCTTTGTGTGCCTGCGAGCGATGCGCTGAGTTCATGAGGAGAGAGGCAGTCTAGAGACGGACAGGGCGGAGCGAGTGGGCGCGCAGCTGCAAAAATGAAAGAAGCTGCAGCATCCACACGCTTAATGACCCGTGAAAGACAGATGGTGGCTGCGCGCGTGCATGCTCGCGTGAATGCAAGCGCTAGGCCAGCCAAAGCGTGGGGTAGCACTTTGAAAACCCACCTACTAAATGTCTCCCAGAGCAACGTATTCGATGGCTCAGCGAGACCTAAAAATCACTAAATAATGAGGTAATATCATCACAAAATGTGCCACAGGGCGCCGCATGATTTGCCTTTTTTTATGCATAATTTACTCAACCCTGCTGCATGATTTGACCATCTCCTGTCGCATGATTCCAGTGGCCCTGCTTATAAGTCAATCGTTCACCAAATTATGAGTAAACTTTGAAAAGATGTGTAATTATATTGAAAAAATGTGAAAGTGTTACATTCATGCAGAATGTGTAGGTGTGTGCATGTTTGTTGGGTATGGCGATGTCCCAGGGCATTGGCACAATCATCTGAAGCAAATTATGTGGGGAACTCCATATTAAACCTTTCTATACCGTCCAGCAAGTGTTGAGAGATACTTCATTAATACTATCTTTAAAATCCCTGAATACCGAATGGGTCACACCAAGGAAAAAATGTTAGTTGAATTGTTGGAGGTGGCTCGGAGAATTTTTATATTTTGGGGAGTTTCATGAACAATTTACAGCCTCCAGTTACATTTTAAACATCTTCAAGCTCTTGGCTATTGCTCTTGGGTAACTGCATTCCGTTACTGCTCCGCTCCGCCACTCGTGATTGGGTCGATATACTTAGCTCCCAGACTGAGGCTAACAAAATTATACATGTTTTTGTTTTCCTTATTATAACGTGATGATGCTTAACCTGCTACACAATAGCATTCTAATAAAGAATGCTTTGCGATTACATCCTCGGTGATTAATCCAGGGCCATGTCAGCCGGTAGCAGAGAAGAGGCCAGGGCCAGTCAAACAAAATAGTTGCCATGGGCCAGGGTCCATGCGAGGAAAAAAGCCTCTTGCCCATCAGTTGGGTATTTACAGCTTAAAGTGGGAATCAGAAGGCACCTCTAGCTCTGGGCTCCGGTGCCACTGCACCCGTGCTTTACCTTTGTTCACTGAGCCCCAGGCCTGGGCATATGGGGAAATCTATCACTGTCCTTCTCGGCCGTGGGTCTCTGAAATATCCGTGCCCGTGGGCCCTAGGGATCGTGTGACTGTCTCTACCCCTGCCCTGCCACTCTTCCAGACGCTACCACCGTTTAGCCTCTTTGCCGAAGGGGGAGTGACTTTGGCAAATATGCAAGAGTTCTGGCTCCGCCGTGTGGTAGCGATTACACTCGTTACAATTAAAAGGTCGACTAGGTTTGGAAATGCTCATACTCTGGCCTTGGTGACGGCGGCATGAGCAGAGCACAGTCTCTAAAATGCCGATGGACGGCTGCCTGGCACCTGTCTGATCACTGGATACCTGCCAAGCCCTGATAATCATTTTCAAATTAAGTCTTTCCAATTAACTCGCCTCCTTTAGAGCATTCACATTCCGCCAGTTCGTGGGGGAAGCAACCCATTCTAGTGGCAACAGCGACACCTGCCGGCCATGGGACAGCAGTCCCTACTCCCCGAATCTATTACTGCCTGCTTGTTAGTGTGTAAATGTGTCTCTTCTGCGCCTCTTTGTTTCCGGTTCTCCATGACTGACTCAACCTGTACAAGTACTAACAGTGCTACAAACTGTCTCTGCTGGCAGACATTAAGCCCGAGTAATCTTACCCGTATGCTTGCCCCTACCATAAATTGTTAACTTGCAGTTTCGCAGAGATTCGCAGCTAAAAACACTTATTTTTCTAAATCCAGCCTTCAAATACCTGGGGAAAGTTTATTTTCGGGTGTCCATGCTGAAGTGACGGCAAGCAGGGTCGCTAAAATTACGAGGGCGCTTGTGTGTCTGCATGCTTGGTAGAAAACAAATATAATCTGTCAAGAAGTTGTGTGGGAGGGGGGGCGGTCTCTTTCTCACATCATGTGTGTGTATTGTGGGAAACAGGTTTCTTCTCAGCATCGACAAGTGCGAGCACGGATTATAATTTTACTTTTTCTGAATAGTTTGGGCTTAATTTGACAACAATTTGCCCTAGGAAAGTGTAACGACGAACTGTTGGAAACATTGCTTCGTGAAAGCTGGGATCAGAGGAGTATGCTATGATATATAATGGTAATCGAGAATTAAAGAGCAGGAGGCATCTGAGAAAAATACACACAAAAATAAAACAATGCACAAGCGTGTTCGCGGAGAAAGGCTGGACTTTCACTCTTTTTTTACCGCACTGCCACCTAGCGGCGGCCGCTCCGCGCCAAACTATGCAAGGCATTGGCAAACATAATCTCCGAAACATGGCGCGAGATGTCTGCTGGCTGGTGCGACATACCCGAGGGAAGACCTTAATAACAAGCGAGTGCCCCCTCCCCTGCGGCATGCCAGTGGGCAGGCGTCTTCTCCCCCAGAAGAGCGTATCATGCCAGCGGGCACCGTGCCCGCCACGCAGAGGCATTCCCACCATCTGCCGTGCACTTCGTTTAGTTGGACAGAGAGCGTTGGCACCGGGTTGCTCAAAGCTGGGAATGCATCGAAGAAACTGTGAGATGACCCTGAAGCACTGGGCCACACGGGCAAAGAAATACCTTGGCAAGTGGACAACGTGCCATCTAAATATACCTTCACTGACTTGCATCTGCTTGGGACGTGTAGCTCACAGTCACAGACTCTCAAACACTTCCTGCTAATAGGAAGGCTCCGGGGAATGACGCTGAAGGCGCTCAATCCGTAATGTGAGCACAAGTTTCCAGCCAGAGGCTGACCACAAGGAGACAGCACAAGCTCCCACAGCCACCAAGCACAGAACACATACCAAACGACACCCAGGGACCCTAATGCTTAGCCTCGACCAGCCAACAAGCAGAAGAGATCAACCTTACCATGGGTGACACCAAGGGCTCTCACAGCCAACCAGCAAGATGCCAAACACAAGGTGGCGCCCTAGGTTCCCTCAGCCTACGATTAACTCAGCCACAAAGTAGACGACCATCCGCTAGTGTCAAAATTTAACCAGGGCACAGACAATCAGCTGGAGAAAAAGTGTGCATGCTACAGCTTCCCAGCCAACCACGAAATCGCCGTCTGACAGAGTAACTACCACTGTGTGAGAAAAATGGCTCCCAATCTGCCTGCACTCTTACTCGGTGTACGTGTACCTCAATGTCCTCTGACACTCAAAATGACGCATTAAACTGTACTCCGTGCGCTATCTTCACTGTTGGAAGACAATGCTAACATTCAGACTGCAATCCACTCTGCTCACTGGGAGTGGCTGTCACTATGCATACCCCAGTGCACTGCGTTCACTGGAAGACACAGTCAACATACAGACCAGAATATTCTCTGCTCACTGGGAGTGGCTGTCACTATGCATACCCCAGTGCACTGCGTTCACTGGAAGACACAGTCAACATACAGACCAGAATATTCTCTGCTCACTGGGAGTGGCTGTCACTATGCATACCCCAGTGCACTGTGTTCACTGGGAGATACTGTCAACATACAGACCCCAATATATTCTGCTCACTGGAGTGGCTGTCACTATGCATACCCCAGTGCACTGCGTTCACTGGGAGACACTGTCAACATACAGACCCCAATATACTCTGCTCACTGGGCTGTCACTATATATACCTCGATACACTCTGCTCATTCAGACGTTATCTGTATGTAGACGTAACATACTCCTTTCACTGAATGGTAGTTTTACTAAATACACTCCATTGCACCTGTGCTTAATTTGAGCTGGCTGTTTCCGGTGCTGGACCGTGACAACCAATTGTCAACACCGGAACTTATGACAGTCTGCCACAAGGTGGCAATGTCTGTCTAATTTAAAGAGGAGCATAACAGTTGTTTATTAATTAAATATCCATTACAGATTACTAATACCTGATGCCCACGTCATCTTTATAACTTTTGGGGCATGGGACAGTCTGAAATTGTGTGTGTGATGGTCAGTGGTTGTGTTGGTATGCCATTGACAGCGCTGGTAGGGGCAATGGGTGGTGCATGCTGCTGGGCTTCCTGACAAGGTACACACCCTTAAAAGACTTGGATCTAGTTTCTGTGGACAAGCACGGCGCAGACCTGTTGTTAGGTAACCAAATAGTCAGATTTCAGTGAACACACACTTTCTTTTGCTTTGCTCCACCCTCCTTTGCCACGGGGAGTTTTTGCAGACATCTGGGAAATTCCCTCTCTCAAAACTTGCTGGTCCACCTCCACAACAATCCTTAAAGAACACGTTACTTACATTTGGAAACGCCGTATCTGGTAGAGACTCCATCTAGCCCCAGGTTTCTCACCTTAGAGTAATCCTCAGACGTCAGACTTGATCCGGAAATTTTTAGTGAGCAGTGTTTCTCCATGCCAGTAGGTGGCATTGTTCAGTTTTAAGTAGCGTCATTGGCGACATCCGCACTTGAAGTGTTGTTCGCAGGGGACTATAGAGGCGCCACCTAGGTGCACAGACGTCAATTACTTTTTGCGACTTTCCCTGAAAGGGGAAAAGCCCTGTCCCTAGAAATCCATTCTCAGAAGGGGGAGGATGGGTGGGCCGGTAAAGAGTCAGCAACTAGATAGAGTCTCTACCAAATTAGGCATTACCGAAGGTAAGTAACTCATTCATCTGATAGATACTTCTAGCCGCGTATTTCTTACTTTAGGATAGATACCCAAGCAAGACCTACCCAGCAGTGGGTCTGTGGACCTATTTCACATGAGGTAGTCCTGCAGGACCAAACAGGCAAAACGCCCATTCCTTACAGACCAGACTGTCCAGACAGTAGTGTTTGGTAAATGTATGCAGGGAAGGCCACGTTGCTGCCTGGCAGATGTCCAGAATTGGAACACCGTGAGCTAACGCACTGGTTGCACCTTTACCTCTGGTGGAATGAGCGTGCAACCTCTCAGGGGTTGCTTCTTTGCTAATGCATAACACATTTTAATACTGAGCACGATCCATCGCAAGATGGTCCTCTTCTGAACAACCCGCCCTTTCTCTGCACCGAAACACCCAAAAAAGAGTTTGTCATCCACCTGGAACTCTTGTGTGCAGTCAAGGTAGACTGACAAGGCTCTTTTTGGGTCCAGAAGGTGAAGTCACTCCTCTTCAATGGAGGGATGAGCTGGAGCGTAGAAAGTAAGCAGTGATGGTCTGTCTACGTGAAATTGAGTGACCACTTTCGGAAGAAAGGAAGCCCTCATACGAAGCACCAGTTTGTCTGTGCACATCCTCAGATAAGGAGGCTTGGATGAAAAGGCCTGAGGCTCACTGACCCTCTGGGCAGATATTATAGCCACCAGTCAGGCTGTCTTGATGGTAAGGAGCTTCAGAGGACATGTATGTAAAGGCTCTAACGGAGTACACATCAGGTATGTCAGTACCAGACCAGGGTCCCATTGAGTCATAATTAAGGGAGGAGGAAACATATATTAAAAACCCCCTCAGAAACCTGTTACAATAGGGGAATTGGAAAAGTAGAGGAGGTTGATCAGGCAACCCCAGAAAAACAGATATTGCAGAAAGATATCCCTTAACACTGCTCAGAGCAGCGTCCAGCTGGGTAAGGGAAAGAATAAACAGGAGGGCCTGTGACATGAGAGTAAAAAGAGGGTCAACTTGTTTCTCTGCACACCATGCCACAATTTCCTTGCTGCCAAGATAACATTGCAGACTTCAAGAGGTAGGCTGTCAACTATCGCTACTCAGTCTCAACCCTTTCCTGCTGCTACAACAGACGATCCTCCTGAAGAGGCAGCCTGATCGGTAGACTGATGACCATGCTCAACAGCTCGGGATACCAGACTCTCCGCGCCCAATCCAGAGTAACAAGGATGACTTGGGCCCAGTCGATCCTGATCTTCTTGAGAACTCTGGGCAGAAGTGGGATGGGCAGAAAAGCGTACAGGAGGCCTGAGCTCCACTCAAGACAAAAAGTGTCTCAGAGGGAGAGGTGCCTTGGAAACTTCAGCGTGCAGAACTGCTGACATTGGGTGTTATCGGTGGTGACAAACAGATCTAACCAAGGCTCTTCCACTGCTGAAAGAGACCTTGCACCATCACTGGATGGAGAGGCCATTCATGATGCGCTAGGCATCTTCGGCTGAGTTTGTCTGGCCTAGCATTCAGAGAGACAGTCAGGCGTTGCCACCTGCACTGGTTTTCTTTAGATGGAGGGTAGAAAGATATTTAATGCCATTTGGATCGCTCAGAGTTCCAATAGATTGATGTGGATTCCAGATTCTTCCGGAGACCAGACACCTCTGATTTCCACCTCTCCTAGATGGCAGTCAAATCCCAGACTGCATCTGTCACTTCTGTGAGATCTGGTGGGGGAAGGGAGAGGAGTCTACCACTGACCAAATGGTGGTTTGTTAACCCCCACTGCAAATCTTTCACAGTTCCCTCTGAGATTTGTACCATGCCAGAGAGATTCCCCTGATGATGCGTCCACTGGAACTTAAGTTCCCACTGCAGAGCCAGCATATGCCAAAGGGCATGTGTTGCCAGCAGGAGGTCATGAGCCCAGCACTCGCAGTCTCACCAAAATACAGGATAGAGGCTGAAACATCGGTATCATTGCCCAAATATCCTGAATTTTGCAGTTCGGGAGGGTACGCCCCAAACTGTACCATATCCAGAATGGCTCTGATGAAAGGGAGTGGCTGAGAGGGAGACAGGTGTGGCTTAGGCACGTTGATAGTGAACCCCAGTAAATGCAGGATGTCTGCTGTATTCTGGAGGTGGGAGAATATTGCATGGGGAAAGCTCGCATTCAACAGCCAGTCATAGATATAGGAGAAGACTAGCACTCCTGATCTCCGTAGATGAATTGCAATCACTTCCATCACCTTGGTAAACACCCATGGAATGCTCATGAGGCCAAAGCACAGTGAACTGAAAATGCTATTGGGCCACGGTGAACCGCAGAATATGCCTATGGGCAGCCATGATGGGAATATAGAAATATGCATCCTGCAAATTCAGCGCTATTATCCAGTTTCCTGGGTCCAGAGCAGGCAGGACGTGAGCAAAAGTGAGGATTCCGAGCTTCTCCTTCATGAGCAAGAAGTTGAGAGAGCACATATCTAGGATAGGACGAAGGCCTCTGCCTTTCTTGGGCATCAGAAAGTAACAGAAATAACAACCACGACCCACTTCTGGTGTCGGCACTCTCTCTACAGCTCTTTTGGCCAAAAGAACTGTAACTTCCTGCCAGGGAAGAGCTAGGTGGTCCTCCGTCAGCCGGTTGTATGTAGGTGGCATAGGGGGTGGGATGGTCTCGAAGGGTAGGGAGTAGCCCCTTCGGACAATCAGCAAAACCCTTCTGTCCAAAGTTATGGACTGCCAACACAGCAGGTGATGGGGAATCCTTCCGCCCGCTGGTGCCCATGATGGTAAAAGAGCAGATTAGAAGGGATTGGAGGCTACAGTTGCTGTGGGGGGATGGACTGACCCAATTGCTGGAGTCCCGGCCCACAGGGCCAGTGGGTACTGCGTCAATGACCATGCAGAGGCTGGAAAGCTCTCGCACCACAGTGACTGGGCGGGTAAGGACATGGCTGTAGGCCCCTTCTGTTGCCCCAAAAGGCAGATTGAAAGTGACAAGGGGCCACCATAAGGCACAAGGACCTGGCCGTAGCCCTGCTATTCTCAAGGCTCTCCAAGGCTGAATCCGCATTGTCTCCGAAAAGACAGAAGCCATCAAAGGGCATGTTTGTGAGGGATGTATGACGTTACAACGCATACTTTTACTCCGCATACCATTACAACGCGGTATTTACAACGAATACCGTTACAACGCATAGCGCTTAGAGGTGCTGGATAGTGGTAAGTATAATTTTCTATTCCAACTCCAGTCCCCGTGGACACTAGGGAAGGTGTTGGATAGAAAATTAAACTTATTCCCTATCCTAGAGCGCCCCCCAGCGCAATGCGTTGTAATGGTATGCGTTGTAATGGTCGCGTTGTAGTGGTAGTGCGGAGTAAAAATTGCGTTGTAACAGGTGTATACCGTTTGTGAGTGATGGCTGGACATCCCTCAAAAAGTCAGTAGTCCTCAACCAGGTGTGGCGTCGGAGGGCCACTGTCAGCAAAACCGCTCTGCCTAGTGAGTCAAAGGTGTCTTGTCCACATCTAGTGGTGAACTTGGCTGCATCCCACCTATCGGCAATAGCCTGGGAGAGCACAGCCCAGGCCTCCTATGGAATCATTGGCAGAACCTGCCCAACTCTTTCCCAAGGAGTGTGAGAATAGCGGCCCAAAAGGCATGCAGTGTTCACCGACTGCAATGTCAGACTGGTGGAAGAGAAGACTTTCTTGCCCAAATTGTCTAGCCTCTTGGATTCCAGTCCCGA
This sequence comes from Lissotriton helveticus, assembly GCF_964261635.1. Classification (NCBI taxonomy): domain Eukaryota; kingdom Metazoa; phylum Chordata; class Amphibia; order Caudata; family Salamandridae; genus Lissotriton; species Lissotriton helveticus. The sequence continues at coordinate 1,622,021,209 of NC_136057.1, forward strand.
CGGGCAGTTGGGAATGCGCCAGAATTTACATGAGAAGTGGTGGCTTGGCCCACCAAGTTCTCTGGTCCTCTGGTATGGGGTATTCAGTGAGGAATTTGGGATCCCTAGGATTTGGTCTGTGGCAATGGGCAATAGTCCTGTTCACAGGAGCCCCTGTGCTGGACTTTGACCAGGTTCTAAGCAGGACATCAGTGATACTTAATTAAATGTGAGAAGCAGTTCAGAAGGGGACCCCCCGGCTGAAGTACTTCCATCAAGACACTAGTCTTGACTGCCAACAAGGACAAGCTAAGTTCCAGGACCTCAGCCATCCTCCGCACCACCTTTGCGAATGATGCAACCCCCTCTGTAGTCACGGTAGGGGGGAAAAGCATTCCACTAATTGGACAAGTGTCTAGTCCGCTGGCCTCACAAAGATCCTCACACTAGTCAGAAGGCTTGTTTTCTTTATCGACCCCTCTAATTCTTCCCCAAGTCCTAGTCCAATTGAATAGGGCTTAGGCTCTGGCCTGGAAGGCATGGCTTCAGTTGGCGCTGAAGCTGGAATTGGACAATGCTCCTCCGGATCCATGTTGGAGATGAGAATGGGGATGGTGCTGTCAGCGTCAGGAGCGTCTGTTTTGGGATCTGCGCCTGGGATGGTCACATACCATGACTGGCACGGATCCGTATCCATCTGGTGATCCTTGAAGCCCGATTAGTGCCGGAGCCGCTGGTGCGGATCCAGTAGGGGCTTCTCCTGAACATGTGGGCCCCAAAGGCATGCCAGAGGGAACAGGCTTCTCAAATATGAGTCGCATGGCCTCATAGAACTCCTGAATTTGAGCTGGACTTGCTCTAGCTCCTATAAATGCGGAGAGGCGAGGAGTCGGGCTAGTTGCTGTCTCTGCCGCGGAGCGAGGCCTTGAGGGACGCTCCCTCATCTCGTCGGCAGAGGTGAAGTCAAAGCATGCTTCGACTGCTTTTTCTTCTTGTGGGACCGAGAGTTATCAAAAAGGATCAATGATTTGGAGTGGTACAAAGACATCTGACTCAGGGACCTTTCCTGGGACCTTCCTCTCGAACGAGACCTCGAACATCAATTGGCTCATGCATTGAACTGCCAGGAGTTTGAGGGATTGCTTCCTCAAGGCCTTCGTATGCATGGCGTGGCAGTCGGAACAGGCCTTTGAGTCATGGTCTAGTTCAAGGCACCACAGGCAAACAAGGTGCGGTCCGTCACCAACATCTGTCAGTGACAGGTGCCGCAGGGCTTGAAGCCGGCCTTCTTGGATGGCATTTCTGACACACCAGGAGGTAAGACCTCAAAAAAGACTTTGACAAACGTAGAAAAAAGCTTAGTTGAAAAGTGGCTATGGGGTAGCTCTTCCCGGATCTGCGCTGACTGGGGCAGAAAGAAACAAAATTACGTTGGTGCGTCTAGGTGGTGCCTATATAGGCACTTCAAACGTCACTTCCGGAGGGGATAAACACCACGTGGGACTGAACGACACCACCTACTGGTCCACAAGGATACTGCTCTCAACACAATTCCGGATCCAGTCTGATGTCTGGGGATAATTCTAAAGTAAGGAATCTGCGACTAGAAGTCTCTAGCAGATAAAAAAAAATAAAGACTTTGGTGTGTTTTGTGTGAAATGTGGGATCAAAGACACCCACTCAACATTTTATTCATAACAAATATCAACTGAGAGAACTCAAAGATGTTTTGTCAAAGTTAAGTGAATGTTATAAATAAAAAATGATGAGCCATCAATGGCACACTGTTCTAGGGCAAGTGCAGAGGACAATCCCAAACAAGACTGACTTCTGCTTTTAGCACTGTGGGAGACTGTTTCACTCAGACCATGACTGAGGTAGTTCTCTATCCTTCTGTACCCCCCTACCTTCTCGTGATGTCCATCCTTGCTCATTTTCTCCTGTCCTCTCCTCTCACTACGGATGCCATCCTCACTTAGCCTGTTTTGTAACCTCTGTTCTCCCGTGCCGGCTCCACACCATAAATGCCCCATTTCCTTGTCCGCGTTGCGCTCCCCGTAACTGCTGTCATCACGCAAACCTACCTGACTATAATGTCTGTCCACTTCAAAGACGGAGGGTCCTTGTCCCGCCCCTTCCTCCCATCCATCGTGCCTGCACACCTGTCTGCCTAAAACGGATCCCTTTCACCCTGCCACTCTCATCATTCCTGCTCACTTTTTCACCTGAGCTGGGATATCTCTCCTCCTGCCTCGTGCCCGTCACCAGGCCTACCGCCCAGCCTTCTACTTCAGGTGGACGTTCTTTACTCCTCTTTTTACCATGTAACACTTCCTCTCCAGTGCCTGCTTATTTCTACAACGGAGGCGCGAGGCGTGTGTCTACTGCATCCCTCTCACTGATTGATTGATTGATAAAAATTTATATTGCGCAGAACAATAACCCGCAGGTATCAAGGCGCCTAACAATAATATCAAAAGTCTGAATCAATCATCATTACACATAGGCCTTCAGGAAGAGGCGGGTCTTTAAGGCACCGCGGAATGTCTGCAGGGAGGGTAGGGACCTAAGGTCCAAAGGAAGATCGTTCCACCATTTGGGAGCTAAAGTGGAAAAAGCCCTGCCACCCCATTTAGCTCTTCGCACACGAGGGACTGACAGAAGCAATTTCCCGGAGGAACGCAAATTCCTTCCAGGGATGTAGTGGGAGATAATAGAACCCACTCCAGAGTCACAGTTTCTTGCAATGGCTCTGTATGTCATGCACAAGACCTTGAAACGTACTCGGTACTCTACAGGGAGCCAGTGCAACGTTTTTCTGGCCAGGGTGGCCGATGAACGTCTAGGAACATCCAGAACAAATCTGGCCGCGGCATTCTGGACTACCTGCAAGCGCTGCAGGAGGGTCTTATTTAGCCCCGCATACAGCGCATTGCAGTAGTCCAGGCGAGAGCCAATGAGCGCGACAGCTATTTGCTTTCTGGACTGCACAGAAAGATATTTCCTGATCCTTTGCAGGGTATGGATAAGGCCCCAACAGGTGGAAATGGTCCTACTCACCTGTCTGCCCATATCCAGGGCAGGATCTACCATCACCCCAAGATTTTTTGCAGATGTAGTGGGGGAGGGACACACTCCAAGCGAGTCAGGCCACCAGCTAGAAGACCAGATGTTTTCGTTCCCACCAAACACCATCACCTCAGTCTTCTCCCCATTCAGTTTGAGAGAGTTCTGAATCATCCAGTGACCAACCGCCTCCATACATGATCTAAATTTGGAGACGGTCTGCACATCTGAATGGGAGAGAGAGACGAGTATTTGGGTGTCGTCAGCATAGGAAACTACCTCCATCCCGAAAGTTCTTATTAATCTGGCCAGTGGGGTCACATAGATGTTAAATAGGGTCGGGCTAAGAGCCGACCCTTGTGGGACCCCACATAGCACAGGCCGGGATGGAGATAGAAACTCACCCATCTTGACTCTTTGTTCCCTCCCAATAAGGAAGGAAGTCAGGAGATCTAGAGCTGCGCCCTTCACCCCCACATCCCTCAGACGAGATGAAAGAACTGAGGGAGAGAGGGTATCAAAGGCCGCAGTTAGGTCTAACAGGACCAGGAGGGTGGTCTGGCCTCTATCCACTGTCGTGCGGATGTTATCGAGCACGACAGTGAGGGCCGACTCGGTGCTATGTTCCCTCCTGAATCCATGCTGGGAAGAGTCAAGACAACCCGAGCTTTCCACAAAAGCGGCGAGATGCTTATTCAGGTGTGCCTCAAGCATCTTCGCAGGGGCGGGAAGCAGCGAGATTGGACGGAAGTTTTTCAGGACTTCCGGGTCAAGGGAGGCCTTCTTTAGCAGAGGTTTTACTACTGCTTTCTTCCATTCCAAGGGGAAGACACCATCTCTTATTGCTAGATTCATAATTTCTAGCAGTGGTGGTAGGAAGGACTCCCTGCACTGCTTGATGATTTTCAGAGGGCAAGTATCCAAAGGGGAGCCGGATTTGATCTTATTAAGCAGGACTTCAAGATCCTGCAGTTCTAGGGGTGGGAAGGAGTCCAAGGTGCCCAAAGGGGGAGCATCGAAGGTGGACACATTCGACTGGGCCAGGGCAGTAGGCACACTAATGCAAGCTCTTTGTTTCTCAAGAGCTAGGTGAATATCCAATATTTTAGTGTGGAAAAATGAGGCAATCCTATCACATAGGTCCTGCGAAGGAATAACAGGGTCAGGGGTTTGTAAGTCGACTAACGAGTCGACAATTTTGAAAAGCTCCTTCGGAGAGGAGAGCGAGGTTGTCAGGGTTACAAAGTAATCTTGTTTAGCCTGCACAATCTCGGCCTTATATTTCCTGACAAGGAGTTTGTGGGCTTCTTTATTCTTAAAGTCCCAGCTGGAATGCCAGAGCCTCTCCTTCCTCCTCACTTCTTGCCTGAGGAGCCTAAGGGAGTCGGAGAACCACGGAGCAGAAGGTCTCTTCCTTGCTCGACGTCGGGTCTGTATAGGAGCTAGCTCATTCAAAGCTTCGGTGACAACCTGTTCAAAATGACCAACTATGGTCTGTACATTGTCCATGCCTTTAATAGAAAGGCTAGCAGTCCAAGGCACAAAAGAATGGCTGCTAATGTCCCTAAGGTTTCTAGCCGTAACCATTGCATGATTCCCTTTTTTACTTCCATCGCTCGAAAGATATTCCAGATGGAATGGAACTGCGAGGTGATCGGACCAAGATAGATGCACCGGATCCTTAGTGGTCATACGATAGTCATTCGAAAAGATGCCATCCAGCGTATGACCTGCCCGATGAGTGGTCCCACTGACTCGCTGCGTAAGCCCACAGGAAGCCAGAGCCTCAATAAGTCCTGAGGTGTCAGAAATATCCTGTCGTTCTAAATGATAATTAAAATCACCCAAGATGGAAAAGTTTTCTCGACCAAAGTATGGTTCCAAGGCCTGGAGGAGTTTAGAAGTAAAATCCGTCCGTGGGCCTGGTGGTCGATATAATAAAATTCCATGGAAAAAAGGGCACTGTGCTTCCTTTATGGTAAAATAAAGGGCTTGGAAACAGTCCGGGAAATCAGGAATAGGTATGGTGTGACATTGAAGGTGGTCTTTATGAAGAATCGCTATACCACCTCCCACTCGACCCTGTCTATCAAGTCTAGCCAGGCAGTACCCTTCAGGGACCGCTTCAATTAGATCGGGGCCAGATGAGTCTTTGGCCCAAGTTTCAGTAATGAACACTAGGGTCGGTTTCCTATCTAAAACCATTTCCCTAAACATTATCTTGTTTTTAACAAGGGAGCGGGCATTAACCAGGATACCTTCTGCTATCGTAGTTGTAGGCCCAGTAGCGCCAGAGTACCCCGGAAAAGAATAGCGTAGGGAATTGGAAGGCCTGGAATTGAGGAAACAGCCACAACGTAAAGGAAGGAGTAGGTTGTCTGGTTCAAAAGAGTGCGTACACCCTGATCTACGGGGTTTCAGACGCAACATTTCCTGACGGGAATAGCTATGCGGAGGAAATGTAGCATCGGCAGAGTCCAGAGTCCAGCCGTCCAGCGCGTCTTCAGCGCGGACGGGCGCAGACGGGCTGGACTCTGGCGCGACTCCGGCGTCACTGCGGCGCCCACGATGCGCGTACACGCTGCGCGTCGTGTCCATTTCATTATAAAGGGCTCTAGCGAGTCCGCGTGATTGGCTTCAGCGAATAGCTGAGGAGTCTTACTTCGACCCACCCAAGATGGCGCCCCAAGTAAACAAAGCGCGGGGACCGGCCCGCCCAAATGGCAGTGATTGCGGCGTAATACCGCTGTGCAAGGAAGCGTTCCGTGAGATTAGGACACAGGTAGGGGAAACGATACAATTATTCTACACTCTCACTGTGCCTGCCCACCTTTCTCCTGCAGTGGGTTCCCTTTCCTGCTGTGCCTTCTCCTTTCTCTCACAAGCAGGGCTTTAAGTGGGCCGGGTCTCACCGGTGCACCAGCAGTTTTTTAAAGGGGGCCTCGAAACGGGTCTCTATCGGGCTCTGTTTTGTGCCCTGGCGGTCGGTTTTTTTCCAGACTGAAGTGACAGCAGGCACTTTGATGTGGCTGCTCACTAGTGGAGAAGTTATGGCATGACGTCATGCCAGGTGAGCATTATAGGGGGAGGGAATTTTCTCTTTGGATTTCCCTTCTCTTTTTGAAACTCAGAAGCAGCAACATTGTCGTGGTGTCATCAGGGCTTTAAGTGGAATCTTTTTTTAATATTATATACAAGCCATCATTGCCGCTTATTTATCTTACACAACTAACAATCATTGGCAAATCCAACATTCCTGACTTCTTGTAGGTAGGATGTTACTTGTTGTATCATATATCTGGATGCAGTGACAGAAACAGCAAAATACAAGTCGGGCGGCACACCATTCTAAGCACAGATTTTTAGCTAAAGTGTTTTCAAGCCAAGTCATGACTTACATTGGCCAAGCCCCTTTGAAAGACCCCCAGTTTTTTCAGCCCACTTAAAGCCCTGCTCACAACCTTTCACACATGCTTTGCTCGGTTTGGCGGCACCTGTTTCCTCTCCTCTCAATGAAAGCCCCTGCTTGGTGTCGCCATTTTCGCTCACAGCCCTCCCTTCGCCTGTCCTGTCCGCATGTCCTTGCCTCAGGTGGTCTCTCTCGCTCCATGTCCCTCTATCCCCAACGCACGACCGAGGTATGTCACTTTTGCATTCCTCAGAAAAACTGCCCATTCTCAGAGGAGGGTGAAAGTGAGCGCGGCTCGGGCCCCTGACAGGCTGACGAATGCGCCTGATTTGAAATTTCATGAAGCATTAAATCACGGCCGAGCCCTTGAGGAGAGAGGAGCCGCAGCTGCCGCCAGACCCATCCATCCATCCCTCCTCTTCTGACAGACCTTGGTACGATCCACACCGATCCAGCGCGCCGAGAAGCAAGGCCGCACGAGACACCACCATGCAAAAATCCAGTATGAGCAGAAAAAACACAGGAAACGGTACCGAAGACAGAAAGGGCAAATAACGTACCTATACACAGTGTCTAAACACACAGTTTGTCATTTTAAGTACTGCAAATAACTACCGATCTGAATATAAAATGCAACGTTATTCGGTTTTTTCGGCCCTACTGAAATTCGACCATCATGTCATATGAGCAGCAACCACATGAACCAATTAGCCATCTTCTGAGCTTTACATTCAAACTTTTCTAGGCCAATCCACCCTTGTACGCATATAATATAACTCCTAAAGCAGTCATGTTCCCTAGACCCGGAAGTGGACATGGAACTTCCTGGCCAGCAGGGAGGCTGGTGGAACACCGAGTAGCAAACCTTAATAACATCGCACGTGCCATGAATGGGGTTTAGTCTATTCAGAAGATGAAGCATGACATACCTTTTGAAGAGTGTAAGAGAAGGAGCAAACTTGGAAGCCATTTCAAATTTCTGGGCCACTGTCTGGGAAAAAAAAACACTTCTTGAAGCTAGACTGTAATGCGAAAAAGCAATTTGCTCCTGGAATCTCTCACACCACTGGAGGTCTTTCATTTATGCATTAGGTATTTCCAATTGTCCATGTGAGAACTTAACAGGTAATTGAATCTGCCCTATATGTGTTTCTTGATTCCAGAACGATATTTGAGAGAGACGAGAAGAGAGATTAAATAGATGAACCTGTTGGTATTTGAGAAAAATTGAGGAGCAAAGTGGAGGACAGATTTGATGTGAACAAGATGCTATTTGGCAATAGCAATAAAATGATCATTGCTGTAGTCAGTTCTTGATAAAAAACAAACAAAGCTTGAACAGCCAATTGTAGCTGTTCTATGGGGTGGAAAGGCCTCAAGTTTAGAATCACCTTGAGTTCATACCATGGCTCTGATATATGATCCACATTAAATCAGAAGTCGAGGATAGATCCCAGGGATTTAGGAGAGGTAAGAGTCATTGATGAGACCCTGAGGATCTTAGTTACTCCTACCATAAAGAATGAACTTTATCTTGTTCTTTACAAGAGAGCGGTTTTTAGTTGCTTAACTTTAGTTTCATCTGTGCATGCATTCCTCTACGTTGGTTAGGCAGATGAGCACGGATACAACTTCTGTTTTAACTAAGCTCTCTTTTTAGTTGAGGGAAAATATGGTGTGGTGAAATAAATAGTATCCTTGCTGTACAGATTTAAAGATATGTGAGACTGGGCTCATTTTATGTCATGTTCCATTACTGCCATTGAACGCACCACTAGAACTTTAATATTCAGGGCCTCGTTTACATTTTTGGACACCCCCAGTTCTGAGTTAGAGTGATCTGTTGCCATTCCATTTGCTAAGAGGTTAGTTATACTAGATAGTGTCTGATGAGCTTAGAAAAGACTAGTGCATTGTTTAGGGAAGCATTTTTTGGGATAGTGGCTCGCACAACCTTGTGACGGATTTGCAAAGAGCATTATGTGCATGGATGTCTTTATCGAAGGAATTTGCTCCGTTCTTCTAGGGTGCAAGGTATTTCTTTGCTCGGGTTCATGCCACAGTTATGTTTTGAGGCATCTTTACCCATAATGCACCTTCCAGGAAGTGCTATGTGGATGCTGCCATTTTAGGGTTGGGTTAACGTCTTCTGGATGGTTCAGACGTGCATTGGTGAGAGGGTTGAGATGTGTTGCCAAGATGGCATACCTTTAACCAACTACTTTGGTTGTGCATCAGGCAATGTGTCTAATGTATACTCTTGTTGCAGGGCGACGTGTGAGCACACTCCAACCAGGATGCGTCAATGCCCATATGCAATAAGTCGTCTGATCCTGTACGCCTAACTAAGTAGTAAGAGGCCATGATTTGACAAGTGAAGACACATAACATCTGTGAATGTGGCCTGGGCACGCTTGAATCCATGCCACGTGTTTACCGCTCTGTGTTTTGCATCCCTCTGAGGCCTGTCAGTCCATTCAACTTTGGGCTTGATGTTTCAGTTTTAGTAACATGGCCTTCGGCTCACCAAGGATAGCGGGGAAGGCGACACAATACTGCTTGTTGTTAAAAGGCAACATTGACGCAAGCATACCACATACGCCAAGGTTTCCAGAGGGAGTATTCCCAGCAGTGAGGCGTTTCTCTGTTATGCGCTGCCCTCAGTCCTCCCTCTAAAAGCACCAAGGCGATTTCTCGAAGGTCACATCTCTTTTTTTTATTTTTGATTGCCAGAAAGACTGGGTTAGCCGTAAAAATTAGTAGACTTGGTGCAGTCACAATAACATTCATCCCCCAGCAGGGTAAGGTAGGAGTGCAAATAAAATACAAATAAGGCTTGTCTAGGTGTACAGTCGCCACTCAGCTTTCCAGATGAGTGTCCAGTAACACGAGTATGCAGATGTTAGGAGTGCCCAGTCGCAAGCCAAACACTGCTGTCTCAGCAGTTTTCTGAGGTACTGTGCGACCAGTACAGGACAACCCCGGGTATTTCTATCTATCCGGGTAGATTTCTGCATATGTCCCGGTTTACAGAGAAATACACATAGGGAGGTAAGTTTTAAAACGTTCCAGAGCACTGTAAGTGAGGTGCCATGATCAGAACGCAAATTTATTAACATTGATGATATAGTGTGTAAAAGTTAAATTTAACTACTTCTTAGTGACTCATTGTCTGTGTTTTCTACTATGGTGAGCGCTCTCAATTTAGTGATTTGTACCCATTTCTTGATGAAAAAGTTTAGCCCTACTTCTATGTTAGTAGAATTTTTTATAGTTTTCATAATCTGGCCACCATACTGAAGTGTCCCATGACGTTCAGTACAAAAGAGCATAGGCGTACACCGCCTGAAAGGTGAAACCTGAACACAGAGCAAGAATCAACTGAAGATAAAGAAAAAAACAGACTTGAAATCCGGCCACACTGAATAGGCGCAGAAGATCCAGTTAAGAGCGGAGTTCTGGGGTAAAGAAGGAAGTTTGGCTGCGTTTACCGACACAACAAAGAAAAAAGCATTTTCTAAATTTACAATTAGGGATGTGGTAACTGGAGGCCCCTGTTATTGTCAAGTCAGGCGACAGGCAGTGTCACATGGTGTAGGTGTCAGTGTGCAGTCCTCCTCTCCACCCCCAGGACGGTAGGAAGACGCAATGATAGCTGCATCCGTCGCTGGAAATGCGGGTACTCACCGTCTTATAGTACCTGTTTGTTACTGAAATGTGTCAGTGCTCTCATCGTAAAAGTATGGTGCCACTCTGAGCAGTGCTTCTGCCATGGCTTTAAGTGGGCCAGGTCTCACTGGTGCTGAGCACCCGCAGTTTTGTTAAAGGGGGCCTCGAAACGGGTCTCTATCGGGCTCTGTCTTGTGCCCTGGCACAGGCGGTCCGCTTTTTTTTCCAGACTGCAGTGACAGCAGGTACATCGATGTGTGTATTACGGCATGACGTCATGGAAGGTGAGCATTGTATGAGCCACGGGCGGCATGTGCTCATGACGGCGTGGTTCCGTCATGCGACTGCCGCTCCGCCCACGCGGCATTAATTCCCCGCCTGTGCGGGCGAATTAATGAGCTGTCAGGCCGTGACGGAACCACGCCGTCATAAGCACACGCCGCCCGTGACTCATGATGGCATGGTTCTGTCATGAGCACCGCCGCGCCGTGCTCAGCCCCTAACCCCCCCCCCCCCCGCGCCGAAGGGGTTAAAGAGTAGTTTTCTCTCTGGATTTCCCTTCTCTTTTTGAAACTCAGGACCAGCAACATTGTTGTGGTGTCACCAGGGTGTTAAGTGGAAGCTTTATCAATATTATATACGAGCCATAGTTGCTGCTTATTTATCTTATGCAACTAACAACCATTGACAAAGCCAATAGTCCTAACTTGTTGTAGGTATGATGTTACCTGTTGCATCATATCTGGATGCAATGACAGAAGCAACAAAATACAAGTCAGGCGGCGCACTATGCTAAACACAGATTTTTAGCTTACGTGTTATAAGCAGCACTCTTAATTACATTGGCCACGCCCCTTTATGAGACCCCCAGTTTTTTCATCCCACTTAAAGCCCTGGCTTCTACTCTCCCTTTCAAATCAAAGACATGCAGGAATTCAGCACCAACAGTGCCTGTACAATTAAAGCACTGACTGCACCAACAAAATTCAAAAGCTGTTCAGGAACCAAGCTGATAATCCTACATCAGAACAGAAACATGCTTGCACCCCAGCAATACCTACAACGAATAAGATGCCAACACAAAGCCAGCAGGCCAAACGATGTCAGTCAGTCACCAAAAGCATGACTGCCTACCCTGCTAGGGACTGTGGGGACATTTGGGGACAGTAATCCTGTTAAAGCTGTAGCCCCTAAAATATCTTCAAAAAATTAAAACTGCTCGGTACTTAACCTGTGGATGCCTTTATATGTCCTCCGGCCTCGCTCTTTAAAACACAAAAGGTGTACAATTCCGGGACTCAACATTTAGAAATAATCTCCTCTATGGATGGGTTTAAGTAGTTTCTAATGAGTCTGTGGGTAAGAAAAGGGTTTTGGGGAGCTGGATTTTGAGGGACTATCTAGTAAATCATTGCACTGTTTTTGTTTGCCTTGAGTTACCATGCAACATCATGTCACGAGCACACCAGTATCGGGTTGGTATGCTGCCTTTCTTTGGCCAGCCTGACATGATGCAGGCTTCCCTCTAGGTCTTCTAAAAAGTATGGGTTTCATATAACAAATTGGGAGAGGATTTGGCGTAAGGATCAGAACTGCCGGCTTTGGAACTGGGGAACCAGGTTTGAGCCTCGGCATCGGCTCAGCTTCCTGTGATTCTGGGCAGATCACTTAATCTCCCCGCGCCTACCAAAAAATGAATGTATCCTTGTGTAACATAACTGGTGCTCATGCAAAGCGCTCCAATACCTTCGGACCAAGTTTGCTCTAGATATTAACTGCAAAAAAAGAACAAATGCAGTACAATTCTGCTTGTCAATATCTACTACACATACATGTTTAGAGATCGATGTTCCTGCAGTATTTTGTCTTCAACCAACCCATGTCAAGGGAAAAACAGAAAGGACTTTCAGACGCAGGTCCCTTCTTGCCAAGAACCAGGGCATTCTTGCAGCCAATCGCGTTCAAGTCTTCCAGCTCTTCCACAGACAGCAGATGCTGGAGCCTTCTGTCCTGAACCCTCATGGGGGGGTGAAGGGCCTGACAGCCCCTGGTGAGGGGGACTGGAGACCCCGTGTACCAATGTGTGAAGCGCCCGAATGGGAACCATTCATCTTGGGAGGAGTTGCTTTTTCATGAATACTTGAGGCGCACTGCACGAAGTCTGGTCCTAAGGGTGTCTCTTTACAGTGGTGGGGCAAGACCCCTCTCATGGTCGGACCTGGACAGAAAATAGGCCCAGGCACAATAAAAAACAAAAAATAGTGGATTACAAAGCTAAACAAACATTGGCAAAGCCAATATGTGTCGCCTATGCAAGAGCTATTGGCTTTGCCAATGGGTTTCAGGCATTTTATATGCCAGAAAGGATACTGTTCATCATGGAGAAAAGTTAGTGGCATAAAGGAGAGTGTTGTTAAGTGGTGTAGAGTAGATGGTCGTGGAGTGCAGTGAAGCGTCATGGAGTGGCGTAGATTACTGTGGTGTGAGTATTGTGTCAGAGCGGAAGAGCATAGACAAGGGAAGAGTGGCATAGGTTTGAGTGGAGTACAGTGGCATAGAGTGGAGTGGTCAGAGTGGCGTAGAGTGAAGTGGTATGGAGGGGAGAAACATGGAGTGGAATAGAGGGAGTTGCACGGAGTAGATTTGATTGTCATAGAGTGGTGTCGTGTAGAGGAGTGGAATGGGATGGGATTGAGTGGAAAAGAGTCTTGAGGAGTTTTGTGGAGTGGCACAGAGTGTCTTAGAGTGGGCTGGCAGAGAGTGGTGCAGAGTGGCATAGAGGGATTTTGGTAGAGCATCAACGTTGAGTAGAATGTTGTGCTGTGGAATAGATGTTGTAGAGTGTAGGAGGTAGAGTGGCGTAAAGTGTCATAGAGTGGCACAGAGTGGAGTAAAGTGTTGGAGGAAAGTGGAGTGCAATGCATGGGGTAGAGTAGAGTGGCCTACAGTAAAGTGGCGTTGAGTGGAGGGGCATACAGTGGAGGGGGGGTGGAGTTTAAAGGAGTGTCAAAGTGACATATCGTGAAGTGGAGTAGAGTGGTCTTGAGTGAAGTGGCGTAGAGTGGTCTTGAGTGAAGTGGCGTAGAGTGCGGTGGTGTAGTGTTGCAGAGTAGAGTATAGGGGTGCAGAGTAGACTGGCATAGAGTGCAGTGGCGTAGAGTGCATTGGTTTTGAGCAAAGTGGTGTAGAGTGGATTTGCATAGAGTGCAGTGACATAGTGCAGTGACCTAGAGTGGAGTGGCGTAGAGTGCAGTGGTGTAAAGTAGAGTGGTGCAGAGTAGATTACAAAGGTGTATGGTGGAGTGGGATAGAGTTGAGTGGTGTGGAGTAGATTGTTTCAGAATAGAGTGTAAAGACATGGAGTGGTGCAGGGTGGAAGTTGAATGGAGCAGGGTAGAATATAGTGGTGCAGGGTTGAGTGCAATGGTGTAGGGTGGAATTGAGTGCAGTGGTGTAGAGTGCAGTGGAATAGATTAGAGTGGCATAGAATACAGTGGTGTAGATTGTAGTGGCAGAGTGTAGTGGGGTGGAATGCAGTAGAGTGGTGCAGAGTAGAGTGCAGTGGCTTAGAAGGCAGTTTTGCAGAGTAGAGTGGCGTAGAGTGTTGTTGTGTTGAGTGCATTAGCGTAGACTGGCATAGAGTGCATTAGCGTAGACTGGCATAGAGTGCATTAGCGTTTGGTCAGTGGCATAGAGTAGAGTGGCATAGAGAGAAGTAGTGTAGAGTACAGTGGTGCAGAGTATAATAGAGTGGCATAAAGTGCAGTGGTGTAGATTAGAGTTTGGTGGTGTAGAGTGCAGTGGTGCAGAGCATACTGGCATAGAGTGCATTGATTTTGAGTGCAGTGGCGTGGAGTGCAGTGGCAGGGATTGCAGTTGCAAAGAGTGGAGTGGCACAGAATAGATTGCAGGGGCGTAGAGTTGAGTGTTACAGAGTTGAGTGGCACAGAGTGCAGTAGTTTAGAATAAAGTGGTGTAGAGTGGTGCAGAGTAGAGTGGCACCCCATAGATTGAAGTGGCCTAGAGTGGAGGGGCATAGAGTGCAGTGTCATAGAGTGCAAGGGCATAGAGTAGGTTGTTTCAGAGGAGTGTTGAGTGGAGTAGTGCAGGGTAGATTGGAGGAGTGGAGAGGTGCAGGGTAGAGTGCAGAAGTGTAGAGTAGTGTGGAATAGAGTAAAGTGGCATAGAGTAGAATGGCGTAGAGTGCAGTGTCATAGGATGCAGTGGTGCAGAGCAGATTAGAGTGGCTTAGAGTGGTTTGGCCTAGAGTGCAGTGGTGTAGAGTGCAATTGCGTAGAGTGGAGTGATGCAGAGCATATTGGTGTAGAGCATAGTGTTGTACAGTGCATTGGTGTAGCATGACGGTGAATAGTACAGAGTGGAGTGCAGAGTAGAGTGGTAGAGTGGCGTAGAGTTCAGGGGTGGAGTGTGTCATGTTGCAGAGTAGTGTGTCATGAAGTGGTGTAGTGTAGGTGACGTAGAGTGCATTGGCGTAGAGTGCAGTAGTGTAGAGTAGAGGGCTGCAAAGTAGAGTGGCATAGAAGGCAGTTGTGTACAGTACAATAGTGCAAAGTAGAACAGAGTGGATCAGAGTGCAGTGACGTAGAGTGTGATGGTATAGAGTGGCAGAGTGCAGTAGCGTAGAATAGAGTGTTGCCGAGTACAGTATGGTGACTTATAGCGTGGTGTTGCAGAGTAGATTGCCATAGTGTTCAGTGGAGGAAAGTGCATTGATTTTGAGTAAAGTTGTGTAGAATGCAGTGGCATTTAGCATAGTGGTTAGAGTGCAGTGGTATAAAGTGGTGCAGGGAAAAGTGGCGTAGAGTGTAGTGGTGAACCGTAGGTTGCAGTGATGCAGATTAGACTGGAGTGGCGCAGAGTGGAGTAGAGTGGCGTAGAGTGCGGTGGCGTATAGTATTTCAGAGTAGAGTGAAGTTCCCTAGAGTTAAGTGGTGCAGTGGTGTAGAGCGTCCGAGTGCAGTGGCGTCGAGTAGAATGGCGTAGAGTGTAGTGGCACAGAGTGCAGTGGTGCAGAGTAAATCAGAGTGGCGTAGAGTGGATTGGCATAGAGTGTATTGGTGTTGCGTGGAGTGGTACAGAGTAGAGTGCAGTGGGATAGTGTACAGTGCTGCAGAGTAGAGTGGCATATAGTGCAGTGGAGTAGAGTACAGGGGTGCAGAGCAGAGTGGCATAGCTAGCAGTGGTCTAGAGTACAGTGGTGCAGAGTAGAATAGAGTGGCTTAGTGTGCAATGGTGTACAGCAGAGTGGTACAGTGTGCAGTGGAGTAGAATAAAGTGTTGCAGAGTACAGTATAGTGTCATATAGTGCAGTGGTGCAGATTAGATTGGTGGAAAGTGTATTGAATTTGAGTAAATGGGTTTAGAGTGCATTGGCTTAGAGTGCAGTGGAATACAACACAGTTGTTAGAGTAGAGCGGTGAAGGGTGCAGTGGTGCATCATAGATTGCAGAGGTGTAGAGTGCAGTGACGTACATTAGAGTGGCATAGAGTGGAGTGGGGCAGATTGGAGTACAGTGGCGTGGAGTAGATTGTTTCTGAGAAGAGTGAAGTTCTGAGTGGCGTGGTGCAGGGTGGAGTGCAGTGGCACAGAGTGCAGTGGCATAGAGTAGAGTGGCGTAGAGTGTGGTGGCACAGAGTTCAGTGGTGCAGAATAGATTAGAGTGATGTAGAGTGGATTGGCATTGAGTGGAGTGGTACTGAACAAACTGCAGTGGCATAGTGTGCAATGTTAAAGAGTAGGGTGGCTTAGAGTGGAGTGGTGTAGAGCAGCAGCGGCTCGTGCAGGTAAGAGCGGTGGGGCTGGGTTGGGGAAGGATTCGACAGACGACTACGAGGGAAAATTAAATAAATAATTAATTTTCCCTCAGCGTCTGTCGAAATTCCCTCCCCCTGCTCCTGGCCCAACCGCTCTTACCTGCATGGAGCCGCTGCTGGTGTAGAGTAGAGTGTATGGCCTAGATTGGAGTGGTGTAGAGTGCAGTGGCGAACAGTGCAGTGATGCAGATTAGAGTAGGGTGGCATGGACTACATTGGCATAGAGTAGAGTGGTGTAGACTGCAGTGGCATTGAGTGGAGTGGTGCAGAGCAGAGTGTGGTGGGGTGGAGCAGTGCAGAGTGGTGCTGAGTAGAGTGGGGTGGCGTAAAGTGGAGTATGCATGGTGTGGTAGTGCACTGCCTTTGCAAACAGCACATTTTCAATTGAAATGATAATTACATTTGCGCAGAAGTACTGTTTTACTGCTAAAACTATACAGCGCACAAACGATAATGTGGAAATTTCATCACCTAGTGTATTGATTTGTTTTGATCATATTAAAATATTTGTTTCTACAGCACTTCTGAGTTCCCAAAAAATGAGCTACATTTGCATTTTCTTAATTTGGGTATATTCCCACATATCGGCACAGTTAGTTTACAGACATTTAAAATTTGTTGTGTGCTACAAAAAAATAACTTTGTACAGCCTTCTTCAAGCACAATCCCAGTACCCAGCATGATTGTCACATAAATACTCTCACTCTAAAGTCAGAGAAAGAAAAGTTAACACCAAGCTCCCTTTGAAACCAGAGCCTGACATTTGGCCTCTGTCTCTGAATGCACATCAGATGTGACAAGATAAGAACAAGATTTAAAGGACTGTTTACAGAAAGGAGCACTGGTAGAATAATACAAGGGGCCCAGTCTAAAACAAATGAAGCCAGCGCATAGAAAGAAAGCCAATATGAGTTACGAACCACAAAGCCAATGGTAAACACTGGGCGCAATGTATTCCCCGGGATGCTTTCTGAATATCCCTAAGAGGTCTTTAGCAAACTAGACAGGTAGGCTGTTTAGTAGGCTTCGTCCCAAAAAGCGTCCAATATTCGCAAATTGGGACAGTTATGAAAAGACACACTCTACAATTGTTCTGCAATGTATGGAAGACTGCAGGGAGTTGAGATTGCCGCAAGAAATGTGTATTTTAATATCAGACATCAACAGTAAGAACTTGCCCAGCAGACCATAAAACAGGCCAACAAATAGGCAAAGCACTAGGTCACACACTGATCTATGAGGCCAGCCTGTCAGACACTGACTGATTGCCCTATAGGTCAGTCCGATGCTACGCACCCCTTAATATTACCCAAGGTGTCAGTATTTGCCCTTAACATTCCCATAACTGTATTGCCTGTACAGGTACATTCCCCAACCCACTTGGGCTGGCTGTTGCAGTTTTCTTTTCCCCACCTTTCCTTATTATCAAACTACTCGTATATATGCTTACCATAACCGCTGTCCAGGAACCCTCCTTTTGGGGTCTTACCCTGGAACTCACCATTTGAGAGAAAGTCTGACTGCCAGTGGTATATCTTGATTCAACCAATAATGGAACAACACTGAGCCACAAAATCCTCTGACTAGCTGTGCATCCGTACAATGAATAACAGTAGCTTGTACAGTTTAAAATGTTCTCCATAACCTGTGTTAGACTTCTATCAGTGGCCCAAGGGACAGGTAGGCACCAATGGGCCCCGTCTGTACATCTGTAGTGGTTGAGCACATTTGCCACTGGTGCTCTGGTGTCTTTCCTACTATGTGTTGTAATCAAAAAGAGAGAGGAGAACTAGAGAGGCTAGTCCGTTTCCCCAGTTTATATGTTAGCAATCAATGAGAACTAGCTCTGGTTTAAATTGTTTGTATGTCTGCGGGTGGAGGAAAACCATTAGGTTTTATGAAGGCCCTCACCCACCAACCTAGTTGGTGGCATGCTTCATCATGGTGAGGGCCTTCATAAAACCTAATGGTTTTCCTCCACCCACAGACATACAAACAATTTAAACCAGAGCTAGTCTTTCCTACTATAACTGCAAACTGGGCCAAGTACAACCTTTTTCGCATTTGACTTTTAGGGCAACGAGAGTGAGCAGCTAAAGGCTTCTGTTAAGGGCAATAGCTCACTACTCAACAGTCAACCAACAGGCACAATAAATATTCTTGAGCCCAGTGCTTGTCTTACTAGCAAAGGAATGTACTGTAATCAAACAACGATACTAAATACTACACATTATAAAGGTGGTTCCGTTACTGCGATGTATATCCCCAAGCAGATCTAAGGAAATGCAGAAACCCTACGGTGCCCACTTCCGCCCACTTCACTCTCTCGTGTCTGAGGCGGAGATAAGGGTACAGACATAGGTGCAGACCACTAGGGATTACCCCAAATTCTGGTCCATCGGTCAGTTTGATTGCCTTTTAGCCCAACAGGTCTGTACCAGCATGCACTATGGCTGGCAGCAACAGTTTTCTCTGTCAGTTTCTCAGTTTGAGCAGAAACCGTCCAATGTTGCCTGCTCATTGATGCGGGTGAGCTCCAGGCGCAGCCCGTGCAATCGCCGTCTTCATACGCTTGCATTTCGGTGTTGGGGTGGGTGACCACGGACGATGGTCGAGCCCGCCTTCAGGGTCGCGGGCACTAAGCAATGCGCTCAGCAGGCCTGGAGGCGCTGAGGCTTCACACCGACACAGGTGGGCGTTCGTGTACAGCAGTTGTGGCCCAAGGGGCAGTAGCAGGCAGATGCTTGCCTCCGGCAGTTGTGGCCTTGAACGCAGATGCAGGTGGACACTCATCTTCGGCAGTTGTGCCCTGAAGGCAGATGCGGGCTGACATTTGTCTCTGGCAGTTGCTGGCCTGAAGACAGATGAAGGCAGGAGCTCAGCGTCAGCAGTTGAGGAACTGGAATGATGTCGCAGCTCCTCTCGGTTGGGCACCTCAGCTGATGGTAGCAGTTCTAGGCCCTCAGGGCTGGTGGCTGGTAAGCCAGGACCCACACTGATAACTTGAACATTTTATGCAGTGCATGGTGGGAGCTGCAACCTGCAAATTTTGGGTAACCCCCCTCAACAGTCACCTGCCTACCCCACACCCTATAAACATTTAAGAGCTGCTTCTCCTTGACAACCTTTCCTTCTGCAGAGCCATTTGCTCCCCTTCCCTCTCAGAACTGGCAGGCTTCTAGGCTCTAAGTAGACTCAGCTTCTCCAGCACGTTGAAGACTTCAGGTGAACCATCACCACAGGGATATTGTCTTTCATGCAGACACCTGCAGTCCTCAGTGGACTCTGGGGAACACTCCCTTCCTTGGTCATGTAGGATTTCAAATTAGAATAAAGAAGGGTGGTTTGGGTCCAACATTTATGCACATTTTGCAGACAGGTAATGTGGATAATAATAATCCACATTTGTAAAGCACACAATCACCCGTAAGGGTCTCTAGGCGCTGGGGACCGTCGGGAAGATTAAGCGAGCTATTGCCCAGAGTCACATGGTGCTGGGCTAATCTGCCGCCGGTGCCGGGGATCGAACCGTGATCCCCAGATTCCGCAGTCAGTCGCCCTTAGGGCCGGACTGGGAACCACAACCAGCCCTGGCAAAGTGCTCGGCCGGCCAACCCTCCCCACTCGGGGGGATTGGAGGTGCCGCCGAGCTCTTTGCCGGGGCCGGTTTTCGGCCGATTTTGTTACAGGGCCGCAAAAACGGCCCTGTAACAAAATCGGCCCCCACCCTTGCGGCACACCGGGGCATTGCCCGATGCCCGCTATGGCCAGTCCGGCCCTGGTCGCCCGAGCCGCGGCGCCACACCTCTTCCACAAATCTACGGTCTCAGGCTTGAGAACAGGCTTAAGGAGGTTCTCTTTCATTTGTAATTTCTAGGCTGCTCTCCAGTCACAGCCTTTGTGTAAATGTGATGGTACTCAAAGGAGGTAGCAAAGGGGTCGGTTCCAAGCAGAAGTATCCACAACAAGGCAACAGCGAAGTCTGAGTTCTCTGCACCTGGCTGCTATCACCTTCCAGAAGCAGCAATCAAAGAGCACGCCCTGCATAGATACTTCCTCATCTTACTCAAAAGAAACTGTGGTTCCACTCTCATGCCTCCCATCTATCACATGGCAGTGCACAGGGAAGACCAATGAGCAGTTTCAGCCTTTTGCAACGTGGCCCTCATGGAGTTTCTAAAGGCATCGCTGTCTCCATCTTCCTCACTTCAGAGTCTAAGTCTTCACCCTCCAGTCACAGGAATGAAAGATACCAGGGCCGGACTGGGAACAAAAACCGGCCCTGGCACACTGCTCAGCTGCCCCCCCCTGGGGTGAGGGGGAGTGCAGCCAAGCAGTTTGCGAGGGCCGGTTTTGGCCGATTTTGTTTCCGGGGGCCGATATTGCCAACCCCCGTAACAAAACGGCCCCCCAGGGGACCAAAATTGCCCCCCACCCTGGCGGCCTACCGGGGAAATGCCCGGTGCTCGCTATAGCCAGTCCGGCCCTGAAAGACACACACTTTCATTGTTTAGGGAAGTTCTGTTCCCCCTCCGTCCTGTGCCATGCTAAACCACGGGCATCCAAAATGGATCCCGCTGGCCCCAGTACCCAAATTCATACAAAACAGAGAGTCCTACTACCAAACATGTACAACATATGCACTTCGCATACACACATACTTAACATACACATGGTATGTCAATGCAAGTTTCTGAATTTCACATACCGCAGAACTTTATATAAGAAGAGTTAGTATGCTTTGCTCTAACTGACACACAGAAAAAGATCTGGTCACAACACAAATTCACAAAACATGGTACGCTGACACTACCGCCTTACTTGATGTACCTACAACAACAACAACAGTAGGCCATTGCCTAATCTGAGAGTACGCTTGGTGCTTTCCTATAAGTCACAGGACAGGTCCCGGACCTCACATTGTCAAGGACAGCCTAGGTTACTGTGACACCAAAGTCAATTTAAATGACAAGGTACTAGTTTCAACCAGTCAGGCACTTAGGGAAGGGGTAATGTGCCCATTCACCATGCATGGGGCATTCCCCTCCCAACAATCTGTGCCCTCAAGCAACTGTGAAGTTGATTACCAGAGGTCTGAAGTTTTGAAAATTATTAGAACTAATTAGCATATTTGATATCATCACAGGAAGTGCTGTCACACAACGTTGAAATCAATAACATGAGAATTGACACAAGTAAAATCATAAAACATAATAAAGTTAGATTGAAATAAAAACACCAAAACCTCACTAACTTAGTTTAATGACTCACAAACACTGGTTGAGCAGTTGGTAAGGGGCCAAAACCAGCTACCATCAATTAAGGGGATCTGTAGGAGTGGCCCTGTGGTACGGTGACCTTTTCATCACTAAATATCTATTCACCACAATGCAGATCTCTGGATGATATCACATTTATTCGGCCTGGTGTGACATTTACTTTTCTGTGAGTGAGAGTTCAGCTCGACATCCAGATGTGTGAGTCCCACTTGCAATGAGTGAGCCTTGCTGGATTACATCTGATGTGGGTTGTTGTGCAATCTGTATTACTATAACCATTTCATTATCATTTGTCATTTTATTTTTCTTACCTTATTGCCAGTCGAGGTTAGGGCGGGATGAGGCCATGCTGACAGGCGTCATCTCAGCAGTAGGGAGGAGTGGTAGGAACTTATAAGAGCACATGTCAGTTTGGCCGCCCGTCTTAGGCCGGCCAAACAGACATGCCCACTTATGTTTCTCCAATCCAACTGTGTTTTTCAGTTGGGTTAGAGAAAAGCTGCAGGCTGCCTGTACCTGAGCAAGCATTAAACCAGGCCAATCCGGGCTCTTCTCTCATGCTAGTATGGCATGAGAGCAGCTTCCAGATTGGGTCGGCAGCCTGTGCAATGAAGCCCATCCACTTCCGGGTCAAGAGGAGCAATGAGGCGGCCAGCAGCAGAGAGGCAGGTAAGTCTTTTTGCTTTATTTTTAAAACCAAAGCCCCCCCCCCTCCCAACCACTTTACTATAGCGGCAGCCGCTACTGATATGACAACCACCGGACAACGCTGGGCGTATTTAAGCAACTAACCTCAGCACAAGGAACAAACCAGGACCCACTGTTGGCAGCTGTCTGGTGGGGTGCTTAACCCCTTCGGGGCTGATGACGAGCTCAGCTCGTCATGGGCGTAACCAGCCCTACGCTGATGACGAGCTGAGCTCGTCACGTAACGCGGTTTTTTTTAAATCGCAGCGCGCAGCGGGAAAACCGCTAGCGCGCATGCGGTTAAGGATGACAGAGTTGTAAGTCAAGAGCACAGCACAGAGAAAGTGCGTGAGTGGGGCGGTGCTACAGGTCGAAGTGGACGGGATCGCTTAGGATTTTCACCGTCAAGCTTTTTTTTTTCTTCATTTTGCCAGAAAGCTTTCATACTTTTTTTGCTACTAAAGGCAAGTATTTTGAAAAGCCTGATGCTGACTTTGCCTCAGCCTCAGGCTGATAGGGAAGGAGGGAGGAGAGCGAAGTAAGTGAAGAGACAGACCGCTAAAGAAGAAAGAAGCCTTCTGTCAAGGGAGCCTGCAACATGAAAGAAATGTAAATGTGTATAATTGGTTAATCAGCAAATCTAAAGGCCGCCGGGAGTCACAGTAGGGTTTAATTGATACAATCATTTCAAGCTTCATTGTGCCAAATATAGTTTTTGAGAGATACTGCACGGTTGTTACCAGTTCCCAAATTAATCATTTTAATGGAAACCAATAGAAAAGTTAGCACTCGCTACATTCTGTGTATTACTAAAAATATAACTTTTTTTACACATTTTGTGGCAGCCTACCTTGTTGTGTTAGCCTATTTTCTACTGTGACTAATATTTTTTTTTAACTGATGTGTTACATATACACAGTGCTTTCCGTCAGTGGCTAGGACTTAACACCAAACAAATATGTTATTATTCCCTAGTGCACCAACTGGGAGTCAAGTCAGCAACCCTCCTACACCAAGACGCCTTAAGCGGTGCATTAAACTGAGCTTTCCTAGCAGATCAATGCATTTTCCACAGATTAGTTCAACTTGCATACATTTTTCATTTAAAGTGTGTGCATTTTATTTCATATGCAGTTACCCGTAGATAAAAGACCAACAAAATAGTTACAAAATATTTAGATTTTTTTAGCGACGTCTCTGACTCGCCCCATACACTGGCCCCACCTCTATCGTACACAGGTTTGCAGTTAAAATACATGTGTTGCACTGTGTTCACTGGGTCCTGCTGCACAAATGATGTGAGGTTCCACGAGAAAAGGGGGGTGAGAGGTCATAGCACAAAACAGAGCCCGATAGAGACCCGTTTCTAGGCCTCCGGTGCCCAGACCCGGTGAGACCCGGCCCACTTGAAGCCCTGCTTGTAGCCTTAGAGCTCTACATGTAAGGACGATCATATCTTCCGCGTGCACGCTGCCAACGCGAGGGTGCCGCAGATCAAACATGAGGTCCTTTGGCAGGCAACATGTCGTTCATTTGTGGCCAGACGCAAGTACTGCCAGGTCTGCGTTTGAAAAATACACCACACTCCTAACTCGGGCCAAAAGGTGAACGGGCTTATTATTTTGGGGATTTTCTAGCAACCCGACGTTCCAGAAAGTTCCTTGGGGCTGCGGTGGGTATAAGTCGGGCACCTCCGTTTGCCCGAACTCACGCCACACAGACGCAACACGCACGCATAAACAACACTGGAAGCCGCAGTGCTTCAAAGCTGGCGAACAACCTACCAAGGAGCTGTGGCATTCTAGGCGCTGCAACCGAGGCGCCTCGCTGCACCGGGGCTGGAAGGAGACAGACGGAGGCGCCGGAGATCTTGGACGAGGGCTCGGGCTGCTCGCCCAAAGGAGGAAGTGTGCGTGTCTCAGGCACGAAAAATAGGGAAGAGGAGACAGCGAGGGCCTGCTCAGCAGAGAAGTGACATACAGGGCCATCTGGAAGGACAACACAGGGGCCGGGCTGCATTTAAATAACCTCGTTTAGAGGGGTCAGTGCTTGCTGTGACCCTGGAGCGGGCGGGCCTAAGAGGAGATGCCAAAAAGAGGTGCGCAGCACCCACCACACACCACGTGGAGCAGTCAAAACAAAAGCACGTTTACAGTACTTTGGGTATGCAGCCCACTGCTCTGCTACATAAACTGCATGCATTTATACATGTTTTACGAACAGTTAGTGTCTGAGAAAGGCCCCGACAGGAAAGTAGCAAGACCAAAAAGACAACAACTGTAAAAAGCCCCCCTAAGGCGCCTTAAGAAGTCAGCCAGCGCTTTACAAAAAACACAAAAGTACCAAATAAACATACGTGTAGCTCTGTGGCATGATGGATACCCACCCGTGTTCCAAAAGAGCTGAGCTGCTGGGGGTACTGAGCAACCAGGGATCTCCCTTGAACCTTGACAGGGTTAAAGAGTGGCGTGCTACTCGCCAGAAAAGCGCTTCAACACCCATCAGGGGTAACAAGTGCTATATGAATGCAAACCTTTCTTCCCCTTTTATCCTTCCGCTATCCTTCTCACTCCAAATAACTGACTAATATCCACCACTGAAATTACTTCATATTTCACCATATTAATTCACCACTAATCCTTTATGGACTTCCTGAATAGCGTGGTTCAACAAGCGCTATATAAATACAAACCTTTTTCCTCCTCTATCCCTCTGCTATCATTCCAAATCCAAATAACTGACTAACCTATCCACCACTTAAAATGTACTTGCATGTTTCATTATACTAATTCAACACTAATCCTCTATGGGTCCCGGAGTAGCGTGCTACTCACCGAAAAAGCGCTTTGACGCCTCGTATGGGGTAGTAAGCGATATATAAATGCAATTACCATACAATACGTACGCAGCTAATATCTCGACCGGCTGCGGCTGAGGTGATAAATAAAAGGGGACGAATGACCGCACAAGGTTAAATTCCGGCCAGCAAACAAAGTGTGTGTGTGTCTGTTCTTTTGGTACTGTGGCCTGGTGGGCCTAACACAGTGTGGCCCGAGTTCCAGCCTGCCCACCCCAGCACACTTTGTACGAAAAAAAATCTGACAGTTAATGGAAGCTAGGTGAAAATGTAATGGACAAATGTAAAAAAACAAATCAAAGGGAAGAATGAAAGATGGAAGCAAAGAATGAATAATAAAATTAATGAATGAAAAAGATGAAAAAAGCAAAGAAACCATTTAAATTAGGAAACAAGAATGGAATGAGAAATAAAAGGAGAAGGCAAAAGTGGAATGATACATTTGTGATGAATGGAAAAGAGAAATTATAAGGAAAGAAAAAGTGAAAATAGAATTGAATATGTTCAAGAGATCTAAAAATGGCAAATAAAAGCAATAGACGAAGAAAGATACATTGGCAGAGCAAAGGCAGGACAGAAAAGGAGGGAGACACAGACAGAAAGTAAAAGAACTCAAAGATTGCCTTCTGAGAAAAAGTAGCTTACAAATAATGAAAGGGTGCATAAAATGCCAGCCGCAGACGCGATGCACAGAACAGAAAAGTCAAGAGGAGGCTGGCAAACACAAAAACAAGCATTTACAATGCAACGGTTTCGCCTTTGGAAATGTTAAAGCTATTTGCAATGTAAATGACAATGGCAATTATTTATCTGTTTTCAAAACCAACACATAAATACAAATGTTGTCATTTACAATGCCAATAACTCAAACTTTTCCAAAGGCGAAACCGTTGCATTGTAAATGCTTGTTATTAATTGTTGGTACTAGCACCCAATTCAGTGTAACTCGCGGAATTAAAGAAATTGTATTTACCTCAGGGAAACTGGGATAATAATAATATTAAATTCAAGCTATTTTCTGCAGTTTAATTTGTGAAAGATGGGATTGCGCTCAAAGTTATTGTGTTTTATCTTTTTAATTTAGTATTGAAATATATAATCTGTCCTCTCTATTTAAGGGGGCATTGTGGACAAGGGTTTATTAAAATCTCTCTGACTCGAGCAAATGATTTTTTAGCAAAAATGGGTGTTGTATATTCAGCACTGGCTCCACAACTTAATATAGGCCTGGTGCAAAAATCCTTCTGTAATAATGACTGCGGCGCAAATAGCGGTTGCCCAATTCCGATCTATACAAGCAGTAGAAATTGGTGCAAACTGCTTTTGCTCCGAGTGTTCGGTTACTGTAACACCCCGCTCGGGGGTGGCGGTCTCCGGCGTCCCTTGGATCGGTCTCTGGCTGCAGCCCGAGGTACCTCTGCCACAGCGTGCACATGAGGATACAGTCTAGGCTAGTGGAGAGGGTGCTTCGCGCGCCTGTAACAGGTCGAGGGTCGTGCGCGGCCACGACTGGGATTCTAGCAGGTCAGTGCATGAGTGGTGTTTTATTTGTAATGATATTTCATTCTCCGCGCAGCCCAGCGCTCGAGTGTCAGCATCGACCGCCCTGTGTTCGGTTGCTCTCTTCGCCCCACCCCGCCGGATGCCCGCTCTCGGAGCTGGCTTCTCGGTTAAATACGAGCAAAGTGGTGTTCATAATAAAAGGGGATGGGGCGAAAGGCATGCCCACATTTTCTAACCGATAAGCGACCCTTTGTGAAAAGTCACGCTACTCTGTTTTTGGCAGCGAAAAAAAATGTGAGAGGGAGCAGATTGGTGCAAATTGCCTAAGTGAAGCACGCTCGCTTACACAAGTGGGTGTGCACGGAGGGCTCGTGTGTTGTGGCTCTGACACAAGAACGTGGCTCTCAAAAAGAGAGCTGTGCTAGAGTTTCGCGCGAGTGGCCATGTGTGCATGTATTCGTGGGTGTTGTCAGTGTCTGAGTGTGTCTGTGTATTTGGGTGAATATATTTGCCAACGTTTAGGATTGCCTGTATCTGTGTGTGTGTGTGTCTGTGCAGGTGGGGTCAGTGTCTGTGACGTGTGTGCGTGCCTGTGCCAACATGTTTGGATGTACGTGTGTTTACGTGTCTGTTTGTAGGTAAATGCCACTGTCTGTGACGTGTGCGCGCGCCTGTGCCAACGTGTTTGGATGTGTGTGTGTGTGTGTGTGTAGGTGGATGTCACTGCCGGTGAAATATGTATGCCTGTGTGTTTATAGGACTGCGTGGGTGATATCAGTGGAGTGGGTGCTTGTGTGTAGTGACTGGGTGTACGCGCCTGTGGGTTGCAGGGGTGCCCACCGTGCCCACAGCCGAGGATTCCACAGTACAGAAGTTTGGTTTCTCCGGTTGAAGATGCCCATCTGGGTGTATTCCGAGTACCTCACACTCTGTATCTCACCTCACACATTGCATGGGGCACCTATCGCGCCCCAGCCCCCCTCCAGTGACCCACATCCACGCAGACCTGGGTAGCTGGGTTCGGGGTGCCCCAGTACCTTTCACTGAAGGGCGCAGTGCGCCTATCCCGGGGTGAATACCCGGATACTGACCGCAGGGTGATAACGCTGCCTGCCTCGCAGGGTGAAGCGCGGATTTATGAGCAGGCGGAGTCCACCCTTCGGGAGAGACGTCTCTCGCGAGCACGGCTTGGGAGCTTACCCTTTCTTCCTGGGTTCTGAGCTGCTGCAGCTTCACCGACTGGTCTTGTAGGGAAGGAAATCTAAAAACCCTCTCTGAGCCCCTCTTACCCTGCTACTCTGCTGGGACCTTTCAGACCCCTCCCACACACACCCAGAAGCAACCACATTCAGCCCCGCAGTCTATGGAGCTGCTCCACTCTGCCCTGGAGGGGAGGGGAGGGAGGGGCAGGCTCGGGCTGGCCCATAGGGCAACCAGGCAACGCCGGGTGAGCTGACCTGACAGATCCGAGTGTGGGCCTGTATTCTGGCAGTTTGTAGACCTGTTAATGCTCTGCTGGGTCAGCTCACTGTTCATTGATCTAATATGAAAACAAGCATTCCCTGCAGCAAGCTCACGCTCATACCTTGCAAAACACGTTTACAAGTGTCTTTAAATGCTCAAAACTGACCAATGTGTAAACATGGGCCGCTTTTCATATATCTAAATCGCTAATGGAGCCACTTGTATTTTGATGCCTGGGCCTACTTTCTCTCCCATTCCGACACTGGCAGGGAAGGGATGTCTGTAGTGCAGTAGTTACTCCAGTCTGTGCTGCCGATGGTCTGGGTGGGAGGCATGTCTGTATCTACCCCACTCTGCCCTGCAGAGAGCCTGGGATGAGAGGTGGTGCCTGCGTCTGCCCCACTCTGCCCTGCAGAGAGCCTGGGATGAGAGGTGGTGCCTTCGTCTGCCCCACTCTGCCCTGCAGAGAGCCTAGGATGAGAGGTGGTGCCTGCGTCTACCCCACTCTGCCCTGCAGAGAGCCTGAGATGAGAGGTGGTGCCTTCGTCTGTCCCACTCTGCCCTGCAGAGAGCCTGGGATGAGAGGTGGTGCCTTCGTCTGCCCCACTCTGCCCTGCAGAGAGCCTGGGATGAGAGGTGGTGCCTTCGTCTGTCCCACTCTGCCCTGCGGAGGGCCTGGGATGAGAGGTGGTGCCTGCGTCTGCCCCACTCTACCCTGCAAAGGATCTGGGGTGGAAGTGAGTGTCTTTACCTGCCAGTTTGCCCTGCAGAGGGCCTGGAGTGGGAAGCAGTGCCTATATGTATATACTAATACATACATCATTCGGCCCTGCTTGAGGGCCGTGGGAGCAGGAAGTGCCCATATCTAATCCCCTCTGCCATGAGGGTGGCAGAAAGTAGTTACAGTTACTCCGCTCTACCCTGTCGAGAATTGGGTGGCAGAATAAGCCTTCTCTACCACAGTCTGCCCTGCCGAGGATCAGAGTTGGTGGGGGGACCTATGCCTACTCCACACTGCCCTGTTGAGGGTCTGGGTGGCAGAAGGTGCCAACATATATACCCCATTCTGCCCCGGCGCCTCTGTCACCTCATCTTGTCCGCTGGGGGACTGCCGATATTTACATCCTGCCCCGCCAGGGGTCCGGAGGGGGCCTAGTCCTACAGCCACGTCACGGCGACCTGCGACGGTCCCCGGTGGGGAGTGGTGTCCCGCGGTCGCTTCCTGCGTCTGCCAGCGGTGTACAGCATCTCATCAGGACCCCCACAGACCCTTGCAACGTTCATCATTTCCGCCTGGAGCCCTTAGAGGAGCCGCCGTCGCTGCTGTCTCAGCTTGATGGAACTGAAATTACGCCAAACTACCCGATATACCAAACACATGTGCACAACACACAACAATCCCGCTTAAAAGGGGTAGAGAGGAGTCATTCAGATAAACTAATGCGAACACTCACCAGCCTCTCCCAGGTCAAGAGCTCCGTCCCTCACGTCTGAGGTGTGACTTTCTTCCCCCCGGGCTGCGGGGGCGGGCACTTCCGGCCGGCCGCGCTGGGATTGGCCGGCCGGCCAACCACTTCCGGGTCGCTGCGGGCAGCGCAGCGGCCCTTCTCCTTAGGTAGGTAGGCGGGGGCTGATTTTTACGGGCAAATGCCGGGTGGGCACCGGCTCTAGATCACCATCAATCGGGGCGGGAGTGGACACGGACGGCGGGAGGGGGCGGGAGTGGACACAGACGGCGGGAGGGGGCGGGAGTGGACACGGACGGCGGGAGGGGGCGGGAGAGGACACGGACGGCGGGAGGGGGCGGGAGAGGACACGGACGGCGGGAAACGTGCACAGGACAGCGAGGGGACAGCGCATCAGTGAAAGGGGAGGGAACGGGAAAAAACGTAACTCCGCCCTGGGAAAAAATCTCGGGAACGCCCCCGAATCTGGTCCGGCCTTGACGGACAGATCTCTGTTCCAATGGCTAGCCTCCATTTATGGAGCTAGCCAATGGGACAGGGGGGCGTATTCCATTCTCCTTACTGGAAATCAAGAGATTTCTCTGGAGGCGGAGCTAAGAGCTCCGCCCTCCAGCGAAACCTAACAAACAGTAATAAGGCAGAAGTGAATACTGCAATCAAAAACACTGAGGACATCGGCCGTAAGCAAAAGGCCACAGTGGTGATGGATCATCCCCAGGACAGGTGGAGAGTGCGTGAAGCTAGAATTGAGAGGTGACCTACGCAGAGAGAATACTACGCGATTGACAGATATTGATTTGTCTGATGTCAGAAGTGCCAAAGTCCATAGGTCTGGCTTGATAAAGCAACCACACGCAAAACAAACATGCGCAAATGCTATTTTCATGCGTTAGACCTATTGGCTTTGCTAAAGTTTGTGTTTTAAAGCTACAAAGTACAAATTGTGGAGCAAGTGTTAGATCTGGGATGGGAAAATATTACAGAAAATCATAGTTAATGGTCATAACCGGTGCCTGCTTTCTATGTCAGACCAAGTCAACCACGTAGCTTGCATCTGTTTTGGACTAATACGTAGCCGCGGTAAAATCTTTAAATGGGTCCCACTGACATCTTGTATGCCACAGGTCCACGGATTAATAATCAGCCGTCTGGACTATGGCAATGCCCTTTTGGCCTCCATAAACGAAGCGCATCTAACAAAACTCCAGGTCCTTCAGAACACGTTGGCCAGATTGTTCTAAACCTCCCACCCCGTTCCCCCTTGGCACCTAGTCTGAAAGCTCTTCATTGGCCCCCAGTCAGGAAATTGATCAATTTTAAGATTACTTGTCTAGTCCACAAAACCCTTAGTGGACACTGCCCTCATTATCTGGTTAACAAACTGAAAGGTATGGGCCCTCCAGAACTCTCCGATTCGCCAATAAAAATCTTCTATCTCGAAAATCAGCGCTGGAAGATCATTTTCCGGTCTTGCTCCCACTTTGTTAACCCCTTCCGTGCGGGGCTGTTTCCCCGCTATGCTGGGGGCGGGGGGGGCGTGTACAGCGCCCCCATGCACATGACGAGGTCAGCTCGTCATGAGCTACGGCGCTCCGGTGCTGGCCACATCCGTTCCAATGGAACGCTCAGCACTGCAGGGGAATCAGCCAAGCATGCGAGCGTTCCACGGAACGGGCGAGGTCATGACGAGCTCAGCTAGTCATGAGCACCGGAGCGCCGTAGCTCAAGACGAGCTGACCTCGTCATGAGCACTCAAAGGGTTGAACACTCTGCCTCTGCATCTCCATACAGAGAGCAATCACAAGAAGTTCCGTAAATCTCTTAAAAACCTGGCTATTCTGAGACTATTTTCGCTTTAGTTTGTCCCCCGCCTTCTCATCCTTTCCTGTTTTCTGAGTTCAGGCTAGCGCTTTGAGACCTCAGGGTGATATTTGCACTTAACAAGAACCAATATATAACATAACATGCTTTCCATCTAAAGGGGTGCATCTGTGCTGTTTTCCAGCAACATAGACACCCATTAGCAGCGAGCATCACTTAAAGATGTAGACTTTCAAGAGGGCATCACTGGTTTTCCAAGAATAAAGTTAAAAATAATTAAATAGAAAATGGGATAAAGTAAGGAAGAGCGGAAAGGAATGGGACAATATAGCCATGAGAGAAAAAAGAATAATAACGAGGCTATAAGAAAAAAAGGAATTGAACATAAAAATGAGAGAAAAAATGAGAAGGAAAGAATGAAGAAAAGAAGGGCAGGAAAGACAAACTAGGAATTAATTAAGGAATGAATGCAGGAGTGGAGAAAGAAGGGTGGGATGATAAAGAATTAAAGAAAATAAGGACGGCAGGAACGGGTAACAAGCATTGGCAAAACCAAATAGGTCTCCACTTTGAGACCTATTGGCTCTGCCAATGCCTGCACAAACCAGCACAAACAAAAGGTGCAATGACACACTTGCATCCTTCTGTAAAAGTTTGCATGCGTCACGATGCATGCGTGTGCTGTGAGTACCTTTTTTTTAACTTATGATCGATTAGCAAATAAAAAGAAGTACGAAAAAGAAGTGGCGCTAAACACATATTTATAAAGCAGAAAGGCTGGCAGCAATTTTCTGCCTGGCACTCCATAAAAATGCAAAAATGAAAAACAGGATTGCTGTGTGATAGAGCGGGCAACGGAGAAGCAGGTTGGGGAGCACGTGTGGGGGAGGAAGAGAAAAAAAGCACACAAGGGAGAGAGTAAGAAGGAAAGGGCGGGGAGACACACAGGAGAGAGTGAGCAACAAAGGAAAGAAGCACACGAACAGGAACGAACAGGAGCAACATGGAGCAAGAATGGAGAGAAGCACACAGGTGACGAGAAAGCAACGCTCACAGAAGAGAGAGCAACATGGAGAGTGGGGGGAGAGACGAACACAAGGGAGACAGCTGGAAAATACATGCACTTTCATGGAATCTTCAAGCTTAAAGAAACAGTAGTTCATTAAAAGTGAGCAATTGAAAAACAAAACTAAAGAGGGTGTGCTTCCAGGAAGGGAAAATACAAGATGGACAAGGCAAGCAACTGACTAAGAAGAAAATAAACAACAGTAATGCCAACCAATGGTAAGCAATGCTTTAAGCCCACTGTAACTTCCTGATAAGCTGAAAGCGAGGCCATTTCCAAGAGCAGAACACATGGCAATTAAGGAAACAAGGAGAAAAAAAAGGTACATAACGAGGAAAATAAAGAGAAACGTAGTGAAAAACAAAAAAGTAAGCTAGAGAAAAAATATACAAAAAGGAAGAGGACAAACATTATGAAAGAATGAAGGATAAAGTGAGAAAGACACAAAAAGGGAAAGAAGCCTACCAATATAATCGATTAAGGACGCAAGGCAGGAGAGGAGGAAGAAGAACAACTAAGTGATGGAAAAAGAAGAAAGAAAAAATACAATGATGAATCATGGAAAGAAGAACAGCAATTCAAACAAAAGGGAAGAAAGAAAAAGAAAAAAGATTGTCAGAGAGTTTGGAAGACGAGATGCTGTCACAAACGTGGCAGAAAGCCCATACGCCGTAGTACAAGTACATCATATCCCATTGCACTTTTTATATAGTAATACAGTAGACGGGACACTACCTGTCAGACCCAAAGGGTGTGACAAGATATGACATTTACAAGAAAAGACATCCAAAAGGCAAACATGGCCACAAACACTCACGACACCAATGAGGGCATGTTTAGTTCTTCATAGCTGGATGGGGCGGATTAGATAAACCTTCATTTACAAATGTCTTGACGAGCTCAGGTCAGACTAATACCGAAGCAATAAGAGCCACCCGGGATTTCCGACGGATTAGGTGATTTGTAACAGAATCCAGCTGTCTTTGTCCCCTCCCCGGACACCCACCGCTCATGTTCCCGGGCAGCTGTCACGTGTGAGGGAGGGCACGTGGGAACGGAAGTGGAGGGGCGGGACGTAACATTCCAGGTGCAGAGAAGGGCAACTGGTGGCAGGTGAAGGAAGTCTTCAAGGGAATGGACAGACCCTAAGGGAGGGGTGCAGGGGGAGGGGGAGCTAAGGTACCTTGGGGTACGTTTGGGTGGGGGCAGGGCACATGTCCTAAGAAAAGAAGTGGGGGGACTAGTTAGGTTAGGCTGTATGCTAGTGAAATCGTGACGCGTGCCATCCAGCACATGATGTCACGATGCATGACATTGCAAGTGACATCACAGGAAGTGACCTCACTGGAAGTGACATCACAAGAAGTGACATCAAATATTAACCTCTTCCATGCTGGTGACGGAACAGCTCCGTCACCAGCCTCGGTCGCACTGTGCTGGTGACGGAGCGGTTCTGTTACGGCCCGCTTGGCGCGCCAGCGCGGCGCTGATTTCGCGCCTGCGCTGGACGTTCCATTGAGCGGGCGGGGCCGTGACGGAACCGCTCCTTCACAAGCACAGCGCGCCCGCGGCTCGTGGTGGAGCGGTTCCGTCACGAGCATGGGAGCGCCGCACGGCCCCCCTCCCCCATAGCGCTGCGGCGGAATTGCCGCTGCAGCGAAGGTGTTAAGACCTCACACGTTTATCAGGTATATGAGTACATTTATGCTCATTATGAGATTTAACAAATGAGATTTAGCGTTGGGGTTGTGGCAAAAAAGTGGCGCAATTCCGACGCAAAATCTGGGCCTCAACTAATACATTCATTTTTTTTAACCCGGCCACAAAGAAATTGCCAACAAGGAGAAGCATGGTAGTAGATCTGTTATGCTTAATTGGTTGCAGAGTCTACATTTTAAAATATATGATTGGTACCTGCCTATACCTATCATTTTGTTCATTCAATCCTTTATACAGCACTCTGAAACCCTGGGGTCATGTGCGCACCTTATAAAAACACTCTAAATAAATAATACAATTGGGTTAAGGAATCTGCTGTGAAGGTGCCTAGTAAATCTCAGGAAATAGTAATAATGGTGAGATAACTCTGGTGGTTAATGCACTTGCTGGAGTTATGTGTTTTGTGAAGTCCCAGCTTGGAATCAAAGTAGTAGAGAAGGTAAATGTGTCTCCTGCACAGCACATCATCTAACACGCAGATGACAGGTTTTTATTTTATGTAGATAGTAAAGTGGGTTACTGCTTTTAACACAGAGATCCTTTCGTTACCCGTAGTTCATAAATTACAATCCTTCTAAAAGACCACAGTGATGTATGGAGGACATGTGACTCCTACACATTGTAACCCTCACTGTCTCATGTAACTCAGCTTGTACATTGATTCACACATGTACATGATTTATTGTCATTGTATAATGTGTATGTAACGTAAAGAGCTCTGACACCCTGCATTGGGTTGCATAGCGCTGTAAAGAAATAAAATAGTGCTATTGTAATTGCTATTTGTGTTAATACTGGGACAGACAAATACACCTGATAATCTTACAGTGCGTGCATCTAATATATATATATATAGGGACTGAACAAAAGCAAAGGCTGCCTTTCCTAAGTACTTGTGAATAGATAGCAAGCGGTGGGCCTTTGTTTCCCTCCATGGCATTTACATTTAAGTGTGATGTTCCTGGCCTCCTTCAGTCAGGATATTCAAACAAAAGGAGACCTGATGGCCTGGAAGTGAACACTGAAGTGTCATTATCCTAGTGTGTAACAAACACATGCAATCTCACATATGGAACTGCTAAAAAGTACCTCAAAGACCAGCGGTCTTGGAAAAAGCTGAGGGAAGCCTTCCTCAAGTTACCTTTCCTGAACTGGATCATCTTCTAGCGGTCATTCCAATGGTTAATGTAACGAGCGCATGTCACATGCGACACTCAGCTAGTCTTGAATATTTAGCTATGGGCACTGTGCAAGCAGCAATTTAAATAGACTAATGATATTTAGGAAGAAGTGTAATTACAAATCCCAGAATACTAAATATTTAAAAGAAAGAAGGGCTTTTGATGTGGGGTGACACAAATGGCTACAGTTACTACACCACTAGGCCCTGGAACAGTATCATGTTTTCAGCCATTAACTCTTTTTTCCACAGATTTTTATCAGAAGCTTTAGTTGGCATTAAGTAAAACTAAAACCACCTAAAGAAAAAAATTATAATATCTGATCAAGGACATTTTTTATATACGGTAATCTTGAAAAGATACTAAAACATTATAAAAGTATTTTTTTTATTGTTATTAAATAGATCAATGTTGTAGGGTTATATTTATTCTACAGTATTAGAGACATTGTAAGGGGTTAGATGCATTAGGCCGTTTCACCATCTTGGTATTTGTTATGATTCTTGATGTTTTCCTTTTTATTTACAGTGACCATTATTTTCCATTAACAGGTTCCTCTATAAGCATTCCTAATTAGTAGTTTTCTAACTATTGATTTGTGTTTATACAAATCTGTGTACCTTCATTTAATTCATGTGAAGCGAATAAAGTAGCCCTCACACAACCAACAACCCCACTCTTGGCTGGCTGAATTGAAGGTAGGGAAAATTACAAACGAATGACTCGGGCCTGCGCCTATACCCGCTCCATATTCCAACTGCAGACCTGTGCCTAGAAAACAAGGTAACATAAGATACCATAATACTGAAACAAAATAAATACACATAACAATATGATTAAAATAACATTCATCCTAAACAAAGTGCTAGCTCAGGCGGTAGAGAACATAGCATACTCTGTTACCAGTCATCCTGGAGCTTCAGATTCACACATTCTCTGTCCCTGGGCGAAGGCCTCAGGAAGGTGAGCCAACATTAAGTAGGAAGGGAGGAAATGGCCCACCACAACCTCTGACACCACCTTTCCAATATCCAGACCTAATTTATTAGGAACATCAATGCACCGACAATGCAGTCCACACATGATCCACCCCTTCTCAATGTCTCACAGATGGATACCATGGCACCAGGAAGCCAATATTAAACCAACCTTTGCTGCGCCTTTCCCCAAGATGGCAGAAATCAAAGTATGGCTGGTTGAGACTTTGGGGCAGATTTATGTTAACTGGCGCATCCCCAGGGATGCGCCAGTTAACATGCGCCACGGTGCGCCACTGCTACGCCACCCATGGTGCGCCGCATTTATGATGCGGCGCACCATGGTGCAAGGAAGTGAGGATGCGTGACGCATCTCTCAACGTACGGGCGGCGCATTGCAGGAGTCATGTCGCAAGTGCGACATGACTCCTGCAATGCACAGGAGCCACCTATTCTATGCATTGTGCGTCACCCTTACGCCTGCTTCAAGCAGGCGTAAGGAAGTGACGTAGAAAGTGACTGAGTGAAATCTCATAGATATCACTCAGCCACTTTTAGGAGGCGTTCCTGCGCAGGAACGCCCCCCCCTGCGCAGGAACGCCTCCTCATGGCGCAGGGCTTTCCTACGTGACGCATCTCTTAGATGCGTCACGTTGTAAATAGGGCGCATTGTTTGCGCCGCCGTTGCGTCACATTTAGTGACGCAATTGCGGCGCAAGGAGGCGCAAGGCCTTCATAAATCTGCCCCTAAGTGTTTCAACGACTTGTGTTCTGGATCACCCTCTTAGCACAACTTGTGCTTCCTGTGGAAATCTATAAACTCACTTGTTTTAATTACCTTTCTGAACTCACAGTTCTTAGATATCACAGAGTCACACAGTTTCTAACCCTCACGCCCGATCTTCCATCCACTCCTTCTACATAATTATTAATTCATGTACTGTACCTCACCAGACACTATTCAATTTTTCCATTAAAGAAATATATTGTAGGCATGTGCATGTTAGAAACACCCCAAAGATCTGCCACAAACTTTTAACCTCTTGAGGTTGATTCAATATGTGGACCTCGACTAGAGGATTCTGACCTGGATGTAATGAGGGGCGTCAGTTTATCCAAGTATGCAGGACCCTTGAGCAAACCCACTTTACGGACAGTTCACAGGTTATTAAAGTTGATTCTAGACTCAACAGGGAGTCCGTGTAGTGCTTTGAGGGAGCTTTTGATGTGGTTCCACTTACGAAAGTCAAGATACATTCTGGTTGCCTGGTTCTCAAGTTTGAGGAGCCGGACATAGAGTTCCTTGGGATGCCTTGAGTCGTCGATGTATGAAGGTCAGGAACTCTTATGAGCTTGTTTCTGTGACTGGTGAGAAGGAATCAGAGTATTTTTGAAAGAGGGAGAAGTATGTTGGCACACTTTGCCAAACTGTTAACTTGGAGAACACAGGGGAAACTAGAGTTGAAGATATTTCCCAAATCCCATATATCTGATGAAGTAGAAAGAGGCTGTTGGGGTTTGGAGCCTCCAATCGCCACACTGTGGAGGAGTGTGGCCCAGTGGCCAGAGCGGCTGCCTCCGGAGCGCAGGGCTCACGGTTCGTTCGCGGGCGGCAGCTCAGCTCAGCACCACATGACTCTGGGCAATAGCTCACTTAATCTCCCCGATGACCCCCAGCGCATTGAAGCCCTAAGTAGTGACATGTTCGCGCTTTACAGATATGGATTACTATTATTATTATTATTATTATTATTATTAATAATCAATATGGTCTCAGTCCTTTGATTTTATCAAGTGGCATACTCAGGCCAAACACATAGTGATGTTGGGATGCCTACCAACACAAACAGGCTGCATATACCAGGGGTGCCCATCACTGCTCCAGCAAGGCCAGATCTGCTCCAGATTGTCGTTAAAATAGCATTTAGATTAAATGCACATAAACACCGTATGGGCATCCTAAATATTTGGCAAGGACTGAGCCCTAATGGACGCACACTGCACACTCCAGACTTATAGATGCTGGCTACGTTAAGCCTTAGATCCAAAATGTCCTTGAACATTTTCAATCAAGAAGCTGAGTTGCTTCCAGCAAACCATAGCCTCTGACCTTGAGCACGATTAAAACAATTATTTGCAAAGAAATAGGCTCGCATTTGCGAGAGTTTAAGCTATTGGCAATGCCTTTTATTTATCTGTTTTAATAATTAACACATAAATAAAAGACATTGTCTTTTACAAAGCCAAGAGCCAAACTCTTTTAAATGCGAGACCTATTTAATTTCTAAGAAGTGACCGCCATTGTCCCCTGCTGCTTGGAAAGATAAAGCATGCACGGCGCGCTTAATGTTGCAGAAAAGCATTTCGCACCTGCAGTAGGAGAAACTCATTAAAGAAAATAGTGCTTACAGACCAAATAAGAAATACCGTCAAATAACAGAAGTAAAAGGGCCAGTCCTCCACAAAGGAAGACAAGGAGGTACCAAGGAATGACTATCAAGCCTATAAACGAATCAGAAGCCAGCATTTACAAAGGATAATGACACAAGCCAATGGAAAATATGGGCAGAGAGTGGAGGGAGCTTCAAGTCCATACTCAAACTTTTTTGTATTAATGCCCCTGTTGCCAGCCAAGGAGACCCCACCAGGGTGTGGTAGCCAGCGCCTTCCCAGACAGCCGCCGGGCACAGCATGCAAAAAATCAAAAAATAAGAATGGCAGTGGCAGCTTTATATCCCTCCTCCAACTTCAGGTATGACCCGCCATGATGGCCAAACCCTTTACGTTCAGTTTCTGTGTGTGGAGTAGAAGTGGGAGACCTAACAAATTAACAGGGAGAGCTAGAGCCCAGCCAGTGGTCCTGCTCGGCTGAGCCCTGAAAATGTTAGCTATATAAATTATACAAAAACATCACATAAAATATTATAAAGTCTCTTCAAATTTTTAAAAATGGTATTTCTTTAACATGTAAAAGATTTGACATTAATATGTCACATTAAACCAATACCCTGAGATGTACTTATTTAAATGTGATATTTTTAAAACATGAACCGTTGGTGAACTAAGAGGCAAGACAGTTGTCATGTAAAATATGTAGGTGGCCCAAATTATTATTACAGCAAAATGCAAGACTATTAAATCATCCAAAACCGTTTTTTGTACAACTCAAATTCTGAACTCACATATTTGAAAATGGTTTCCTACACAGTAATGATGAAAAAGGAGTTCTGGGGAAATAAAATGCTGACCTTGGATCTCATAATTTAAGCAGAGAAGCTGCAAATTATTTACGTTTTCTGGTTTCACTTTGTACAAATCAGCCACTAAATGGAGGTCTATTTGTATTTCCTTATGGTAAGGCTTTGTGTTGACCTCTTTGTGGATTGCTCTGTCGTTTTTATATAGCACATACTCGATCCTATGATATTGGAGTGGTTTACATGACCACCAGTTCCATTAAACAAGATCACGTTCACTTTTTACAGGCACAGGGAGATTAAAAGATTTGCCCAGAATCATAGGATGCTGAGCCGACATGGAGACTCAAACCTGGTTCCCAGGTCGGCAGCTCTGGCTATAACGCCAAATCCTGGGTAGGGCGAGGGTGTCAGGCAGAAGCCTCAGCTCGTTATGGGATCGACGTTTCAACAGACCCTCGAGCTAAGCCAGAGCCAGGCTTCAGGCTCAAGCCTGGCTCGAGCTTTCAGTGGCTCACCATCTCTAATGTGGAGGTAGGCAGGGTAGTACCCGAAGGAAACTGAGGGGACATCAAAAGTGTCGTCAAATCAGTAAGAACTGTCATACAGACTTTCACAGGTCAGGCTACAGATTGCACCAGGGTTACACCAATCAGACAATTGAATTGATCAAATAGCCATAAAACTAACCATGCACACATGAGAATTGCATACATCCATATGACTCATGGACTAAAATCATGGGTCTGGCTGAGTTACAAAACTTAAGCACACTTTTTAGACCCTCGTTGAGTCTCCCCAAAACAAGTAAACTTATGCACCTCACACACACAGGTCAAGGGAGAGTGCCCAAAACCACCGCTGACCACTCATGGACAGAGGTTCTTCAGAACATACTAAGATACGCAACCAAATCCCATGGACTAATGCCACTGAAACTACCTACAGCACATGAACACAACAATCACACCAAGCAAGGGGACAGTGAAGGAAGCATGAAGGATACTGAGCCTGCAGGTAATAATTTCACAGTATTACGAGAGCATCACATGGCCAAGCGATTGACAAATGATGTGCTACATAAAATCAGGCGATACAACAGTATTACCTACTGGCAGTCGCCAGTAGGTATAGTTAGCCCTAGTTTCCATAGGAAAAGCATTTTTTGACTTGCTTTTAACTTTAGCACCATTTGCTGACTCTTCACAAATTATTCCAAAAGAAATGACCTCTTGATTCTAGTTGTGTATGGAAACTTTCAAATTATCAGTCAAGCGAGGGCCGAGATAAATGGGGGGGGCTCAAAAAAGTGCTTTTTCCATGTTAATTACCATAGAGAATGTTTTTAGACACGACTACAGCCCAAACTGCTGGACGGATTTACACCAAATTTGGCAGAAAGCTTGCTCTTGGTCCAGAAAGAGCACACACAGCCCCCTCCCAAAATGGTTTTCAGCCCTGGAGATCACTACCTTCCCACAACAGGCCTTAGAATAACAAAGGAGGGGGCCACATGTCTTCCTGTCTGGAGTAATTAATGGCGCTGGGGACTGCCACTCCCAGGGCCGGGTCTCTAAGTCCCAGGGTGCCCACCCCCGGGACATGGCTGTTTGCTCCTGCTTGGTAGGACCTTTGACTGCTCCCGTTAAGTAAGAGCAAACAGTAAGTCTGCTCCCAGCGGGCGAGAGCAGGAAAGCATCTACTGCCACCTGGCAGCAGACATTTAATCTGTTTTCCTGCCCGCTGTGAAGTGGGCAGGAAAACATAGGAAAGGTTTGCTCCCACATGCATGGAGCAGCATTTTTGGCAACTTCCTAAATGCAGGAGCAATGCTGGCTCGTGCTGGTGATAGGGAGCTGGCAAGGAGCACGGGCATTGAGGTCCCTCCCCACATTCCCCAGCGCTGCACACTTGGTGTCCAGGGTGGGCTCCAGGCCACCCAGGATTAAGTGGCGGGGCCCCCGTGGATGGGCCCCCCGGGGCCAAAATCTGCCTGAGGATGGGGTCGAGTGGACCCCCTCTCCTTCCAATAATTGGCCAGGCCCAGGGAGATGGTGTAGCCAGGCCCAAAAGCGGCCCAGTGAGGAGTGCCGTGCGCCCCCCACAGTAATAGAATATGCACTAGGCATTAACCCAACGAGGTAAGACTTACAAATTAACCAATAGAAAGTACTCCAGTTGAAGCACAGCAGGTGCCCCAGTTGATTTCTTTTATTTATTTATTTTAGGAGTTTTCTATAGCGCTAGCCAGACCCGAAGGTATCGGAGCGCTTCACAACAGTTGGCCTGCGAGAGACATACAATCTATACAAGTGTAAACATATTAGCTCAAGGCGCATTCAAGTCTCAGTGCAATGTCCCCAGTGATGCAATCGGGCCAGGTAGTCATCAAGTTGTGTGACTATTGACTAGCACCGCGTCTCCTTTTGGGCGGGGTGACAAGGGCACATCCACTCGAGGAGGGGAGGAGGAAAAAGAGTTAATGTCCCGATAAGAGGGAGCGGTAGTGTGCTGGTTTTGTGAGTTTTGACGACAGCTATCAGTTCAGGAGGGAACGATTGAAGAAGAGGTCTTTGAGCTGTCTCTTCAATTTTACAAAGGCGGTGGTAGATCTGATATGGACTGGAATGGAGTTCCAGATTGTTAGGCACATTTCCAGTGAAGGACCGGTCATTTATGGTTGTAAACCCCTCTTATACCTTTGGGTCTAGCTATCACTATGTAAAACTCTAAATTAAATAAATGTAAATCTCATACACGATCCTGGTAAAGATGTAAATTCCAAGTGCCGGCCCACCTGCTTAGTCAGCGGAGGCCCTTGCTTCTGCCCCTTGGCTTAGGACTGCCCTCCACAGAGATCTCCACCTCCCAGATTCAACTGTTCAGAGAATCCAAACACGAGTTAGAAACCACAATGTAAGGGTTTTCAGATCATCTTGTGGATCCTCTCCGATGGGCTAAGCGTGATGATACTGTATGATACGTCGGGTGTGTCTGTAACAACTCAAAGAAATAATGCACTATGATTTTCCCCTTAGAATTTGATTTGGCTTTTCAGAAACAAACCACTAAACCAGGGGGTTTCTCCCTGTAGATCTGGACATTTGTTTTGTTTCCCCTGAAATGATCTGCCATGCCTGGGAAATAAATGACTGTGTCCCTGCCCTAAACAAAACAGGCTACCACCCCCATGGCCCTGCTGTCCAGTGGCTGATGGACTGCCAGGTAAAGGATGTCTGATAGAAGAGCTACCTGAGGCCCATTGGTCACAACATTAGTGACTGTTCGAAGTCTGAGAAGGTGGTACAGCAGGTTTGGGGGATCAAGCTGATTGAATAGTTTATCACTGAACTCTAAAGAACCCTAAATATTTTTTTCTCATTTACGTACTGTTAAGGTTCACATTTAGTCAACTGTCTTTGTATAATACAATCAATTTGTATTTATTTTTGTTGTTTCTAGCACGCATTTCCCGGCTTTTTCCTGTTTACAAAGATGCAGCAGGTAGATCTGATTTTCTCTCATCAGCTGACGGAATTCACTGAAGAAGCACAGCGGGTCTCTGATTTCTGATTTCCCCTGTGTGAATCAGCATTTAATCTAGCTTTTAATGGGAATCAAGGTCGCCACTTGACACCAGTAAGGCAGCAGGTCCGAACACCAGGGGCGGCTCCTCCACCAAGGCGGAGGAGCATCGCCTCACTGCTCTCAGAGCAGAGCAGCAAAAATAAAATGATAATAACATTGTTTTTTTCATTTTATTTTTTTTAGCTGCGAGGCTAGGTTAGGCCAGGGAGGGGCTGATGGCACAGGGGGAGGAGTGGTCTGCGCTCCCTAAGTGCACATGGCTGTTTGGCCGGCCCTCTTGGCCGGCCAACCAAACAGTTCATGCGCACTTTGCATGTCCCCACCAGGCTGCATTACACAGCCTGGTGAGGAACATGAAATGCCTCCCTGTCCCCGTCTGAGTGCCCAAACACGGAGCTCAGACCAATCCAAATGCTGCATTGCAGCGTTGCAATTGATTCAGGAGAGCCCAGGAGCCTGGTGCTTCCTGCTGCTGGAACTGCAGGACGAAGGAAGCTGAACAAGACGAGGAGGAGGAGAGGCGGCAGCCAGCGAAAAGGTAAGTGGTATTTTGTTTTAATTTTTTTTAACTCCAACACTTTGTTCCCTGCCAGCCGCTACTGCAGAACGCACGTGGTCCTGGAGACTGAACTCTGGCTGATGGAACCTGCAAAATTAAATCTTCCTGTCACACATCCCTGTTCTCCACACTTATTTATTTATAAAGTTTTATATAGCGCGAACTTGATCCCGAAGGATATCAGAGCGCTTTACTATTTGAGTCAATTAAATAACTTCCCACCCTATTCCCCTATAAACCCACATCCCACTATGGAACTAAA
Source organism: Lissotriton helveticus (assembly GCF_964261635.1). Taxonomy (NCBI): domain Eukaryota; kingdom Metazoa; phylum Chordata; class Amphibia; order Caudata; family Salamandridae; genus Lissotriton; species Lissotriton helveticus. The sequence goes on from NC_136057.1 coordinate 1,622,064,793, forward strand.
AATGCAAAATTAGAACAAAAAATTGTAATAACTACTAACATTTTGACACAGATAGTAAAAACAAAAACAAATCTTATACCAAAAATACCTCTTCCCAGTGCGTAGGGCCTTCGACCCTCCAGCAATCCATCGGAGTCAGAGGTTGGAGCCCAGGTCTTACTCCATCAAGCGCTCTGTCCCCTTTGGGTCAGAAAATGTATATGCAGTGTTTCTGTGAATTAGTCTTGGAATCAGAGTAGTCAAGAGAACTGACAGAAGAGAGGGGATATGCACTACTGAAGGGGGACAAGAAGCTAACTAAGAGGCAGGGCCTTTCGCGATCAAACCCTATGAAATAGTCAGGTGTGTGTTCTCAGCCTCCAGCAAGCAGGATTCATTCTGTGCCACTGAGTGAGTGCATGTGTAGGTGTTTGAGAGGTAGTGTGTGGCCTCTTGTCAAAGGCATCTGGCTTGGTTAACAGAGTGCCCTCTGCAGTTTGTAGCTGTCATCAAGGGAAGCGAAAGCCTCCAGTGCTGTGGGGTCTTGATATATTTGCAAATGTATGAGTGTGTGAGAACGTGTGTGTGTGTGTAGTGAGTGTGTGAGTGAATGTGTGAGTGTGTGAGAGAGTGTGAGTGTGTTTGTGTAGTTTGTGAGTGAGTGTGTGTGTGTGTGTGTGTGTGTGTGTGTGTGTGTGTGTGTGTGTGTGTGTGTGTGTATTTTTCTTCCACGGTTGTGTGGTCCATAGTTGTGGATTTTCCTAGGGTGGAGATCTGAGTACTGAGCAGTAAAAGTTCAAGAAATCCAAGTACAGAGAGTAAAGATTTCAAGCACATACTGCAGATGAAGAAGAGAGATGGTAACTTGTGGCTCCAAAACCACAGATCCTTAACTCAGTATCACCACAATTACCTATTACATCACTAAATGGATACAAAGAAAAGTTATCTTAAACCACAAGGCACATTGCACTCAGATTTTTTCCTGTTGAGACAATTCGGCAATTATACTGGGGCTGATCCATGTAAAAACATCTGGATGCAGCCTTCATCGAAAAATACAGCAAGGCCATCTTACTCCAGTGAGTCGTACCCAGAACCACCTTTCCGTTGTACGGCTTTTTGAGAAAAGAGAAACAAGAGCAAGGAGCAGGGAGTGAAATGAAAAAGCAGTCAATTTTTCACACTGGGCAAAGAAGAAGTAGGAGCGAGAAAAACAAAAACATATGAAAAAATGCCAGAAAAAAAGAATAATGTTAAACAAAGTGAAACAAGTAAAGAAAAGAAATTCAAAATATAAAGGCAAAAGTAAAGAGACACAACGAGGATGCGGAAGTGTTCTATTCCGACTGAGGTGAGTTCAAACTCTTCATAACACCTGAACAGGAAGGAATGGGTATGCCGAAAGCATTACTTGAGTAAAACATACGAAAATACAAGCCTAACGCAATATACTTGGTCATTCAGACAAAATAATACTCCTGCAATTGAGATATACATTTTCATGCATATCCTTAAGCAACAGAAGTTTTTTAGTTAGTCCTGATGGCAACATCTCAAACATGCACACACCTTATTGGTCACACAATGGACCCCCTTGGGTAGCAGCGCAACAGATTACCCAAGGACTGTGGGAAGGAGTCTGGGGCTGCTTAGGTCTGAGGGACACTGATGTGTTCAGACTCCCGTGCTCTACATTTAACATCTTTCACCAATCAACAAGTCACACAGGCGCCTAGAAGTGCCTTAGTTTGCATTTTGTGTTTTACAAGAAACTCGATTTGCCCAAGGATTGTAAACAACTGCTCCCCCTATGGCCGCCATGTCAGCCATTCAGGGTTGTGGACAAATCACAAAACACACGGCTCCCTTGTCAGGCGCCAACAGGTTTTCTGGTGAACAGGTGTATTTTACCAAAAAATTCTCCCTGGTGAGATCAATTTATGTTACCGAGAACAGCTGAAAACTGTCAGAGCGGTTCCACGTGCCGCTTTTTCTGGACACGCTAGCATCCTCTCCTTCCTGGCAGTGACCATAAATCTAGGTCGTGTGTACAGCAGAGAGCAGAGATTCATTGCCTCGTCATAACAAAGGGCGGGTGAAATTTTCACAGCAAAGTACGCATCATATTCGTGAAATAATCAATTCAGTACGCATGGCAAAGCCTCAAACAGGCACGTTTCGTCCTGTTAGGATCCCAACACGACAAACATTTCACTGTCACCTGCGTGAAGATTGTATGTGAGGGTGTGTACCTCGCGTAGAAAATCCATGCGAGATCCCGGAGAGAGACTGGTTGGAGTGGAAGAGGACTTTCGGCAGCAGCATATATCTGTTTTACAATTCCAACAATATACATGTTCGTGAATATTATGAAACAAGGCATAAATGTCGAAGGATTAAACTGACACAAAATACAGAGAAAGCAAAAGAAAGGGAATTACGCGAGCTTATACTTGGACAAGACCGCCATCACTGTACGCACATCTGTATATATATATTTTTGTACGGCCTTCTTTTGTATGCCAATAAAAAAAAATTCTAAATAAAAAAAAAAAAACAAATGCATAAATGTTACCCGGGCATGCTCGTAAATACACTTATCTAGGAAAATAAATAAAACTTTAGCCCTGTTGCTGACACAGTTAAGTGTCAATTTCACACCAGGCTCTATGATCAAGCTCATGTTCATCCACGTTCAGTATGTACCCTACAGAGTGATGGATGTCTACAGCTGACGAGTGGAGGGGTGCTACCTCATTTTCCAAAAAGAATTAAGGGCTATATTTGATTGTATTGGCATTTTGTATCCACTGGTAGCTAGAATGCTTTCACACCCTTCCACTGACCCCAGTTCCAGAATGCAAGATGGTGCCGCCAGGCCCTCTCTTTCTGCTGTGCATTGAATACTACGGCAGTCCGGGAACGCACCATATGTGAAACATGTGACCCAATCAAGATTCAGTCACATTTGTGATTGGTTGGTGTGTCCTGGCCAATCAGATCTGGTGAACTGTCCTCCGTTTTATACCCAACACAATGGATAGATGATCAGGTGGCAGAGCTGACCTCCATGCTATTATGCACATTTCCCCTTTGAATGATGGTGGGGGGGCGGGCAGGCCACGGCAAGCTTTCGTCCCAGTCTTTAGTCTGATCCTTGCTTGGGAAGGTTACTCCACATGGGAAGGAACCACTCAAGGGTTCACCAAGCAAGATGCCTGTCTGCCTTTGGAAGTGCTCAAGAGGATTGAAGTGGGCTTATGGGCCAAAACTGTTCACAAGGGGCCACCACATAGCAAAGCTGGGCATGTGCAAATGTGCTGTGCGTGTAAGTGGTGAGGGAAAATGGGAGGAAGACGATTAGCCAATGTCGCTGGGCGATCTGCGCCTGTTGGCAAGTTTCTCTAATTTTTACAACGGGTGTGCCCTGCTCTCATCCACCTGGTGAGCATGCAGAAGGTATTTCCTGCTATTTCCTTGATACCTGCAATAAAAGGAATATAAGGCAGGTTTATACCTGGAAGCTGATTCTTTCAAAGCTAGCACCACAAAGTTGCACCAATGTCAGACTCGCGGAGTAGGAACTCACCACACACTGCTCTGATATTTCATCAATGAGTATGGAAAGCTTATCTAGAGCATGTGCAAAGCAGATGACAACTGCTGTGTAGTTTGATAAAATAGCATGGGAAGTTTCTCTGAGGAACAAGCCCCCTCTGCTCTGATATTCTGTGAATGAGTATAGAAAGTGTTTCTGAAGAATAAATAACACACCTGCTTTAATGTTTTATGAAAGTGCATGGGAAGCTTCTCTGAAGTATTAGGACTCTGACTGTTCTGGTGCTTCATGAAAGGGCATGGCAAGTTTCTCTGAGGTATACGCTTATTAGCACCCGCTACCCTGGTAATTTATAAAAGACTATGAAAAGTGTCTCTATTTTGAAGTCACCAACTGAGAGGGTGCTGAATGTCTCATGACTGATGCATCTTTAAGATCTATGCAGAACTCTGGCTCAACATTGCTAGGTTACACAAGGATAGTGAGCTAGTTGTGGCGAGGTTTCATTAGTTCTCAAAACCAGGGTCCAAAAAACAAGATTATCTCATGGAGCCTAGCTCCTGCTGCCGGAATCCAGTCAAAGACCTCACGTAGAGCTACAAGACATGGCTTTTCCTGGGTACATCCATGGTGTCTCAGATACTGCAACCAACTTGTTTCAATCTTAAGGGCTCTTCTGATTGCAGAAATTCTGATCACCTTGGCCAGTAAACTTTCCAGCAACTAAAATGGTAAAATCGTCTTCATCCCTCCTGCTGCCAACCTACATGAACCCCTTCCTCAGAACATGGTCTGCTGTGTGGCATTGTACCTTAAAGACTCTGACATTGTTTAAAGACTATCAGGCATAAGTTGATCACTCAGGGGGTCACATTTATGTGCCTGAAAATCAGGGACAATGGTGTTCCTGCTCCTATGGTTGGAACAGGGTGGGTTTTTGTCACCAGTCTTTGCTACTTTGAAGTCAAACCCCAATGTGGATCTCTTTAACAGAGCATGGTCCTCCCTACATGACTTGAGTGCTTCAAATGTGCTTAACCAATACGTTAATTGCAAGGGCCACTAATGCCTATCACTTCTCAAGAAGAAAGCTTAGATGCCACATACATGCCATTGTACACGCTCTTGCAACAAACTCTATCTCGCACCCTGCGCAAAATGCAATTGGTGCAGAGGAGGCCTTTACTGCTAGGCACCCCCAAAAGCTCCACCAGCTTCAGGCATGACCAAAAAAAAACTATTAAGCAGTGCCACAACTGCCACAAAGTACCATCTGCACAATTTTGCCTAGAAAACAGCCGTGTGTATTTGGCTTGCATGGGAAGTTCATCTGAACAATCCCAGGTAGCACTTAATGAACTACAGTGGTGCCCACGCTGACGACATCGATCTACAGAAGAACCATAGAAGCTTTGAAGAAATAGCATCTTCCCTGCTCCAACAACTTTTGACTAACTGTCCATTTGGATTTGTGAGTAATGTTCTCTCACTGTAGAACCTGAATGTTTTGTAAAATATCCAATGGCTACTACTTGTTAATTACTTTTCTCAGTGGTCCAGTATTCCTGTGCTACAGTCTTGGCTGGCTGTAAAGCTGCTGCAAAGCCCTCAAAGAGCACTGTGTTGATGCTAAAGAAAAGAACCAATCTCCAGTGACGTTTGAGGAGATTACATGGTGATACTTAGACCTTTCTGTCCCGGGAAGTGACAGGCTCCATTCCATCCTCTGTGAACCAGAGGCGCCTAAATGCTTCAGGTTTAATTTTCATCAATTTTCAAGCATTTGGTTCTTTATACTGTAGAAGTGACTCGTAAATCGTAAATCATACGTTCTTATATAGCGCCTTTCACCGTAAGGTCTCAAGGCGCTTGCTTTAGGAACCCGTCCTGGCTTTTCCCTGCGAGAATACCCCTACTGGGCATCCCCAAGGTGAAAGCCAGGCATCCCATCGCGGTGGGGCCGTTGTGGAGACTAAGCAAGCTATTGCCCAGAGTTGCAGAGTGTGAACCCATGATTCGAGTAGGCGCCGAGGCGAGAATTATCGAGTCCGTGGACATTTTTGAGCTCAAGAACCTGCCGCGTCGGAATTGAACCCTGGTCCGGGGTCTGACCTCTGCGTCCGGGTCTGCCTCCTCTAACCGGTGAGCCACACTTCTCCACTTAGGGCCTGATTTATAGTTTGGCAGACACAGTACTCCATTGTAAACGCGACAGAGTACCCGGTCCACTAAACCCTCTATCCACCCACCTCATTTAACGATGAGAGGGCCTTACATTTTTTGTCAAATGAGCCTGAGTTGGCTCCACTGATGGAAAGCTTTCTCCAAGTACCTGAGGGAGGAGGGGAAATCGGAGTAAGGACATTAACCACCTGCCCCATTTAGGGTGGATGGAGTAATATCTTTTATTTTCATATCCCTCACTGGCAGATAAAACAGCAATAAGAAAAAGAAAACAAATTTGAATGTCACACCCTTGGAGAAAATTCGATGATGGTGGTTCCTTTCAATGTTCAGAGATGACCGCTGGACCAGCAGTCATATCTAAATTTGACGGACAATAGTATGTCTGGGAGGTAATGTGCTCTGCCACCCTGATAGACTGAGTGCTGTCCAATAGATATTAAATGAGGCCATTTTCAGTGATACAAATCTATTCTGATGAAGGTCCTAGACATTTGACTGACTTTGATGGACAGAAACATGTTGACACCTATGCGGAAGAAACCTAATAGCCCCACCATGCCATACGGTTTTAATCTTGTGTTAGAAAGGTGAGAATGAATGACGTTTTACAAACCACAACACAATTGTAATCTTTCAGTACTTCTCTCCACACAATAAAATATCCTTGAATTCACTGGGCTGCTGAGAATAACATACAAAAGTGCTTAGTACAAGCTCACTGTGGGCCCTTTGCCACCAGTCAGAAGCAAACTTGTTGATGAATCATGCTACGTAATGTAGGTGAAGGGTTTAGTATCCCTATGAACAGGAACTCAGCCTATGGCGAGCCTCTTCCATACAGCAGCCAACTGAAATGGGCATCCCTGAAGATAGGATACTCCTACATCACACCCCTCTAGGGGGAAAGGGGCATTTTTTGTTTCTTCAAGCTTATCTAGAGAGGATGCACCTATGGGTTCCTCTTCCAGACCTCCTCTCTCTCGTTGTCGAGGACCTGGTAGAGGTACATGATCTTGTCCAATATAATGGCTCAAACGGGTATCTCTGTGGCACACACAAAACAAAAGGACATCCAGAGGAATTGTACTCTCCTCTGTACCGGGTGACACGTGCTGGTCTTTCAGTCTTGGGCATGTGAGTGGGGCACAGGCTGGTATTTCAGCCCACAGAATGGCCCCCAGAGGGACACCAAAAGACCGCGACATGCAACACACACTGTATTTCAAACTACTGTGCAGACAGGGGAACAGAGAGGCAATTCCGGCCTCCCATACTTAGAAAGGCACACATTAGCATTTCAGCCTCCCGAGGGGGTACTGAGTGATATTTCAGCTACTCCTACAAAGGCCGAGCGGACTGGCATTTAACCGTCCAGAGACGGGTACACAGCGATATTCCAGCCTCTATAGACTAGGCACTTGCTTGTACCCCCACCTCTTTTCAAGTGGCTGTACAGCACCGGAGTTGTGTCCACGCACCTGCTTTGACTGACCATTGGCGCAGGAAGGGTCACGATCACAGGACACGCCAGGGGCGCGCGCACAGCGTCCGGAAGGCCTTTAGGCGGGATAAACAGAGGTCTCTGTGGAAGAGCTCAGATAGAAAAAGAGACGCCAGGTGGAAATCCAATCCCCCCAGCCCTCGAGGCCAGCAGCAGCTCCGCCATGGAACCGGACAAACACACCACTTTGTTCCCCCAGCCCCGGGCACTGCGGCAAGAAGTCTGCCTCGTTTTGCCAACACAGACCCTCCTTTTATCAAAATAATTGCTGGGATTAAGTGAAGGGTGTCCAGGTCTCTGTGCTGCCTGCTCAGACCCTCCCACAGTACCCGAGGCACTGGTGCAGGGTTGACATGTGTGAGGAGCCCAAAACAGCAGCGTGGGTGTCGCTGCCAGGTATTGGCAGTTTAATCAGTCTAATACTTCAGGGCACTTGGGCGCCTCCTGTCCACTAAAGGGTCCCCAAAGACCCGACAACCTCCCAAAAAAAAGAATAGAGCAACCTGTTACTTGGAACCTCTTCCCACAATGTCAGCCCCCCACCATGTATAGAAGGGCTTTCTGTCAGTTATTTTGCTTCCTCCTACCACAGACTAAAGCATGGGGATTGGGTCAGCCCAAGTCAGCCATTGGCTGGTGTCGTGTGAATGGCAGCATTTTGCTCTTGCACACGTAGGCATCCACTTAGAAAGGACTCCACTAAATTGCTAAGGTTGGTTTAATTTAATGTATATATATTTGCAACATGTCAATGCTTACTATTTTTTTTGTTGCAAACATATGCAGGGCATCTTTATGTGGCAGTGTTTTTACTTTTTAGAACTTTCAATGCATATTGCAAAGACAATAGGTAAATAAACTAAAAGGTTTTCAAGGCGATACCTATTTGCTTTACCAATGGTCGGTACTTTATACTTCTTTGCTGCTTTACACATGTCCCATCCTCTAAACTTCATATCCTTATCTTAATACTTTGAATCCTACCTTATCCTTCTCCCAATTCCCCAGTTTTATTTCTTTCTCCTTCATATTTCCCAATCATGTACCACTTTACTTCCAGCTCCTTCCAATTTCACTTTGATGCTTTTTTTCTCTCTCTTAGCCCCCTCGTTGTGTGTCCTATTTTCTCCTTTATGCTCCTTCTTCTTTTATGCTTTTCTCCTCCCTCCTTTATGGTTCCTTTGTGTTTGGTTGTCTTTGCCACCTTCTTTTCTACATCGCCTCCCTTTTGCCACATGCCACATTCCATGCTACCAGCAGCCAGTGGTCTCTTCTCTGCTGATGTAACAACACTCTTAGAAGAGACTAAAACATGGTGGAAGATGCTTAGGTGTACTGGGCCAGAAACTCTAGAATACCCTCAGCTTAGAGCTAAAGGACACAAGCTTCAATTCTAGAAACAACTGAAAACCACACATTATCATTTAATGTTCAACTTGAAACATTCATTAGAAAGAAGCGAATGACGATTGGCAGACACCGAACTACTCCTTACCTCTGACTGGAATCTAACCTCGTAGCACTTTTCTTTTGTTTAGGCACTCTGGAGTCACCAAGTTGATGTACATGGTCATTTTATAAATAAAATAATTTTCACTCCTTCTACATTATCTTTTTCCTATACCTCAAGATCTGTACATGGTCAGAAGAACACCATTTCAATCTTCCATATGTACTGAGAATTACAACCTATCACTTGTGGCGTAAACTAATTGAAGCCTCAAAGCATTGACATAAGATATTACGGTATTATTATTACACCACTCATTCTGCTAATAAAGGGACAAATTGGCTATATATATATATATATATATATATATATATATATATATATAATATATATATATATATATATATATATATATATATATATATATATATATATATATATATATATGTATATATATGTATATATATACATATATATATACTGTGCACCAGTTTCATAGAATCTAGGTTATATGGCCAATTTGTGTGTGTGTGTATATATATCTATATGTATATATTTGGGAACATATCTATATATATATATATATATATATATATATATATATATATATATATATATATATATATATATAGATAGATAGATAGATAGATAGATAGATAGATAGATATACACATACATACAGACGTCCATGGGTAGCTGTAGCTAATTTTTTGGTTTGCTTATGTTCAATCTTTTCCCCAAAAAGTTTATTCACTTGGGCTTCTTCATGGAAACATTCTGGGTGATCTGTCAAGCAGGGGACAAAAAAAGGGTGGAGTCCCTAAACATGTTCTTCCCATGCAATTTTCCATAGGAGCATTGAACAGTGATACCACTAAAAATGGCTAAATGGAATTACACCAAATTTGACAGAAAGCTAGATCTTAGCACAGAAAACATGTTTTTTTGTGGTTTGGTGAAATCTGTGCAGTAGTTTTTGAGAAAATATGGTTAAAAAGTTATGTATACATCACACCTTGGAGGATCCGCAGTTCAACAGTTCAAAAGATAAGATCAGGTTGCGTGGTACCATATCAACAAAGATGAACCAACCATGTAATGCAACGTTGTTTATATTGCTGTCTTCTCTTTTTCTTTATTCCTTGCAAGTTGTTTGTGTTTGTATTTATAAAATTAATAAAAAGTTTCAAAAAAAAAACCCCAAAGATGAACCAGCAGTCATTTTAAGGTACGGGGACTCAGTCTCCTGTCCTGTAAAAAAATGTAACAAAAAAGAAGGGGGTGGGGCAGGGATATTCAATCTAATCCAATTGGAACATACTTTAAGTTATTACTGATGATCCTGGCTTTTGATATTTAGACAATGGCATTGGGTGTTCTAATTACAGACTTACACCAACACCCCACGTCCTCAGACGCTTGCTCCGTTGGAAAAGGCCACTCAGAGAGCGTCTTACTTCATATTGTATTTTGCCCAAGCTTAGCTCATATTTCTGTCTCAAATAGCTTTATTTCACTCAAAACAAATTATGTAGTGGATTCCTCCTTTATTAGTTTAAAGTTTAAGCACATACCTTAAAGTATTATATTATATTTTACAGTATTAGATATATTCAGATTCCAACATAAGAATGAAAAATTGGGAAATATTTGGAATGGATATTCCCAAACTGCACTTGCGGATTTCTTTTAAGACACGTGTCCTTGATATTATAGTAAACATTACAGGCCTATAGGTAATTACTGTAGCAGAGAAGGGGATCATCAAGCTTTACTGATCTACTAAAGAAGAGAGGAATTTAAACCAGTGGATCGACTTGCTAGCCACTCCCCTTTCTTACGAGGAGCTAACAAAAGACATTGATCACATAGAAAAAAAACTTTCTAGTGATGGAATCAAAAACAAAAATTCACAATGTTGTGTACGAATACTAACATAACAAAACAGGTGTAAATAAATTTTGATCCAGTCATTTTAAGCTGCCATTTGTAGCTGAATATTTTTGCAAGGTCTTTTTTACATTCTATCTTTTTGATATTTTCTTCTTGAGGCCTACATTTGTGGTTTTCAAATGGAACCTGATTTGCATTGACTCGGTGAGTCATGTCTCTGACATAATGATTGTTTGTTTCCTCTACTTAGCCCACAATTGTTTGATATGGAGCACCCAAACCATGACCAACTGCCCGTCAGTAACTAATCCATTTTTTTTATCAATTCTTGACAAATAAAAAAGTTTGGCAAACGAGACATGCTTTTCAATCACAACCTCCAGGCTCTGAAACCAATTCCACGTGCACTCTCCCCCTTTTTAATGTTTAAACCTTTCAGCGAGGGCTACTTAATATAATCGTTCTTTCCCTCTTTCCCATTGCATCCTGCCTACAATGATCTTGGAGTAAAACCCAGTGATAAAAAGCCTGCAGCGGAACAGGGTAGTGTGTACACTATAACAGAAAACTAAAATAATTGAAGTCGTACAACAATTACCTCATTGTTTTTATTAACCATAAACAATAGTTTAGTATTAGCCCTCAGGTACCAGTTCTTTGCTCTCAGCACATGACACAACTGAGCTCTCCAGGAGGTTGACACAAATCTGTTAAGCATGTGAGAGAGGTCTATTGCTACCTGTCAATGGCACATGTAAAATAAATATGGCAGGCTGAAATCTTAAAAACCAATCTGTGGGTATTGATAAGTGGATATCTACATACCTGCAGTGTGTGTGTGAACTTTAATTTCACAGTGTGGTCCCCTAATAAGAGCTTTGGGGAAAAGGTGTCTATGTAATTGTTAATATTGTTAAAAAAAAACACAACAGTCAATTATAGTTTGACTAACAATCCAGTTGGCAAGTGGTACTGTATCTTAATATAGAACGTATAAAGTATTAAGCTGATGCTGAGCCAAATCATATTGAAAAAAACTATTGACAAAAAAACCCTCTAAACCTAGTTTCGAGTCACTCTTCTGGAGGAGAAAGGAACATGAAAAAACATTCTTACTATTGCTATAAAAAATAAGAGATGCAACAATAAGCAGTTTATAAGCACACACAGAATAGGATGGTGAGGCAAAAAAAAGATTGTCAGAGTAGTCTGTCTTCTGTGTCTACCACAACAGATCGGAGGCAAGGCCGACAGTAAGGTGAGCAGCATGGCGGCAGTCTTTGATAATGCAGTCTCTGATTTGGGAAAGGCCTAATCCCTTTCTTAGAGATTTCTTACCACCAACCTAGAAAAAGCTCACTCCTACAACTGAAGCATCAGTCAGTACCTACTCCTAGCTGCTACCTGACGCCCCTGGATTTAAAGTGCATTCCAGTGGTAAAGCTGAAAACTCTTGCCCGAATGCAACAACTATACATCACTTAACAAATGATATGCTTCTGTTGTGCTATACGAAATGTACTGAAATGAACTAAGTTGAGAAACTACTCAAAATTTGAGAATGCTTGAAAATATTTAAAGTACTATTACAAAACCTGAATGGTATTCTAGTTCAACAACATAACAAAGAGATAAACAGAGTTGTCAGTGTGGTTTGCCATTCTTCCCTTTATCCGTTATCACTCCAAAGGTTCCAGGTAGGTTTATATAGTTTAAACAGAGTTTAACTTCTTTTTCCTAGAGATGTTCATTGAATTAATCTCTATTTTCACCTTTCACACAGATGGCCATAATACAAAATTTATACATCATCATTTTTGACTCAATATTTGAATAGCTAGGTATTAAAGTATTCTTCATTTCAGCACTAACAAGCATTTACAATGCAATTGTCTCGGCATTATTAAAGGTAGAGCTATTGGCATTGCTCGTGATTTTTTTTTAAAAATCATAAATAAATAGCATTGTCATTACATTGCCAATAGCTTAATCGTTAAATAAATGGCATTGTCATTTACAATGCCAATAGCTTAATCGCTCGCATATGTATGACCTATTGCATTTACACCCACACAGAGCCACACACACACACAGAGCCACCCACACAGAGGCATTCACATAGAGTACCAACACACACATAGCCAGCTACACAGAGCCACCCTCACACACACAGATCCACCTACACAGAGCCACCCTCACACAGACAGAGCCACCCACACATAGAGCCACCTACAAAAAATGCTATCCACACAGAGCCCCCCCCACACACACAGAGCCCCACACACACACACACAGAGCCCCCACACACACACACAGAGCCACACACACACACAGAGCCCCACACACACAGAGCCCCCCACACACACACAGCAAGGTCACCCAAAAACAATACAAGTTGAAACTAAAATGTTAGTCAATCTGCTGATCTATCGGGCAAGATAAGCAATTTAGGAAGTGGACGCAAAAACCAAGCAGCTGGTTCCCTTGTCGACGAAGCAGCACCATATGTAAGAGAAATGTGTGTTCTCATGTTTCCTTAGCCCGATGGAGTGGGTTATGTGTACATAAAAAGTTCATATAATCCACTGGACAGATACTCAGGTCCTCGAATAACTGCATATGCATGAGATTTCTTGGGCGGCAACAAAGTGTCCCAAGACCACTTCTGAGCAAATGTGATACTGGTGGGATGAAAAATCACAGGTGCAGCAACACGAAATCCAGTCCCCAACTTCACTCGTACTACAGGAATTGACAGCTCCAACACACCGATCCTGTCGGGGAAAGGAGTCTGTCAAGTGATGCTGTCAACGTCCCCAAGGTGTCTGACGGGTAACAGGATACTTACAGATTGGGGTGAGTTGGAGGGGAGGAGGGAAAGGGGCGAGGTTGGCGAGAGAGACCACCATAAGAGGCAGAACCCCCTTCCACCAGAATCTAACAAGGGAGAAAGGCAGGTGGAGTGGTTATGGAGACATAACCCGCCAGATATAGGTGCCCCCCAGTAACCCCAACTTACCACTCAGGCCCGTGGCCTGCTGCAGCAAGGCTCCCGAGGTGCCATCGATGACTTTGACGCTGCCCCGGCTGGTGACAGCTAGGATGGGGTTGAGTGCCGGGTGGTAGCTCAAGCTGTACAGCCCTTCTTCGCCGCAGCGTAGGCAGCCGTCCTGCACCAACAGGGTTGCTTGTCCCCCTCCGCCGCCACCTTCTGAGGCTCCGCCCGAGCCCCCAGGACCCCCGACAGCAGCCATCCTCCCCGCAGCACTGCTGGGGCGACCGCGGCCTGGCCCACGGTGCTTGTGCGCTCCCGGCTCGCGGGGGGCGCGCGGGGCAGTGGTAGCCGCTACCGCCGCTGCAGCACTATTGCTGCCTGTCACCATCCGGGTCCAGGAAGCCGCAACCAACACTTGGGTGAATGGGAAGTGACGCAGAAGGTAGCCGCTTGGTTACGCTCAGTACTAGCCCTGCTTCCTCGCGAGAAGGCACGCCCTCTTGTGGCTCTGCATGTACTCAGTAGAAGGACCTGTCAAACCTCTGCTTTGCTTTGTTATACGACTACGTCAGTGTTGCTGTCAGAAGATGGAGGTTTAGTTTTCTTCTGCTTCTATGACCGCACATTACTAATATTATTGTTAAAAAATTATCGTCATTCGGGTTATATGATGTACCTATATATGCTGACTCGGAAAGCAGAATTCCGTTATCAAATACATTTCTATTAAGGTTTGATCTACTTGATTTCATCCCGGCAGTTGCTATTGAGCCTGAATACTAAACATACATTACAACATTTTTGAAGAGGGAAGTGGAAGATTAAACAAGAAAAACGCAAAATGGCGGCCGCAACTCCGAAAATTTCGGATCCGGGGCGTGTTTTTGGCGTTCTGAGTGACGGATGATGTCACAGTCGAAAAAACGCAAAAAAACACGCCCCCGAATCCGAAAGAGACGGGGCTTGAACTGAGTGATGCCCCTCTCATCCAATGGCTGGCCTCCGTTTAGGGAGCCAGCCAATGGAAAAGAGAGGCGGGTTCATGCCCCATACTCCAAATCATTAAATCTCCCACCGGAGAATGCGCAAGGGCAGCCTTCGGTCCTCGACCTAAAAACGGGCTGTTAACCTACTAGCCACAGTGACAATGTAACCAAAGAGTAAAACTGCACAATAAAAGAAGCTGCCTTTAAAAAAAAAAAAATCCAAAACAATAACGATAAACAAGGGGAACAAAAGAAAGTAAGAGGGCTTATTCTGAAGATACTTCGAGATGGGTCTCCTAAGTACATTCTTCATTATAAGAACGCAAAATGCTCACATTTAGTTCTCTAGATAGCACCTGAATCCCAGGGGAAAAAAACAACATTTCCCTGAGTACTTACTGGTTATCAAAGGACTGATGTAGCAGATTCAAGTTTACATCCCAACAGAGGGACGTTTTCTTTGAAAGCATCCAAACGACGGTGAACACTTCGCTTTTCTACAATCCCTAAATTGCCTCTGCTTACCACTATAAAAGACAGTTAGCGCTGGGACGCCCCGTTGCTGGGGCATCAATGCGCTTTATAAATATTTCCACATAACATAAATCAAAAAGTCACAAATTGTAAAGGGGAGAGGGTGTGGCCTAACGGCTAGAGCGGTCGACCTCGGAGCTGGGGAACTGGGTTCGAGTCTAGGCTCAACATCTTCTGATTCTGGGCAAATCACTTAATCTCCCAGTGCCTAATAAAAAAAATAATGTGTCTGTATGTAACCCAACTGATGCTCATGTACGGCGCTCTGATGTCTTCGGGTCTAGTTTGCACTATATAAAACTCAATTTCTTTTTTAAAAAACAAAAGAGATGAAGAGACTTAAACAAAGGACATGGACAAAAACTTACATAGTGTGGTTTGGGAACATGATGAATAACATCAACATGCACCAGCTATTGGGGCCAGAGTTACAGATGACAAAGGCGTAGGGACAGCATAGCAGTCCAGTAAGTACGGGGAAATGTATATAATTTTGTGCCTGTCCTCCTTAGATGCTTCCTGTGTGGTATTCCCCAAAAATTCTGCGGAGGTGGTGCAGTGAAAGTAGACTTTTAAAATAAGCACAATGTATGTAAAAGAGCAAAATTGACATTAAGTTATTTTAAATGGACATCGTCAAAATCTGGCATGGATCCTGCCCTCCTGGACCAGGATATTCTGCACCCATGAACACAGAGAATGCCAGAAAGAAAAGTTCACATTTTAATCTAAAACGAGATGTAACTGTTTAAGAATATAGCTAGCTTTTGTTAGCGCTATATAAATGCAAAATCTTCCCTTTTATATCCCTCCACTGTCCTTTTTCAATCAAATTATAAACTCACGTGTCCACAGCTCAAACTAATTTCATATCGCCCTATTCTAATTCACCACTAATCCTCTTTGGGTTCCAGAGTAGCGTGCTACTCACTGAAAAAGTGCTTTGACGCCTCGCCAGGGGTAGTAAGCGCTCTATCAATGCAATTATCCTCGGTGAGCTGCTTCAAAAGCGCCATGTTGGCTCCAGCAGCAAGTACTGTGACATTCATGCACACCTGTTACAAGTTATGACTCGGGTAGTGACGTAATTTGCTCATCGCCGGCGAGCAAAGATGTTGCAGGAAAGCTATTATGCGCTCATGTGCAGCAGGGCTGTGCAGGTCCTACCTGCCTCCAGGAGTATTACAATCCAGATCAAAACCGGAAGTGAAAAAAGAGCAGTTATGAAAGAGCTCTTGAAAGCCCTTCAAAGAAACGTAAACAGAGCAGTTCTTTGCAGGGAGCCCTGCTCTGACGCCACACCTGAGATTATAATCGCCCTAAATACAGAAATACCTGGCCATCCAACGGCGAACCACAACAAAGAGCACAATCTGCCCCTTTCATCCTATCAGAGTTTCATTTGTCTGCGTCTGAATTCGCAGGGGCGCGCCTTCCGCTTCAAAGAGGCCTCGGGGGGTGTGGGGACAGAGCTCTTTATTTGTGTTCCCTGGTCAAAGAGACAGAGAATTCAAAGCCTGGAGGTATATCTAAAGCAGGCCCTGAATAGGCCTGGGCGGGGTGTGTGCTGGTAGATGCTGGAGCCTGCGGGTGTGAAGAGAGTCCAGGCAGGAATTAAAGGTGAGACAGCAGAAATAGTTAGCTGTCTCTCCTACTCAACAGAAAGGTGAAACTAAGAAATAACAAACTTCGAGCCAGCACTCTAGTCTAGGGCATTCCTCAGAGATTTCCCTTTTCTTATCGCTTTATGATCCTATTTTTTCTATTCATCTGGTCCACCTTTTCACTCTTTTCTCAGTTTTGTTCTTTCACTCACTTTGCTCCAGCTTTGCTTTTATTTTCCGTTCGGAATTCTTTACCACAGCTTTTCTTGACCATCTTGCTCTACTCGTTCTTATTTCTATCACTACCCTTTGTTATGTTATATTGATTTGTATAGCGCACTAATCACCCGAGATGGTATCCGGGCGCTTGGGCAGGTGTATAGGTTTGTGGTCCCGAGGTGCTTATCCCAAGAGCCAGGTCTTCCGCTTCTTGCAGAACTCAAGAAGGGAGGAGGAGGCTCTGATGTGCTGAGGGAGGTCATTCAATGCCTGGGGTGCAATGTAGGAGAATAAGCGACCTCCAGTTTCGCTTTTGCGGATTCAGGGAATGTGTGCGAGTGAGAGTGAAGCAGAGCGTACTCGTCTGTTGGGATCGTGAGAGCGTATGCTGCTCATCAGGTATTCTGGTCCTGAGTTGTGTATGTGGGCATGAGAAGTTTGAATTGGCTGTGCTAGTGAATGGGGACCCAGTGAAGCTTCCTGAGGTGTGGTGTGATGTGGGTGGGGCGTGGTAGGTCGAGTACGAGTCTTGCAGCAATGTTTTGGATGGTCTGGAGTCTGTGTAGTAGTTATTTGGAGATTCCAGTGTAGATAGTGTTGCCATAGTCCAGCTTGCTAGTGATGATGTGTGTGAGATAGTCCGTCTGGTATTCTGAGGTAGCCATTCGAAGAATTTTCACAGTGTGCGTAGGATGTGGAAGCAGGAGGTACACACTGTGTTGACTTGAGCCATCATGTTGAGCTTGTCATCTAGGATGATCCTTAGATTTCTTGCATGGTCTGCGAGTTTGGGTGTTGGTCTAGCTCTGCCGGCCACTAGGTGGAGTCTCATGGGGAGGGTCTTGTCAGAGTTGAGCTGCAGGCACTTGCTACCATGGTCATTCAGTTGGTGTAATTGGTTCTGACGGAGGTTGTTTTGTCTGTCAGGGAGAGGATGGGCTGGGTGTCATCCGTGTAGGAGATGGCAGTGATGTCTTATGATCGGATGGTGTTGGCGAGCGATG
Organism: Lissotriton helveticus; assembly: GCF_964261635.1. Lineage (NCBI taxonomy): Eukaryota > Metazoa > Chordata > Amphibia > Caudata > Salamandridae > Lissotriton > Lissotriton helveticus. The sequence continues at coordinate 1,622,082,707 of NC_136057.1, forward strand.
ACATGTATATACTGAAAAAAGTGGGGCTGACGAACGATTCCTGTGGGACTCCGCATATCAATTTCTTGGCCTCTGATGTGAAGGGTGTCAGTCTGACCATTTTGGTACTTCCCGGGAGGAAGGAACAGATCCATTTGAGCAAGGATCCTTGTAAGCCAATCTCGTGGAGACTTCTGATGAGGGTGTTATGGGAGACAGTGTTGAAGACCGCAGAGAGGTTGAGCAGGATGAGGAACGCTGTTTTTCCTCGGTCCAGGATGATTCGAATGTCATCGGTGGCCGCGATGAGTGCGGTTTTGGTCTTGTGGTTCTTTCTGAATCCTGATTGTTGTCTAGAAGATGGTGATGTCCTAGGTCAGTTGCAAGTTGCTTGTTGATGGCATTCTCAATCCCTTTGGCTGGATAGGGAAGCAGGGAGATGGGTCGGACATTGCTCAGTTGATTCGGGTTGGCTGTGAAGTGGTGTGGCTCACTGGTTAGAGGCGGCAGACCCGAGAGCAGAGGACGGCCCGGGACCAGGGTTCGATTCCCGACGCGGCAGGTTTCTGGACCAGGGTCAGCGGACTCGATAATTCTCTCGCCTCGGTGTCCACTCTGATCAGCGATCACACTCGGCAACTCTGGGCATTAGCTTGCCTCATCTTCACTAACGGCCCCACCAGACCGCCGGGGATGCCTGGTCTCACCCTGGAGGTACCCATTAAGGGACCATCTCTCAGGGAAGCCAGGAAGGGTTTCGCAGCGGTCGAAGCGCGGAGATACTCCTCCGGGAGTCGATCCTAGCGCTATATAAACTTGCAATTAATTGGCTGTGGGCTTCTTGAGGAGGGCGTTGATTTCTGCAAGTTTCCATTCATTCGGGAAAGGAGATGTAAAGGAGATGTTGATGAGATGGTCAGGGTGGTGCTGATTGGTGATCTTACCAGTTTGTAGATGTGATGGGGCATGGGTCAGTTGTGGCACATGAGTGGATGGTCCGCATTATTGTCATTTCTGGTGAGGGTTGTCCATTCTGTCAGGTGTCCTTCTTGGTTGCTGGTGGGTAGGTTAGCAACAAGTTCTCTGGCGTTGGGCTGGTGTGCGCAGTTGCTGCAGATGATTGCGGTTTTGCTTTTAACTCTCAATCTGTGTTACTTTGCTTTGTTCTCTAATATTACTCTCTTCCTCTTACACCTCTATATAACCTCTTCGTCGTGGGGATAATTCCCCAGCGACGCTTGGGAGGGGGGCCATGCACGGCGCCGCGGTGCTTGTCACAAGCTCGGCTCGTCATGCAGCACGGTGGTGCTGTGCTCATGACGAGCTGAGCTCGTCATGACCACGCCCGCTTAATGGAACGCCCAGCACAGCAGGAGAATTATCCTTGTGTGGGCGTGCCGCGGTAGTCATGACGAGCTCAGCTCGTCACGCACACAGCGCCACTGTGCCTCATGACGAGCTCAGCTCGTCATGAGCACCGAAGCTGATAATGCATTTTTCTGGTTGTCCTTTCTGTAGTTTACTTTTAGAAACCACCTGCTTCATTCCAGTGCTTTCTCTTCCCTTGTTACCCTTTTTCCACCATAGGCCGTATTATACATTGCCACCCTGGGGCACAACAGTATTACACAGAAGGAGCTGCAGATGCTTGTGAGTCCCCTTCTGCGATACTGATAGTGATGGCACTAGATGTGCACCTGCACTATCAGAATTACAGAGAGGGTACTTGATCAGTTTAACAGAGAGCATACACTATCAGTATTACAGAGAGGGTATGCTCTCAATAGTACAGTAAGGGTCTTCCCTCATTTTCTTGGAGGTGCGACCCATTGAAATGAGGGATCTCTTGCCCTCTGTGCTATATTATAGACGCGAAAGATACAAATGAACGACAGAATGCAGAACAAATCAAAACATTCACCCCAGTCAACAGATCTGGGTTAAATCAATTGTTCTTTTGCTCACCATGCCACTCCAGTTTAGACCCACCTATATGCAAATCAGCCTTGTCCCTGTGCCTCATGGGAACAGTCCAACCAGAACTGCCAAGCCAGGTCCTCCCTGATCCCTGAGACGTGGGTCCCGTGCTCTCCATGCCACTGGAGTCAAGCTAGCCTGGCTGATGAGGGGTGAAACCCAGAAACCGGTACTAGGATGCTTGTTTCCAGTCCAGGGAGGACCTGGCTTGGCAGTTTGGGCTGGACTGCATGGGAACAGGGTCAAGACTGATTTGCATATAACTGGGTCAAAACTGGAATGGCATGGGGAGCAAAAACGATGGATTTAGGCCCAGATCTCTGTACTGGGGTGAATGTATGACATTGTTCAGCATTCTGTCCATCAACTGTTCTTTTTGCATATTATAGACGTGAGCACAGAGGCAAAAATGCCTTTAGGAGGCACACTAACAGTGTGCCATCAATGCATCTCCTGAAGGCAGCCCTCAACAAGAGGTGAAAGAGTGTCCATGAACCCCCCCAGACGTCCTTTTGTAGGCAGGGAAGTGCAGGCACCTACTGCACCCGCCTGCAAGGGGATTGCTAACTACGAAGTGCAGGCTGGTTGCTACCTGCACAGAGAGACACCAATTGACTTTAAAGCAGCCGCTCTGTATTTCACTTAAATGGGCTGAACCCAAAGCAGCACAAGTCTGCAGCTCAATATTCATTACCATAGAATGCACTTTCCCTGTTTAAAGGTGCGCCATGATGCAACCAGGGAAAGTGCGCCCTATTTGTGATAAGGGTCCCTATTCCATCTTTTTGGCCTCCACCAGCCACCTGTTCCTCAGTTGATCTTTCACCTACATGTCATGTTCTTTTTTTCAATATTTTTTGAGAGGGGCTGGAAGCAGCAATTTGATATAAATAAGGCTGTTCCTTTTTGGGTCTCAATCTTTCTGTTGCTTGCCCCATCCCTCTATCTGATCTGCTTTACTAAAAAATAAAAACAAAAACACATTTACGCTTATGTGCAAATCGTTTCTTTTTTTTTTTTTAGGGATTCAACTCAATCTGTAAATGCAAAGAAAAAGATCCTGCATTATAGTTTTAAGCTTTTTTCCCCACTCTTCATTAGCCATTCCTGCAAGGTATGGTCATTAGCAAAGAATCATTTTTTGCATTTTGCAGAAGCAGAACATCATTGGGAAAAAACATTAGCAAATCCGATAAGGCACAAGGTTTCCTGAGTTTTGATACACTAAAATTGTTATATAAAGTCACAGATTCAATGAGTTACAAATATATACAGATACGTGATTTCCTTTTACGAAAGATGAAACTTTCAAGTATTATGGATTCTGACATCTGGGACTGTATATACTTACATAAAAATAAAGCATTAATTAGCGCGGGCTATAAGTGCTTTAACACTTACAAAATTAACGATTGTAATAAATTGGTGGAAAAATGGAGTAAAATGTTGGGGAGTAATATTACCCCCGCGATGATTAATTTATCTCTTCGCAATATTAATAATGCTGTATTCTCGTCTAGTTTAAGACTCCAACAATTTAGAACAACATGTATGCTTTATCACACCCCAGAAAGAATATCCAAATGGGCCAGGAACGCTCTATTTAATGACCAAGCTAAATGCCCCAAGTATGCGCTTGCCGCTGCAGATTTGGCACATATGTTGTTTTTGTGTCCCATGTTAGCAGAATTTTGGAGGGCCATGGATAAGATAATGAAACAAAAATTGACTTGTACTTTCCCGTTAACAGCCTCCACAGTTTTACTTGACATCAACACTATTAATATCCCTCAAAAGGTTATAATTACTACTATGCTTTCTTGTGCTAAACTAACAATCGGGCGTGCCTGGATCTCTCCTAGCCCCCGCTTATTATGGAGTGGTGGTCCTTGTTTAATGAATTTTACTGTATGGAATCCGCGTTAGCTAGTCGTAGGGGCACCCAATCTCGAGTTAGGTTTGATAAGATTTGGGGGTCACTCAGCATGTGAAGGATAACTGCCACTCAAAGTTTACTCTGTAGTCAAATTTTGAATTTATACGCTAAAATAAGTTCTTATTTCTCTTGTGTTTTCTTTTTTTCTTTTTTTTCCTGCAATGTCATGCATATTTATTTTGTATTTTGAACTGAATTATTCTGACTTTGTTATTGATGCTATGCTCCTTCTGTCTTTGCTGCTTTATTTTCGTGTACTGTTTGTTCTTTTGTATATTTGTTTCCTGAGCTGCAATAAAAAAAAAAATTAAAAAAAAAAGCAAATCCGATAAGGCTGCATTACTTTTAAACAGCGAAACTGATACACATTGTCAAAGCCTGTTCTCTTTTCTCTTCTCCCTTAACTTCACACTCATTCTTTTCCTCTCCTTTTCCTTGTTTATTTTTTTTTACTAACCCGCTCCTACTCTTTCTGTCTCATCTTCCCCTCACCTGTATTCTCCCATTCTTTTCTGCCTAGTCCCATTTTCTATTTTTCTCTTTCATTTTCTCCTGCTCTCTTCTACCTGCTTGTTTCTTCATTCATTTTGCCCTTTCCTTTGCACCCACTGCACCCCCCTTACTTGCTGCTCATCTCTTTCTCTACATTATACGGTCTCCTGAACTTTTGTCCCTTATCTTTCTCTCACACACATTGTTACCCCTTTATTTTTTTTTGTGTTTTCTCATTTCATTAAAACACTGAAGGATCACAGTGCACTTGCTCATTCAAGCCCAGAAGTTAGAATCTGTGATTTACCTGTATGTTTTTCGATGTCTTCACCCAGTGCCCCCTTTTACCTTGTGTAATTTTCCTAAAGCCAGGTATATGTAAATGCATTGTGTGGGTAAGGAAGCGATTTTCCTACAAAATGATTGACCGGGATTTTGGCCATATTTGGGCAGAGTTGGGAGGATCAAATTGCCCCTATTTTGAGACAGTGGTTTAAATATTTTGAAGCAGGTGGCTAGCGTGGTGTAGTATAAGGGAATAGTTGCTTTTTGGTTGAGAGGCCTTGTATTTTTGTGTCTTAAAAGAAAGGAGAAAGGCAGAGCGTGGAGGTCAAGGCTGTGGTCACAACGCGCCTTTCCTTTGGCCTTCTTATCATTCCTTCCTTTTAGAAGAAACCGCCAAGTCTACCCACTACCTGAAGATTTCAAAGTCAGGTGAGGTCAACCTTGCACAACAAAACCCACAATCTGAGGAATGTCGTTCTACAAGGCCCAGCCCAAGGAAAATGCTCTATTCTATCCGTCAGTAGTGTGCGGTCTGAAGACATCATACAGCTGCTTGAGAATTAATACTTTTTGATACTTTCATATATTCACTGCTACTAATACACTTGACAATAAAAATTCAAATCCAGGACAGAGTAATACAACACTTGCGAATGAGGAGCTCAGGTGGGAAGTGGGTCAACATGCATGGACCTGCAATCACAATGGCTAACCACTAAAAGTAGGTTGTAAAAGGCTGGCATCAGGGAGGTAGGCTGAGAATATTGGGTGGAACTGATCATCTCATCCAACGGATGTATGACATTACAACGCATGCTTTTACATCGCATGCTTTTACATCGCAGTTTTTACAACGCATACCATTACAACGCATAGCGCTTTGGGGTGCTGGATAGTGAATAGTTTAATTTACTATTCCAACTCCAGTCCCCGAGGATAGTAGGGAAGGTGTTGGATAGTAAATTAAATTTATTCCCTATCCTAGAGCGCCCCCTAGCGCAATACGTTGTAATGGTTTGCATTGTAAAAGTTGCGATGTAAAAGCACTGCGTGGTAAAAGTTGCGTTGTAAAGGATGTTTCCCCATCCAACAGATGCAGAGCTTAAAACATCAGCAAAGATGTATGAGCCAGTCATAAATAAACAATATGGGGCTGATTACGATGTAGGGCGTATCGCCACTGCCCACATGGCGGTGGCGCTCCGCCCTACATTTCCCTCCTCCTGCCACCCGTTTCCCCCCGCCATATTAATATGACGGGGGACCCCGGCGGACGGAAAGACCGTCGCTGGTTTTCTGCCGGTCGACCGGGCAGAAAAGGGGCTAGATATGGTGGCAGTGTCTGCTAGACACCGCCATCCATATTAGCATGGGTGCAGGAAGCAGCCTTGCCGCCACAGAAATTCATGCAGATTTTGCTGTTGGGGGCCCGTTGCGGGCCCCCAGGTTATTGTGGGGGGTGCACATGGTGGGTACCTATGGTACCCCCCTACATTGTCATGGACAAGGTGGCAGACACCGCGCTGTGCCTGTCACCTTGTGCATGACAATGCACACAGTGCATTCCCTGCATTGTGGCAGGCGGTACTGTGAGCACCGCCCACCACAATGCTGGGAATATAAGATGCCACAGCCACGGTGGTGGGGGCATCTTAATTGCAGGTGCGGAACCGCCGCACCACTGGCGGCCGGTCCTAGCACCGCTAGGGTGGTGGGCAGACTAAAGTCCGCCCGCCATCCTAATCGGCCCCTATGTCACAGGGACCATTCCTCATAGGGTATTTTCATAGTGAATCCATTAATCTCTTGGATATGAGTAAACAATTCAAGACTCCGAAACATGAGAAGAGGCCTGAAGCTCCCTTAGCACTCTTGGCTAACATATGTTCTTATTAACCAAACAGCAAGCAAAATATGTTGTGATTCCTAATTTATTGACTAGGTTAGCAGAGGTTACTGCCCATGGTTAATAGGGGCAGGTCTCATTTCAGACCGTAACATTACATTCAGCCAGGATACGTCATTTGTATTTTGCTAAAACAACCAATCAAAACTCAGATGACATATAGTCTTGTGTGTTTGACCCACGAAGGTGCACTCTTTTAAGAAAGAGGTGATCCCTTGGGGCAACAGTCAACGATCCTTCACTGAATGTTCCAAGTCACTAGACTTTATAATTTACAAAAATCTCAATCGCCAAAAAAGAATTAACTCCATGGTAGCACAATCAATTTTAAATGAGACCTGAAGGGCCATGAAAATATCTCTGTGTGGCCCAGCAAGATTGATCTCTGCAACCAGGAAATATGGCCACGTTGCTTCAATCCTGATCTCACTGAACTAGTTCCCGATCAAAGGAGTACCCTTAAATTGGCATGCATCATTCATAAATGCACTCAGTGTCTGCAAACTGCTTATAAAAAAACCTAGGGACCGATTCCTATATCGTTCGGAAAGCCTCCAAATCGGATTTAGCTTTCCCGGATCCGGTTCATAGCCCTTGATTACAACCGAATAGTACACAGGTCCGAATGATCAAGTACGATGCGAAGATTAAGTACGTGCCGCCCGAACCATTTCTGGGACCTGAACCTCGTAGCCCAAACGTGGGGCGCTATGGAGCTGAATTCCCACTGAGCAAGTACGATGCACAATTCGGACAGCCACTTCGCCTTGGTCTCAGCGAGACGAAATGGCTGTCTGAAGCGTACTTCGGGGGGCCATAGCAGGCCTCCCCCCACCTGGGGCCTTTGAATCTGTCATGGAGGTGTGCTCATGGATTCCCCGGATCCAGGCATGTACAGTCTAGCGGGCACCATGGGATGCCCACCACGGGGTGTACGCTTTTCCCCACCCACCCCTTTTCTGCTATGGGAGCCTGTGTACGCATCTGTACACGGGCTCCCATAGAGTTTAATTGGAGTCCAAGCGAACAGAGTCCGTAAGCATACAGCAGCATCGTACTCGCTCGTTGGAACTCTCGGAGCACGTCTCGCTCAGAGAGCCCTCTGGATCCGAGTCGTACAGAGGGCTTTCCTAGCGAGAGCAGAATCGGGTCCACGGTCTTTTCCAGTGGTCAACAGAAATAGAGCAGTTCACAACACCTTCTACTTAAACTACTGGTCTACAGAAAGAGATGAAACTCAAACAAACCTTCATTGAAAGGTCACCAAAACTTTGAAACTCCATATCACCAGACATCAGAAAAAAATAAACTCTTATGATACTGACACTTGAAAAATGAGATGGTTCCTTTTGTAAATAGCACTTCTCAGCAACCTCTAAAGATCTATGAATCCTGTTCTCCTACATCCCATCCAAATATAGTTGCTCCACACTGAAAACGGCAGCCAAGCGAATCTTCTTCCCGAAAAATTACACTACTGCCAACATCCACGTTGGTTAATTTGTTACTCCTGTGACACATTCCTTCAAAGTCTGAAAATAGTTTTTCTGCCCCTTCATTCATCTGCACTTTTTTTTGTTGCTAACTTACAATGCAGCGCTTTACTAAATAATGAGAACAACCACATAATGTATGCTTATTATATGCAACTGGTAAGTCTGCAAAATGCTCTGGCAGTCTAGAGTCATGTCTGCACTCTAAAATAAATACGACTGATTACAGGTATGTTGCAATTCAGTCAAGCTACTCTTATTCCATCCCTAATGCATAGACCTTCAAAGCTGATTGACATCTTCGACACCAACAGCTGCACTGTCCAAGCATCTGCCAATCATACTGTAAAAATTATTGTCGAAGTTGTTATATATTCTCATCTTGGTACCAAATTATTTGTGTGGAGCCAAACTTTAAGAGAAAGCACCAAAAAGATTCGCAGACGGGACTGGAGCACCATGAAAGCAACAAATTCCTTCAACAAACGACTGAGCGAGGAGCGGCTATCCGGCCTTGCTGGACCACTCAGTGATGAAGGCATCTGTTGTGGAGATGCTGATGCTGTGGAATTTCAGAGCCACATCCCACTGTCCTATACCGGCACATGCCTTGCTGTGGCACCCACAGCACATCAATACATGCTTCTGTCCAGAAGTTGTATCCTGAGATCACCGACTTTCCCCCTGGCATGAGAGTAACAAGACTCTTTGGCTCTGTACCTGTCTGGGCTGTGGGGCATCCTGTGTACTCCTGACATTATTTAAACCACCCTTAAAGCACCCTCTGTTTAGGCAAAGTCCATTGCCCCCTCTGCGTGAATTTTCATCAACCATGCATGTCCAATGCAACTAACTCTCTCTCTCTCCTCTTTCTCTCTTTCTCTCTCTCTCTCTCTCTCTCTCTCTCTCTCTCTCTCGCTCTCTCTCTCTCTCTCCTCTTTCTCTCTCTCTCTCTCTCTCTCTCGCTCTACTTCCAACTCTCTGGCAGCTTGAGGATTTTGGGGGTCCCAGGTTTGACTTATTTAACCTGTTTTGCGGGATCTTGTCCAAGTTTTACATATCATTTGGTATTGTATGGCATCATGCGGGCTTGAGTTAGCAAGAAACGGTTAATTACATTCAAAATGTGTGCTCCCAAAACATGTCTTGCCAGCAACCCCCTAAATCCTTAAATTGACACTGGCTATGCCATGCAAAGTTTCAAGCCAGAGCAGTGCACCCACACACCTACCCAAGCCACCCCTCCCCCTTTTCGAGAAACAAGACGAGCCTGTGAAATTCAGGCCTGGCACAGGCGAGCCAGGGCAAAAAGGGCCGAACTGGCACACTTGCCACTCTAAACATTCCTAAGCAGGCTGCAGGCTAGGGGGCATGGTGGGGAGCCATAACCCAACCATGCTCCACTCTAGTACCAGGCTTCTGCAGCTTGGGGCTGGGGTTGGATGGACATTTTTTCCACGGCTGAATTTGGTTTCTAGCCCGGCCCTGTAGGCAATACAATGACACGGGTACACTGGGATTATGGGGAGCGGAGGAGGGGGCTGTGCCAGTTTGCACAGGTCATAGAAGCTCAGAGTGCAACGCAAATCGTTTCATCAGCAGCAAAACTAGAAATACTTCCATTTTGGGGATGACCTGAAATTCAATTATTCCTGCGAGTAATGTTATCCTTGCCCCCACCCCCACTCCCCTGTGCCGTGGCATGTAACAGGAGCACCCGTTTCCCTGGAGACGAGGAGGCCTCCATCCAGGGGTTGTCATCGCCCACTCTGCCCGGACAAAGGGCTCATTGATGGCGGTATCCTCGGAACGGAGTGATGGGCCCGTCTGCAGCAGGCAGAACGGGTGGAACTGGACTAATCCGACATGTCTATGGTGGCACCGGCACACACACAGTCTGAAGCCTGCACAGGATCCCTGGCATCTGACTGGTACAGCAGGGGACTTCCCAAAGCTCAGCCCGAGAGCCCAGAGCCGCACTCTGTCCCCATGTCACCTGGAAAAGAGGATTGTGTCGAACAACTCTTCATCCAGACCAAACACAGCAATTATCAATGGTGCACCAGACAACCGGAAAAGCCCATGTAGGTGCATCCACTGATGGGCAGAGAAGGCCTGTCAGATGAAGAAACAGAAAATAAAGAACTTCCGAGGACTGGCCCCACTACAAAGGCCATCAGAGTGGCCCTTGGGGGACACAGAAAGAACTGTAGAGAAGCCCCACCAGGGAGGAGCTACTTGCCTGGGACCACTGTCCACCACATTGTCACCTCCAGATGACCATCAAACTGGCACCTCTGAAAATGACAGCAACTGAATGACCAATTTCAACGGACCTTAAGAGCAGGCGTCATCAGGGAGGGCTACTGGCAGAGGATCATCGGAGAAGGGCAACCGCAGGCCAATCGCAGTGGGACTATTGGAGTCTGAGCCACCAGACTGGAGCCGCCATATGGGCCTGATGGAGGAGAACTGCAAGCAGAGCTGTACTAGAGGAATACAAGGGAACGCACACCTGAGGTCCACCATAGAGTGGTCATCAAAGCAGGGAATGCCAGAGAAGGAACATCAACGAAGGATCACCACCATCAGAGGGTGGCAATGAGATTGGAACCACCACAGGATGAGCTAAGGGGTGGCTTCAGAGGAGCGCATTGGGTACAACGGTGGAGGGCACTGAAGACAAAGAATATTAGAGAAGGGATGCCAGAAAGAAGCCTTCTCACTCCACCTGCCTGGGCCACCAAAAAGAGAACTCTGAAGAGAAATGCTGGCCAGAGACCATCAGAGAAGGAAACGTGAGGAGGTTCTATTTGTGTGGCAGAGAAGATGACTACTGAAGACAATGAAAGAAGAACCAACAGAGAAAGACTGCATGAGTAGTACTGCCAGAGGGCTCTAGAAAGGGACTAAGGGCCACAGGATGTAAACCACCTCATGATCTAACCTGAGGAGAAATGCTAACTAGAAAAAGAGTTCTAGAAGATAAGCGCCAGAAGACCATCAGAGGAGGAACAGCAGAAAGGAACAGCGAATAAAGAACTGCCACAGGTGAACATCCAGGGGAGGAACGATGAGGAAGGAATATCAGAGGAGAAATATTAGGAGAGAACATCGAGACGAGCATTCCACTGGATGGCTGCTAAACATGGGTAGTACAAAAGGTACACAAAGTACAAAAAAGACCTCTGAAAATGCAAATCCTCTAATTTTGGATAAAGAAATATGGGATGTATCCAACTAGAAGTTGTGTGAGAGTATAATCTCTACTGGGCTTAAAATTCCAGTAGAGCTTCTATTCAACAAAGTAGTGCTGACCCTAACTGGGCACTGCAGACCTTGGCGGGTAGTTCAGATTCGTGTTAGGGTAATCACTGTACCCGCACAATGGTGCACCGCAGTTGGAGCCGCATGCATCAAGCACCATCTCATGGCCAAACACATCGACTCAAACAGTGCATAACTGGGGTTTAAATGGAAGTATTAACAAACGGTGCCATTATGGGGAACTTTGTTCATGGAAAACTTTTGTGAACTTTTAAAGTCTACACTGTCGTAATGCAGGGCTTACTGCGGCCACCCTCGACCTTGTCCTCATCTAGTTTTACATGCTTCTCTCATTCTGTCATTCCAGAGGCTTTACCGCCTCAATGCCTGGCCTCCCTGCCTTGCTTTAGAGCATTTCATTTGTAAAAATAATAATAAGTACAGAAGTCCCAAAACGTTCTTAGGAGCCAAACAACCCCACAGATGCAGAATCCCTAGGCAGCTTACCTGTGAATTTATGCCTCTTTTGTCTCCTTATCTCACCTTTTCAGGTTCTCTTTCATCCCTGTCCTCTCCCTTTGACTGTTTTCCTATTGCTGTTACTTCTCTTTTTATATCCATCTATATATATATCTATATATATTTTATCGTTTTGCAAAACAACACAAGAAAGAAACATACACGCAATAATCACAAGCACATCCACAGTCCATTTCAGTATGTATAGTGGACCAATCGAAGCTCTTCTGGTACATCGGATGAACGTTCTAGGCCACGACTCGTGTGCCAGTCACTCAGCCCCCCCATGCTACCCTCGCCCTCTATGGCAAGGGCCTTACTTCTGGGATACACCAAAGCCCTTTGTCTGTCTGTGGTATGACTTCCATCACCCCCATACCTTCTCAAATTTCTTAGGGCATCCCCGACTTTCGTACACCACTCCCTCTGCTTCTGTATATTGATTCATCACCTCCCACCACCTGGTCTTAGTGGGTGCGGCAGCTCCCCCCCAACACCTGGTCAGATCTAACTTGGCTATGACAAAACCCAACATGCAAAACAGTAATTGGTTCCTAGGGAAGTTCACGTCCTTGGGTATGCCTAGAATGATCAACTGTGGTAATCCGGAATTGGAATGCAAACAATGGTCCGTGACCGGAATTTAAACAATATCAATTTCCTTTGCAAAGCACATTGCAAATGAATTAATAAATAACATATACGGGATAGTGATGCGTGTACAGAATACCTATTTCTGCATCAATTCCAATGAACCACACACAAGAAAACAAGCGCCACACTATATAATAAATTTCACGTTATTTATTATAGAGTCAATCAATTGTTATTGTAATGACCATAGGTCGCGCGCAAGGAGGAGAGGTGAAAGGATTGGATAGTGGTGTTGGGCAGTGAGATGGTGAATCAAAGATTAAAGGAATAGATAATTCAAGAACTTTACAATACTGATAGCAAAGATCAGTTACAGCAAGCCTGTCCATGGAAGATTTACATGTAATCTGTAAATTATCGATCTGCATTCAATGCAATTTAATGGTAGGGTGAGGTAAGTAGGTACAGGTCTTGATCAAAGGAAGAGCGTCGACGTTTCGACTCGACTGTGCAGTGCGGAGTTGGAACCTTTGCTGCGAGTCTTCATCAGGACAGTGTGTTTGCAACCTAATCCTGCAGCCAAGCCTGGCTAAACAGGTAAACTTTACAGTGTATCGAAGGCCCAACGTCGCCTCGGTATGTTAAATCCGGTGTGTAGATCATCCGGTATGTTTATCATCAAAGATCTGCATGTGCCAGCATCCCGTGGGAGCAGCAGTCTTCGACGCTGAGGCCTCCAAATTAAGATAAGTGGCACAAGCAGATCCTTGATGATAAACATACCGGATGAAGTTTTTTAGTTCCGTAGCGGGTTGCAGTTTTATAGGGGAATAGGGTGAGAAGTAATTTAATTAGATTAAATTAATGTTCATTTTTTATTTATTAATATTTAATTAATTGAGATGTTAAAGTGTTAAATGTGAACATTTATTTATTATTAATTAATTGATAATTGTTTATATTTTGTAATATATGTGTAAAAATGTTAGTAGTTAATATTTTTTTTAATTAGAATTTTGCATTTTTTAGTGCCATAGTGGGTTGTGGGTTTATAGGGCAATAGGGTGGAAAGTAATTTAATTATATTAAATTAATGATTATTGTTTTATTGATTAATATTTGTTTAATTAAGATGTTACAGTGTTATATGTGTAAATTAATTTATTATGAATTAATTAATAATTGGTTGTTTATTAATATTAATGGATTAATTGGTAATTAACTATGGTAAATGTGTAATTAATTTTAGGTGTGTGTTTTGGGGTTTATAGGGGTAAAGGGTGGCAAGTAATGTTTTTGTATTAATATTTATTTTGCCCGGGCAGGCGATCCTTCAACCTTTCCCAGGCCTGTGAGAGAGATCAAAGAAATGGGACCTACTCTGGAAAAGGACTTTAAGTTTAGTCAGGTAAAGCATCATGTATTTAATATTCAAGGTCCACAGTTATTTTTTCTCAAACTCAAAGCTCTTCTGCCACTGCTGAACCAGTTTTGTAAAATCTGGAAGTATCAAAATGTGTGTAGATTTGTACTTGACCTTACGTAAGACTCTGATGGCCTGAAGCATCAGGTCTCTGTCTTTACAGATCAGGAATCGTGCTCTCAGTGAGCGGGCTCCAGGTGTCGGCTTCTGCACCAGGACCCTGTGAGCCCTCTCAATGATAAAGTAGTGAGATAACTGGTCCATTGAGAAAAAGGACCACAACCACTCCTCCAGTAATCGCTCAAGCCGCGGAGCCTCCACCCCCTCTGGGAACCCCAGGAGTACCAAATTGTTACACCTGGAGCACCCCTCGGAGTCCTCCATGTGGGCTGAGGGTTCCCCTGGGTGGACCCAGACTTTCTGAACAGTCTGAGACAGGTCCTGCACTGTACCTTTCTGCATCACGATTCATGTTTCCACCTCAGTCATTTGTCCCATGGTCTTCTTCAAGTGTTGCCAAAATAGGGTGACGTCGCCCCCTCAGCCCCAATCTGGGTCTCAAGTGTGTGGAGCGAGGACTCAATCGCCTGTAAGATAGCTTCCGTCCACAGATGAGGGATGCCCCATCCATCTCCGCAACCTCCTCCATGGGCCACGTGGTGCCACCTCCTTGCAACAGCAGTGACAAAGGCATGGTGAATTTATCCAGTTTCCCAGTTTGGTGGAAAATTCTCTCTCACCACGTGAGTCGACTTTGTGGCAACCTCTAGGGAACAACGTACTGAAGAGTGGCCCACCAAGCACCAGTATACCCGGAAAGGTGGGCGGCATGAGCAGCCGCGTTTCTACATCTGGCCACAGTTATCGAGCCAACAGAGATCTAGGTGCCCCGCTCGGAAGGCTCTGCAAGGCCACCATGAGGCACGCCAGACCCCACCCATGTGGGTCAGGAAGCACATGCAGCCACTACCTCCTAAGTGACAAGGAGTGGTCGCCAGCGCTCACTGTCGTCCCTCCCAAATTAAGGGAAGGGGGGCCCAACCCACATCTTTAATGTGCCAGGAAGGGGGATGGCACAACCAGCTCACACTCCACCCCCTCCATGAAAAAGCCACTTACTTGGTATGTGGGTCCAGGGACCAGGAAGTATTTGTTTGCAATCACCGTTCACCATCTGTACACTACAGCGAGTCCCTAGGGCCTCAGCACCGCTACGACCCAGGTGCCAATACTGCTTCTTCCCCCACTTCTCCAAGGGAAATGGGAAGGTGGGCATCGCCATCTCCTGGCACCCGAGTCACTCCTCCAACCGTTCAATCCACTCCAGTTCCAGCTCCTTAACGCTAGAGCCTTGAAGCCGCCATTTTGGGTCTCAGCGGTGCGCCCAAGAGTTGTCACACTCCGTCCCCAGGGGCCACTCTGCAGTTCTTCAGCACCTCCTCAGCTGCCGTTGTTAGTCAGGGCACCCGAGCACTGCCACTGATGGGAGCCCGAACAGCACCTGGATAATGAAGGATGCTCACTGCAGGGCTTTCAGATGGTGACCGCCATCATGCACATCCTGACCATTCCCCTGTATGTTACTTTTTATTAATTCTTTTCTGCCTTTCACTTTCTTGCTCTGGGTCAAAGCCTGTTGATGAAAATTAAGTCCTGATCCCCACCAATGAGTGCCAGTACTGAACACCTGTAACCACTGGCACAAAATAAGAACTGCTTAAATAGTATCGATGCCAGCACGCTTTCCACAGAAATAAGCATACAATAAAAGAAAACAAATACTGTTTCATCCACAAGTATAGAATAACAACAATAATTAAGGTAAAGTGCCTGTGAAGGCCACTGAAATCTTTTTTTTAATAGAGGAGAACGTCACAAGAGTCAAAGCATTCCAGAAAGAGGCAGTTAAATCAAGACAAAGCAAGAAGACGGCTTTTGTACGTTGAAGTCGTAAGAGAGAAAACTTCATGAAGGTTATAAGCAATAAGACGCAGGTCCAGGTAAGAGATAAAACACAGAGACAGAAACATACCGGGGAGGCAAAGTTACCAGGTAAATATGAGACTGGTAAGTGAGAGGCTAAAAGAGACGGTGTGCAGCCTCATTTACTCCCTAACCTCTCACGGCTACGCTGTAGTAATGCTCCCCTCTTTTATTACTCCAGACGCTGCATTGCTGTACAGTGTACCAGTCTCCAGGTCTACGCTGTTGTAAATTCTTCCTTAAATCTCTTTCTCCTACATTAGTACTGATGTACTTTGTTCCTTCTTTTTGCTACTCCGAAATCTACATAATCCTAGACTCCGCGTCTTGCGTTACTCAAGAGTCCGCAATCTCATACTGCTATGCATCCCACGACTCCGAAGGGTTCACTTCTGTTGTGTTCCACTCAGTTGATATAACTTAATCTACAAGACTGTCAATTCTTCCTTCCTCTGCTTCTCCTTTGCCTACATACTGTAAATATTCTCTTACTCCAGAGCCTCATTCTTGGAGCAGTCTTTCACTTTGGATCCCTCTCAACAGCGGCCCTTACCTTCTTTTGTCCACACGGTCCTGATCTTCACCCTGCACCTCTGTCCTCGCCGAAGCCCTGGTCTTCACTGCTGAAGCGCCCTGACGACCAGAGAACTAGACTCAGGAGATGTCACAATGGTGCCCAGATCGCATGACGTCACAGCTGTGCGGGAGAGACCATTGTGGACTGTGCTTGGAGGAAGGTGGGCCGGCTGCGACACACAGCCAAGAGGAATTTTCCTGATTCCTCTCAGGAGTTCCCTACATCGTCTGCCTAAGAACTTTGAAAAAAATGATGTACACTCGGAGACTTTGTCAACAATCAGGCATTTTCCTTCACTGTTTAGCAAATTATCCTTATTCATTGCCCCCGGCTTTCTACTCCTTGAGCCATGTGACCTCACAAAACAGTAGCAGTGTCGTCATCACAGGCACCTTTGGGAAGGTTCTATTTTGGAAGCTGCAGGGTAGGCCAAGACTTGCAACAGAATATTTAAGAGAACAAAATGTTTCTATTTCACTTACTTCGGGATACACACCTTAAAATTCAGAAAATTCCACATACTCAAAATTAACTTCCCTCAGGAAGCATAAAGATCTTGATAAGCGTTAGGACTTACGCTCTCTTGAGTTTGAGGATACTGCATGACACTCATCCTTCTTTGACGATCAATGCCATGCCCATGTACCATGACCCGCTTACGCTACAGATCGCTGATTCAGGTTAGGGTGCCCCTGATTCCAAATGTCCATGATACACCATCCTCGTCACTGTGCCGGCGGTCAAAAGACATGTGGCAGATTTTCGAAGTCTGAAGGCCAATGATTCCTATTGGTTGCAGCATAATCGCTCATACATCTCAGCAACCACAGGAGTGGGCCTAATATTCAGATCCTGTTTTTCCTGGTTTCAATGATCTCGACCCTGCAGACGACTGGATAAACACAAGCATTGCAACCAAGGGCTACCGCCTCGGAACTGGAAGCATTTGTGCCCCGTAACTTGAAAATTATTCTATTTTAATCTTTGAAGTCACAAAATACTGTGAGCACAACCACCAACTGTGGACTTTGTGAGTTTTATTTTAATGCAAGTGGTAGTACTTATGGAGAATGTACAAAGTACCAACGAAGCGTCCGGCACACAACTACATGAGGAAGGCCTGACGCCAGCCACTCTGTATTAGGGGTTCAGGATTACCACAAATATCAAGGCTAAATATTTCCCCCATGAGTGCCCATGAAACTTTATTAGAGTGAGTGGCCCTCCTATGAAAACACCTGTTTGCATATATTTGCTCTGAACCCCAACTTCCTGGTTATTACAACATTAAACTGTAACATGCTTAATTGCTACTCATTTCTGAGTTAGTGTATTTGACAATATTTTGACACGCTGCAAGCACATTGTCATTATTTTTTTGCTACGGGACCGTTCATTCTCCACGGTACCCCAAGTAAAACAGCTTGTGGGAAGCATAGGGTGTGATTATGATGGCGGTGAAACCGCCACTGGCAGGCTGCCGGTGGCGGTTTCACCGCCATCACCAACCACTTCTCTGCCTGCCATATTATGATGGTGTGTGGTGTGCTGGCAGATGCAAAGTCCGCCTGCCATGGGTCCGGCACAGGTAATCATTACGATTGCCTGGCGGACCTGGCCAGCATACATAAACTGGTGACGGTGTCCAGCAGGCACCGCTGACCAGATTAGAATGCTGTAATTTGCAAGCCTTTGAATGGCGGTTCTTTCGCTATTCAAAGGTTGGCGGAGATTGACTTTGGGGGCCCGTTGCGGGTCCTCATTGTGCAGGGGCACTTTCGTTTTGTGCTTGGGGGCACCTATGGTGCCTCCCTACATTTCCCTGCACCAGGTGGCAGGCACAGCGCGGTGCCTGCCACGTAGTGCAGGGGAAAACAAAACATGCACTTTTAACATCGGGGAAGGTGCAGCAGCCAGCAGCCCCCGCTGCATTTTGCGGCCGCCATGGTGGGGGCTGCATTGTAATTAGGAGTGCGGGACTGCCGCCATACAGGCAGGCAGTCCCTATCCACGGGACGATGGCGAACGGACTAAAGTCCATCCGCCATCATAGTGAGCCCTATAGTTTTTATCACTAGTCGGTTTTTTGGGAGGCAGGGTATAAGGACCTAGTAGCCGCCTCTAAAACCAGGGACATAGATTTTGAACTCTGCCTTGGCCCACGACTAATCAGCATGTGAGTATGGGCAAATAATAATCACTGTGCCCGACACTAAAGGTAAGTGTAGTGCACAACCCAAAAAATAATTATACTCTATACTGTCATGTATTGTACAGTTAAATGTTCTCCATTTCTCTGCTCCACCGTGTTGCAGAGTCCGCATCCTGGCCTTAAGCAGGACCCATCATTTTCTGTGTTCATGATACTGGCGATGTAATAATGTGCCCTGTAAAACTGAGATATGATTGTGCTCTATCAAAGGCCTCTTTCCAACAGAAGCTTTGTCAAAGCAAATAGGTCTCACCTTTACAAGACAAATATCTGTTAGTTTTGCCAATGCTCGTTTGGATTGGTGCTCCAGTAAATTTAATCTTTAATTTTCAATTTACCACTCTAAAATGACTTTTGGTATATCAAATGTACTGATCCAACATTGCCAATGGCCAATTTAGAAGGGTAAATGAACATTTTTAAAAGTGCTCTGGAGTGCTAATAAAGAAGGAAGTTCCCGGTACCACTTTGCAGTTGCAATACCCTACCCAAAAAACATGTACAAATTAAAAAAAAGAGATGGGTGGGGAGAGGCAGGGCAGCACTGGGAAGCATAGGGCAAGCAGTGGTCAGAGATAGCACAAAGAGAGGGCCTGGTTGGCCTCAGCCCTAGAAAATACAATGCGAATAAATAAATAAATAAATACATTTTAGAAAATGGGGAGCAGGATGTGGGAGTAGGGGATGGGAATGTGAGAGTAATAAGCAGACAGAAAAAGAACAAAAAAAAACATGAATGGGGTGCGGAGAGAAAAAAGAGCACTCCTTATGTCAGTATAAGAAGGTTACAAATCGTCCAATTAGAAACAATGTTAAGCAACAATGCTTTAGGGTTGGAACAAACATAGGAATAGGTAGGTAAACCATCAAATACGGGAGAGAATTGAGAGACCAGAAAGCCATCTAATCATGAGCAAGGCGCTAACCTGAAGTCTATTCTATGTATTGCATTGTACACAATAGTTCTTCGTCAACACACAGCTAAAGTGGTCATTAAGCAAAATCTAAAAATGTATGTTCTGTCTCGGATCGTAGAGGCTGGTCTGTGAATAGTCTGTCTATGACCTTGGTATTGGCTCTGATAAAATGTCTGTAGCATTCAGAGTTGGTTTGCAAATGATGGGTTTGTTTCATGATCTGCGGTCCTAGAAGTTGGCTTATGATGAATTGGCAAACTAAAGGAACTTTGCATTTATTTGTTCGCAAAGTGAGGCATGTGACATACTACACCTGACCAATCACAACAAGGCATGTAGCCCAGGGTTCACTAAGCCATCTAATTTTTCTGATGCAGAGACCAGGATTTGTCTCTGGATTAATCCTTTGTGAAATATTTCGCATGGTTTTGTTGTATGAAGGTAGAACTGATAAATTGAGGTTGAATGCTTGGAACGGCCGAGGGGCTAACATAATTGGCATACACAGTTTTCAAATTGTCTTGCAAGTACAAAGATTCATAAAAAACGACCTTGCCACAACAATAGAAGCATTATTCCGGTGCTATGGAGGCCTAAAACAAGAGAAAATATTGTGGTTGTGCTGAAAGATTTGAGCATGCAGCTGCTTCTGAGCTTCAGTAACTCCCCGTCTATGTACAGTGTGGCTGTGGGCTATGGATTTTGAAAAAAGCACAAAAATACACCTTCATGTGATGTGTTTTGGCATTGACGGTACATCTACTAGGGGCAGTTTTTACAGTGAAGTTTGAAGAAAAGAGCATAAAAGGCACATAGGTGACTAGTTGCATCACCACATCTTTCCTCGCCACTTCTCACTATCCTGCATAAAAATCACTGGCAGTATGTTATTGCCTTAGTGTCAGCGCAGTGCCATCTGCCTGATGAGTGACGCATCGCTTTGCCCTGAACAAGTTTTTTGTTTGTTTTTTTTTGTCCTCATTTACCACCGTAATTACAGGTAAAGCTACTGGTGGGGTTGCAGCATGCTGTCACAGTTTTATACAACTGGCAGGGATTGATCAAGGAGGTCAACCGGATCCCTCAGCAGTGGCACCTCCTCCAGAGACAAACACCAAGAAACCACTAAAAGATAAAGTTCAGGTGGAGTTTGCAGCCAAACGGGACCGGGCTTACAACCGGAGAAAGACTCTACAGTAGCGTAATCATCGGACCCGGGAGAAAAAAGAAAAAAAGAAGAAATAAAAAAGTTTTGCTTGTAAAGGAGTGCTCCTCTATAAAGCTTTATCCCATATCCATATCTGTGTCTGCCCCAATCATGCCTGCCTTTGAACACTACAAAGAGATTAACTGTTCTCTTGTCCCCAAGATGGCTGCCTCAAGTGGCCATGTTGGGGCATTCATAGATGAATGCCAAAGAAACATGGGATTCCAAGGATAGGTATTTTTACGTTATTTTCACTGCAATAGGCAGAGGAAGTGCGACTACCAGAGAAGCAGGATGTTAAAACATCTCATTATACACCCCAACCATATGGTGCTGGAGTAAACCATCCATGAGTGTTTTCCCCTCCTTCAGATGAACGTCCTCCAGCAACAACTAGAGCCTAACAAGGCATGTGCTAAATGTGTCTAGACCACTTTATAATTGGTAAGTTTATTTAAAAATAATAATTTAGAAGAAGTAGGATCTCTCAAGATGTCCACGCCTTTAAAATCGGATTCCTTGCAGTGTCTATGATATAATGACGCCTTAGAATCAGCAGAATTTCGAATCTGAACCGCTTTCCCAGTCTGGTAAACGGAGCTTGAAAGAAAAGCAGCCATGCTTGAGGTATTAACTGCATTCGCGTTGTTTGCATGATAACAAAGGAAAATATTTTACCCCAAGTCAATCTCCACACATCAACACACAATTCCCCACACAAGAGCACAATTACGCCAGCACACTCAAACTCTTACATGTAAAGGCACAAACACCATCACACATGCGTGATGACACACTCCATCACAAGTCACATCAACACACAAATACCCCCACACACATTAACGCAATTACACCCTATCTCACGCAGACCAGTTTTACTTCAACGCAAACACTGCAAGGGAATGTCTCACTGCCGCTGGCTGTGCCATTACTGTTCTGTGGGTGTGAGGGACACTTGCACAACTGCCGAAGCTGCTGTATCGCGTACGTCTGTGTGTAAGGAAGTGTGCCTAGGCTGCAACTGTTCAGTTTCACTAACAAAACACGTGACCGATGGCTTTGTAAATGCTTGTTGAGACAAAACGCGCTGGATTTATTCAATGGCAGGCACCCATAACCCCGGAGCCGGCAGAAGCCTGGGAGCGTGGCCCGTGCAGGCAGGTGGCAGTCGGGGGGAAACATCATTTACAACGATGTCTTTTCCACGATTGACGTTTTAAACGATCCACTTACCCCGCAAACGTCTCTTCAACGAGGGAGCCTTCAACGACCGTCTTGACCACGAAAAAACGTTCAGCGTGGCTTGGGGGGAGACGTGGTATTCCGTCCAGTCGTGATGGGGGGGCTGGGGGAGGGTTGGGAGGGGGCTGGGGGGGCTGGGGGGGTCTCCCCCCCAAAAAATAACAAGCGAGCGAGCGAGTTAGATAAAAAAAAAAACGCTCTGTGGTATTGATGAAGAAAAAGGAATGACCCTCCCTCAAAGACGTGCAGTGTACGTAAAAAAATACAGTCCTTTATTTATTTTAGAAGACGTGGGCTGGGGGGGCTGGGGGGGTCTCCCCCCCAAAAAATAAAAAGCGAGCGAGCGAGTTAGATAAAAAAAAAAACGCTCTGTGGTATTGATGAAGAAAAAGGAATGACCCTCCCTCAAAGACGTGCAGTGTACGTAAAAAAAAACAGTCCTTTATTTATTTTAGAAGACGTGGGCTGGGGGGGCTGGGGGGGTCTCCCCCCCAAAAAATAAAAAGCGAGCGAGCGAGTTAGATAAAAAAAAAAACGCTCTGTGGTATTGATGAAGAAAAAGGAATGACCCTCCCTCAAAGACGTGCAGTGTACGTAAAAAAAAAACAGTCCTTTATTTATTTTAGAAGACGTGTTTTGACGCTTGTTTCCATGGTAGATGGAAGTAAGGGGCTGCAGGAGAAAGACGTGCAGGTAAGACGTTCCTACCGTGGTACAATCCTTCGTTGTCAATTCCAGCGTGGTAAAGCCACTTGCGATGTAAAATTCGCGTGGTAATGCCATGCGTGGAACTTGTATTAGTTGAAAAATCATATATTCGCAGTCGGGTACTGGCAGCAAGTGAGTGGCTGGAGGCGGGCCCGGGTTGATGGCAGGGTGGTAGGGAATTGGGGGTGGGTAGGGTGGCGGGAGTTGGTGAGATGGCAGGGGATGCTGCCTGCATGCAGATCCCCCATTCCAGAGAGTGTGTGGAACGCTCAGTATAACAAGCAGATCATTGGAGGACTCTCGAGGTCAGGAACACTTCCGGAAACACATGATGCCCCTTAGTCACTCTCCATGAGGTCACGCTTCCAACAGTGGGCGAACCCCCTCCCCCACTGCGCCCCTCGTTTAAAGATCTTCGGTTCCTGTTTCACTTCTTGTTCCCTTGGCGCTGCCCTATCCCACTTCTCTAAAGGTTGAAATAGGAAGTAAACAAGCTCATTGACACTTGATTAGATCCACAAGTGCTAATTAACGACCCATTATTAATGGCAGTCATCTCTCAATCTCAGAATTACTCAAATTCCTTAACCTGCCTAGCGCTGTTTAAGTTTTGTAAGTTTACAGCAATGCCACAATCAGCTTTGTCAAACAGCTCGCTCTCCAAGAGAGACATGCAGCAGTTTGGCTTAGCTTTCTTCTTTAAAATAAATAAACAAAAAAAATATATACCAGCATTCTTTCATTATAATCATAAACAACAAGTTAAACTTTAGTAGCTAATGGGAAGAGATATGAGGCGAATATTTAATAGCCACCATAAATAACCAAAGACAGGCACTGATTTGACCAAAGAGAATCAGGAAGTGGGAGCTAACACCTTGGTGATCTGTATCACTGCTCAGGTGATTATTCTGACGGTTGTCCATCTATGGGTTGCCCGTGTCCAAGGATGGCAGGCCCATGGACCTGGTCAGTGCTTGCTTTGTAAAAAAAAAAAAAAAAAAAGTGCACATGGCTTGTTCTGCTGGTTACTAGGGTTGCTCCAAGGCTGCCTAGTTTTGATTCCATCTGATGCCTTTTTCATTCACCATCATGTGCTTCTTGTGTCCACATCTTAGTCTCGTGGGTTCTTTCCATCCCTTCTTCCTTCCTCGGTCACTGTTTTCCTACCTTCCTGTTAATGCTTCTTTGTCTCTTTCCAGCATTATACCTAACTTACTCTGGGTCAGAGTCGGATGATGAAAATTAAGTCCTGGACCCCAAAAATGAGAGCCACTGTCCGCCACCTGCAACCACAGACACACATATTAAGTGCTGGTCCTGGGGTGATTGATCATTCTCCTGAGAACAGTTAATCGTTAGTTCTGGAGAACACTCGACTATAGACATAGGCTTGCCTACCCACTGTCTGACAAATGTCTTAAAAGTTATTCGGGCTCTTGATCCTTCATCTGGTTTGTCAACAGTCTGCCAATGAACTACTGCGCTGTTAATGCACAAGGGCTGGATATGGTTTGTCCATGATGTGTTCAAAGTTCAGAGGCTACTGGGCTTGTGCTCCTGGAGGTACACTGTTTAAGGTCCTGGGAAGAGTTTATCCATAGCATTGAGACTAGGGCATACATGGTCTCTGTGCTGACCTAGCAATGGTTGATATGTGCTATGCTATAGTTCATCCTCAGTCACGCAATATCAATGTTCTAGAGGATGGTTCATGGGCTGTCTTTCTAACGTGTTAAAGATAGTTCATTGATGAGTAACCAGGTGATCGTTCACATAGTGCCCACTTGGTGGTTTGTGAATGTCTGGCTATCGTCTTGGTGGTAGGTTCAGAAATCACCAGTCCATGATGGTCTTTGAGGCAGTTTCATAAATGGTCAGTCTATAGTTCTTAGGGTATCTCATCAACTTCCTGTGCGGGACTCTAAACAGGATCCCCATCCAACAGGCTGGTTCATGGCCAGTCATGCCATGAAATTGTGGATGGTTCACAGATGATTGGATTGTGGTCTTAAAGATGGTTTACATAGGAGGCACTACCTTGGACTGACATTTGGTTGTCGCGAGCGGATTCCGTCCTCTTAAATAGGACTTCCCAGTTTTGCTCTTTCTCCCTGTTGTTGTGTTTTGTGTACTGTTTGCGCTTTAGACTAGACCCGCGGACTTTGTGTTTTGTCATATGTGTAGTGGCGATTAGCCCGCGTAGGTCTTTAAAATTCTTCCCTTAGACCCTCCTCTCACTCTGTTTCGTATTGTATAAAGGACCAGTTTCTCCATTTATGTTATAAAGTGCTGTTCCTATTGTTGCACTGAACCCAAAACTCTCAGAGGTTCAACTGACACTTTCAAAAAAACTGCCAAGCATCTGGCATCTGCCAGTTTATCCGGAACTTCATGAGCATTGGTTAGTCGAGAAATCTGGAGATTGACGCATCTAGATCAGCCATACTCCATGAGACTATGCACAACAATGACAGCCTTACTCACTGAAGGGCTAAAGCTGCTGAGAAGGACAACCATGGAGATGAGGGATGTTACTCATAGGACTGGGAAAGAGCCAGTTCATGTCATTTTGTCCAATCATGACTGACCGAGTCTTCGTTCACAGCCTGCTGACCGCCTCAAAAATCCACTTTAATTGGGAATGAAGTGCAGTCTGAGCTAGTGAGGAAAGCCAGGGAAAAGGGATCATTACAGTGCTTCAAATCACCATGTGGGTACGCGGAGAGGTTTTACGCAGTAATCCTGGATGCTATTTTTAACCTGCGCGTTTACAGTCAAATCACATAGCTTAGGCCAGACTACGTGGTTATTGGGGAAGCTGCTACTTAAAATGGACTGTGCCACATTTGCCCATGCTTGGCTGCCCGAGCATTATGTTGTGATGAGTCCAGGCTGTGTGGGCGACATGCTGTATGTATGTCAGTGCCCGATAAGTGCCAGACTCTGAATCCCTTTGTTAACCCCCTGAGACGTTATGTATGGCAGTACCAGTTCCACCAGCTGTCCATTCCATTGGCACTCCTGCACCGGCCCGAGCCGTCATCCTCTAATTCAGGTAAACGGCAAAACAGGCCTGCGCCAGTCTCTTCAGCACATCCAAACCTTTTACAGGCAAATTGAAGATCCTTTTACCAGTTCCATAGGCAATGCATTTCTTGAGGGAACCAGCTGCATTCCTATGTTAGCTGCACTTATTATGGAAACAGCAAGGCGTCCCTATATGAATTCCATGGATCCATCTCTTTCTAGTGGGAAACTGAGCTGTCTCTTTATATTCATTCGCTGGAACTTCCTATTTTTAGCATGAAACAGCACTGTGTCCCTATATTAATTCCCTGAGCCTGTCTATCTCTAGAGAGGTATAGCTTTATTTCTCTTCATTAATTTTTTGGACCTACTATTTCTGGAATGAGAATGCACAGTGTCCCTATGCCAGTTCCCCAGGCCCATGGAGTGCTAGAGCAGAAAACAATGTTTTCATTGAACGGAGAGTCTATGAAATTCTGATCCATCCAACGATGAAGATGGCAGGGTTGTGTGTCCCTCTGCCAATCCCCTCAGTACATCTGTTCCCAGGTGTGAAAGGCCAGGCGTTCCTCTGACAACCCACTGGGTGTATTCAGTACCAGAGAGTGCCAAAGCGTGCAGCATCCAGGGAGGAGGAGGGTAAATCACTCCGGGGTTAACAGCTGTGGCTTACACACTGATTTACACAATGAGGGATGTCAAGCTTAGGCCCAGTGAGCAGGGCTCAAGCCTGACAATGAGATGCCAATCATGGCTTATGCTGCCATAGTGCCAGCAGGACTTGAAAAGGGTGAGTCTTCTTCAATGTTTGTGGGGGCAAGACACATTGTAGTGGGGCAAATGTCAACTTCTTGAAGTCCATTACAAAAAGTTGCAAGTACTGGACTCAAAAGTAAGGGATCTCACTAAAGACAAACTTCAAATGCGTGCAAACGAAAATGCCAACTCGCAAAATAAGAGCTAGATACACACAGGTGTGGAGACCATAGTCCACTGTGTATACCACACTTTTGGCAAGTACACCATTCACCTTCTGTGCCATCATTTGAAGTGGTAAAGCACCTTTTGGTCCCAAGTGCGAGGGGGGTATTCCTGAGCTACACTGTGTATTACTTCTCACCTTACAGGTGAGATATAAATATCGACCACCTGACCTGGCTTTTGGATTCGTAATGCAATGTCAATTTTCTGTACAGTGGCCCATCAAGGCAAATACTACAATTAGTTGAAGTGGAGTTTAGAGGCCAGTGTTATTATCCACTGATCTGCAGACCCTTGACACTACGTGGTAAAAATGTTTTTTAGAACTGGACCTACCAGATCCCAAAGTGAAAGCAATCTTCAAAATTAATTGCGGTATAAATGATCCTCATCTTTCAATAGTATTGCTAATAACAGAACATGGAATATATATTTTGAGAGAAGTTCAATAAGGAGTTCCCAAGTACTATCAGTTAACTTTGATAGCAATCCCTTCTATCCACTGTAAAGATATTTTATACATTGACTTCAGTTAAGCAGTTTTAGGAAGTACAAGTTTGAGGTATCCCGCCATTCTCCTTAGTTTTGTCCTATAAATTCTTATTAGCGTGTAATCTCTTTCCCAGTAATGACCCCGACTTCACATTCATAACTATGACATCTATGGTATTTTTGCTGCGCGGCAGCACACTTCCGATGAGCTAGACCTCAAATGCTCGACGAAGCTACCCCAGAGAGTCATGGTGCATTTGATGGTCTAACGTGCACTCTCAGACCTGGTATCCAACATCCTAATCAGCTGGGAAAGAAGTAGTCTCACCTTCAATGCCACTAAGTACCTCGGAAAAAACTGGGCAAATGGTTAAAGGCCGCAATCGTCAACAGTACACAGATGTGTACATGAATAGAGCAGCCAGGTTGACAGTATTGAAAGACCTACAGACCAGAATTCAAAGATTCAGAGTAGCAGTTCACACAGGAAGGTAAACATAAGCACAGAAGCAGGACTATTATAAACTTCACACAGTTATATAAAGAAAGACAAACCCCCTGATACACATACTTATACCTAAACATACCTACATTTGTATTGAAAAACACAGAAAGTCAGATGCAGCAACTCACAACATACAAATGTAGACGCTATGAGGGTCATTAAGATGGTGGGCGGATAGGCGCCGACGCCCGGCGTTGGCGATCCCAACCTGATTTACCCCGTCATAATATTATGGTGGGGGGTATCACAGTGGACGCAAAGTGCGCCTGCCACTTTTTCGCCGGTCGGCAATCGTTACGATTGACGTCCGGGCGGACTTGGCCACTAATATGGTGGCAGTGTCATCCATATTAGGATGTGTGCGGAAACTGGCCTTTCCATGGCGGTGATGCTGCCATGGAATGGCTGGTGGGGTTTACAATGAGGGCCCATTGCAGACCCCCGGGGGGGTTGAACTTGAGGGATACCCAGGGTACCTCCCTCCATTCCCATGCACAAGATGGCAGGGTGGCGGTCGCATCCTAATTTGCTGTGCGGGACCGCCACACGTATGGCGGCCGATCCCAGTACCGCGAGGAAGGCATCGCGGACTAAAGCCCCTATGCCGCGAAAATGCCAGAACCAAGAAAGAATAACTACTATTAGAAATTAGAATACAGATGACCAATGCAGACAGTGAATACCATCAGTAAACATACACTGAAGAAAAAGGGCATAGCATGCATAGTGTTCACATATATAAACGCAATGAATTACAGCTGTACTAATATTACGATATCTGTAGGAAAACCTAGAATGTAATTTTTTAATATATTCACATGAGCACCTGTATAAATAGCATCTTTCTGAACACAGTACCTTGTTGTATCATGCACATGTGTATACATTTTCCTTCTGTCCAAAAAAACATTTAGTATATTTTCTGTAGTATTTGTAACTGACTTTATAACACCTAACAATGCACATGTTTTTATGCATATCCTCAGCATGTGTCATTCTCTGGAATCTTGTCGGAATTACTGGAAACGCCAACTAGAAACATATGTATAACTAAAACAGTAAATGAATAAAAAATAAATAAATACTCCTGCCACTATAACGATAAATGATAAATAAAAATAAGGATAAATAAGGATAATATAAATAAAGAAGGACACCCAACTAGTTTGGGTTGGTGAAATGTGTGTTACAGCCAAAAGCCAGCATCTCAAAAGCGGCTTCTTATGTGTTCACACAACATGCTGGCAATGGTTCCATTGGAAATGGAGTTATGTCCAGTCCAAGGGCTGGCTACCTAAAGAATGATAACAATAGTACAATAACGTATTATGTTAACAAATATTTTCTATTATCAGCTGGGTCGGACAGCCCATAGGGCAATCAGGCAGTGCCCTATGGGCTTGTCTGACAGGTCAGTGAGTGGGCCGGTATTTCAGCTGTTTGTGGGCTTGTTTTATGGTCTGTTTGGCTGGTTTTTAATGTGGATTTCCCTGATATTGACACATTGCCTACAGCAAGCTCAAATCCATGCACTCGTCCATGATTTTCAAAAAACTTAAACAGTGTGTCTCTACAAGTTCAAAACTGCCCCAATTTGCAAACAAGGACCACTTTATTAGCTTTTTAGTTGACTAAGGGGTTTACATTTATTGTGGTGCTCAGGCCTTCTTTCTGTCCCACTCCAACCCTGCTCACCAGGTTCCTCTTATAATGTAATTCTTGTATTTTAAAGTGGAGTGAAGTAGGTTAAAGAACCCTTGGTGTAGTAAATAAAGATTAGCATAGTCAAGAGTCTGGCTTTGGCGGTCAGTCTTTTGGCTTTTTCAAAGCTTGTTTTATAAAACTGTATTGTTGAAGGAACTGCTGATCCCTTATTGAAAGAAAAAAATGGCTAAAAGTTAAAAAAGCTAATGTTGTCATTGTAGTCTATTGAAGTGAAGGGAACTACTTGGCTTGTGGATGGGCCTCTTGTGAAAGAGCTGAATGCCATCACTCACTGTAAAGTTAGCCAATGGCTGAAGTGGGCTTAACAACTGCCCTATGCTGGATGCAGTAACAGATGGAAGGAAAAAAGTGAATGACACAACAGACTGGATGAAAGCCACTATAAGAAGTACATTATATTAATACTGTTAGTTAAATCAAAAGGTCTTGGCTAGTGTCAGACTTAATAACATCACCACCACAGCCAATAATAATCATCACCATCATCATCAATTATTTATTTATAAAGTTTTATATAGCGCGAACATGATCCCGAGGGATATCAGTGCGATTCACAATTACGGGAGGAAGGATGATCAGGGATGTACAGGCGTCAAATACATATCAAACGAAACAGTTTCAAAGGGTGCATCAAAAACATCACAATAGCGAATCTGGGAGGGGAAGAAAGGATTAATTAAGGAAATATAGCAAATCAGTACAAGACGTGAAGGTGTCAGTCCAGTATCTTACAATAGATGATCCCGACCCAATTAAGGTAAGAACTGGCTCATAAGGAATCTTTTTACTTCCAATTTGAAAGTAACCGTGAAGGAGAGTCTGCATACTTCAGCAACGTATTTATATAGGGCTTACTATACTACCCCTAATAATAAGGTAGTTCGTATCCTATTTACAGGCCATTGCCGCACAACAATCCCCTCTACCCCGCACACACATGATGATATATTGTACAGGTATGTAGCCATACTTCAGAGCACGTGCACTCCTCGGAGCGCCATGCATGCAAGCTCTGTCCGGTGCAGGTGCGCGCATGGGCTGCATACCAAGCACGCGCCCCGGCTCTGCAGCGTCTCGGAGCAATGAACCGCAAGATACCCTCATCATTGCCGACAGACGAGGACGGCTCTTGCCTACCCAGAGGCCGGGCAGAGCTTCAAGGAGGGGGCGGGGCCACAGATCAGGCAAGAAGCGGGCAAGGGACGGAACAGGAAGAGGACGGGAGGGTAGTACTGAGAGACATGGCGCCGGAGGGGACAGGCAGAGAGCCCTGCGCCCTGGAGCACCGGCAGCTCGGGCACGCAGATGGGGATAGACCCGGGCAGACAGCTTGACACAAACTGAGAGACGAGTGTGGCATTTGAGAAACATTTTACGGAGAGTGGGAAGGAGGCTGCAATACAGATGCGCCCATTGGGTCTTGGCCATGCTGGATGGAATAAAGAAAGAAAGAGTGCCATGGAGCAGTGGCTCACAGAGAGGGCACTGAAACGAACAAACGGAAAGAACTATTAAAGAGAAAACTGGCAGAAAGCTGAGGCATGCCCAGGTGCGAAGTTTCAGGGTCAAAGGGACAAAACTGCAATGAAACCTAGCTGGCTAGTGCCCAGGCTCACAGAGGGCAGAGTCCTGAAACGCATGGACCAAGAACGCACTGGCAGACAAGGTGGAGAACCCAGGAGCATAAAGGGAACAGAGCCCTGGTATTCTCAAGGGCACAGCAGTGTCGTCTTAAGGACCTCTGGGGCAAGACATATTTTTCGAGACCCCTGTTAGGAACCTCTTTTAATTTTATGACCCATTTCCTGCTAATTGAGGCCTTAACAATGCCAAACAAACTTCCAGAAACAGTGGTTACTCAAAAACTGTTGAAATATGCAGTGGCCATTAAAGGTTGGAGTTAAAACCAATAAAAAAGTTTTATAAAAAATATATACCATGCTCAGGGCCCCACAATCCTTACGATGACCCTGAAAAAGAGAGACACGTATAGGTAGACAGAGAGGAGAGATATTTGCATACAGAAATATATAGAGCTGAGATATACCTCTCTGGAGCACTGTTTAGGCATACAAATGGGCAGTGAGCCCTTGCATGCAAAGAAAGCCATCAAACAAGGGCACAAAACAATGGAACTTTGAGGGCTTGGCAACATTGGGCAAATATAGGAGCAGCTAATGCTGGAGGCAAGACTGCTTTATATATAGTCAATTATACCTGGCACAGAGGCAGAGAGAGTCTGGCACATACACAAAGCGAGCCCTGTCGTGCAGACAGAGACCTGGAATGGAAAGGGCAGAGTGATAGTTGGCACACACAGTGTTCAGCATACTCTGATGTACAGCAAGCTTGCCATGTAGATACACTTCAGAGCCTGCCAAAATCCACATGTCCAACCTACAAGGTAGTGGGTAGTTTAACTACTTAGGGCTGAAGAGCAACATTTATCCCACAGAAAACTATACAAGGCATTCTAGAGGAGAGTCTGATGAATGAGCTGGTTGAGGCTATTTCAACCAAGGCTATTGCCAAGCACTTAATTTGTGGGCACCAGCATTCAGTTTTAGTGTCAGGACTTATTTTTTATTAGTAGTGTTAGATCTTGAGGAAGAGAGAGAGAGAGAGAGAGAGAGAGAGAGAGAGAAAGGCAGAACAGCAAAAAAGAAGGAACAAAAGAAAATACAGCAGTGGAAACAGGCGAACATAGGAATAAATAAGCATTGTCAAGGACAATGTCTGGCCTTGGCAAACTGGTGTAATGGTAACTTTTGTCTGATTTTTTTTTGCAACCATACTCCACAAAATTAAAAGAAGAGAAAATAGAGAAAACATGCTGTCACTCAAAGTTCTAGCCATATACGTGTTCTTAATTGAAAAACAACATTATAATAATTTTGTATAAATTTTGCAGGACAGTACGGGTTCTTTCTAGTAGGCAGGCATAGTTTTCCGTTGTAAAGTACATCACAGGAAAATATATTGTTTATTGGTGCAAAGAAAGGTATTATTGCATTTGAATTACTGTATTCCAATGACATAGTTAATACAAGCAGGGATGACTAAAAAAAACTATAATACAGGATTAAAGAAGAAAAAACATTGGCAGAGTAAAGTATTGACCCACTAGCCCCATGACTGAAAAGCACAATTTTTTTAAGGTGAATGTGCACATTTAAGCAACAAAATGCTCTCAGTGCAAGAGAACTGATGGATGAAGGGGGCTGAGTCATTGCCGCATGCTGTATGTTGTAGTGGAAGGAAGCAAAATGTGACTTACAACTGAACAGACCAATGGATGAATAAGGCCAATCTAAAACTCATCTGTATGTATTCATGTATGCATTTTTTAATTCCTGTTATTTTTCTTTTGATTAGGTGAGGCTCGCAAGACAGCTAGGCCAGACCTAAAAAGAACCTTGAAGAATGAGACAAGGTATGAACTACAGGTTGGAGGATGAAAGGGCCTTGAGGTGTAATCAATACTATCCAGCCTTAGGATTTGATAACACTAGCATTCAGCAGCAGAGTGGCTGAGAACTCCTAAACAAGATGCTGGTCACCTGGACTTATTTATTTGCAAATTAAGCACTGGCTTCCTACTACTCAGTGGAACGCCATACGATGCCTCGTGCAGATTAACTGCACATTGCATAGTAATGCATGGGTAAACTTAAAGCTAGGGAGCTGAATGGGAAGTGAGACAGTGTCATGTGTTCTCTTTCTAATTTAGCTTACACATTATACACTTATTGTGGAACTTAACCACATGCGCGCGGCGGGTTTTCCCGCTGCGCGCTGAAGTTTTTAAAACCCCGCGGTTCATGACGAGCTCAGCTCGTCATGAGCGCACGACAGGGAAACCTCATGACGAGTACTTCCTTCAGTAGTAGGAAGTGCTGTGGCAAAGTGTTGTCAGCTAAAAGGTTTTTGCTTTAAGCAATTGTTTATTTTTCACCTTGGCAACTGCCAGGGCGGCTCGTCAAAAATAAAGATTTATGAATACCATGACAAAACAAGCATTGACAAACCAAAACGGCTGGCAGCGAATACCAGACATATTGACTTTGCCAATGCTTGTAGCAAAATGTCACTGAAGTATGCTTTGCTTACTGTATCTAAATGTCTACAACAAAGTGTCTTATTTGTGCACTGAGTGACTGTTCTGAGATAAAACTTGTTAAAGCTCAAATTATGGCCCAGGGGTTCAATAGTGAACGGTTCAGATGATGCCCTGGATAATCTACGCCACGGGGGTAACATCAAAATCTTGATGTAGTCTTGGACACCCAGCTGCCATCTAGTTGGCAAGCTCGTTCTGAGAAAAGCTTGTCGACGGCAAATGAGAAGTGCTTTAGATACAACAATTGCAGCTGTGGTGGCTTATAGTTATGTGCAATAATAAAGACGTATAATGCAAAGATAATCTTTGCTCTAATCTACAGGACAATACCACTGTTGGCAAGTGTTAAACTGAATTATATTTTTGGTTCCTTTTTATTATAGTGGTAACTATCCCCACAGTCACATGGGAGAACTGGGGTTCAAGACCCCGATAGGGAGAATTCACATTTAACGAGGTGATGTAGACTAATGGCCATAGCTGCTGTAGGAAACTGGGGTTTCATTGCAGTACGCCACACTTTTTACCTAGTAACTGGTGCAACTTTGACTGAAAGTGTGCTGGGTTCCTGCTATCCAGGTCCCCAGTACCAGTTTTGTTTCCCTGAAAACTGTTCTACAATTGACACCACTTCAGCCCCCCTGTAAGTCCCTAGTAAATGGGACCTCTGCTACCTAGGGCCTTGGAACTGAAGCAGATCCACTAGGGCTACAGCACGAATTGCGCTACCATAGGGACCCCACACCAAGATCATGTAAACTGCCATTGCAGGCTGAATGTCTTGGTGCAGACAAAACCGAAGAGTCGACATGGCACACAGCACTATGTGCCATGCCTGCAGGCACTGCATGAGATATAGGTAAGACACCCCTACGGCAGGCCTTACAGCTCAAGACACCCCTACGGCAGGCCTTATAGCCCAAATACAGGGTACAGTATATACCATGTGTGGACATATCTGCCTGAGCAGATGTGAACCTACAATGTTGAAATCCATTCTTAGACATTGTAAGTGAACAGGGAAGCCATACCGATTACATGGGCTGGATACTTATCATTAGGGAGTCCCGAGCTCCATGATGGCTTCACTGTATCCCAAGATGTTTGGTACCAAACATCTCATCTCAATAAACCTGCACTGATGCCAGTGTCACATTTATTAATAAATGCACACAGAGGGCACCTTAGAGGTGCCCACTGAAAACCTACAGACAACTAGTGAGTTGACGGCCCACTGTCCCGTTGAAAATGCTGCACGCCTGCACAGACATGCAGGTACTCTCCTAGCATGGACCCGGTCCTCCTGGACCTGCAAATAACTCCCCTGCTCAAATATATTCTGGTCTGTGTCCAAATAAAGCCACTTTTCACAGTTCAGCAGATAGCAACCTCATGGTATTACAGAATAACATTCAAACCCAAGAAAACCACTCCAGAGGCAGTAATCAGTGATGCAAGATAAGTTTTAAGAGGGCAGAAGGTGAGTCCAAAGAGGGTGACACCCTCCAAATGGGAGCATGTTGAAAAATATGTGTTTAATTGAAAAGATGGAGATGATAAAACTGTTATAATCAGCAACAATCAAACCTGGACACTAGCCTTCTAAGACCTTCAACTTGGGGCAGGATAGAATCGGATTCCTTCCTTTGCCCTACAGAAGAGGCGAGTTATATAAGAAGCTGTTCAACCAGTCCAAGTTCGCCATTTTAAGATGGCAGAGACTATGCGCTCGGGTCCCCCTCCTTCCTCTCCTCCGCCGCCCTCCCCACCCGCGGTACCGCTCCATTACTGTGTATGCCTCCCTGATGTCTATTTGTCAAAAAGCATAAGCCTCCGCTTCTTAAAAAGGACTCAGACACAGACACACGGGCCTGACAGCTCTCCACGGGAGACGAGACCCAATTATTCACTGAAGGAAAGCAGGAATCTACCTCCCCTTTTGGCAAAGCTTCATTCCATTCGAGCATTGACAAAAAAGTGCAGCGCAGGCACTTGTGTTATACCGAGCCGCCGCTGTCCTTCCAGAAACCTCCAATGAGTACATCAACACGCAATAACAGAAACCTCAGGCAGACTACACAAAGGACAAATCCCCTGCCCCGTGGACGTAATTGATATAATTGCGGACCAACAATTCTTTATCACTCTGTAAGGAGGGACAGACCCCTTATCTTTCTAGTGTATGTATGTATGTATTTTGGTATTTGTTAAGCGCGTGTATCACCCGTAGGTCTTGCAGCGCTGGCAGATACCCAGAGAACCAGGAGAGATGTCTCGTCAGATCTAGAAAAGCCATGTTTTAAGAGTTTTGCTTAACCTCTTATAGTCATGCTCCAGGGACAGACTCCTTGGTTTAATTGTGGACAGACCCTTTAATTTCACTTTGCAGTCAGGGAAAAATCCTTCATCTCCCTAGTGTAGTCAAGGATAGACCCTTACCACCACGGTGTAGGAAAGGACTGCTCCATTTTTAGAAGGTGTAATCAGGGACATACCCCTTCCCTGTCCGGTTCCCACAGAGAAGTGCATCCAATGCACTTGACCCTGTGTGTTTCCAGCCTTTAGAACTCAAATTATTCTCCCATGTGATTGGAGGGATAATGGCATCTGCTGAGCTGCAAGACTTGCTACAGGTACGGTGTCCCAGAATATAATAACTTCAAACTTCACTGTAGAGACCTTAAGACCTAACAAAAATGAATGTGTCCTTCTGTAATGAATCTGGTGCTCATGTAAAGCGCTCTGATACCCGATTCAGGTCTAGTTCGCGCTATATAAAACTCTATTAAAAAATATTTTTTTTTTAAGATTCCACAGAGGTTTTTAGAGTGAACGCTCGTTTAGAGGTCTCCTGTCCGTGAGTTCTGCCCTTTGCTACAGGAGTAGCTGCAAAGACTGTTTGCTGCCTTTCTGTTCCAGGGCGAGGCAAAGACCAGCTTCGTGGCCGCAGAGGAGGCGAGAGGCGCGGCCCCCGGGACTGCGAGGACCAGCATTCACCACCTACAGCTGGGTCCTCTTCCCGCGTGAGCCGCGCCCCCTCCCAGTGCCACGCCTCCTCGTTTCCAAACAGTTCTTAAGTAAGCCCAGTAACGCGCATCGCGGGACGCGCGCGGGTCGTAGCCCGAGCGAAGCCCGGGCCAAGGGCGGGCCCGTTGTTGCCCGTTAGTGCCCGGTAGAGACCGGACCGGGCCACTCCCCTTGGTTTCTATTGCTAACCTTACCATCTTACAGCACACAGGGTTTTCCATATGTCCACCATGCCTGGTAGAACCAGAAGTAAAACCAAAACCAAAACTGCCCTGGCTGTAGCTCAAATCACTGGACCGATAGACCAATTCATCTCACGGACTAACGAGGTAATCGATCATAGTATCTCTCTTCTCGAACGTAGAGTGTCACTGGACCTTATGAAAGCAAAACGCTCGTCCTTGGGTCTTTTAGCAACTGCAGTATCCCCCATTCAGCAAACTCTACCTACCTTATCCCTTCCCCTACCTGAGACTGTTGCTGATACCAATACAGTCCCATGCACAGTTGATTTATCAGTAACTCAATTTGAGCCCGATTCATTATCATCAGATGACCTAGAGGCCTCCCCCGACTTAGTAGCATGTCAAACACTCGGAAGATCAGAATCAACTATAGATAATCATCTTCGAGGAGTAAGGGAAGGAGCCATTCCCAAACAAGGTAGCATGAATCCTTCTGATAATGCAGTAGCTCCTGTCATCCCTACGGGATATGAGAGGGAATCCAGGAGGGATCGATCCAAACACTCAACGCAACCCGCACAACTAACGACAATTACTTCAACAGATAACAATTTCTTATTTCCTCCTATTCTCATTGAGGACATAGATAACTCCTGTAAATTATGTAAAACCACATCCCAAATACTAATCTCAATTAAAGACCTTCTTTCTCAGCAGCTGAAACCTATACAAATTAGTATAAGGAACCTGGAAGCTCAATTAGCAATCCTATCATCCACATATCCCAGTACAAACCCACATCTAGTTAAGCAAGGAACAGGAAACGTTACTCACCCCACAAAAGCACCTCTTCAACCACAATCAACTATAGCAACAAAACAACCTGTCCCGATCATTCCACCCTCTCAAAAACCAAAACCAAAACATAGTGTTCCAACACAAAACCTGCAAGATTCAATGCCTAGTGCACAAAAGCCCAAAACCACTATGGAGTTGCCCCAACACACGCCCAGCACAGGTCCGGTAAAAACAGGAATAATGGGGAAAACAGCAGGCAATGTAACCATAAATCATACTATAAATAAATCGACACCTATACCCTCCAAATCAACGGTCACATCCCAGCTGATATCCAAAAAGACACCAAAAAAGACACCAAGAGTTAGGCGCCCAGTGCACCTCCCACCAGAGGCTACCCCATATACAATCATTCTCACAGGAGTACCTGAACTAACGGAAAGTATGACTGAAACTGCCTGGTCACTTAAGAATAAGGTCATGCAGTGGCTAAGTATAAACAGACCACTAGAACCTTACCACTCTGGAGGGATCTCCACAGTCCGTAGAGTAATATGGGTAGGTGGAGAACCTAAGTCGATCCACGGAGACTGCATTATAGTAACTTGCAGAGATCCATCTACTGTGGACCACATTTGTTCCTGGCCCTCATTGGAGAAAAAAGGTGGAATAGATGCCCAACACCTTTCTTTCTTCTATCCACCATTGAATACTCATCAATATATCTCTACCTTAAACTGGCAGCACCCCCAAGATGATCAGTGGAAACAGGTGGGATATAGCTACGGTCACGGAAATAGAAACAGAACTAGAGAATGGCACAAGCAGCCCTGGCAAGGCAGACCCTATCATCCACTGGAGGGCTGGCAGGGTTTTCCAACAAGAAACCGTTTTGACTGCCTAGAGATGGTGGATTGACCGTCAAGGTCCCAAAAACTTAAGAGCAAGAACACCCATATCATGCTTTCTCCAGTAATCCCTAGATCTCAGCCATCCCCACCTAAAACCGGAAGTCAAGTAAGACAAACTTCGCTTATTAATATAAATTCCAAGCCCGGGTCTGTTGTTGTAGATACCTGTCACACCACTACTAACGAAGCGATGACCAGAGTTCCGGTTATCCTTATGGATAGTATAGATCTTAACTCTTACCAGTCAAACGATTTGAGAGATACTATTAACTCTCCTTTGATCTCGACAGAGAGTTTTCCTAGGGAACCTCCCGTCCCACACGTATCCCTCGACCCCAATAAATTGAACCTTTCCATAATGTATTGGAATGTTGCAGGACTGTCCTCCAAAATAACGCTCGAGCTATGGTCTGAAACAGTAAGGGAACATCAGGTACTTTGTTTCCAGGAAACATGGTCTACTATTCCAAAACATTTAATTGGATACAAAACCTTTTTCACCCCAGCAGTCCAGGGAGCCATGGGCAGGCCTAAGGGGGGTCTTGTGATTTATGTCGCCAATACTCTCCCCTGTCTATCCATCAAAATACTAAAAGAATTCTCGACCTACCAAATTATGCAAATACATTTTACAAACGACTGCACCTATATTTTTATTAATTATTACAATAACTTAACTACATTGGATTGTCTGACAATCCTAGTAGAGATTGCCACTTTCTTAACAGCCCTGCAAAATGATTTTAACCAAAATACAGTACACTTAATATGGGGCGGTGACTTTAATCTCCCACTGTGTCTTAACCACAAAAGTGGAAACTGTGGGCTGCAAAACGAACATGGTAATCCCATGCCCCATTTTGCTCACTCGACCTGTGGAAACAAGTTAAATGAGATTCTATTTTCTTTAGATTTGGACTTTGCAAATGAGCTAGTAGATCCACAGAAAGATCTTTCTCCAACTTTCCATGGAAGAGGCTTCCTAACAACTATAGACTACATACTGTCCTCCCAATCGCTCAAGGGGCAACTAACCAATTTTGTAACAGGGACAAATGCAATGAGTGACCATTATCCAATCAGTGTAAGAATCACCCCTAATGCACACCCCGCAAGAATGAGTCTTTTAAATCAAAACTCATTAACCATGAACAAACTGAATGGCTACACAGTCAAATGGGCCATGACTGACCCGGTGGACGTGACAGAAAAGATTCTTGAAAAATCGAAGCCTTGGGTACTTGAATGCTTATCTTCAGATACTACACCCCGGTCAATCGTTAATAGCTTTCAGAACATCTTAGAAACAATTGGTAAGGAACTCTTTGTCAAGTTAAAGAATAGTAAGCCCTCTATTACGAGATGGTTCGACACAGCTTGTCGAAAAGCCCTCTCAAGCTTGAAAGAAGCCCTACATAGACCCATGAGAAACCAAGTGGAAATCTCCAACTTAAGAAAACTATATAACTTAGCCAGACGGGAACGCAAAAAAGCAATTAAGCAAGACCTATGGACACAACTCCATGACAGCAGCCAAAGGAAGGATAGCGCCCTATTCTGGCAAGTTATAAGATCTCCTTTTCTGGCCGATAGCACAGAAGGCCAGCATCTAGATGTAGCAATCACGGAGGATGACTGGGTTATGCATTTTTCTAAAATCTTCGGTCCATCCTCTCAAAACGCAACAGAAACAGGATCAGAACCAAGTGAAGCCCATACATCGAAGAATAACATCTACTAGATAAATATCCATTTTCAACACAGTGAAGTTATTAAAGCAATTAAGGCATCGAAACCAGGCAAGGCTCCGGGCCCCGATGGAGTTCCAATGGACATTTTTCTCCACAACATAGAACTCTGGTCACCGATAATTACTCAGGTTATGGCAGCAGTAACATCGGATGGGCTTTTTCAGTCATGGTCGACGTCAACCTTGTTACCCATCTTTAAAAAAGGCGACCGTAACGACCCAGCCTGCTACAGGCCAATCTCCCTTCTGGATTCCATGGGCAAAATTGCAGGTCGAGTGCTCCTGGACCGTTTACAATCTTGGGCCCAGGAAAATAACATCATGACCGACCTGCAATCGGCTTCCAGAAGGGGCTTGGGACCGTGGAACAGGCCCTGAACCTTGCCCTTTTGACCGGGAAATATGTTGGCGCCAAAGGAGGTAACATCTTCCTTGTCTATGTCGACCTCAGTGCGGCATTTGACTGCGTCCAACACGGAAAACTTTGGAAAATACTCAGTGACCTTGGAGTGGATCCTCCTTTAATAGTCTTCCTCCATGAACTTTATTCCAATGCTTCAGGGCGAGTCAGATATGGTACCAACGGAGAGTTGTCCCGCTCATTCCCAATAACAAAGGGAGTAAGACAGGGTTGTGTACTGGCTCCCTTCCTGTTCAACCTTTACACCAATGGACTAGAGCAGGCTATGCTGGAAGGGAGCCAGGATCTACCCCAGATAAACCACCGTCCAATACCGACCCTGCTATATGCAGATGATTCAGTCATCCTGGCCCGTACATTAAATTAACTCCAGAAACAAATCAATAAATATAGCAGCTTTATGGACTCACTTGGCCTGAAAATCAATATAAAAAAGACCTTCACCATGCACATTGGCCCCAGAGTCAAAAACCATAAATCAATATTGGTGGATAACACAAAGTTGGAAAAAAACTCTGTATATCCTTATTTAGGAATTCTCGTGGATGATGCTTTAAACTGGCGTCAAGCTACGGCCACTAGAAACCTCCTTTTTTGGCGTGCAACATCGGCCCAGATTTCTTTTTCGAGAAAACTGGGGAAACCTGCTCCACCTGAACTCTTGTAAATATACTATGCTAAGTGCCACAGTGTGGCTACTTATGGAGCAGGCGTGTGGGGGTACGGCCATATAGATCATCTACAAGTAACAGAGAACGGCTTTATCAAATATGTGCTAGCCCTCCCGCAAAGTTCCCCGAACTTCGCTTCTCATACCGAGCTTGGCATGGAATACATTACAGATACCATCCGTTCCCAACCTATCTTACTGTGGCAACGCATATGGACCAAACCCGAATGTCATTTAACACGATCCCTCATCACAGACTGTTTAGCCCTAACCAACTGGCACAAGATCCCATGGTTGACCTACGTGCGGAACTTTTTTACTGACCTTGGCTGCAAGTCTTATTTCGATGATCCTGCTGCTATCGAAGATATCTCTAGAAAACAGCTAAAGTCAATGTGTTTGGCCCACTTGAGAGAGCTTCGAAATCAGGCAGAGATTACAAAAACTTCGAATACCCAAATTTGTGCAATACAACCTCTCAAAGGTATGCAACCCTACTTGTCCTACTTTCTGTCAAACCACGA
This sequence comes from Lissotriton helveticus, assembly GCF_964261635.1. Lineage (NCBI taxonomy): Eukaryota > Metazoa > Chordata > Amphibia > Caudata > Salamandridae > Lissotriton > Lissotriton helveticus. Next base: position 1,622,124,563 of record NC_136057.1, read on the forward strand.
GAAATTCTTATTAACAAGATTTCGCTTTAATACTTTTTTTCGTTTAGTTTCCTTTCCTGAAACCCATAATTGGTCCCGCACGCTCATGAACTGTCCATGAGATGAAATGTCTCCACAAACAACGATTCACATTACTTTGTTTTGCAAATATTATAAATCTCCGCGTAAATCTTGGATTATTCCACTCCTTCGATCCAGTGGCCATAGACAGTGTCATTCTGCATTTCTCTTTCTGCAGTGTTTGGACTCGCCACATGTAGCTAAATCCATAGCGACATTCTTAAAAGCCACCATCATAATACGTCAAAATCTTTCAAACTGTACAAAAACACTTAAATTATAAGTTTTTTCTTAAGTACCTTTTAAAACTTTGTCTTTTTTAAATTTATGTTTGTGATGAAAACTTTTTTTATGTATGTACTTTTATGATTATACAACTGGTAATCGAATAAAAGTTATTGAAACGAGTGAACGCCAACATGCTACATATATCCTTCTAACAGGATTAAGCGGACGATCCCCCCTCCAACACCGATTATAACCGCTAGGACTTCTCATGTACTGCAAAACTAAGTGGTATAAACCACAGGGAGAACTCCTAACAGAGTCTCTGACTTCACTGTTCTATGTATCAACACAGCAGGATGCATTCATACCTTATGCACTATGAACAAAACAATTCAGGACTCAGAGCAGCAGATGTCCGGGGTGATCATCTGCAGCCTGTGCAACCGCTGTGATCCCCCGGATCTTGACCCTAACAGAGATCAAGAGCTAACTGAGCCCAATGGACCACAGCACAGTGGCGCCCAATGTAGAGCCACTCTAGCACCACTGATGGAGCAAGGTGGCAAACCAAAATTTTGTGTACTTCTTGTAAAATCAATGTTCCATAACGTTAACATTTACTAATGGTGTGTTGTGGTGAATTAACCAACAATAGTATAAGATGAACACACATGCACACGTGGGAATACTAATTTTGCCTGCATGAAGCAATATAATTAACTAATTTGTATTGTTTTGTGTTGTGAACTAATGCACAGCTTAAAATAAAAATAAACGCAATATGAATGTGCTTATTGTACACGTTATTGTGCTTGAAAGTCGTCGGATATGTAAGTATGAAATGCATTTATGTGGCTTACTTGCTAGGTAACAACTAATAGGGAAACATTAATATGGTGGGAGGTAAGCAGAAGGGCTTTAGTTCCATATTTAACATGAATTTGTGTTTGTTTCTATGATAGTTCCAAAAGTGGCCTCTGAGGCCTAGCGAAAACATGGCTGCTCTGGTAATCTGCGAGCAAGTGCTGGCCTGCAAGAGAGAGCGCACTGCCTGTGCTCGGATGGGAAGTTCAAGGCTACCATGCCCTGGAAGTCAGGATGGTTGCCAAAACATGGACACTCGAGTGTTCTGAACGTGGGAAAGTAATGCGAAGTTACAAATCAAGGAAGTGACCAGGCCAAAGACTGTCCTAAACAATACCCCTTTATTAAATTGCTGATTCACTGTGAATATGATGTTGTTATGGTGAGGAGATGCTCACCCATCCCAAATTTGTCCAGTCAGAACCCGAGTTGGTGATGTTAGATACTTTTTATATAGATTAAGTTAGGAAATTAGTGTATAAATACCCCTGATTTTGCTTTGAGAGGGTCGCTCCTTCGATTTCCTTTTGAAGTGCTGTCGGATTGCAGATCGATTCCTGGATGTAAGATACTTTGATTTATTTCTTGTTTGCTTTGCAGGACTGAAGGATAAGATGAGGGCGTTAGTTAGGGATGTTAGGAGAGAATGAGTTTGGAACTATCTATTCTTTGCTAAACTTTTAACTGACTTCTAAATAAATGACTGTTTTCTGAGCTCTAAATAAAATGATCATTCTGAAATAAAGTTTAAGATTTTACTGAATAAAGAATTAATTAATGCCTAAATGTCAGACATATTAAAGTTTTGTTTTTAATAAAATTAGGAAAATGGAATATTAAAGCTGGTCTTGTAATTTTCCCTACGCCTGATTTTCTTTCTAGCAGATCCATTGCCACTATGGTGGTGTGTCTGAATAAAATTCATGTTTGATTAAACCATGGTAAATCGTACAAAACTGTAAGTGTAAATAATAACGAGTTAAATAGGTTTAGACACTCCGCCAAATGTTACAGCATTACTCCTTTGTGTTTCACCAAACCTTGAAGCCGAATTAAGTGAATTGAGTAAATGTGCAGTGTTATGGGCCCCACTGACGTATGAATATGTGTTAGGAGGTTTCAGGGAAAAGGTGATGCTGATTATAAATGACTTTTGGAGTTCTGCTGTAGCACCACAGTCGGCAATTTACCACCCAAGGTGATGAACCACCATATGAAAACATTGTGCCATTAGCTTAGCACCGAGTGCCTACAATAACAGAGCTGCCTATTTTCTATTAGTGCGAGAAACACTGCTTTTGTGTACAAACTGTCTGAGGTCATAATACATTTGTAATGGCTTGACCAAAGGTCACCAACGAGCAGCTCGGGAGCTACAGTTAGCTCACCAGCACACTCAACATAGATCTCAGAGCTTAACCCAAGCTCAGTTGCTAATTCATAGTCTGTACATAAGTAAGAAGCGCTGCTCACCTTTAGAGTGACAGCCAGTCAATCCAATGGCAGAGCCTGATGATAACACTGTATCGGCTCATGGGGTCTGCCACATGACTATCGGTCCCCACTCTCAATCTAGCTAGGTCACAAGGAAGTTGGCGATGTTGTAGGACCCGCTTTAACAGTTGCTTCTGGCATGTGGACAATCTGACATGAAAGAAAAGTGACAGCAGTAGACTGAGCAGTAGCCAGTGCTGACCCTTCCAAGTGTGGGACTGCAGAGCCAGAGTGAAAATGTTTTAGTCGGGTTCATGATCAGCCCCACAGAATAAGGACAGCAGGGTATGGATTCCGAGCTGAGACAATCATGAGCCTCATGTGCATTCATCTGTGTGCATATGCATGTGTGTCTGTGAGTGTGACGTTGTGCCCCTCCCTAACAGTGCCGCTTCCTGGAAGTTATGTCTGGTGCCAAGGACTACCAAAAGTGTATGCTACCCCATCATAAGGGATTCTTCCCTCGCACAATTGTGTCTGTTCATGGCATCATGGCAAAATAGCGCAAATGGCATTATAATTGTCACCCTTCACTATTTTGGGCATTCTTGGTCTAGTTGTGGAATAGTGGACACGATCTTTGACATATTAAAAAGGATGATTGGCCTACGTTTAGCCATCCCTTGCATAATGATGGTTGACCATCACATAATTATGGCCATGACTGATATTAATTCATGGCCATTATGGTATCCATCCGTGGCACAATGGTAGCTTGGTTATAATGGTGGACATTACTGGCATACTACAGGTGTTATGGTGAGCATCAAAGGCTTTTGATAGCAATACCTGGGCATTTGAAGTCCATGTGAGACATTTGTATGTGTGAGAACGTGAATAAAATGATAAGCTGATGTTTGGGGACTGTATATTTTCTTAAAATAAAAACTGATATTCTGAAAGAAAAGTTATGTTTATCAGAACAGATTTGTCTTCTGGAAAATGGAGTTTGTTTGCCCAAAATGGAAAGTGGTATATGAGAGACAAGTATGTTTATTTTGAGAAACTAATGTGGATAGTTATATGATAACTCAAGCTGAGCTGGGGAGACTTACTGCTGAAGATATGTCCTTTGTGCAAGAGGGCATGTGAAGCATTGACTGTTATTTCATTAGACACTTGGAGGTATTTAATATTGATAAGCTTTTTCCTGGCATTTCAGCTGGAAACGTCCCTTGAAATCTTTGGGTGGCCACTACTGATAATCCAGCATAGTGTAATGTTGATATATGAGGTCGCTATTTTATAGTGATAACATTTGCTAATAGCCTGGAAAGACTTTCCTTGAGCAGAAGTAGCTCTCACTACATAAAAGGTTGAAGAAGCCTGGAATAGACCCTCTTTTTTCCCTCCTTCAAATCTTGTCTGTACTACAATTCTGTTATGCATTAAAATAGAAGCACTGGACATCATACATCCTGAATCTGGAAATGTTTGGGTTACACAGGTCGGTTGGTGGAAGGGGCGTGCTGCACAGGTCCCGGTCTTTGATTCCTTTGTGGATTTTCCTTCGTGCCTTCAAACCCGCTCCTCGCGGCCCCCACTTCGTGGGTGCCGCTCGTGTGCTGATAATCGAGGGACTACTGCTGATATAGGCTGGATTGGACCTGGGGCTGAAGTAAGCGAGGCGCAGAGCGGGACTGCGAGCACCAGAGGGCCGTGTGCTCAAACTCGCCACAGCTGGTCCTCTTCCCGCCTCCTCCCTGTGCATTTAAATCGTGGGCTGGATTCTGCTTACCTGTTGGTTGCTGGAAGGGGCATGCTGCACAGGTCCCGGTCTTTGATTCCTTTGTGGATTTTCCTTCGTGCCTTCAAACCCGCTCCTCGCGGCCCCCGCTTCGCAGGAGCCGCTCGTGTGCTGATAATCGAGGGACTACTGCTGATAAAGGCTGGATTGGACCTGGGGCTGAAGTAAGCGAGGCGCATAGCGGGACTGCGAGGACCAGCGGGCAGTGTGCTCAAACTCGCCACAGCTGGTCCTCTTCCTGCCTCCTCCCTGTGCATTTAAATCGTGGGCTGGACTCTGCTTACCTGTCGGTTGCTGGAAGGGGCGTGTCTCCTTTTCCTATTAAACCACACCCTCATATCCGGCCCGCGGGATGCGCGCGGACGTGCCCGGGCGAAGACGGGCCAAGGGCGGGCCCGTTGTAGCCCGTTCGATCCCGGTGGTGACCGGACCGGGCCATCCCTCTAGGCCCGTGGCTAGCACCTCTAGGCCCGCCTGTGTCCCACTCTCACGGCCGGGTTGAGACCCAAGTACTTCAAGACCGGACCAACATGGCAACGAGGGAGACGAGGAGTAAAGCCACGGCATCGTCCACCATGGCTGCAGGTACTTTGGACAGCTTTCTCATTAGAGCTAACACTGCAGTAAATAATGAATTGACAGCCCTAGAAAGACAGCTTGTGGAAGGGATTGAAAGAGCTAAGCGATCTTCCCTGGGTTCAATTATGAATGCCAGATCCCCAGAATTACTGGATGCCTCCCACTTATCTCTCTTGGATAGCATTGATCAAACAATTGAATCAGTTTTACAACAGTTGAGGACCCCCTCAAACTCACACCGAGACTCCCTTCATACCATACCGGAGGTGATTTCTTCTCCAACATCTCACCCAGTTTTGACTTTGGACGATGGGAATGACTCCAATTCAACACACTCACGGGGTCTCCGGGAAGGTGCTGTCCCAAAAAGAAAAAGAGCTAGACAGTCAAAGGGTGCAAAAAGGGCCAAACTGGATCATGCCCCCAACATCACTGTCAATATACCTGACGTGATGAAAACCTCCTCCACCGCGACTGTTAATGTAACGGCGAGCCCAATGCACTCTGCACATACGCAGATGCCATTGCAGTCTGGCCCGTTTATTTTTGGTGAGGGGTCTTGTGGTGGTAGGGATCAGTCCATTCACCTCATTACCAAGGTTCTGAAAAAAAATCCTAGATCCCCTGTTGGCCAGGCTTGACTGTATCGACATCAGACTACAAGCAATAGAAAAAGTGACCGGGGGCATGGAGGATCATCTAAGAACCTGGACCTGCACTCAAGGTGAAACTAGGATGAGTACGGGGACTCCCTCTTCCCTTAGTGTTTCTAGCACCCTAACCTCAAAGAAGACCAATCCCTCCTCTACTGTGAGTGTACCCATAGTAACCATACCTAAACCTAACCCATTACCCCTTCCAAGGCCACTTCCTCCCGTGCCTTTAGTGCGAAAGTCAAAGTTGCCTATTCCAACGACTACAACGAGGCAAGAAAAGACGCCCACTAGGATGGTTGATCGTTCTCATCGGATTGTTGATAGCCTAAACCTGCCAAATATAGTTAATCTGCCCCCAGAGGCGGCAGCCTACACTGTAATTTTGACCGGGGTCCCTGAGATTTCCAACTCTGCATCGGAATCCTTTGATTCCCTAAGAAACAAAGTCACTAGTTGGCTGAATATTCATAGGCCCCTGCCAACAAACATGAGAGGGGAAATATTGATGGTCAGGAGGGTCCCTTGGGTAGGACACACCGTAAAGAAAATAGGGGGGGATTGCATTTTGGTAAGCTTTAGGGGTTCCCAGATTGTCACTCACATTTGTAACTGGCTGGGGAGTTCGAGAAACACATCTATCCAACTGGTACCGCTGTCCTTTTTCTACCCAAGAAATAATAACTTGCACTCGGGGGTGAATGATGGTTGGACTAGGGTGGGATTTGCCATCGATGGTACAAGGTATAGGCCCCTACGTCATGATACACTAACACAGAGCAACTATGCTCATTTGAATAGGTATAGCTGCCTTGATCAGGTTGACTGACTTCCACGGGCAGAATGCACTGGGGTAGTGAAGGGGTGGTTCCCCATACAGCTCAGCTGGGGACAAGGGCAGATATCTCTGAGGTTGGCAATTTTAGCCCTGTCCTCCTATCGCCCGATCGGCCAAGCACCATTAGTATTCCAGAACCCCCCACACAATTTCCCACCATATCAGCTGGTCACCATGCAATGAAAATCCTTCCTGTGAATACAGTATCCCAAGATGCAGTAGACTCGGGGGTTCTGAAAGGGCAGGCACCCCTGGATGGGGTCATAGTCACCAACCTAGAATTAGATGGCGAGAGTGTGCTTGGAAGAGTATCCAACCTGGGCCTAAAAAGGATGAAGGTTCTCTCATGGAACCTTGCAGGTATTGCTAACAAAATAGATTGCAGCGACTGGGGCTCCCTAGTAGATAGCAATGACATCTGTCTCTTTCAGGAGACTTGGGCTAGGGAAGTCTACCCCAGGGTGGGTTATGCAACTTTTTATGTCCCTGCCAGGTGGGGTGGCAAAGGGAGGCCTTCTGGCGGACTCGCAATCTGGGTGGCTACCCACTTGGGTTGTATAGCGGAAATTATACCTACACACTCGGAAGACGTACAATGCGTTCTCCTTAAATGGCCGCATGCTTACAACCTGGTGATTGTTAATGTTTATTATCGTCCAGTGAGTGTGTCCATGGAATCACCCACTCTAGACGAACTATCTCTATTCCTGGGACTACTACCCGCCAACTGTAAGATTCTGATGGGAGGGGACCTCAACTGCCATTTTGAACCATTACATGGATTAAAGGAGGGTGCCCTAATGGCTGAGGACGACTACTGGGGGATTCCCCCCTGTCAATCGCCCAGCCCGAAATCATGGTCTCCCCTGGCGCTGCAGATTATGTCCCTTACTTTGAATTATGCCCTGAGGGCTTGTAATGGGCGCACTCCATCTGACAGTCCTTCAGTGTGCACTTTCAATAGGAAGGACCACGAATCACGCCTAGACTATATTTTTGTAGACACCAGTATGTGGTCTAAGGTCTTGGACTTTAGGGTGACGGCGAGAGCAGATAGCGACCATAATGCTCTCTGCTTGGATATGGTTCACCCAGGGTCTAAAGAAAGTACACCACTAAATGATGCAGAACAAGATCTAGGTACCCTAGTATTATCCAACAACAGATGTAGGGTAAGATGGGGGAAACTAGTTAACTCCAAAGAGTGCATCACGAAAATTTATGAACTGGCGTTCCCAAAATTAGTTGAAATGGATGACTTGATTAATAAACCCAAAGCTACCGATTTCAATAAGAAACTAGGACAAATCCATGCAGACCTAGTTGACAGGCTAGGAGAAGTCTTTTACCCTGTGACCACGAGAAGGAAGAAGAGGACACCAACCTCAGCTTGGTGTAATTCCATGTGCAAAAAGATCAAGACTGAGCTAATCTCCATTGTCAAGTCTGGCACTGATAAAAGTAAAGTACATGAGCTGAGACGAAAATATAGGGAAGCCATCGCCCACGCAAAGTCTGAATGGGATTGGGATAGATGGCATAACCTAACAATGGCATTGGAAACCAGGGACTCAAGAAAGTTTTGGTCACTAGTCCAAACAGGTTCAGGGGAACCGAAACCCGCAGTAGAGCCAAACATTGCTGCTTCGGTATGGGAATCCCATTTTAGTAAACTGTATCAACAGAGTTCTACAATCCCTACAGAGGTAGTTTCTGACACCCCCTCTGAGCCTAATGAGAAATTAGAGTTCACTTTGGGTGAGGTATTAAATGCAATAGGGAGACTTGCACGGGGGAAGGCTCCAGGTCTTGATAAACTCCCTGGAGATTTATTCAGACATCAACCAGAGATCTGGGGTCCCTACTTGCTTATCATTTTCAACTCAGTTTTGAGAGGAATGGAGATCCCCTGTACTTGGCTGGGCGCAGAGATAGTACAGATTTTTAAAAAAGGCTCTCCTCATCTCCCAGCCAATTACAGGCCGATCAGCCTTATAGATGTACCCCAAAAACTCTTCGCCCGTCTTGTGCTGGACCAGCTCCTGGATTGGATGGAGGACAATGCAATCCTTAGTCCTCTCCAGGCGGGCTTCAGGAAGAACACATCCACCGTGGATCAGATTTTTCGCCTCGTCCTCCTTTTCTGGAAAACGGTAAGGATTGAGGGGGGAAGTCTGTACATGGTGTTTGTGGACCTGAGGTCCGCATTCGACCTGGTACCACGTGAGAAACTATGGGTGGTTCTCAGGGAGTTAGGCGTTCCCCCACAGATTCTACAAGTAATAATCAGGCTCCATAATGGAAATTTTGCCCAGGTTAGGTGCGGGAGGGATGGGGCACTGTCGTCTAGGTTCCCAGTTGGCAGAGGGGTAAGACAGGGTTGTGTCTTAGCACCGACCCTGTTCTGCCTCTACGTAAACGGCGTAATATCACACCTTGACAATGTCACCCACAACGACGCCCCTAGGTTGGCAGGCAGGAGGGTTCCGGCAATTATGTTTGCCGATGACACTCTCCTGCTTTCCAAATCCCCGATGGGGATCCAACGGATACTGGATGGGTTTGGGGACTTCTGCAGGGCTCATGGCCTTGAGATTAACGCAGAAAAAACCAAGTTCATGGTATTCAATCCCTCGGCAACAATTAGGCCAAATCCAACCTTGGGATCTGACAGGCTGGAAAGGGTTAGAACGTTTCAGTACTTGGGGGTAACTTTACATGAAAACTTATCTTGGGGTCCACAGATAGCAAGATATCGCCTAAAGTTGTCGCAAATGGTGGGGGCCATTTTGAAGGTTTCGAATTCTTCAACCTTCAAGCCAGTTAGTCCAGCCCTGGAGATGTACAAAATTCAAGCCAGAGCAGCCTCATCTTATGGTGGTGAACTGTGGGGTCATAACGCGGGGACAGAACTTGTCAAGGTGGAGACCAACTTCCTTAGACGGTTACTGTCTCTACCACAAGGCTCGCCTCTTTTACCACAGAGATTAGATTTGGGGCTCCCTTCAATAGGGGACGAGCTAGCCCTAAAGCCATTGAGGTTCTGGCACAGGCTATGGTCCACTACCGAACTGCCCCACTACAGGCAAGATCTGAGGCACGTCCTGAGCTATAATTGTTCCGACAGAATCCCATGGCTGGCCTATGTAAAACGAGAATTTTCCCGATTAGGCCTGGCTGATCTGTGGAATGATCCCGAAAGAGGCTGTCTTGGGGTGTCCCGCAAAATGCTCATTAAGACCTATAAGGATAAAAGTCTAATTACGCTCCTGTGCGCCCCGAATATTGGCACCCGCACTGAACAATTTCTGGTTACCAAAAGTTCTTTTAAGTTTGAAGAATTCATGGACATGATTTTTCCCACTACTGCAAGGAAACGTTTTATCCAATGGAGGTTTGGTACACTGCCCCTCAAAGTTTTCACAAGTAAATGGTCTACATCGGACGATAAAACCTGTCCTGGGTGCAGCACGAATGTGGAGGACGAACTACATGTACTGTTTTTTTTGCCCTGCATATAGTAGACCAAGAAAGTACTGGCTAGTACCCTTGTGTAGGAATCTAGGCTTCAGAAACTGTTTACAATCGTATAGAATTCTAAAGACAAGTATTGGCTATGTGGTTGAAAAGGAAAAAAATACTGAAAGGGTAATCCATAACCATGAAATGAACTGCAGTGAATGGTACCTCACATATACTGAATCAAGTAGTTTCTGCTTCCTTGCACTGTTTTTATATTGTATGTTAACATGTGATTTTAAATGTTTTTTTTATTGCATCTTTTATGGTCTTAATGGCCGAAATAAAGAACTTTTGGATTGGATTGGATTGGTTACACTGTATAGGGGTTAAGTCCTTTTATTTGTTCCATATAGATGAGGCATTTCTTAGGGCACCAATGTGTCTCACAGACAGTCAGGGAGGCTCACTTGGGTAGCATTCATAATCCCAAGTTTCCATAGCAATAGGGACCATGCAGATTCTAGAAAAATTCTAATCCCAGCTCATGGAGATACCGCCATTAATCCAAAGTGATTAAAAGCCGCACTGCAAATGGAGTCACTGACAGTATTCTGAGAATCGAGCTGCACATGGCGCAAATAATAGCAATCAGCTGACCATCCGCATAAGGAAACACTTACAGTAAAAAGAATACATGCACATGGAGGTACTAAGTAATCAAAAGCGATTACAAAACATACAGCACATGTAGTTACAGTCAGTAATCAGAAGACCACTGCTCAAGGAGCTTCTCACAGTAAGTGGCAGACCACTTGTAGTTTGTGTTTATTTGAGAAATAGCACTGGAATTTTCCATTGCAGAAGATGTAAATTGAATATAAACGAGAATTTACATCTTCCATTCCATTCCTAGGTGTGGAAGATATACATTCTGACTGTAATTTTAAACGACAGATGACTATTGGGTACTGTATTCTATGCGTAACACAAAAAAGTGGAGTATTTATTGTATAGAATATTCCGTTGTCCGTTCGTTTCTTTTTTTTCTTGACTACTTACATTTCATTCTCATTTGTAGTTGTTGCTAACTTGAAAATAGCATCGTAATTTTCCGTTGCAGTATGCCGCCAAATCATCAATATTCTCTGAGAAGCCAATAAGAACGCTACAGAACGTCAGATGATTTATTTTGAATCTGGGTAGCCTATGCATTAAATATGAGACATTAATACCAAATCTATTCAAATGTAAAACAATATTAAGGCATGCTTAAAATAGTCTCATAATTACAAATTCATGTGTCTGAAGACATTTGAATAATACAAAATAAAAAAAGCAATTGTCAATAGTCAGCAGGCGACCTGGAAATGGAGCTACATTCAATCAGAAGATGACCTGCATATGGAGGTAATGTCAGTAATGAGAAACTCCTGCTTGACTGTATGAGGAGGCTGCCTGCATCTAGAGATACTGACAGTTACCAGTAACCGCCCACCTGCTCCTGGTGCTACTGACAGTAACCAGAAGACAACCTGCACACAGAGATTATGCCGGTAATGAGAAACCACCTGCTCAGGGAGCTACTGACAGAAATTGAACGATCGACCCTACTGTCAGTAACACCACCAATGCCATTGAAATGTATTTAAGTCACGAGTTTATAGTGTGGCGGTAGCTAGTGAATACACAGAAACAGTAAAGAACGGGCTAACTATTCCCACCAAAAAACAAGTGTTCCCTAAAAAAAATAGGAAGTTCATGTAGGGGGCAGCGACAACATATGAAGGGAAGGCAATAGACAGGAGGCTTGGTTTGTTCTTTCATTGCAGCATTTTCAGCTCTTGCCCGAGGCGCCCCCACACATCAGGCACCCCCATGCTGAACAGAGACCTCCAGTGCGTGGATGGCTGACAGGCTCCAGGCACTCCATTTCAGATCACTGATCTGAGACGGGCCCTCCTCTCGAACAGCCAATCAGTGGTTAGGGCGGGAACAACAGGGTCCTGAGGCACCACCCTAGCTTTGAGCACGAGATGAACATGATCAAATCTTTTTTCCTGCTCGATACAATATGAGATCTTCAAGCACCAGCTATAAATACCTACCTATGTCATTTTTTCTAAATAAAAAAGCATGTATTAAAGCTTCAGGTAGCAAAGAAATGCTAAATGAAAAATATGCTTTCCATATAGTTAACACTGTCTCTCTGACATTTTCCCTCTTCGAATAGAGGGGGTTATGATGCTGTGCTGGGCAGGGAGGTTACTGTAGAAATAGTACTTCCCAAAAGGTCAAGAAAGCACAAGATTTGAACCTAGAATGTTCCCCGGGAAGAGCCTGTTTAACTCAAGCTGGCTAAGACCATGCCCAAGCCAGTCGGTGGTGCCAGTAGCCTTATTGAAGATGTGTTTGTTTTGATATTGCTTCAAGAAGTATAGGGGAGGCTGAAGGTCATTGCAACAGCCATACTTGGATTCTGATGCAAAGAAACCCTCAAGGGCTATAGTTTATACGGGAAGCATCCTTTACGATGAAACTTTTACAACGCGGTACCGTTACCACGCAGGTTTTACAACACAAGTCGTTACAACGACTTGCGCTGGAGGGCGCTGTAGGATAGGGAATAGTTTAATTTACTATCCAACACCTTCCCTACTATCCACGGGGACTGGAGTTGGAATAGTAAATTAAACTATTCCACTATCTAGCGCCCCCAACGCAAGTCGTTGTAACGACTTGCGTTGTAAAACCTGCATGGTAACGGTACACGTTGTAAAAGCACGCGTTGTACTGTCATACATCCTTTTATACACCAAAACAGCTTGCACGTCGACCCTTCCATAAATTGTCTTGTAAAGCCCCATTTTGCAGAAATCTCACTTGCCTTTTCCTGTATTCTTTCGTGTGAATTTTCAAGTAAAAGAGCTCTTGTAGAGACCGCATCTTGAACGCTTTATTCCATTGGAGGTGCTCAGGGAGCCCAGGTTTACGCAACACTAATAGCAGTGGAAGCAGCAGTCTGTCCATGAGGATCTAATAAAGAGCGTTCATCTAAAGCGGGTACACCCCTCCAACTCAACAGGGAGGGAGCTGCATACATAGCCCCTTAAGCAAGATTTAGTGAGAAATCCACTTCCAGGCAAAATGGCGACTCCTCATCCTGTCAAGGGGGCTCATGTCGGTTCTAGGGGGTGGTCATATCTTGCAGCCCGTAGCCATCAATGGCAACGTCTGAGCCAAGGAGACAAATCCAGGGTGTCACCCTCTTTCCCTCTCTCGATCCTCAGCCAAGGGGCCTCCTTGGTGCGTCCTGTGGTAAATGTTAGGCAACTGATGGCTTCCCTTCATAACACTGCCTGAAGAAGAATGGCAATGGTGAGCAGACAAAGCAGGTGGGAGGGGAACTGAGCACACAATGGAATCACTCAAAGGTCCAATGAGCAAACCCTTTCCCTTTGATGATCAAGGAACTTAGAGTGAAGCACAGGACTACTAGGCTCTCCTGCCTAATGTGTGGACCCTAGGAGAAGGAAAGAGACACCTTCCAAAGATGCCACCCTCAACCTTTCCTCTGAACCCTCTCCTATAATGAAACCCAGCGAGAGGAGGCTGGGCCGAGGCTTGGCCGTCTTTTGCTCAGGTATGTCCCTGGGGAAGACATGAGCTATGTCCTGGTTTGCTTAGGTCCAGCAGTGAGGTCTTGGGGACTGGCCTGAGCCCTGGCATTCCTAGGGTGTTAAATGGAAAAAAGGATCCCTGACCCTCTGAAGCTGGATATTTCAGAAATTTTACAACAAACAAAATACAAAAATGCTGTTTATTACATACTCTGCTTGAACCAGTCTGTGGGGTCGAACCACTATGCGCGCATTAATATAATAATGTAACTAACATATTGAGGTAGTAGATGGACCCTATCTGGAGTGCATTTGCAGGGACCACAGAATTGTTTGCATCTTCAGGAGAGTTTCAAGTGGTCCTGAAACCACCACAAAGGATTTGTTGTAGGCCTCGTCAGTGCTGCCTGAATGTAATCTCAAAGAGAAGACGACACCTCGTCTGTGTGCGCCGATCATATTCTCAATGTGCCCTCATTACACAATGCTTCTGTTCCCATGACCTCATTAGTGAGATCTAAGAAATACTTATTAAAACAGTACCTGCTAATGAAGGAGACCTGGTCCCGCTCAACCAAGCAATCACTGATCTTCTGCGAAGGCCAGAATAATCTCATCGTTCAACAAAAAACCATGAGCAGCTCGGGAGAGAGCTGCCACGAATTTCCAATAGTGCTCCAGTTATCACTCTTGGAAGGGCGAAGAGCGCTGGTGGGCCACTGTTCAAATTTGAACGGTTGCTCAACAAACAGGCACACACAACTGGAGATATGTATAAGAATTTTGCTGTCTTATTTTTATTATTGTTTTAAAAAGGAAAATTTCTCTAGGGCTGTTAAACTGTGTAATGAAAAAAAAATGGTAGGGCGTGGCAAAATAAACCGGAAAAGTGTATTATTCAGAAAACAGGAACCACTGCACCGATGCGTCACTCACTTCCTGTATTTCTTTGAAGGATTGTTCAGACAGAACTTGCAGTGCCCTTTATATCCAGTACACAGCACTGAAAGAGGACGTTGTGGCTTTGTTTGTGCACTAGAGTGGGCTACCAGCAATTCCCTTGAACAAGAACGATCTATCCTGGAGTCTTGAGTACTTTTTCAGGTTGCGTTGAAGTTCTCCGTAAAGGAGTGCGTATTATTGCCAAAGTCTGGCGAGCCCAACAAATGCAAGATTATAGACTTAAGAATCCATATAGCGACCCTTCGTCTTTTGTTTATAATGAGGTGGAGCACAACAATCAATAAAGCTACCCATTGGAAGCAAAGATCCCAACACAAATATGCATGCCTCACTAAACTTTCTTTAAATCTGTTGTGTTTTTCTATTCTTAAATATACTACATTTTGAATGATTTCACACTAAACTGGAGCATACAAACCCAATGCAAGTGAAAGGCTTTACTGATGTCTTCTAAACCCAAAGTGAGATGTCAGAGCCACCACACCATAACCTATTGTTTTGAGGAGGCCATTGTAGCCATTTATGTCCTTCCAGTCAGTGTTACGTGGAATGAAATGAATAGGTGTCGTACATAGTAAAATAACGTATGATATTGAAATATGTCCTTATGCTTAATTTTTCTCCCCGTTTTACTATTTTACAATCAACCCAATCTTTAAGTATTTTTAGGCACAGTTGTAACACTAAACATTTCTTATATGTAAGACTATACTTCACACACCAGGGGCAACTTTTCTATTTTCAGTGCACTACTCTCTGAAACACCTCAATGTTGCCGATTTCTTGAGAACACTACTGCTAAACCATTACAGTTGAAAAGGCGTTATGACAACCCATGGATCTCAGAATGGGTTGCTAATTCAAAGCCAATTTTAATTGTTTTTATCCAAGCACCAGTCGTCCTCTCTTGACATGTAATAGTATTATCAGTTTAATGCAACCATGATTTTGTTGCAAATGCCAAAGAAGTCGATGATTTTTAAAGGAGAAAAGGATTATAAGGAATGTCCGGATAAGCTATTCACGCCTCTCATGAGACAACTTGGGAATCCTAATATTTGTTGGTCATTAAAGCAGCAGAACACAGCTTCCGTCATCAATCGTGGGATGATGCCCCTTTCTGAATGCCCGAAGGAGACATCGAATCTGCTCTGTGTGATTTTTTTCTTATTTTAACGGACAAGGTTCTCATAACGTTCAAAATAATTGGTCTTAAATCATTGTATTGATCCATATTTAAACCGGAAGCTTTTCATTTGTATCTTGCAAATCACCAGGTAGACATGGCGTTCAATGAAAACGTATTCCTAGGAGTGGAATATGTACATTTTGATTATGAAAATAAACGACACATGACAATGTAGTACCGTATTCTAAGCGTAACACAAAAATATGAGAATTTATTGATGAGACTATACCGTTTTCCGTACCCTTCTTTTTTTCTTGACTACTAACATTTTTCTTCATTTGTTGTTTGTGTTTATTTGAGAAATAGCACCGGAATTTTCAGTTGCAGGAGCAGAAGATTTAAATTTTGATTGTGAATAGAAACGACAATTTACATCTTCCATTCCTACATGTGGAAGATGTCAATTCTAATTGTAAATATAAACGACAGATGACTATGTGGTACCGTATTCTATGTGTAACACAATAATTATGAGTATTTATTGATTAGAATATCGCATTCTCCATTCCTTTCTTTTTTTCTTGACTACTTACATTTCATTCTCATTTGTTGTTTTTGTTAACTTGAAAAATAGCATTGTAATTCCATTTGAGTATGCCGCAAAATCAATATTCGCTGAGAAGTCAATAAGAACGTTATAGAACGTCAGGTGATTTATTTTGAATCTGTGTAGCCTATGCATTAAATATGAGACATTCATACCAAATCTATTCAAATGTAAAACAATATTAAGGCATGCTTAAAATAGTCTCGTAATTAAAAATTCATGTGTCTGAAGTCATTTGAATAAAAAAAAGTGCAATACCAATTATGGTAAATGTGCATTAGCTGTATGTATGCTTTGATTTCCTTCTTAAAGCACACACCCTAATCAGTTGTCAGTTTTCAGAACATAGGTTAAATGCAAAGTGACAAAAACTAATTAAAATTAAAAACAGGTGAGAGCTGTAATTCTGCTGATATTTGGTCTGCGATTTAACTTCCAACCCCCATCAACGCATGGCATGCAGGGATCTAACTGAAGTGGAGCAACTTGAGTGTGCTTTGTCAAGTGTTTGTTTATTTGAGTGTAAGGAGCAGATAGGGTCACGGGCTCAGTGAATGTGTCTGGCGATCTTTAGCTGGTGCCCAGGTCTATGAACGGTGATGCCAAATTGAAATTCTTCACCTTTTTCATAACATGAACACATTATAAATTCAGAAAAAGCAGACTGTGTAATGGCTTCACAGTCTACAGACCATCACAGCCAGGAAGATATCACACTGGGCTATCACAACTGTTGAGCATAAACCGGAAGGAATTGGTAGGAAGCGGTCAGCAAACCTGGCCAGGGTCCTAGAGAAATTATTTTGAATATTTATACGTTACAAAATGGTGGATTATCTTGAAACCTATTGATAACAGGGGCAATGTTAGCCTTGTGTCATGAGATGGTTGTCACACCACCTTAAGCCTAAGAGTTTTCTGGGATTTGTGACTCAGAAGTTGGCATAAGGTGGAGCGATGGATGTGGTCGGCTCGGATTTCAGGTAAGCCTTTGGCACCGTTCCACACAGGAGTCTCCCAGGCAAGCAGAGAAGCTCAGAGAGGTTGCCTGGGCAGTGAAGCGTGCTTGAGAGGGGGCAAGGTGTGCTCCTGAATGCCGGCTCACTGGGAGAGGCAGGCGGCCATCTGGGAATCATGAGGCTTGGTAGAAAGGCCTGTCCCTTCCAATGTCTTCTCTTGTGACTGCAGAAGAAGAAATGGGAAGGAAAGTATGGTGGTGGCACCAAGATATGGTGTAACCCTAGGTGGTACATTCAGGTTGGGTTTCTGCAGAGAAACCTCAGTCAGAGAGTAAACCACTAACTTCTATTGGTGCCTTGATGCAGGAGGGCATCCGTCTATAAAGGGCTGCTGGGATTTTTTTTTTAATACAGTTCTCTTCTTGTTCTGGTCCAGGTGTGAATACATGTACTAGTACTGGTAGTGCCTCCAGCATAGCTCCATCAGCGTCCCCTTCATCAAAATCATTAGACAACTATCAGGATGCAATTGTATTTTTCCGTTTTGTATTGTTCACATTAAGATGTAAATGTAATTGACACACCTATCTGGTTTTTGGTGCACAGCTGTTCTATCTGTTTGTTGTCGGCAAGTGCTGAATGGTATCCTGGTCGGGTACTTTGGTCCTCCCGAGACACCGGGTCTAAGAAGGAGGATATGTTAGCCCAAATTCTGAGCAAATACGATGGAAATGTATCTGACTTAAGAATGCAGATTTGCCTGTCACAAAGTCAATTACCTGGGGCACGAAATTACAGAAGAAGGAATTTTTCCCAAGAAAGAACTGTTGGATGCCATCAATGATGCACCTGAGCCAATGAGCAAGGAGGAGTTACGGTCCTTTCTAGGATTGGTTGACTTCTATGCGAAATTCATAAAGAACTTCTCTCACAAGACTTACCCACTAAGACAATTGTTAAAATTGAAATTTTCTGTCATTGAGCGTGAGGCACTTGCATGTATATGGGCTCTCGAACACTTCAGACAGTTTGTCTGGGGTAGCAAAGTGGTTCTACGCAGCGACCATAAACCTTTGACAAAGGTTTTTACCACCAAAGGTTTGTACACTGCGTCACCAAGGCTAGCGCGTTTGTCAATGAAACTGTTAGAGTATAACTATGTTGTAGAGTATGTTCTTGGGGTAAAGAATGTTGTTGCAGACTTTCTAAGTTGTTTGCCTTTACCTTAACGTGAAAAACATGAAGAGTGCGAGGAAGTGAGTATTGCAAGTGTGAGAGAGGAGTTAGAGGGTATCTCTCTCGAAGTGTGGAACTCAGAACAGGAGAAGGACGAGACTTTGTGTGATGTGATGGAGTTAATAAAAAAAGGCTGGGGTACAAAGAATGCCTTACTAGAGAGATTAAAACCTTTCTGGGAAGTGAAACATGAACTCTCACATGAAAATGGTTTATTGTTAAGGGGAGGAAAAGTAGTACCACCTAAAACTCTAAGAAGAATGCTGGACATATGCCACGAGGGGCCAAAACAAAAAATAGGGTCAAGAACAGTTATTGGTGGCCCGGTGTAAGCCTAGAAGTCGAAAGAGTGGTCAGGGACTGCTCCTCTTATCTGAACTCAGATAAGACACAAGTGAACTTCAGACCACCATTACAGCCCATACCCTGCCCATCCATGCCATGGGAGAGAGTGGGTGTGCACATCATGGGGCCCATAGTGGACAATGGAGAACAAGTGTATATGGTTGTCCTAGTCGACCACTTCTCCAAATGGCCTGAGGTAAAATTCCTGACTCAACCCGATTCGAACAATGTGGTGAAATTTCTGGATAAGGTTTTCACACGGGACGGGCTTCCCAAAACAATAGTCAGTGACAATGGCTCCCAATTTACTTCTGACACCTTCAAGAACTACATTCTTAGAAACAAAGTGTGCCACAAAACAACCTCAGTTTACCACCCCGCTAGTAACGGGGCAGTAGAGAGGTTTAACAGAGTTATAAAAGGGATTGTACAACTGGCCACAAGCAATAATAAGAAATGGAGACAAGAAGTTTGCAAAATTGTATGGGCATATCGCATCACACCATGCATTACGACTGACTATAGCCCATTTAAACTGATGCGGGGCAGGACCCCTTTGTGTAAGGATAATGTAGGTTGGGTTAAGGCGGCAAAGAGAGTGAGCTGGACAACTGAAATGGTTGAAAAAAAATGAGAACGGCACTAGCCAACAGTAAGAAATGATATGACTTGAAACATGGTGGTAGGGGACATGGTAAGAGTGAAGAGAAGTGGACACATTAGCAAAGGCAGCAATAGGTACACAGAGCCCCTTACTGTACGTGAAGTGTATTGTAATTCTGTTTTGCTTAGCGATGGTAAGGTGTGGCACTTCTCAGCCAAGTCACAGTGCAGTAACACAACTAATGATCCTGACAACAAGACCCAAGAACATGCATGTGAACGTTATGGAGCATTGTCCAGATGATCAGATGAGGAGATGGATTGTGAATCCCAAAAATACAACACTTCCTCAGAAGTGGAGTGTTGTTAATGTATGTCAGACGTGGTTCTGTTACATATGACAATGAAGCACAACATGCAATAAAGATATTTACAACAACAAAAAAATATAGAGTACCAGGATGCAAACAGAGTAAATGAGCTGCTGTAATTGACAGTGGTTAACCTTGTGTCTCTGTGCACGCGAAGACATGTCTTTCCTACAGCACGGTGCACTTGTTTTTTTCCCGCCATTTTGTCTCTTGTGGTAGCATTGGAATTCTTTAGCAGCAGATTCCCTTACACCGATCAGACCTGTGGTTCCAGCTACATTCGAAACCTCCAGATATGCGAGATCTGATCTATGCGTTCAGCCCCCTGGCATTCTTTTTCGGGCATACACCTGGTTTAGGTATAGCTCACGTGCTCGAGCTCCCCGCCCCTTCAGCCGCAAAGAAGAGAAGACAAAACGGCATGCCCTGCAGGCCCTTCAGGAGAGAGGCAGCAAGCTGAGACATGAGGGCTCCCAAGACGCCATATATGTAACAGTTCAAGGCAGGCCCCTAGCACTGGAGTGTAAATGCACAAGGTACAGC